>NC_051179.1:155524947-156244946 GCF_013339695.2 Rhipicephalus sanguineus
TGGTAATGTCATACTTTTATATTCTCCTGCATGCAGTCGCCGCGGCCGGAATTCGTTCCCGCGGCCTTCGGGTCAGCAGTCGAGCGCCATAATCACTGAACCACCATGGCGGGGCAGCGTGAATCCTTGCTTGGAAACACTGCGGTATCCTGAATGGAACATCGAGTGTCTAAACTTCTTTGATCTGCCTGCCCTTTGTTTCGAACCTATCTATCTATCTATCTATCTATCTATCTATCTATCTATCTATCTATCTATCTATCTATCTATCTATCTATCTATCTATATCTATCTATCTATCTATCTATCTATCTATCTATCTATCTATCTATCTATCTATCTATCTGTCTGTCTGTCGACAGCTTGTTCATTTTTAGTGGACCGGCTTTCTTTCATTCGCATTGTGCAATGCTCGCTTCTAGCGCAAGCGTTCAGTTTGATTGTAGGTAGCGGGCGTCCCCGGAACGCTTTGTTGGGGGGATATTTTCATGAGCGTGCGTATTCAAATGGACTTCGTTGAATAATCAAATGCTAAGTGAATTTGCGCCAAGAGAAGACGTCGCCAGACAGTGCGAATTCGAAACCGCCCCCGTGAGCGGGCCCCCCGAATCTTGCAGCAGAACGTGAAGTTGCCCCCTGCGCGGGCCCCACGGTCCCGGCGCCGGGCAAAGTTCAGTGTAAACACCGTGCGCACCGGCGCGGCAGGAAGAAAGGCTCCTCCCCTACAATTGGCCCCGAAGGAATCTCGGGAGAGGGATTTCGAAGAAGACGACCTAGAGCTCGGGGCAGTCGAACCTTGGCTTGGGTGAAAGGAAGACGCACGCAACTCCGTCTGGACAGATGCTACATCGGCTACGCTCCGGTCCCTGGTTTCAAGTCGTTCCCCCGGCTACGCTCCGAGGGCTCCAGCAAGTGTCAAGTGCAAGTGCAACACCAGATGCCAACTGCCACAAAAGAAGTAAATTCGGTCTTTATTGTTTTTTACGTGCAGCGAAATTAGTTTGTGATTTGGACTCTTACTTAACAATGTCGAATCAGCCATTAGAGATGTAATATAGATGTCCGTACTCTTTGTGTGTATTCCATTTTTTATGTTCGAAAAGTAAATAGATGAAGAGAAAGGTGTATGTGTGCATCCCTCTGGTTTCATTCACTTTACTGACGGTGACGACAGTCCCTGGACTTCATGACGAATCGGATCCAGATGCGTTTGGCAGCGGCATTCAGTCTCTCTTTTCTCTCTCTTCCATAACAGTCAGGTTACCATCGCCCTGACAACAGACCTGCGTTCTTTTAGCAATGGAACGGGAAGTTACCTCCGCGTTTTCTTGGGTTGGTTCGCCCTCATTTAGGGTCGTTCAATATTTAAACCCTTGTCGCTCTTCCTTTGCAGTGAAGCAACGACACCAACACTAAAGGGCATTATCACCACAATCGTCAATAACTGTTCTCACCATTTTACTTGTAATATATGTGAGTGTGCTCTCTGCTCCCAAGCTGTCAACATGCATGTTCCTCGCATCTGCTTAACTGAGCTGCCAACACGTTGTAATGCACGGGCCTGCTCGATACAACATTGGCAACATTGACATGGCAAAAGACGAAAGCATGCACGCTGGTGTTTTATTAAACTGATATCTTCCTGCAAAACAATGAAAGCGTATGTATGTTGAGCGCTGCTTTTCTAGAATCTAGAATAGATCCTTCTAAAAAGAGACAGGGCGTGCAAACACGGACACAAGAGAGAGATCAGGACACCACTCTCTCTTGTGTCCGTGTTTGCACGCCCTGTCTCTTTTTAGAATGAATACGTACCAACTAGCTCAGCTCTCTGTTATTCTAAGCTAGAATAGATCAAAATGCTGCTCAACTACAGAAATTCAGCAAAGAAGAGTTCTAGGAAAGAGCTCTCGGTGGACATTCAAAGACTGTGGAGGGCACTTATGTTAGCCTTCAGATTATTATCAATCCCGAACATTCCCCAATTTTATTATATCATTTCCATGGCGCAGATGCCTTGTAGCTGTAAACTGAGTTCGTGCACAATGTATTGCTTGCTTGTAGCGTGCTGCGAAAATAATGCATTTCAGGCGCAACACACTCGTGGAAGCACAACAGACTTTTTGGCATAGATAAAATGACGCGCGAATGCTTCCAGTTAGGATGCTGGAATGAATAGACATAGGAAAGCGAACCTCAAGATCCTGATACGTATTGAGAGTTAAAAAATAAATTCCTGGAGTGAAGTTAAAACAACCACAGAACATACTATAATTTCACATTGAGAAAACACAACCAAACGAAAACTCCTTTTTTTGCTGCGCCTTCTTCTGGAATATTGCGGAACTAGTTCACGAGTGGTTGAAATAAAATGTATCGCGGATCTAGGATTCGAACCTATGGCAACGGGACTCGCCGCGCTCTGCGTGCTCGTTTAAACCACTCGGCCATTGTTTGCTGTACTTGTTTTGTCATAGGTAAGGGTATATCAATATAGAACGTTCATTTGCACGACCGTGTTTCAGTTATTCGCTGCCTCAAGCTGCCTGCAGTGTCATTGTGATTGCGGAGGAAGCACATGAACATCTGCGACGTCGTTGCCACCTGTTGTGTAGCGATTGTGTTCTCGAATTCTTTTGCGAGTGGATAGAAAATATCTCACGTTTCACAGAACGAAGCGGCTGGTCAAAGTGTGAAGTCGTTGTGAATGAAACACGGAGAATGGTGAGGGGTGAATCTCGTGCGCAGCAGCCAGTGTAAGTAATGGTTGCGGTTTGAAAGTTTACAAATACAGAGCATTCATATTAATATTGTCTTTTTTATTTAATTTGTTTCTGCAAAGGATTTAAAACTCGCAAATCTTTATGGGGCCACCTTTCGCGATGAGTACCTTGAACTTCTCAGATGACAAATGGTCTTTATGTTCCAGCGACTTCCGTCACCACGGTATACATCACAGCCCTATTAATCACAAAGCCTGCCGAATGCGTTAACATGATCCGGTTACCTTGTCGACAGCATCAGTGATGAAACTATAATTTCTTAGTTTTTTGAGATAGCATGGACAACGGATCTTTGTTTATATAGTCGGGTTTTCTTTAACTACTTCTTATGCATATTGTTTAGTTGTTTCTCGCATAAGCATTTTTCGGTTATTCTCGGTGTTCGTGTGTTGTGGTTAGCCATCTAGGGACCATGACAAAACATCGGCGAGCCTGCCAGGATTGATCATCATACCTATCGGTCTCACGCCACAGGAGCATGGAGTAGGAAAAATTGTTGAGAATAGCGACTGCGCTGGGACTCAGCCGAGAGGAGTCGCTTACCTTGTTTGAACGCGCGGAAAAGGAAACTCGCAAGGTGCGTGAAGCTGAGAAAGAGATTCTGATCTTAAAGTTAAGGTTGGCAGATGCCTCTATTGCTGGAGATGATGACAGTAGGCCGGTTTCTGGTGAAAGGAAGTTGCCGAGAGCTAAGAGCATTTGTCGGCGGAAGTTAATGGCTCTATTTCATGATCACAGAGATGATCTAGATGCCTATTTAGACCGGTTCGAATGAATTGCTCTGGGACAAGGTTGGGATAGAAGGAGTGGGCGATGACACTTAGTCTTTGTTTAGTAGCCGAAGCCTTGAGTGTATTTGGGAGAATGCCCGCCTCCGAGTCAATGGGCTATGACAAAGTCAAGAAAGCACTGTTTCAGTGGTTCAGGCTGACTGCTGAAGGATTCCGCGAAAGATTTCGGACATGTAAGCCCGAAGACGGTGAAACGGGAAAGCAGTTTGTGGGCCGCTTGTCTAACTCCTTTGACAGATGGATGGAGATGGCTGATACTCCCAAAACGTATGAGGGTGTGCGTGATAGCATGGTTAGAGAACAATTCCTTGCTTGTCGTTACCCGAAGCTGTGCGCGTTTCTAAAGGAAAGGAAGCTAGGATCACTCGATGAGGTAGCCGCTTATTGCGATCAATACATGGAAGCTCAAGCAATTGGAAAGTTCGGACGTATGGGTAAAGACAGGATCCGAGGAGAGGAAGAGACGAATTTTGAGTCCTGAAACAATGAGCATAGAAAGCAGCAGATGCAGCAATGGTGCTTCTTCTGTAATCGCCTCGGTCATCAAGTCCGTGACTGTCTGGTGGAATGCGGTGTAGAAAGCGAAAAACGTTATTGCCAGGTGTGCAATATGAGAGGTCATAAGACTGAGGAATGTCGACGGAAACCACGAGATCAAGTAGCAGCGATAATAGCTACAGAGAAGCAGACAAAGATGACAAAAAGGAAATAGATGTACCGAATATAGTAAGTGCAGCTGTGGCCACAGGTGGCCTGCAAAATATTAATATGCCGATTGTCAAAGGGTCAGTGAACGTGAAACGTGTATCAGTACTTCGACCCTCCGGTGCTAGTACGGTGCTGGTTAGACGAAGTTTGGTCGACGACAGGGAGCTAACAGGAAAAACGTCACGAGTAGGGCTGGCAGATGGGTCAACGAGATATTTGCCGGAGGCCAGAATAATGCTAGACACCCTATATTTCACAGGGCGTGTAACTGCACTCTGTGTAGAAGAGCCCTTGTATGACGTGGTGTTCGGCAATGTGAAAGGCGTCAGAGCAGTTTACAAACCATACGCAGGATTGAACATAGGCCAATGAGTGATCAGACACTTAAGTACGCCGTACGCAGGATTGGAAATAGGCCATTTAGTGAAGGAACAAGAAAAGATGTGACGTACGTACCGAACAATGACGTGGTGTACAGGAAGTTCGTGCACAAAGGTAGAGAGTATATGCAATTGATAGTGCCGGCAAGGTATAGACTATCTGTATTGGAGAAGCGCCATTTCAAGGGACATAAGGGAGTGAGGCGAACTCCTCTACACGGTGACGTGACACATCTATACACCTCTATGCGGTGACACCTCCATACGGTGACGTGAGAGACCGATTAGGTAGGATGATCAATCGTGGCAGGCTCGCCAATGTTTTGTAATGTCTCTATATATGGTAAAGCACGACACAGGAACATTGTGGAGCACGAAAATTTTTATCACTGAAAAAACCCAAATATGATTGAACCCCAGTGTCAAAAAATTCATGCAAAACAACTATTAAACTCCCTTAAGCAACTATGTGCAAAACACTACTAGTAATATTTACAGTTCTTCACAAGTGCGTTGCATTGACTTAGCTGCTGCTTCGGGTCAAGTCACACGGCTCGTCACGTCAGCGATGTTCGCAGCGTCGCTGGTGCACGGCCATCAGCTGTACCGCCGATGTAGCTCAGGAATGACGTCGAAGTCAGCTCTCCGCAGCGGCTGTACCGCTCGTCCACTCTGGTGCGTGGCCTACGGGGCGTAGCCGTAGGAAGTCTGCCGCGTCCTCACGTGGATGCCGTTGTTGTGCCCGAGTTATACTCCTGGTCGCGCTCCCGCAGCTCACAGAACGTTGCGGCGACGTCTGGGGCACGTTCTTGCCAGGTGCACTGCTAGCCGTCTCGGGTCGCACGTCATGCCGCCGCTACCGCTCGTCCACGCCTCTTCTGGTTTCTCGTGTTCTCTGTCCTCTCCCGACCACGTCGCCTCTCGTGGCCTTTTGTTGCTTGTTCTTACTCAGGTTCTTTTCTCAATTCCCTCTTCAATATCTCTTCTTCTTTTTCTTTCTTTCTCCTATATTTCATCATTTGGACCACGTTTTTTTTTTCTTATTTCTTCTTCCTCTTCTTCTCTATGTTTTCTCCCTATGCCAACATACTCATGATAGCATCGTCTGGAAAGAAAGGGCTGAAACCCTTCTGGATACCCGCGCACAGCTCCCCAACGAGAACATGGGGATGTACACCGAAGAAATGACTCGACTATATTGCTCTACCGACCCCGCCACGTCTGAAAAAAAAGAAGGTTCGTTTACTAATGCGGGAAGTGACACAAGAACTTTTCGCCGGGCTTGTGCGCAACCCGCTGAAGACGGTCTCGGAATTCGTGTCCGAGTCCACAACAATCAAAAAGGCGCTAGAAATTCGCACCAGGCCATACAAGCGTCGCATACCCACGCCGAGCTACGGGGACTTTCAAGCGCTGAGTACCAACGACCTGTGCGAGACGATCAGAGCGGTCGTGCGTGAGGAGCTGCAGAATATGTTCCCGAGATCGCAACCTCAGGTGCATTCGATAGCTGAGATCGTTCGTGAAGAACTTCTGCAGTAACTTGGGGTCCCTGAACCACCACAGCCTCTGCCGCATGCCTTGAGCTACGCTACTGCAGCCTTACACCTCCCCCCCCCCTCCACGTCCACGTTAAGACGCTGCACAGCCGCAGTACCGTCGCCAGACGCCGACACCATACCGCCCGCCTGGCGGTCAACGCTACGCTCAGCGGAAGACCAACGCTTGGCAGGTCCCCTGACCACCGCCTGCTCTGCTACTATTGCGATGAAGCCGACCACACCTACCGCTGCTGCCAGTAATGACAGATGGCGATACGCGGTTTCGTAGTTAACGCGCCACGGCCATAGAGCGGTGAACAACCACGTGACATCGCCGTGTACATCGCAGGAGTGCAGTGGATAACCCAAGGCCTTCGCGATCGCCGTCGCCAGGCCGCTACATATCACCGCGGCGCCGGCAGTACACCGGCCCTACTCGGCGCCAATCCGCGAGCCCTTATCAGAAAACTAAGGGCTGCAGCAACCGATGGAGATGCGGTTGCTGTACGACTAGCTACCGAAGATCTTACCGCCGACGACGGCGTTGCGACGAGCTCTTCAGGACATGCCGCCAGCCCAGTACAGCCTCGTAAACAGAACTTCGCCGCCGACAGAAGACTTGATGATGCGACGTAGCCAAAGCGGAACAAGCCGACGCAGCCGTGATTTGACGCCACGACTTAACGGAAACGCAAAAAAAACGGCTAGCGACCTCGACGTACTATTCGACGCCCACAAAGTCACCGCTCTCGTTGACACTGGAGCTGACAATTCCATCGTCAGCTGACCGTTCGAAGCCAAGATGAAGAAAGTAAAGCCCGCTTAGGAAGGACCGGAAATCCGGACAGCTGATCGCCTAGTAACGCCGACAGGAATCTGCACAGCGAGAGCCATAATTCACAACCGCATTTATCCTGCTAGCTTCGTAGCCTACAGAGTTGCTCGAGAGATGTCATCCTTGGTATAGACTCCTTAGGCCTCCATGGTGCTGTCATCGACCTGAGATCCTAGTCGATAACGCTATCCATACAAAAAGCGTTACCACCGCTCACACCATCAGGAAAGCCCGCCTTTAACGTTATGGAGGACCAAGTCACCCTTTCCCCGCAATCCAGCATCATCAGTTCATCGGCACTAAGAAATAAGACCTTGAAGGCGTCGTTGAAGGCGACCAGCAACCGCAAGATTTACATCGCTAGAGTAATAGCCAACATGCGTGGAGGTAAAGCATGAGTTATGCTCAGAAATTTTAGTACCGAGTACAAGCACGTGAACAGAGGCACGATGGCCGCCTACATCGAAGAAATTGCAGAAGCCGCCCAAGCATTCGCCCTAACCGATTCTACCGAACATACTCCTACAAACCAAGCTCCTCAGCCAGCTTTCGACGTCTATCCGAGCTCGAAACCCTGCTCCTGCTATACAAGAGCTGCTTTTCGTCGTCGTCAAGAATATGGCAGGCCTCAGTCGCGCAGCGTCGCATCATAACGGAGGAATGTGCCATACTACTCCGTCAGAGCCCGCACAGAGTTTCGACGCGAGAACGCGAAGCCGTAAAGAAACAACTCGACGAAATACTGTAGGGCGTCATCATCCAGCCGTCCAAGAGTCCGTGGGCGTCACCCGTGGTGCTAGTGAAGAAGGACGGAACGCTACCTTTCTGCGTCGATTATCACAGCCTGAACAAAATCACGGAAAAGGATGTCTATCCTCTCCCACCGATAGACAGCGCCCTGGATCGACTCCACAACGCGAAGTAATTTTTGTCGATGGACCTGAAGATCGGCTACTGGCAAATCAAAGTCGATGAGAGCGACCGAGAGAACACTGCCTTTATAACATCAGACGGCCTCTTCGAGTTCGAGGTCATGCCCTTCGGTCTTTGCTCGGCGCCTGCGACATTACAACGCGCTATGGATACAGTACTGGGAGGATTGAAGTCGCACACTTGCCTTGTGTACCTGGACGATGTCGTTGTGTTTGCCTCAAACTTCGACGAACACCCCAGGCGCCTTGAAGCTCTGCTTGAAGCAGTGGCATAGGGAGACATTTTTTCCGGGGGGACGGGCATGCCCTTGATATTACCTGGGGTCCGGGCAGGTAAGTGTAGTCGAGTGTCATTTCGTGCTCTTTAACACATGGCAGAAAAACATTTGCGGGGGGGGGGGGGGGGGCACGGGCCCGGTGTGCCCCCCCCTGGCTACGCCACTGGCTTGAAGCAATCAAGACCTCCGGCCTCACCTTGAAGCCAGAAAAGTGCCGTTTCCCGCACGGGGAGCTCCTATTTTGGGGTTACGTCATTAGGAAGGCTCCAGAGCGCCCAGACGCGCGGAAAACAGCTTCTGTCGCTGCCATTCCGCCACCCATCGACAAGAACGCTGTACGCCCATTTCTCGGCTTGTGCGCCTAATACAGACGCTTCGACAGAGCATTTACACTTATCGCTGAGCTACTAACGCACCACACGAAGACCGACGTAGAATTCAAGTGGGAAATTGCGCAAGTCGAAGCATTTCAAGAACTGAAACGACGCCTGCTGACGTCTCCGATATTTATAATAAATGGTTCCAAAAAATAGTTATTAGATGCGTAGCAGCTCTTTGACTAGCCTGTGTAACGCTGTCCGTCCGCACAAACGCGAGACAACGCGCTTCCCTCGGCGCAGGTGTTGGAGCGGTGCCACGTAGGTCACGCCGCAGCTGGGCGTTGACGTCACGCACCCCTCGCACGCTTCCCTCGCAGGTGCGCGCGTACGTCACTCTCTCCCTCACCCGCCGGAGCACCGCAGCTGCCGGCTCCGACGCCCGCTCGCCTCCCGTGTCCGCGTTTAAAACAAACGTTTACACCAGTAAACACTACACCGAGTTTCGCTTGAAACAAATCTTCCAGCGCTCACCGCAGCACCCGCGTTAGCGCCGTTCAACCCGTGACGCCCCCCGTGGGCAACGCTGCTGCTGCGCATCCCGGGTGCTATTCTGGACTTCCGCCATTTTCTGTCAAATTTGACGTAGGCGTGACGTGTACACAATGATGACGCAAACGCATGAAATGCTTGCGAAACGTGACGTGAAGGGGACATAAGATGCAAAGAAACGTGCAATTAAATAGTATTTTGTATCTGAAATTGTTAATGCAACAACAAAAAAATAAAAGAAAAATGAAGCGTTTAGTTTTAAAGTTGTGAAGCAGACGATATCGTCTGCAATTTAGCGCCATATTTGGAGATGAGCGACAAAGCCATAGTAACTTTTTTAGCCAATAAGTGAGCCAGCCAAGCCAGCGTCGACATTGCCGACATCGTTATTTCGCTGGTTGTTTTGTGTAGGCGTTCTGTGGTTATGTCGGCAGATCGCCGAACAGTGGGCCGCGATGTTGCATTTTTTTACCGATCGTCCCCGTATGGGGAGGGTGGTTTGCGACTTACTACCGGAGGTACGACGGGAGCCGTGACAGACGATGACAGAGCGCCTTTACCGCCTGGGCCCCAGCAGCAGGCCGCCGCCGGAGTGGCGGTGGCTATGGCGAACTAAAGTGGTGGCAGCTCGAGCTCGAGGCGCGGAATGACAGTGCAGTCAGGTGAGCTTGCGTTTCACTCGGGTGGTGTTGACGTTTCAGCTATGCACATGCTTATTGCAGGAGAACAGACGGAGGGCCGTTCGATTTGGCGACACACGTTTCGGTGGACGACGCCCGCATCGTTACAAGTATGCGCGTCGACCCCGTTTTGGGCTGCGGTGGCCCTTCCTTCCCAGGGCCCGCGGCGTCCAGAAGCGCTGCCGATAGTATAGAGATAAGGAGCTGCACAGCATTGCAAGTATTAATAACGCCCCTTCTGTTCCTTCTGTCTTTTTTGTTGCGGTGACTGTTCCGCGTCCAGTTTATCTTAAGTAATGTGCCAACTAGCCCAACAGCCAGCTGAGTTATTTATAACGTCTCCGATGCGCGAAGTATCTTCCTGAACTGTCGTGATCATTAAAATGGTGCTATATGTTTTGCTGAGGATGCGTAAGGACTACTTTAAGTAAAAGTTACAATCATGCAAATATACATAAACAGAAGCAATAAGAGTTAAGTTTCAGGACCTCACGTTACGCGCGATCAGTTGAATCTGAAAGATAAAGCTAGGCGAATCTCAATCCACAGAAGTTATGCATCTCCGAAGGTGTTAACTGTGGAAGGTACTTCCACGTTGCTTACAACATACGGATAAGAAGTGCATAATGGCCAGAGATAAAGAAGAGGAATTGTAGTATTTCACACAGTTGATGTTACATTGGACTGGCAGCACTAAGAAGTGCACAAACTGCCTTCAAAGAGATGTCTTTTATGCAGATGTGCTTGTTTCAAAACTGGCTGGTACAATATTAGAGGCATCCTTTGTTGTTGTTGGCAGCAGTGAATGATAAGACAATGATGTAAGCAATGAGACAACTTGACTGCTTTTTATTATTGCAAGGATGATGAATTGACTCACAATGATGAATTGACAGAAGATCAATTGACTCACAATACATTCTGAAATATCACGTATTACTCTTGCATGTAAACTTTTATAGTCCACCAGAGAAACCAGGACAGAAAGTAGCTACACAGTGCTATGCCCACGTTGCCCCTTTCGGTACTGGTTCGTTTTGTGCCTATAAGCGTTTACATAGATTACCAACCACAGCAAGCTTGTGCTCTTCTGTGTACGAGTGGCTACTACATGAATAGAGGTTTGGTACACACCTGCCAGACTCGGACAGTCATCACACGGGTTCGCATTGTGAATAAAGTGCTGAAAACAATGCTCTGGAATGACATTCAATGTTGAATGCACTGCTGCAAAATAACACAGGCTGTTTACAGAGTCACTATGGTCTCAACAAACTAGTCCTGGTATGATTTGCGGCAGAAGCTGAGCATGCTTTTGCCTAACTGCTTGGTATAATTAGCATGCTCTCAATGAACGAACACAATGAAGCTTTTGTCAGAATACAATTCCTGCAAGAACAAAACTACAGGGGATAGGTATAGGATTGAACACAATGCAAGTGGCTACGTTTTCATGAGAAACAGCAAGAGCTTCTTGTGTTTCACGTTTCTGTGCACATCTCGCAGGAATGTAAACCCCATTGCATCGAGTCGTGCCCAGCTGTAAACCACTACAGAGCGTGATCCTGCCTTTGCCTGCCCGCCTGGTACATGTCTACTGCAGCCGTATCGTCGCTATTGTTGTTGTAAATGTCCGCATCTTCTCATTCGAGTTCTTCAGTGCAAGGGATGTCGTCTGGCTCAGGCAGCTGCTGCCAAACACCGAGGTTGTGAAGCACGACACAAACTGCGATGATCTTCGACGTGAAGAGTGGGCCATAGTACGGTGTTCTGTACCTCTGCAAGCACCGAAAGTGGGCCTTGAGGACTCCAGTGTACAGTTACGACGCACCGCAGTGAAGAGTGGGTGCGGTGGAATCGGGCAGCAGAGGATCCTGCAGGATGTGCTCCAGGGATGGGGTTAAGCAGCCAAGGTTGAAGCGAGTATGCACTATGACCTGTGGAGGACAGTGTTCCAATTAGCATAATATGAATGTATACATGAATATGTTTATTCCTTTCTCACTTCTTTTAACTTATTCGAAGACATCGTGTCACTGATATGCACTGCTTTCCTTTTTTTTACAGCTAGACATATTGACAGAATTGTTTGTCTGGTTAGGTTACATAATTACGGCTTTTGAAATGCTCCAACGATAAAATGGCTTTATTTCCACGTGGTTTGGAATCAACTCAATTCCTTCGTCAGGAGGAATGACAACGAAGCTACTGAACTGCAACCTTTAACTTCTTTCATAGAGAAGAAGGGGCGAGTGACAGAAGGCGCATCTTCTTTGGTGCTAAGGGTGCTGTGCTTTCTTTTGATTGCATGGGACTGATGTGCGGCTGCAGACGGTCAGCACACTCAAGGCTTGGTTTCCCTTAGTTTTTTTTTTGTGTGTGTGCTTAGGCCGTCAATGAAAAGTGACAGCAGGTTTCTTTTGCAACCGTTTGAGTTGTTTTTTAGTGCTTTTTATGAACCATGACTGAAATACCTTTGAGTTGTCAGTTGACTTTATTGCTATATAGCACATGGCTGTGCTTGCTTATTTGTATTTTTATACAAGTTGTCTTTTCTACACATAATTGTATTTATGAATGTACAACATCTATGGCAGTTGTATTTGATGTATTCTTTTTTTTAACATAGCCTCAGAGTGTAGCATTTTCTGTATCATCGCATGCTTACTATTTATTATTTCACCACTTTATAATAAAGGATCATAAAATGTCTTCATGAAAGTTTATTTCATGCTTGACATTTCTATTGCACTAGTAGCCTTTCCCATGACCATAGAAAGACAAGTTGCAATTATACACTGAGAGCAAGTCGGATTATTGTGTGCCGCCTCGGGTCTCAGTATGACTTGTTTTCTCAAATGTGTGCATGAGAGAATTTTCATTCAAGGGAACACGAGTGCCACTAAAGTAGATAGTGTTCGACCAAGGTAGCTGCCAGTAATAACATACGGGGCAGAAATTTGGACAAAGAGACTTGAGTAGTTAAGAACCATGCAGCGTGTAATAAAATTACCATGAATAATGTTTTTGCTACACTAAGACACCACACAAGCATTCTCACGCTTGCATACCAAGCAGCTATTCACCAACCTGGCCACGGCGTCCCCTGCCCAGTCCTGGCTCACGGTGGATGTCTTCCACATAAAGGCGTCGTGCACGGGCCCCGAGTGCGAGGGCAGTCATCGGCAGGGTTTGTCACATACCTGCAGAGTGTTGTTTGCATTGGAAGGAAGTCGGCAACAGCAATACAACCAGCTACATGCAGAACAACTGTAACTGTGTGGTCCAACGCACTTATTTCTCTCGAGTTGCTTTCGGAGCGCAGCTTCGACAGCTGTATCTTTCATTTCATATGTGGCAGTTACTGGATGTCAGCATATCACTGTTTATGAAATTAGAGTGCAATCAGCACGTTTGATTTCCTTTCATGCATTATTTTTCTTAAAAGCTGCCACGATCAAATATGAAGCTCGATTAACTTTTTATGGTGTCGTCACCCCTGCCAAAACTAAATAGTGACGGAAACTCCCTTTACCGCGACTACTGCGTTCTTTTCTATCACTGCAGTTGGAGCCACGGCAAATGTCGTTAAAATACTGGAGAGTGGCGAAAAGCTGTCTTTCATGTTCCTCCTTTGCATTCTACTAACAGCATGCGCGAGATTGAATAAGATGAAATTTGTTCTCACCACCATGACGCTGAGGGCCTAAAAGTTCTTGCGGCAAAAGTAAGCAGCCTTGTTGCCATCGTCCTTTTCATACGGCGCACTTATGCACACGAACGTGTTGTCGACCACCTCAACGCAGCCTTCAAATCTTGCATCTATCTTGCATCTTGCAACGCAGCCTTCAAATCTTGCATCTTGCAAAGCCTTC
The DNA here is from genome assembly GCF_013339695.2 of Rhipicephalus sanguineus. Taxonomy (NCBI): domain Eukaryota; kingdom Metazoa; phylum Arthropoda; class Arachnida; order Ixodida; family Ixodidae; genus Rhipicephalus; species Rhipicephalus sanguineus. The sequence continues at coordinate 155,538,620 of NC_051179.1, forward strand.
CTTTTGGCAGGGAGGGCGATCCACTCATTACCGAGGCGCTCGACGATCGCTTCCATGACAGCATGAATCGTGAGATCCACACTGGACTAGCTCGTCGCCACGTCCTCGTTGTTCACGATCGCGTCGTGGTAACTGCCGGTGGCGAACAAGCGAAGGGCGCAAAGCACTTGTAGCTCAACAAAATCAACAACGGTCGGGGCTGTTCTCGTGTCCGTACGCCGCCTCTCCAGGTCCTGGCGAAGCTCCCCGCACAGCCATCGCACAGTGTCCTTCGTCAGCCGGCACGGCAGTTGAAACAATTGATCGGTCATCACAAAAGCATCGCGGTACTCGCGGAACTCTTTCTTCCTGCAGCTCCAGCCACTACACAACAAAGGCCAGCGCCATTTTTCTTCGCTTATCTAGCGTTCTCTTGCGGCGAGAACCGCAACGTCGAACAAGCCAAATTAAACAATAACATTTTATTTTAACAAGCAAGCTCCATGTACAACAGTTTATAATATTACTAACCGAAAACATGCTTGTAAAGTAACTCACGGAATGACATCTACACATACGTATGTGAGGCTGCACATCGAACAAGCAACTCAATTTACAACAATATGGCGGCTAATTTTGGGCACTTCATCGTTCTCACATTTTAAGCTGCAAATTTGGCAGGATGCAACGTCACGCAACGTCAAATTGACGCTACAAAAAGTGAGGTCCTGTGACGCAATGGGCGCCATCAGTGCAATGCCCAATCGTGTTGCAGACATGACGGCTCTTCGTCAAGCGAGCAGTAGTTTCGATAAACCGCAAGTTGACGGTAGGCACAGCTCAGTACCATAATTCGGTTTCGTTTTTCCACCCAAACCTTTATTTCTACATGACAGAGTACGGCGAAGCTTTACTTCGGAAAAAATTAACTATTTTTTGGCACGTTACGTCATCGCGGATTCCTGTGTCGTAACGCCATTGCAGCGCCACGATGCGGACGACCTCGCGTGACCAATCAAATCATCAACATGGCGGAATTTGACAATTTGACTTTACGCCTAAAGGGCCGTCTAATCAGACAAAGTTTATGTTATGGAGCACTGTAGATGCTTGGCCATCTGCTTCCACAGTGGTGCGAAACGCGTGCCATCCCAGCTTGCTTCGCGTAGCGCCTGTTTAGCGCCGACTGAATGCATTCACTTTAAAATACAAGCTTTTATTACGAAATTTTCTCCGAGGCTGTTGAATTACTGTGATGAAAGTTCACCAGATTCGCAGCGTATGAAGATCATCTGTAGCAGAATATCGATGCCACTGCTTTTGCCTGGTACCACTGCTTGACGAACTTATTGAATAATATGGCGCCTCTCAACTGCTATATGCATAATATATCATGCGTAATTGTTTCAGGGAATATATAGCCATTCTTGTTCTCTCCGACTGCTAAATTTGCACAAATACATACTCAGTAAATGCTTAATGATGACAAGTGAAAATTTTATTGCTGGAGTTCTATATATGACTTTCTTAATATGACTTGCACTGCCGGAGTGCCAGTTGGAGGCTGGCAATGAATTTTATGCGCTGCATTACCATTTAACAATAGTGCGAATGAAGGCAACCGCACAACTATATTATGATGAAAAAAGAAAATGCAGAAAAGCGATGATTTTCACACTCTGCGCACAATGAAAGCGTGTCGCGAAACTTCACGCTGGTGAGTGGAATCCAATAGCATTCATATTATTTTCTTACTTTGTATTGATCATGACAGTGTCAAAAAACAACATTATGTACGCCTTAAATTTACCTTACTGGTTTCCTTTGTGTCCAATCGATAATAAATGCCTTCCTGTGAACTGCAGATTCTACAAGTAAATCGACCTTCTGTGACGCATCTCCGAGTCATTTTTTTCGACGCTTCTCTGAGTCATTTTGCTAGACAACATTCCCTTGAACGTAAATACTACATTGTGAATTGCACAGTAAAATCTCTCTGTGCGGAGTGGAATGAGAAAAATTACTGACATCACACCTTGGGTAGGAATATCATTATTTATTTAGAAATTTTATTTACAAAGGTGTCGTCAACATCCAGCTTTTCGTCCTGGTGTGCAGGAAGGGGACTACTGGCATCCATGACGTGTCTTACGCCGTGAGAATTATTCTGAGCGGGGACACCATTTTGCGGGTCTTTGCTGCCAATAGCATCAGTAAATTTGAGCTTTTTATTTGAGATGGCGCCTCATCCAGTGAAGTGCTTCAAGTAAACGCGGTTCTTCCGCGAATACCTCCGCCTACGCCTTGACGTTTCAACAGGTGGCGGACGTGATTGACGCATTAATTGGAGCCTTGACGATGCATCAGCTGAACACCCGTGGATGCAATGCACTCGCAGATAAGGGTGTCAATGAAACGAAAGGCGGCCTCTAAAAAGGGTGCCATCCTCACAAAAGGCCATTTGGTGCCACCTGAACTTATACAAGGCTTTCTCTTAACGGGAACAGAGCAAGCTAAGCTCTCCTCACCGTTCCTTACGAGTACCTGTTGCTGCTTGTAGTGACAATGTGTAGCGCACAGTTGTTTTGTCGGCACGCTGACTGCTGCTTTGGTGAAAATGTATGTTTCGTGCATTTTGCATTTCATTTGTGCATGACTACATAAGCACTGCTGCCCTTCCGCCCAGCGCGAATAGCACCACGTCAGAAGGCAAAGCACCTTGTACTGTCCGAAAAATGAATAAATGAAATATACTAGAATCGGTGGCGCAATCATTGCTCTGGGAAAAGCAGTGGTGACACCATACTTTTATATTATCCTGGATCACGTAAAGAAGGTGGGTAAGAGATGTCACGTGGAAATGGCATTTTCTGCTCAAGAAACACATCTGATCGAAAAACCCTGAGCATGTACATGGTGTTAAACCCAGGTGCAACACAGAAAAGCGTCTGTGAAACACAACACACAAGTTTGAAAGAATGTGGGCGGCTCTGAAGAAGCGGTGGCCTCCGTTCCACTATCGTGCTGCAGAAAGAATATCCGCTTGTCTTGGCGGTGTCTGAACGGCAGGTTAATAGAACGTGGTCATAACATAAGAACAACACTTCCTGCTCACACTGGGATCCAGTGTAGAGACTGCGGATACAAACCAATATTTAGAGACTGCAACGTTGTTAGAGACAACGCCTGTCAAATTACGCGTGAAATTTTTGAAGCTTACAAGACAGAGCGATACCGGTCGAGTAATTTAACACAGGTCAAAGCGCTGACTAACAACCAAGTGCTTTTTTAGAAGCTGCATATAGAGACGCCATATGAATACCACAAACACATGACAAGAAAAAAAGACAAAAACATGAGTATGTGAGTTAGCAACAGAGACATTCCAACTCTTTTTTTGAGAGGCGCGTTGACCTAGAACTTAAGCAACGCGCCTCCGCTTGCCAAAATAGAACTTGTTGCAAAAATATCGCACGCACACGGTTAAAAGATCTTCTGAAAAGAAAAGGAAAAACTTGACGATGTGCGTTAGCAACAGAGACATTCAAAGTCTTTTTCTGGCACATGCATAGACCTAGCACTTAAGCAACGCGCCTCTGCTTGTCAAAATAGAAGTTGTTGCAAAAATATCGCGCGCACGCGGTTAAAAGATCTGAAAAAAAAGGAAAAACTTGACGATGTGCGTTAGCAACAGAGACATTCAAAGTCTTTTTCTGGCACGTACATAGAACCAGAACTTAAGCAACGCGCCTCCGCTTGCCAAAATAGAACTTGTTGCAAAAATATCGCGCGCACGCGGTTAAAGGATCTTCTGAAAAAAAAAAAGGAAAAACTTGACGATGTGCGTTAGCAACAGAGACATTCAAAGTCTTTTTCTGGCACGTGCATAGAACTAGATCTAAGCAACGCGCCTCCGCTTGCCAAAATAGAACTTGTTGAAAAAATATCGCGCGCACGCGGTTAAAAGATCTCCTTAAAAAAAGAAAAAACTTCACGATGTGCTTTAGCAACAGAGACATTCAGTCTTTTTCTGGCACGTGCATTGACCTAGAGAGAGAGAGAAATAACTTTATTGGGTCCAGCGGTTTGGGGAACAGGTCCCCGCCTAAACGGCGGCCAGTAGCCCTTGGGTCCTGGTGGCGTTTTAGGCCAGCTGGACGGCCCAGAGTTGCTCTTCCGGATCCGAGCTTAGCAGTAAGGCCTCCCACTGCTCATCATTATTTATATTGCGACCCTGTAGGGACGCCTGAGGGCAAGCCTACAGAATGTGCCGCAGATTCGCCCGTTCCCTGCATAGCTGGCATTTGCCATCGTATTGGTCGGGGTAATAACGGCTGTAGGCCACCGGATTCGGGTAAGTGTTGGTTTGGAGAAGGCGTAGACCTAGAACTTAAGCAACGCGCCTCCGCTTGCCAAAATAGAACTTGTTGCAAAAATATCGCGCACACATGGTTCAAAGCTATACTGAAAAGAAAAAAAATGAAAAAAATGAGGATGTGATTTAGAAAAAGAGATATTTCAAGTCTTTTCTTGGCAGGTACATAGACCTAGAACTTACGCATGCCCCTTTTATCAAAATAGAACTTGTTGCAAATATATCGCGCGCACACGGTTCAAAGCTCTTGTGAATACTATACACATAAAAAAAGATCAGGCTGCAACCGCACATGTTACAATGGGTCGCAAAATGACTGCAAGGGGTACATTTAAGTGAGGCTGCGTGGATGACGCTGGCGATCTTTAATGGGCCTGCATTAACGATCATCTCAGTGCAAATATTCGGCTTTGTCAAATTTTTTTTGGATTTCATACTTTTGACTCTTGGGTAATGAAGGATCTTGTGGTGGTGATCCAAGAGTGTATCAATGACCGCTTGTGATATTTCAATACTGAAATAGTTTTCGAGCCTCATCACGTGTGCTGTGGCTATGCGCTTTGCTCATAGAAGTAGCTCTTTCCATTCTTTTGCACACGACTCACAATTAGAAAGTGAGCCAACTCTAAGGCACGTTTCCGCTCTTTCCGCGTCCTTCAGAGCACTCTGTCCAGCACACTTTTCAGCGGACATTGACGGGCTAAAACCTGTAGGCCAACCGGACAAAGTCTTGTGCAGTGTTACTGTGGGTCTGATCGGCGAATCGAAAACAATGTAAATCTTTTGGCAGCTTCACTGACTTGACCCTTTCGGCCCTGGCGGTGTCATGTGACACCACCACAAAACATTTCCCTTAGCACCTCGGAAATGCAACCAAAACCGCCCATTCTTGTGGGAGTACTTCTTCAGTGATCCCCACTGCGATTGACTCCAAAATTGTGAGCTGCTTGCGGAGCTGTGGGCCGCAAAGAAGAAGAAGCTTGACCGAAGTCATGGGTGCGTGCCACCTCTACAAAAGCTGGGCCTGGAAGTATCAGAACCGGTAACACTTTAATTTGTGGCCAGCACTTTGGGATACAGCCACAGGGATGTTTTGTTCGCCATTGAAAAACTCATTAGGGAGTCTAAAAGGATATCTAGTTAAATTCTGCCTGCTTTAAATATTTCATTACCAATATTTGATACATCATTTCATTATATTTGATAATTATAGCTTCTACGAATGAAACCCTAAAGATAATATTGGCAAAATTCACCCACCACTCGGCCAATCCCCTGCATTGGGTATGAGCCATGCTCGGAGGAAAACAACAACAACGACGCCGAGGCGGGTACGCTGAGGCGGGTAGGCGCCACTTTCGGGTCGACGTACCGCAGCTGTTTCAGTGAGTATCGTACTGAAATGGAGACGTGGTTCGCATTTTGTGTACTCTAGTGAGTATCAGGAAAAAAGAAGCCATTTTTTTTTCATTTCTCAACCGCTGAGCCCTGATGACTTAATTTGATGTCATGGCTGTAAATCCATTAATACTTGCGCCACTGGCTCAATTTTTCCTCTGTGGCCTTCTGAGATCCTAACTATTAGGAAAACAGGCACAAAAAAAAGTCTCCGACCAAAATAAAAATTCTAGGGCTGAAAGGGTAAACGTAGCGAAGACTGCGTAAATACCGGTGCTTGTGGCATCATATTTCTATGTTTTGCTTCACATTGCTCTATAGCTCGATCTTCGAAAGCTCGGCCTTCCCATCCAAAATCACGGAACCATTCTTGCAAAAAATGTAACGCACAGGTGCACTATATTGTGAATCAGGCGAGCACAATTTACGAACAGGCCATTTGTAGACATTGCGCAGCGGAAATCCTTATTAATAACAACAACAACAACAACAACAACAACAACAATAATAATAATAATAATAATAATAATAATAATAATAATAATAATAATAATAATAATAATAATAATAATATTGTCGCGACGTCAAGAGAGAGGTCGTAACGCCAAGATAGAGAGAATAACAGCGGGTCGGTCTTTTTAATACCGCGCGCCAGCGAGTTCTTCTTCTTTGTCCTTTCTGGCTCCTGTATAACGCGTATGAGCCTTTTCGCTGTCGTCTTCGTCTTTCTCATAGCACGCACGTGGCATTTGCCTCCCTTCGAAAGAGGCATCGTCCTGATGCACAGCCTAGGCGCTCTACTTAGAAAAGCGCGCACATATGCACTGGAACCCAACCAGAGTTAGCTGGACAGGTACGGTTTCATCCGCACGACATGCACGACTTCGGGTGAATGCTTCCGGCGACTGGAACAGCAATCACTGTCGGGAACGACCTCGTAGTTCACGTCGTTCAAGCGTCGGATGACTCTGTATGGACCAAAGTATCGTCTCAGCAGTTTTTCAGAAAGTCCGCGTCGACGTATTGGGATCCAGACCCATACCTTGTCGCCTGGTGTGTAGGTAACGAATCTGTGTCGCAGGTCGTACCGTTTCGCATCTTTATGTTGCTGATGACCAATGCGTACGCGGGCGAGCTGTCTGGCTTCCTCGGCGCGCTGAGTAAATTCTTCAGCGTCGGTATCAATGTCGTCACCCTCGTGCGGCAGCATAGCGTCCAACGTTGTCGTGACCTCGCGACCATGGATTAAACTGAACGGTGTCATTCCAGTAGTTTCCTGTCGAGCTGTATTATAGGCGAAGGTCACGTAAGGCAAGATTTCGTCCCACGTTTTATGTTCCGTGTCGATGTACATGGAGAGCATGTCTGCGAGGGTCTTATTAAGGCGCTCCGTTAGTCCGTTTGTTTGGGGATGGTACGCAGTTGTTCTCCGGTGAGCTGTACCACTGAGCCTGAGAACCGACTCCAAAAGTTCCGCCGTGAAGGCAGTTCCTCTGTCTGTGATGACCACTGTTGGGGCGCCGTGCCGAAGGACGACGTTTTCGATGAAGAAGTGAGCCGCTTCTGCAGCTGTGCACCTCTGCATAGCTTTAGTCTCCGCGTAGCGAGAGAGGTAATCAGTGGCGACAATGATCCATCGGTTCCCTGCAGTAGAAGTTGGGAATGGGCCCAGGAAATCCATTCCAATTTGGGCGAATGGCCGTGCTGGTACTTCAACAGAATGTAATAGGCCCGCTGGTTTACCGGGTGGCGCTTTGCGTCTTTGGCAGTCAGCACAAGTCTGGACGTGATGTTTCACAGCAGCAGGTAGTTTGGGCCAGTAGTATTTTCGTCGCAGTCGGGACAACGTTCGGGTGTAGCCTAGGTGACCGGAAGTGGCCTCGTCATGGCAGGCTTCTAAAATTTCTTTTCGCAGTGATGAAGGCACGACGAGCAAGTACGTGCTGCCGGTTGGAGAAAAGTTCTTCTTGTAGAGAACGTCGTTCCGTAAACAAAAAGACGGCAGTCCTCTGGCAAAAATTCGCGGCACGTCTTTACGTCGTCCTTCCAAGAAATCGATGAGCGGAAGCAGCTCTAGGTCGCTGCGCTGCTCTTGTGAAATAGTAGCCGTGTTGACGACTCCCAAGAATGCGGCGTCCATGGATTCGTCATCAACAGCGGCAGGCTCAACGGGCGACCGCGAGAGGCAGTCGGCGTCAGTATGTCTCTTTCCGGATTTATAAGTTATGCTCATATCAAATTCTTGAAGCCGAAGGCTCCAGCGCGCCAAACGGCCAGATGGGTCTTTCAGGTTAGTGAGCCAGCAGAGCGAATGGTGATCGCTGACGACCTTGAATGAGCGCCCGTACAAATATGGTCGAAATTTGATAACTGCCCACACCACAGCGAGACATTCTTTCTCGGTAGTCGAGTAGTTCTCCTCGGTGCGAGAGAGAGCTCTGCTGGCATAGGCTATCACTTTTTCAGTGCCGTCTTGCCACTGTACCAGTACGGCGCCCAGGCCTACATTGCTGGCGTCGGTGTGCAGTGCTGTTGGCGCTTCTTGGTCAAAGTGCGCAAGAACTGGAGGTGTTTGGAGGCGTTGACGTAAGTCGGTAAATGCCATTTGTTCCTTTTCTCCCCAAAGAAAGGGAACATCCTCTCGTGTGAGTCGTGTCAAAGGTGCCGCAATAGACGAAAAGTCCGCGATGAATCGTCGGTAATAGGCACATAGTCCTAAGAAGCGCCTCACTGCTTTTTTGTCGTGTGGTGCAGGAAAGTTTGCAACAGCGTCTATTTTGGCTGGGTCAGGTCGAACACCCTCGTGACTTACGACGTGGCCGAGGAAGGAAAGCTCACTGAAGCCAAAATGACATTTTTCTGGTTTTAACGTGAGGCCAGCCGAACGTATAGCTTGGAGAACTGTGAATAACCGGCTTAGATGTTCTTCAAATGTAGCTGAAAAGACAATAACGTCGTCTAGATATACCAAGCATGTTTGCCATTTCAGGCCTGATAGCACGGTATCCATCAAACGCTGAAAAGTGGCTGGCGCTGAGCATAACCCGAATGGAAGGACTTTAAATTCATAAAGACCGTCGGGCGTCACGAAGGCAGTTTTCTCACGATCGCGCTCGTCGACCTCTATCTGCCAATAGCCGCTTCGTAGGTCCATTGATGAGAAATAGCGTGCATGCTGCAGTCTATCCAGAGAATCGTCTATACGTGGCAGCGGGTAGACGTCTTTCTTCGTGACTTGGTTTAACTTGCGGTAATCTATACAGAAGCGCAAGCTGCCGTCTTTCTTTTTAACCAATACCACGGGGGATGCCCAAGGACTTTTGAAGGCTGTATGACGTCATCCTGGAGCATCTTCTGTACTTGCTTTTGAATCTCCTCGCGTTCTTTCGGAGCCACACGGTAGGGATTTTGTCGGATCGGTCTCGTGTTATCTTCAACAACTATTCGGTGCTTGGTCAATGGTGTTTGCCTGACCTTCGATGTACACGAAAAACAATCTTCGAACTGGTGTATCAGTTCCAGTAGGCGCTGCCTATCAGAGGGTGACAGAGTAGAGCTGACGTCGACAGACAAAGGCGTCGAGGCAGGCGTGGTCGCGTCGTGAGGTTGCAAAGCGAAACAATCCCTCGTTTGGTCGATGTCGTCGTAGTAGGCAATCGCGGTACCCTTCTGGATGTGACGCCGCTCGTTGCTGAAGTTGGTGAGGAGTACTTCTGCCTGCCCACCAGCTAGTGCCAGAACGCCTCTCGCGACGGAAACACCTTGCGTAAGCAATAGCGTAGCTATTTGCTCCGCTATCACATCCTTATGACACGGCTGCTCACATGATACGGACACAAGGCAGCAGGACCTCGGCGGGAGCGTCACATCGTCGGATACTCGCAAACGCACGTGTCGGTCGTCAGTGGTGTCCGTGGTGGTGTCGACATACGGATGTGCGGAAAACGTCACCATACGGTCCGGAATGTTGATGACAGCGTCGTACTCTCGCAGAAAATCCATACCCAAAATGAGCTCTCTACAGCATTCTGGTAGAAGGACAAAAGTGGCGACGAAGCTGGAATCGCCGATTATGAGCCGAGCGGTGCATTTACCCGTTGGAGTCATTAGCTGACCCCCAGCACTTCTTATGTGCGGCCCTGTCCACGGCGTCTTGACCTTCCGAAGGCGGTTGGCGAGCTCTTGCCGCATAATCGAGAAGTCAGCGCCTGTGTCAACCAGTGCTGTCACGTGGTGTCCGTCTATGAGAACACTGAGATCGGCCCGTACGACGTCATCGGCATTAGTATTCGTCGTCGTCGTCATATCGTCTTCTTGCGGCGGTAGGGGGGACTTTTCGGCGTCTCGACGATTGGCAACCTTGCCCCCGGAGGTCGCAGCCTTCAACAGCCTTTCAACAACAGAAGGAGATCCGCTGATGTTGTAGGAGCGGCCATGCTGGGAAGATGAGGAACAGTCGAGAACTCCGGACTTAGGCCTAGGAGGCGCCGGCTGAATCGGTGTACTGGAGTCGTGACGAGAGGCTGAGTCTCCGGACTGGGGGTACGTGTCCGAATAAGGCTTTCCTGCATCGGGTTGCAGGCTCCAGCACCTCCACCAGTGTCGCGACGTCAAGAGAGAGGTCGTAACGCCAAGATAGAGAGAATAACAGCGGGTCGGTCTTTTTAATACCGCGCGCCAGCGAGTTCTTCTTCTTTGTCCTTTCTGGCTCCTGTATAACGCGTATGAGCCTTTTCGCTGTCGTCTTCGTCTTTCTCAATATATTATTATTATTATTATTATTATTATTATTATTATCTGGGGGTTAACGTCCCAAAACCACGATAAAAGCATGACGGACGCCGTAAATGAGGGCTCCGGAAATTTTGACCACCTGGGGGTTTTTAACGTGCACCTAAAGCTAAGTACATGGGCCTCGAATATTTTCGCCACCACTGAAAATGCAGCCGCCGCGGCCGGTAATCAATCCTGCGACCTTCACGTCAGTAGTTGAGCGCCACGATGACTAGACCACATGGCGGGTCTGCGCAAATCGTTCGAAACGCTGTAGTATCCTGCATGAAACATCGAGAGTTTACACTTCTTTGATCTGGCTACCCTTTGCTTTGAACGCTATCTATCTATCTATCTATCTATCTATCTATCTATCTATCTATCTATCTATCTATCTATCTATCTATCTATCTATCTATCTATCTATCTATCTATCTATCTATCTATCTATCGACAGCTTCTTCATTTTTAGTGGACCGGCCTTTCTTTACTTCTTTCGCATTGTGCAATGCTCGCTCCTAACGCAAGCGTTCAGTTTGACTGTAGGTAGCGGCCGTCCCCGGAAAGCTGTGTTGGGGGTATCGGCATGGCGTCTTTCACGTTATCTACAGTGTCCGCCCGCCCCTAAACGGCACAACAAGAGGATGATCACGTGGTCTCGAAAAAGCGCGTTGGGAATTCAGTTTTTTTCGAAGTCAGACTTTTCTTGAAATGTAGTGTTTTCGATATCCTACGAACGGGTTGTGCGACAGATCGCTCTTAGTCCACCGAAACGAAATATTTTAATGAAGCGCCCATAGCAAGTGTACTGCTGCGCTTTTCTTTTTCGCATCGTCGACACGATGAGTTCGTGTAGTTCAGGTCCATTCAAAATCAGCAAGCAAGGGCGCGTGCACTGTCGGACAACTTTTCTTGGCAATGTAGCGGAGGCTGCAGAGCCGAATATAGCGAATTCTATCTTTAATGAATGTAGTTCCACAACTGCGCCCGTGTTTTCTATGTGAAAAAAACATTATTTTCTATATAAAGAGTTTTACATAATGCGTTCTAATTTCGCATTTTTGTACGCTTAGGAATGTCGCGCCCTTTACTTGCACTTCAAATGCTAAATGGCGTTTGCGTCTGCAGGTGAGCGCCTGTCTCCTTCTGGCTCTTCGGTCTTCTCGACTCACAAACTTGCGACGAAATTTATGTATAAAGGACCGCCTAATCAGACAATGTTGATGGTATGAAGCGCTGTTGACGCGTGGCCATCTCTTTCTACAGCGTTACGAAACGCGCGCCATCATGGCCTGCTTCGTGTAGCGCCGATTTAGCGCCGATTGAATGATTCCACTTGATGATATAAGCTTTTATTACAAAATTTCCTCGAAGGCCCTTGAATCACGGACATGAAACTTCACTAGATTGGCAGCGTATCAAGATCATCTGTAGCACAATATGGATGTCACTGTCCTTGCGTGGTACAGTTTCCTGACAAATTTAATAAATATCGGAGGCGCCTCTCAGCTAGTATATGCATAACATATCATGAGCAATTGTTTCAGAATATATATAGCCATTCTTGCTCTCTGCAACCGCTAAATTTACTCAAATAGATACTCAGTAAATGCTTACTAACCACAAGTAAACATTTTAATATTGCAGTTATTTGTTCTATATAAGACATGCACTGAGTGGAATGCCACTTGGAGGATAGCAATGATTTTTGTGCACTGCATTACCTTCCTACAATAGTGTGAATGAAGGCAAAAAAATCAAAATGCAGACAACTGCGCACAATGAAGGCATGCAGCGAAACATCACGCTGGTGATTGAAGTTCCATAGCGTTTATGCTATTTTCTTACGCTGTATTGATCATGACGGTGTCAAGAAACGACTTAATGTACGCTTTAGAATTTACCTTTGCGGGTTTTTGTTTGCGACAAATTCATAATAAGTGCTTTCCTGCAAGCTCCGATTCCACAAGTAAATTGACCTTAAACGTAAGTCGACCTTAAATACGTAGGCAATCAATCTGAAAATTTTCCAGTAGGCATCTCTGAGTAATTTTGCAATGCACCATTCCCTTGAACGTAAATACTACATTGTGAAATGCACAGCAAAAGCTCCCTGTGTAGAGCAGAATGATAAACATCATTGACGTCTTACCGTGGTACGAACGTCATTACTTATTTTAAAATTTTGTTTAGAAAGGTGTCAACATCAAGCTTTTCAACATCCAACTGCTGGCATCTACGACGTGTCATACGCCGCGACAATTATTCTGAGCGGGCGCACCAGTATGCGGGTCGTTGCTGACAATAGCATCAGGGCACTTTATCTTCTTTTTTTTGGCTGGTGCCTCTTCCAATCAAATACTTCAAGAAAACGCGGTTCTTCCGCATTTCTTGGATGCGTCAGCTGAACATCTGTGGATTCAATGCACTCGCAGATAAAAGCGTCCATGAAACGAAAGGCGGCCTCTAAAAAAGGTGCCATCCACACACAATGCGCCGTAGCATCGCCTGAACTTATCCAAGACCTTGTCTTAAAGGAGCCAGAGTTTGCCGCTTAAGCTAAGCTATCACCACCGGTCATTCTGAGCATAATCAAGCAACTGTCAAAATTGGCCTCAGAAAATGAAGCTGATCGCCGCTCGTCCTAGGGCATCGACGTTTTGGTGAGATGCAATCCACCTAAGAACGTTTTTCCTGTGAAAAATATTGTACATCTCTTAAAAAAAGAATTATTTGGCTTTATTCCAGCGGATGAGCAAGGATGCTTTTCTGTGTTACCCAAAGTTCTGTATGTATACAACGTAACTGAGGAAATCGAAGCGAGTTCTAACTTCTCTAGCGATGCCAGCTTAGTTGCGATGTCAACAAGTAATAAATGTAGCGAAGTTGCGTGTCTTATGCAACCTAGATACCCTGGATAAGGCACTAGATAAAAAAAGACTACCGAAGCATTGTGTGCAAATGATTAGCCAAGGATGCTGAACCGTGCGACCCTGGTATTTTTACCTGGGTTAACCCCGACGGTTCATTAAACTTCTTCTCAATGTTTGGTTTCATCTGCCCAGAAATCCTAATTGGTGTTTGCCGCCTGTGTGTTGTCTTCTTCAGTTGAGTGGAGAAGAGAGTAAATGTGGGTTAAAAGCGAGTGAATGCGAGCCAGTTGGTAAGCATCCATAGTTAAAAAAACAGCGCGAAGAAGACGCGGAGAAGAAAGAACACAGGACTAGCGCTGACTGCCAACTGATGGTTTATTGTTAAAACGCGCAGAATATCTGCGCGTTTTAACAATAAACCATCAGTTGGCAGTCAGCGCTAGTCCTGTGTTCTTTCTTGTCCGCGTCTTCTTCGCGCTGTTTTTTAACTATGGAGTAAATGTGGGATTCGCCCAATTTCAGTTGCATATAGATTTCTGCCCGCGGACGACTTCGTCATGTTTAGTGGTTAAGAGGTGAGCAGAGGGGCATACCCAATTTCTGTGAGGGATACGCATGATGAGGCTTTGTTCTCATAGGACGGATGAAATTCCGTTTCGCCCAAGCCCTTACCGCTTCGCTGTAAAGAGGAAACTAAGCTTACCAGTGTTCTTCACACCAAACTCCCATAAGTGAATTGCCCACTCAGAGAAATTTTCACGGTGAAGGAAAGCTGATCATGCCAGTAGCCTCACCATTACCGATTTGGTTAAAACAGCTTGAAGTTGTGGACCGCCCTTTAATGACAAAATTTCAGCATATAATTGCGTTCTTGGGGTGCTATGCAGGATGGCCCGAGCTTCTCGGGCACACGAGTTTGCTCTTAGCTCGCATTACGGCGGTCATGACAGGAAGACAGTGCGGAGCACGCGATAGCAGCGTTGATAAACACGGCTACGAGAACGAGCATGCTGTCACATGCGCATGTGCGGCATTTGCGGCAGTTTTCAAAGGAACGCCGCGTGCGAACGCGTCAGCGCCGCCACTCAGCCAACATTTTGACAGTGTAGCGACGTCCGCGTGATTGTCGTGCTATCTTTTTGCCAACTGTTCATCGCGCCTCCCATGGGCGTGTTCGTGGGCGTTTGTCCTCGTTCGGAGAATTCTTTCGTTTCACATGCAGCATGGAATGTTACACTCTCGAAGGCAACAAGGGTGCACACGCAGCACTCTGGTGCAGCTCGTTTCGCTTTTCTGGAATATTACAGATAAATAAATAAACAGGTTACGGCTATACTTACATTACATGTCTGAAGATTTTTCTGTAGTAACGAATCGGTAGAAACAATGTCTGCCCAAACAAGTAAACAATAACATTTCTCACCCCAAATCCCACCAGGGGCGCTTGCTTCGTGGCTGTGAGTGGTACATCGTGAGCGCGGTAAAGTTGAATGCGAGACATCGTAGCCACGTGATGATATACCCTTTAGTTCTTCGTGCGCGTGTGCATAGTCTGTGCGATTAAGCTGATAGATTAATCGTGCCGCTCGCTGGCGTTGTGCCGTGAGCACTGCTCTTCTGCAAGAGCAAACGCGGTGGGCGGACCCAATCTTCGCCGCGGGCGTCTGTCAATCAAAGTGAGTTACGTGCGAACTCGGGCACAAACTCGTTGATTCTGAAAAGGCCCGAGTTCAACTCGGTACTGTCATAGCGCCGGTGTGCCTGTCAAGTATTCCATGCAGTGGACGCTACTCAGCAGCTTCTTTCCCTATAAAATAATTTGGTCAGCTTGCACTACTTGCGCAAGGCTGGGGCAATCGAAGGAGCTTGTGGTCACCTAGCTTCTTCGAGCTTATTACGTGGCTTGTCTACTGAGGTATGCTTGGCCTGCTTCAGTGTAATGACCGTGTCAGTTCGGTCTCAATATTCGTGCTATTAATTAGCTAAGTCTTAATTAACATGGCAGGGAATAGTTATGTCTTAATTCGTAATGTTTTAATTAACACGGCATTAATTAATTAGATTTCATTATCAAGGTCCTCATTAGCACGAATGTACTTAACATAGTGCTCATTTTTACCGCGTACTTGACGAGGAAGTTCCTAATTAGCTTGGTTTGAAATGGCGTGCTCCTAATTAGCGTCGTGTAATTACCATGGCCCTTATTAGCTCGATCTTAACTCACATGATACTGAATAGTCCTGTCTTGGTTGTTAATGTTTTACAGCGAAAGCTGTTATGAGATCATTTCACCGGCCGTTTTTGGCGCCGTAGTTGTCCGCCGCCGCCGCCGGTGTCCGTAACCAGTATCGCTCGGAATAAGAAAAAAAAACGAAATAAGAAAAAACTTCCAGGATGGAACGAGGTTCGAACCCGGGCCCTCTGCGTGGGAGCCCCGTTTTCAACCTCTGAGCCATGCCGGTGCTTGAAACTGCTTTGTAAAAAGGTCCCATACAGGCTTCATGTCGGGAAGGAACCACAATAGCATATGCAATATAGCGTGGTAGAAGAGTAAAGTAAGCACCAAGCGTCGCACAACACGAATTCCCTAACCAGGCGTCACACAATGCTAATTGCGCAGCGAGTAGGTTGTTGAATGCTTCCAACCCATTACAAATGGCTCTGCCATAATTCTTCATCGTCATCAGGCATAGCATCAACTAAGTGGCATAATGCCTTACTTGCGTTTAGCAGGTACCTCGGCTCTCCGTAGAATGACGAAAAATGGCACAGTGCCTGCTTCCCTACTTCTCAAAAATTACGATGATTTATAGCGTAGTGGGTTCCTCGCAAGTGCACTTGTATTGGTTGCCAAAGAAGCCCATAAGCGCATGATCCATTTACTTGGAGTCTCAGTAAAGTTCTTCGCCCCCCCCCCCACGTCTCTCTCCCACGTCAACGTATGTTATACAGCATGACGGGAGAGGGAAATAGCGACCGGGCGTCACCCAATGCAAATTACATAACTGGTGGGCCATTTAAAGCTTCCAACCCATTACAAAGAGCTGAGCCACAATTCTTCAACGTAATCAGTCGTCGCGTCAACAAAGTGCACATAATGCCCTACAGACGTGCAGCTGGTGCCTCGCTTCTGCGCAGAATGATGAATAATGGCTTAGTAGGTGCTTCCCAACTTCACAAAAATTGTGATTTATGGCGTAGTGGGTACCTTTCTAGTGTACTTAGATTGTAGCCCCAAGAGAGCTCACAACGGGCTCTAGAAACACCGCTCTTCCAGCTTTCGCTGTGACTGTGCGGCGGTTTCAGCGCAGGCCTGGCCTTTTTTATTACCACGACATTAATAACTCAGGTTTAATTCGCAAGGTCCTGAATAGTACAGAGGTAATCAGCATAATCCTAATTAGCACTATATTAATTAACACGTTCCCGGTGAGTAAGGTCTTGATTATCTTGATTCTAATTACAAGCTCCTAATAAGCGTCGTGATCTAATTAGCGGCATGGTCCTAATTAGTTTGTTCCTAGCTTTACACGGTTCATTAGCATGGTCTTAGTAAGACGTGGCTTAATTAGCTCAGCCTTGGCATGATTTGGCTTAATCAGCTTTGTCGTAGCGTGTCCTGACTTAGTTAGGTATACCGCCCAGCCAATTAGCTAATCAGGAGCCCGCACCTGCTCGGGGAGGGAGCAGACGATTAATAAGAGGACGAAGAGGGCGCGCGCCGGCCGAGCAACGCGCTAGAATGTAGAGGCCGACCACGTGGCCTCGGCGATTAGCTCTAGCCGCGGTGTTGTAAGGCGCTCGGTCGGAACTAATCTCGGAGGCCACGGTGCTGATTATTCTAAAGGATACTTAGTGCAGACATTAAACGCTGGAAAATGGATTCAAACGGCCCGCGAATACATAAAAAAACATGGCTGAACCCTCCGTCATAGGAATCGGTATAACACGAAAGTGAAACGTGTCTTCAGAGAAGTAGTGCTTATTGCGTAGTGATATATGAGAGCTTTTACAATGTCTATTCGTGTTTGGCAGCTATAGCACCGTTTGACATGGATGCACCCATGTTGACAGCATGTCTCTATCGCGACGACTAACGCCCATGATCATGATTAAACCGTTGTGGTAGCTGACGGTGTGAACATATATTTGGACACAGCGAATCGTGAATCCCGCGTAAGGATGATATGAACAAGCTCGTAATCAACACTGGTACCCGGTATGCGCTTCTTCAAAGCGTCGTCAATTAAGGAGAGAAACGGCACGGTGTGCGCTTTCTAGTAATGGGTAGCCGACGCCTGTGCTCATGCATACACTAGCACACACTGCGCTTCAGCAACACGGGGGGTAGAGGTTCGTAGCCTGAGCCGCAAACGCGTGCGTCCCGCTGGCCTCTGTCTCTCAGGCGATGCTCTCGCTCCACCAAGGCACGACATTCGCCCGTCGAAATCGCGTCCTTTCTGCAACGCATATTGCAGCAGTTTTGTTAGTCGGTGCTCTCGCAATTGAAGCAGTCGGCCGCGGAGAAATCCCGTTGGTGCACATGGAAGCTGCACTACTCCGATGAGCCAACGCACGCTAACACGAAGCCAAAGGCAAAGAACGTAAATTCGTCAAGGGTGCCTCGGCGAAACCAGCGCGGCCAGTCTACCTCTCTGGTATCGAGACGTTTTAACCATTACCTCCGATACCGCGTGCAATCTCGGAGTAAGCGCTAGTAAGTGCCGATCGTGAAGCATTACTTCTTTTCACATCTCACAGATGGCGGCACCACCCCGCTCCGCCTAGGGTGCCTCAATGACCGCGCGCTCGGCGCGCGCATCGAGGGCGCGCGCATCGAGGCACCCTAGCTCCGCCCGCCGCGAAAGGGAATGCGTGAAAGATATAAGGCGCGTTCGCGCCGTGTGTAGCATCTCGCGAGTGAGCTTACTCGGTAGGGCGTCGGGCGCTTGCCGTCGCGGCCGCAACGTCGTGGGTTCGATTCCCAGCGGTGTATCTTTTTCTTGTATAATAAAGAGCTGAGACACGGCGCGGACAAGAGAAACTGTAATATGACAGTGTAGAACCGTAAGCCTAGCCAGCGCGAACAGCAACAACGTTCAGCACGAGCCGCTCCTGTGTAGCGCTGACGATACGACTGTGTAGCTAGCTCTTTAGGGTGCACTTCTTCTTCATCACATTTTCCCCCTCGCTGAAGACGGAGCCCAGTAGGCGTTCTAAGGTGTCGTAAGAACAAGGGGTTCGTGATATGGCTTGAGGCGATCCACGTGAACAGTTTCGCGGCCTCGGCGACGCAGGTCCGTAGTGGGCGTGAGGGGTTCGATGATGTAGTTAACGGGAGAAGTTTGCTGTAGCACGCGGTAGGGTCCATAGTACCGGCTAACAAACTTCGAGGAGTTACCTGGCGCAGGAGTGGGAGGCACCCAGAGCCAAACAAGAGAGTTGGGCGAAAATTGATTGTGGGGCCGTCCGTCGTCGTGTCGAAATTTCTGTAGCCCCTGTTCCTGAGTTGTAAGGGAGCGGGCTAGTTGCCGACAGTCTTCTGCATATCGAGCAGCTTCAGAAACTGGTGTGCCCTCTGAGGAGTCGGGTCGGTAGGGGAGAATGGTGTCGATCGGAGACGATGGTTCTCGGCCATAGAGTAAAAAGAAGGGAGAAAAGCCGGTCGTCGCCTGGGGTGCCGTATTGTAGGCGTACGTGACGTAGGGAAGAATAAGGTCCCAGTTGGTGTGGTTAGAGGCGACATACATAGAAATCATGTCTCCAAGAGTTCGGTTGAAACGCTCGGTCAGGCCGTTTGTTTGAGGGTGATATGCGGTAGTACAGCGGTGAATCACATGACATTCAGCGAGAAGTTCTTGAATAACATCCGCGAGAAAGACGCGCTCTCGGTCGCTCAGGAGTTCACGAGGAGCGCCATGACGTAAAACAAAGCGTTGAAGCAGGAAAGACGCAACGTCACGTGCCGTTGCGGCTGGCAGAGCGGCTGTTTCTGCATATCTCGTGAGGTGGTCTATCGCCACAATAACCCAGCGATTTCCGGCGGATGTGTATGGTAGAGGACCGTAAAGGTCTATTCCAACCCGGTCAAATGGTCGCATTGGGCACGGCAACGGCTGCATTGGTCCAGAAGAGCGGCAAGGATCGGGCTTGCGGCGTTGACACTCTGTGCAAGATCGAATGTACTTTTGTACGAATGTGTACATGCCGCGCCAGTAAAACCGAAGACGTAGTCTGGCATAGGTCTTAAACAGACCAGCCTGTGCGCACTGTGGATCGGCATGAAAAGCAGCACATATGCTGGCGCGGAGTTGCCTGGGTATACCAAGTAGCCATTTGCGGCCGTCAGATTGGTAGTTGCGGCGATAAAGGATGCCATCACGGATGGCGAAGTGAGAGGCTTGTCAGCGTAGTGCTCGAGATGGCGGGCGTGCGAGCGCGTCAGATAGGTAATCCATCAAAGACGCAATCCACGAATCTTTGCGTTGCTCCAAAGCCATGTCGATGGATCCTAATGGCGAACATAAGTTGTCCAGAATGGAGACACTCGCAATGTCAGTGGAAACAGGCGAACGCGAAAGAGCGTCGGCATCGGCATGCTTCTGGCCTGAGCGGTAGATAACCCGGATGTCGTACTCTTGGAGCCGCAAAGCCCATCTTGCCAAGCGGCCGGAGGGATCTTTGAGGGAGGACAACCAGCAAAGTGCGTGATGATCGGTAACGACATCGAAGGGTCGACCGTACAGGTAAGGCCGAAATTTTGTAATGGCCCAGATGATCGCTAGGCATTCTTTTTCAGTTAATGAATAATTTGCTTCAGCTCTTGTTAGTGTGCGACTCGCGTACGCAACAACATAGTCTTGGTAGCCGGGCTTTCGTTGGGCGAGGACTGCTCCAAGACCGACACCGCTAGCATCCGTGTGGATTTCTGTGGGAGCACTTGGATCGAAATGACGCAGTATGGGTGGTGTGGTCAGTAGCTGACGTAGCGTCGCAAACGCATGATCGCAAGCCGGGGACCACGCGGACAGATTGGGGTCTCCTTGAAGCAGGTCTGTCGAAGGTGCCATAATCGAGGCGAAATTGCGAATGAATCGGCGAAAGTATGAACAAAGGCCGATGAAACTGCGCAACTCTTTTAAAGACGCAGGCCTCGGGAACTCTTTAACGGCACGTAGCTTAGCGGGATCAGGGAGTACGCCATCTTTCGATACGACATGTCCGAGAATGGTCAGCTTGCGTGCCCCAAAGTGACATTTCTTTAAGTTTAGTTGAAGGCCAGCTTCAGCGAGACATCGTAAAACCTGCTCCAAGCGACGAAGGTGCGTTGGGAAGTCAGGCGCAAATACCACCACATCATCCAAGTAGCACAAGCATGTGTTCCGTTTGAGGCCTCGTAGAATAGTGTCCATCATGCGCTCAAATGTCGCAGGCGCATTGCAAAGGCCGAATGGCATCACATTAAATTCGTATAAGCCATCCGGTGTGATAAATGCGGTTTTTGGCCGATCATCTGTATCCATAGGTACTTGCCAATAACCAGAGCGGAGATCGAGGGAGGAAAAGAACTCTGCACCTTGTAAACAGTCTAGGGCGTCGTCTATCCGGGGCAAAGGATAAACATCCTTTCGCGTTATCTTGTTTAGACGACGATAATCTACGCAAAAGCGTATCGTGCCATCCTTCTTTTTAACTAAAACAACTGGTGATGCCCACGGACTGTCTGACGGTTGAACGACGCCGCGCTTTAGCATGTCACCTACTTGTTCATCAGTGATGCGGCGTTCAGTCGACGACACACGGTACGGTCGCTGTCGTAGTGGTGGGTGAGAACCTGTGTCGATCCGGTGGCATACAGTTGATGTTCGGCCTAGACAAGTGCTGTGGCTGTCGAAAGCTGGGCGAAATTTGTCAAGGAGGCATAGAAGGTCACGGCGTTGCTGCGGGTTTAGATCGTCGTCGATGACATGGCTGAAAACGTCACCGGCCAATGCGCCAGTTAAGGGACTACAGAAGAGGGCGTTGACCTCTGATGAACCATCAGGAACGCACGTGATAGTTTCGCAAGGCTCCATTGTGCCGATAGATTCACCTCGAAGCAATGTAATCGGGAATGGGAATGGATTGCCCACAGGGACGTCGGTCGTACCACCTTGAAGGGTAAGCAGAGCGGTTGGGAGCGGTAGGAGGTGGCGATGAACGAAAGCAGCGGAAGGCGTGAAGAGCGCGATACCTTCGGAGGCAGCGGAACATGACACAGGTGCCAAGACAGTAGCGTGCGGAGGGATCTGGGTGTCGTCGGTGATGACCAACTTCGCGCAGGAAAGGTGATCGCCAGCAGGTAAAGCATCGGCAAGAGATGAGAAGGCGACTTCTGCACGGGCGCAATCGATGACGGCTTGGTGACGGGACAGAAAATCCCAACCTAAAATAATATCGTGAGAACAGTGCGGAAGTACGACGAACTCGACTGTGTAGGGTACTTCTTCAATGATGAGTCTGGCAGTACACGCCGCAACAGGCTGGACGGGCTGTGCTGTGGCAGTGCGAAGAGACGGACCGTAGAAGGGGGTCGTCACTTTTCGGATTGAGCGGCACAATTTTTCGGTTATGACAGATATTGCGGCACCCGTATCGATGAAAGCAAGAACAGATACACTTTCGAGAACGGCATTAATAACATTCGGCGGCGGAAGAAGAGGGCTTGTACTTTGCGACGATGACGCAGTTCTTGCCTCGGGAACTGCGCCAGTTAGTTTTCCGTGTCGGTTGCAGATGGACGTCGACGCATCCGGGAGAGCGAGCGACGACGAGGAGAAGGAGAACGACGGTCAGAAGCTGGTCGAAGGCTTGGTCGTGGAAGGGGCAACTCGCGGTCTGAAGCGTAGGAGAACGTGTGGCTGTAATCAGGTGCGCGGGGGTCGTCACGTGAATGTAGTGGTCGGCGGCGGCACAGGCGTGCAACGTGTCCGGGTAGACCGCATGAAAAACAGATTGGCCGATTGTCGGCTGTGCGCCAAGGATTGGCGACCCGATGGACCGGAGGTCGTGGCGGCATCGTGGCGTAAGCAGGAGTAGACAACGGAGGCGGCACGCGGAACGTCTGTGGTCGTGGTCGTGCTGCTGCTTCGGCGTACGTCAACGGTGCGGTGACTGGTGGCGGCAGCTCTGGTGGAAGAACCTCAGACACTTGGTCTTGTATGAGGCGTTGTAGTGCGGGATTGAGCGGCGTACTTCGCTCCGGCAGGTTGGGGATTAGTGAGAGCTGGCGAGCAACTTCCTCGCGCACAAAAGCTTGAATCTGCGAGAGAAGTACGGGATCTTGCGAGGGAGTTAAGCCGGACAACGATTCCTGATGTTGGACAGGGCGGCGGGTGACGAGGCGTTGCCGGCGGAGCTCGTCATAGCTTTGGCACAGCTCAATGACTTGGGCGACAGTACCCGGGCCCTTCGAAATCAGCATCTGGAATGCCTCCTCGTCGATGCCCTTCAAGATGTGCTTGATTCTGTCCGCCTCGGCCATGGTCGCATCGACGCGTTTCCACAGGTCGATGACGTCCTCAATATAGCTGGTAAAGGTCTCACCAGGTTGTTGAGAGCGCGACTGCAGGCGCTGTTCCGCGCGAAGCTTGCGGACAGCAGGACGGCCGAAGACTTCGCTGAACTTAGCCTTGAACGCGGTCCAGGTGGGAACGTCGGATTGATGGTTCCGAAGCCACAAGTGAGCAATGCCGGCGAGGTAAATACCGACAGTGGCCAGTTTCATGGCGTCGTCCCATTTGTTGAGGACACTCACAAGTTCATAGGTAGAGAGCCAGTCGTCGACGTCGTGGTCATCAGTGCCGCTGAATATTGGAGGGTCCCGCTGACGAACCGCGCCGGAGCATGCGGTGGCCTGCGGAGCAGGTAGCGGCGGGCTTGTGTGAGTTTCGGTGGTCATGGCGGCAGGTAGAGTCCGGTTGCGCAACTCCAGGATTGTCAAAAGACCTAGCAACCTCCACCAATTATAATAAAGAGCTGAGACACGGCGTGGACAAGAGAAACTGTAATATGACAGTGTAGAACCGTAAGCCTAGCCAGCGCAAACAGCAACAACGTTCAGCACGAGCCGCTCCTGTGTAGCGCTGACGATACGACTGTGTAGCTAGCTCTTTAGGGTGCACTTCTTCTTCATCACACTTGGTTTTTTTTCTTTCTCACCCGTTGGCGTCCATTTTATCAACGTCATATCCGTGACGGATGTACTTGGTGGACCCCGGCATAAAACACTTTCGTGTTAAAAATATAGTTAGTAGAACTTTCTGTCAGTTCTCTTGCATGGCTGCACTTCTGCACTGAGTGGAACGACAAACAAATGAAAGAAGGTACGTCTAGTTTGAAGAGACCACCCAACCTTCTCGACCGCCCTTGAGGTGACGCCGCGTTCCATCGTAACCAATGAAACGGAGCGCGCGCTGAGGGATGGATTTCACCTTCTCGTACTGTTAGCTCGATGAAAAGGGGGTGTCGCCAGAGCTCGGAAAAATCCCGAGTTTCGCCAAACTCGGGCCATCCTTCATAGCACCGCTGCAAGAAAATTCCGACAGTGTTCTTGCCTTATTGTTTTGACACCAACGACTTGTATCATTACTCTATTCCACACCCAGAGCTCTTGCTTCGCATTAAAAAATGTGTTACAATTTGCGGGACTGTAGCGTTTCAATATTATTCACGAACGCGTGTGGAAGACTTTTTAGAGTTTCTAAGGCGAAAGCTTTATATACCTCATGAGTAAAAAAAATCCGGCGTCAGGCGTCGATAACACCTGTACATGCTAAGACATTAACAGATACGGAAGACCTAAGTCAGGAGCCATCCTGTCGCCATGATCGAACGTGTTCTCCACTTCTTATTATCTGCCTTCTCAAGCTGGCTGCGTTTATTTGTACTTCATTTTAGGGGCGAAGCTCCTTAAAGCGGCACCCGTTCGTCCCTCGTAGTCGTAGTGCGTAACCAGTCGTAACGCTAGTACCAGATCTTGACCTCCAAGGTGGTGCCGGTGGGAGATTTTTCGTGTGCGTTGTTGAACAATAAAAAATTCGCAGCGTGCGCGTTAACTAAAAACCGAATTCTTCTGTCTCTCATTCCCCATTAGCAGCCATTGGCATGTTCCAGTAGGAAACGTTAGTAGAAGTAGAAGTGTAAGTGTTAGCTAAAAGCCGACTTCTTCCGTCTCTCATTCCCATTAGCAGCCATTGTTTACCTCGAAGGTAGTCCCTGGTGAGATTTCTCCTGTGCGTGATTAAACAATAAAAATTTTGTTCAAAACGCCGTTGATTGATGAAATAAACCAACGAAAGACGCTAGATGTTTTCTAAAAGCAAAACGAAAAGAAGCCAGCTGCTTAACGAAAGACGCCAGATGTTTTCTAAAGCAATGGTTTTCTAAACAATGAATATTCACAGCGTACATGTAAAATTAAAGTGAGCTGCAAGTCGTCATAACTCTCATCGAACCTTTAGTATAAACCCGTCCGATCTCACGTCGGTGATGATGTACTGGGCAGAATTCACGGAAGATTCACGGTTTACCGATGAACCTCCGCAGCTTCGCCCACTCATCATCATTCACTCCGTGGATATGCTGTGATTTCTTTATACATCCTGTCCCGCCCCAGAAGCAGTAGGCAACTTCAGGTGATGCACAGCTTGAGCGGATTTTTTAAACACTTTTCCGTCTTGAGTCTTTGTGGTGTTAGCCCGCACCAGTGCATTACAACCGAAGTATACTTCCAGTATTTGACCAAGCGGCCAAAAACACCGATTCCGATGTCGTCTTGCAGTAATTCGACATTGCTTGGATATTGGAGGGCACCCATACGGAGGTCTTAATTCCAGGAGATAGTTGTCCGTCTTTCCCAGCGATGAGCGCCTTGACGGTACTTCCTGATCACATCTTTCATAGTAGTCCGATGACAAGCTGATGTGTCACAGGAGTGGGGATCCGGATGAGCGACGATTGAATTCCCGACGAGTAAGTGTGCACGGCATACCCGAGATGGACTGAATATTCTAGAAATTGATCATGATGCCGTCCGCTTCGTGTGCACCTTGACCGAAACGAGCAACTTCGTTACTGCGCTTGAAGAACATTGCAAGTAATATTCGTGTGTGGTCCAGTAAATAGCTAGAACTGCTGCGGAACTGCTGTCCAATTCTTGTAGATAGGCTTTATTCTCCTCGAAAACTTCCTGAAGTTCACTGTCATTTGTCTTCCATTTCTGAAGGTCCATTGCAGCGTCGCCCACCTTTGACCTTGTCGTCGGCGAAAATCGCACGCATGTCACTCGCCGTTCCGCGATGTTGTCGTCCAGCTTATCGCGTCGTCTTTCCGCGGTAGTGCTAGACAGTCTCGGCCGCCAGACTGCCTGATTACCTGCTCAAGCTGCAGACGTTTATGAGAAGGACGTTCTCAGGAGTAAGTGATGCTCATAGACTATCTTCTGGAAGGACCGTAAGATTTCTACCGCAGATTATTCTACGGCATTCACTCGCAAGACGCTGATCAGATGAGTGCCACAGTTAAAAAGTTGTGTTGGCAGACTGGTGATTGTAGAGTCCAGCCGAATATAATATGAATCGCCACTAATCCTTGAACATCTGGGCATCGGACGAGTTCGGTGATAACTCGCCAGAGGTATTAAGATCCTATTAGCAAGGCGATCCCAGAGTCCGGGTAATCTCTGCTGAGTGGTCGTTTGCCAACAGCTTGTTTTGGTTTCTCAGCGATTGAATATATGCGTTCTCGGCAGCCGGCACAGCCACATCATTCCAAATGACGGGGACAACTACAGCTTCTATATCAAGCGTAACGTTGCTGTACCGATTTCGAAGCTGTAGTTCCACCATGTTACGCCTTTCTGCTGATGAGGAGCAAGTGCTCCCAAAGGTATTTAGCGCTACACTTGTCTTGCGGACCACATTCAGGTTGAGCTTGTGCGCTATACCTTGCCTAATAAAGATAATCTGGCTACCTTCATCCACAATCCCGCGAATGCAATTGCTCTTGTCATTGTGGTCTATGTCGGTGCAAAATGTCTGAAGATGTCTGAAGGCGTTTGGTTTAGATGCGCGTCTTGCCTCGAGGTACCACCACGTGCCGGCGCTGCGCTTTCGAGTGCGCTAAAATTGCCCAGTAACAGTACCGCGCATCGGAATCACACGGTGATAAAGCGAGCGCGTGTCATACCGCGCGCTAAAAGTAACGACGCGCGCTGCCATACGTTCTTCCCCTTTTAGTGATTCCTACTTCTGTACATTCTCGCTTGCTCATCCGCACGAAAGGAGAGATAAACCTTATTGAAAAATAAAGATTAGGGTAGCTTCGCACTAGAAGTGCCAAGCGTGAAGGAAAAGTAATTTTTTCCTGATCAGTTCCTGACCTTTCATCATTATTTCTAACGCGGCGTCGCACTGTATGTTTATCGGTCGCATCAGCGGGAATATCCCGCTGCTTCTTTTTCTTAACCGTGTGCGTTCATTGAATGGGGCTAATACAAACATGAGCCTTCTTTTTACCAAGATTTTTACCGCCGCCTTACCATTCCAGTGAACTTGACAGTATCTATATAATCAAAAAGTTTACAGTGAAAAGCCTAAGACCGCAGAACTCGCGAGTGCTGTTGAGTGTAAAGCATTCTATGAGGCTAAACAAGTGGCATCATGCAACGCGAAGGTGTACAAACACCACACAGCAACGTCCGCTGGACTATACAGTTCTCCGAACGAAGGCAGTAGGCGAGGACCAGCATCAGCTCGGAATCGCAGTGACAAAGCGAGAAGTTGTTGCAGAAACTACCTCGCATCTACGAAACTGAGTGGAAAGAAGATCTAGAGACTGCAATAGAACATTTTAGTGCGCAATATTCCTTGGCGAGTTCTGCAAAAGCTTGCGTTGCAAAATCATGCCTGTAAGCAAAATGCATTGTACCCTTCCGGCAAGAATACACACGGCTTCATCAAAAATAGGTGTGGTTGGAATGGGCCAACTTGAATATGAGAGTGAATCAACCTAATTTTGGAGGCCACATGGAGGTGTGTAACATATGGGCAACCTTGCGTGTGAAGAGCATCATTAGCCCACCAACGTTCGCGGGCTAGTGTCTTAGTGTGCGCTTTCTGCAACCCAAAGAACATTGCAGCCCCATGCCGAAGAAGCAATCTTCCTAGCGCAAATTTTGGCGGCATGCCCCTGTTATTGCCGATGGTTCATGATCACTTCTAAGTTTCGAAATCCAAGCTTAACGCAGCTTCTTACCCTGCGGACACGTGTGAAGGCTGACACCCGGCTCTGTTGCGTGCGTCCTGCAGTGATGCACCGAGCGCCGGCCTACCATATAAGACGCCTTCAAAGACAGCGAGTAGATACTGTAGTGATTGGAAGTTTTGTGAAGCGCACACAGAAGTGGGGAAACCTCCACCCTTATCAAAACTGACAGCGTAGGCGGTATTCTAAAATTTCGTTTTCAGCTAGCTTCGGCGCTCTCGAAGTAGATGACGCTACCTGTGTGACCACGTGATCGTGCCGAGCGCTTCACGGCTACGCTGGCGCCAGCTTTCCCAGTGGTGGGTATATCTCCCGATATCGCGCAAATGCGCCGATGCATTAATGATGGCCTGCACGAAGCCGCAGTTGAGGTACGCATTGCGCGATGGTTTAAGGTGTAGAAGCGGCATCGGTCATGATGCTTTTCACATTTGACGTCATTTTCAGGAGTTGTTTCTTGATTTTGAAGATACAGCGTTGAAGTCTCCTCTCCCGAGAGTAGAAATCGAGTACGCAGTACGTAGATCTACTACCCATTCTAAGTTAGAAGGTGCGCGCTGTGGTCTGGTACAGAAAGACAGTATAGTGATAGGAGTCTTCACTGGTAGTGCCACGACCCCGACGACTTCTTGATTAACACTACACCAGAGCAATTCCTGTATGAGCAGCATGTGGTTAAATATATATACCTCGCCTTTCCCAGAGCTGAATCCACTATAGTAGCATGTCTATCTCCTACAGGACGGTTACAATACACAAAATAAGACAGGGAGCATAGCTTATTAGGCTCATGAATAAGCAGTACCAATGCCCGTAGCTTGATGAAGCTTGTTTTTAATTGATATGACTTGAAGCGTCAGCCTCGACTATTCAGTTGTAAATTGACTGATGCTGCGGGCAGTCAGCCATGAT
The DNA here is from genome assembly GCF_013339695.2 of Rhipicephalus sanguineus. NCBI lineage: Eukaryota > Metazoa > Arthropoda > Arachnida > Ixodida > Ixodidae > Rhipicephalus > Rhipicephalus sanguineus. The sequence continues at coordinate 155,567,234 of NC_051179.1, forward strand.
ACAGGTAATCCTGAATGAAAAGCTTTAGTTTAGCAAGGGGATTTAAAATTGCCGTCCTAACAGCTCGGTTGACCTGTCGTGGAGGATGGGTGCCAGGCGTAAATGCGGCATTCGCACTCGGTAATGCGTCATATCTTGGCGCTGTTTTCTGAAAGCAAAGAATTACGAATTCTTTATGTTCTCGTGGTCGCCCAGTCTCTGTGGCCAGTAACTTTATCCGAACGTCAATGTCGCCACGGTCATCATCCGACTGAAGCGGTGGGTCATTGATTCCCTTGATTTTGCGGAGTTTTTTTTTTTTTTTTGGGGGGGGGGGGGATTGAGGAACCCCCACCACTCTGACTGACGCCTATGATGAATAGCTATTGAGGCGGCGTACGAACGTCATTGCGTGGAAATATGTGTGAGTAGACGTGAGCATAAACTTTAGCCGATGTCTAAGGCTAATAGTAATGCTGAAGATGATTAGGTAGGACCACAGGTCGGCCAAAAAACGCGGAGCTCACTCAAATTCACACAAGAAATATATTCAGCGCTCGGGGCTTATTCTGACTCACACTCACCAGTAGTTTTCACAAACGGACTTACTCGAACTCCAACTCACCAATATATTGCTGAACATGACTCAATCACACTCAGACTCACAGCCCGATCTGATAAGTCTGATGAGTCGACTCATGAGTGAGTGTGCCGGCCTACGGTTGACACAGCTGATAACTGCGTTCCCTTCACGGAACTTTTCGTGTGAGAAAGCAAAAAAGTAAGTTATGTGAGCTTTCTTATACAATTTTCTGGAGGGTCATCATTAAGTTTAAATCCCATTGAAGTGTATTATAAGTTGTAAACATTACAATGTCGTGTTTCACTCCTTCTGACTTACACTAAAGTTCTTGTTCGGATTTGGTTTTTTCCTACTCAGGGGCAGCTCTTTCTGAATTGCGCCAACGGAACACGTTGTTTCGTGGGTACATATTCCCCTGTACTGCATCACCAAGGCAACATAAAGGCGGTTACAGGAGAGCGTCAGATTCCAGAGAAATAACTTACTCGTCGAGCATAATGACCGAGGACTGTATAAAATGCTGCTATATATTCGCCACGCTTGTTCTTTCAAGCATATATGTCATAGGCACAAACAATGCGCCTCCTGAAGAAACGCGCATCGATCAAGACAAGAACTACGAACAGTATCAAGACATCTTTAAGGTACGTAGGCCCATTCCTCAATTTCACTCTCCATTTGCAACGAGATATGGACGTCGGTATATTATTATGAGAAACCGCATGCCACTATTTTGCGGGTAGTTAATTGATTAAATTACGGCAGCTTTCATCAGCAGCCCTTCGTGTGCGTGGCTTAACCCTAGTATGGCTAGCTGAGCGTTAGAGTCAGGAACTATCAACGCTACAACTCTAGCGCTTTTGTGATTGTGACGTTCTGTGGACGGAGACACTAGTGCGATAGAAATGTTACAACAGGGGCGGCTGCCCAAAACGCAGAGAATGCATTCCAGCGAGCTGTACTGTAGCCACAATCTGTTGAACGCACATGTAAGTCATTTGTATGTGCAAGGTTAGAAAGAGTACGAGAATGTACTCTAAGAAGGGGATGTGTGGAAGAACATTATAATTTCTGTAGAGCCAGAGCAGCGAACGCCGGATATTTCAACCAGGCTTTCTGATGTCAACTTCTGTAGTTGAAAGTATGTGAAAAATGTTTCCCGAGAAGCCCGCCGAAACGTCTTCAGTGCATCCATGGTGTAGGCACAGATTGGTGTGGGGGAAAACCAGCATAGGTTCGCACTAAGCAGATGCTGCACTTTCTGATACGCGCACTACCCCACTGCCGTTGTCATCTGATAAGAGCTTTCGCTGTAAAAGCAGAAACGAAGCTTCGTCAAGCTCATAGATTAAGCAAAACGCACTCCAAATAGGTTCATATATAACTGTCAGCGAAAGTAGCCTGTCGGAAGAGTGAGTAAAATAAGCATATAAAAAAGGAAATCTAATAATATTTCATAAGTTCCAAGTGGGCGGCCTTGGCCAAAGCACTTAAATTGCTGGTTCTTAATAAAGGCTATTCCTCCTCCTCCAAGCTCTAGTAGCACACACATTCTCAACGACGGAAATGCGCGTAACAATCTCACATAAAACTCGACTATAAACAATGTAAAATGTCTACACAAATAAAAAATAAGTTTCAGTTGGTTGGTTGGTAAAATTCAGTGTCCAGCAGTACGTTTCATGACCAGGACTCAGGTCTCCCACCTGCGGACGTCCATGCTTTGCCTGGTCGCCGCTGCGCGGACCTGCTGGATGGCGCAGATTTAGTCGGCTAGCTCTTAGCTGTGCAGGACATAGACTCACCTCGCTGAGAGATGAACGGGATTAATGGCTTTAGCATTTGCTTCACGTTTCCAGTCATTTGTTCGAGTGTCGCGGTTTCGCTACAGCAGACCCTTATAGGCACTGTCGTGATATATCTCAGGGTAGAATCTGTAGCGCCGTCATTATCGCCTTTGATGGTCATCGTCTTTTTCCAGCCACCGCGCCGCACCTCGAGCATTAGGCTATGAGCTTCGCGAGAGGCGCGGCACGGTGGCTGAAAAATGACCACAGCCGGTCACAGGAGCAGCCATTCCTGTACCGGACTACCAAGAGAATGTAGAAGACCCCAGTACTTCTTCTGACCTGTCCAACACGAGGTGCCTTCCTTCGAAGCTCTCGGCCGAAGGTCCATCGCGTGTGTCCGCCATTCGCACGTCTTGCCCGACCTCGATGGCTCGCGACACTACGGAAACGTCAGCCTCCACGACGGATACCTTGTCGCGTGCCCTGGAGTCTTCTGGGGACAACGTTCCGCGCGGTGTTCGCCCTTCCTCCACGGCGGCTTCGCCGTTCATGCCCATCGACTAACACCACGTTCTAACAACCTCGACGCTCTGCGCGTCTTGCCACCTCCGACCAGCATCGCCCTCAGTCTTGCGCAGCTGAAGTTCGAGTGCCAAATAAACTACGGCCGAACTTACCAGCCACCGCTACTATTACCGAACTTACTAGCCACCACTACTAGGAAGACATGTCTGGTTCGCCTACGCCAGAGCAGTCCACACATGCCACGCCTGCTGCAGAAACAGACATCCTGCATGCCTACCTACGCACCGACCCTCGTACGCCGACTACCGATGGTCCTTGCAAGAACACAGGTGCGCCGACTGACCCTCCTGCAGTCCCCGCCTGCTGGGTTCCACAACATCCCTCCCCCAGAGTTCCTGATGGGGCACGCGAACAAGCAGGAATGCACCTTGGATGCGCGCATGCCCTTCGACACGGCGCAAGCGTCTTCTACCTCTGCCCGACGCGCTTACCTACCACGTGCCCTGCACCTCATCACTACTCGCATTGCGCGTGGCACGGTTCTTCGACTACGATGTTTTCGCGTCCGTCGACTCGTATACCCGTGCGAGCACGCCGGCCGCAATAAAACGCTGAGGCCGGCGTTGCGCCGCCACCGACGTCTACAACATCACTACCCACCCACTACCCACGTGGGCGGCCAAGTCGACCCATCTTTGAACAGAACTCGGGTCACAATGCCCACGTACCGACATCCGCGTCAGTGCTGTGCCCGCACAGGAAAGGGCCATCGCAGCAGCTACTCGTCGATGTTTGGCCGTCGTAACTTCACTGTGCCATTTCGCATTGTTGCGCGGACATCGCCCCCACCGACCTTTATGCACCCGCCTTTAACTCCATCTGCGGGCACGTGTGCCAGCCGCGGTCACTCGCGACACCCCGGTGCGCTACCGAAAGGCCCCATTAGGTGGTCGTAGGACCCAGCTAGGTACGACCACAGCGTAAATGTGTTGTCGCGCATGCCCAAGGTCACAGCGCGCTATTCAGAGGGTGCCTGTAGCACTTCAAACATAAAACTGTTTCCATTGACAACCTCAATGACGTCATTTTTGCCACGGAAATGACCACCGGTAAAATGCACTCGACCAGATAACAAAGAAAAACTAGAAGAAAAAGTTTAATTGATGTGGTGAACTGAAGCGCCGACAGGGAGAGTTTCGGTAATTTCAGCACAGCAGAGGCTTTCGCTGCAATATTGTAGGAAACTGTACGGTCGGTGCAATGCGGCGTGCGCGCCGACTCGGTTCGGTGACGACGCAGTTACGTGCGTTACCTTTCGCGTGGTATTAAAATGACGTCTTGTCGCCAGAGTAGTGCAGCGTCCACCTGCACCGATGGTGCTTCTCCGCCGCCTACTGCCTCGAGTGCGGTGGTATCGGCTAGTGAAACTGCTGCAATAAGTGCCACAGAAAGACAAGAAAGACAAAGTGTTTTGGTGCTGCGAGAGACACGCCAGCGGGAAGCGTTACGTCTTCGCACGTTCACGGCTCAAGCTAGTATGAACTCTGGTTCTGGCGTTCCTGAAGCGCTCTCTGATAGTGTGTGCATGAGCACTGGCGTGGGTTAACCTAATAATTAGGAGCGCACGCTTTTTATAATAATTGCTGGGATTTAACGTCCCAAAAAGAGGATATTGATTATGAGGGACGCCGTAGGGTAAGACTCCGGAAATTTTAACTACCTGGGGCTCTTTAAAGTGCACCTAAATCTAAGTACACGCGCCTCAAGTATTTTCGCCTCCATCGAAAATGCGGCGGCCGCAGTCAAGACTACATCCCGCGTGTTGTAACTTCGTCTTCACCAACCTAGCAGATGAACGTTTATCATCATCGTGATTGCTCCTCACGAGCTGCCGCTCGCTCGAGGGCACGAAGCCATCTTTTTTTCTTCATGTTCCATTAAAGTGTTCGCTCGGACGTGCAGTCTATTCTTCTAAACGACAGTCTGGTAGCCGGCGGACCTTGAGGTCCACCACATGGTGCCGAAACCCAGCGGGATCTTCCGAACGACGCCTCATCGATTCAAGGTGTCGCGTTGCGACCCCTGAGCCTTTGGCGAAGAGTTCCCGGCTGCCGTCTGACCCATGGAACGGCTACTCCGACGACGCAAGTGCTTGCGCTCGCAACTGGATGGCATCGTCCAAGAAGCGGAAGGCCTCCTACGAGAACCAGAGCTGTCATCGTCACAGGTCAGCATTTCAATTGACCGAATCAACGCGATCTACGCACAGATAACGAAGATCGATGAACGCCTAATAGACGAGACGCCTGACGAGCTGATCGAGGCAGAGATTACAGACGCGAGCAATTATGGGGACAAGATTGTCACTTTGACGGCAAAGCTTCGCTTTGCGATTCTGGACAACCAGGCGTCTCAAGCCTCGCGCCCGACGACGAGCCAAGCCTTGACGACGACGAGCCAAGCTTCCGTCAGTTTCAGGTCGAAACTGCCGCAACTAGAACTGCAGAAATTCGACGGCAACCGACAAAAATGGCATCGATTTTGGATGCAGTTCTCGACGGCAGTGCACAACAACGACGACCTCAGCGCTGCCGAGAAATTCAACTACTTGAGCATGCTTGTCACTGGAACTGCCGCTGCAGCCATTTCCGGACTCCAGGCAACGGGAGAGTGCTATGAAGACGCAATAGATATCCTCAAGAAACGCTTCGGGGACGAGAGGATTATCGTTCAGGAACATCTTCGAAGCCTTTTAGATCTCAGGCCAGTCTTGTCGTCTTCTAGCACCACCGAACTTCGAGACCTCTACGACGAAGTGCAAGTACATGTGAGGAGTCTCAAAGCGCTCGGAACAAGCCCCAATACATACTGCTCCATGCTACGGGAGATTCTCTTCCGAGTCATACCATCCGACTTGGTGCTCAAGTATCATGAACTTCACAAGCCGACGACAACCGCGGTATCAACGATGCAAGCGCAAAGGGACCCACAGGACAGGACGACAGAAATCGAGAAAGAGCTGCAAGATCTTCTGGAGTTCCTCGAACATCAGCTTCATTGCAGAGAAACTCTGGCGGCGTGTGCGTCCTCAAGAAGATCTGAAATCCCTCAACCAACTGGAGAGATGCCGCGACGAGTTGGGCATCGCACCATGTCGTCAGCAACGTCTTTGCAATGTGTGCTGGGGAAGCCTGATACATGTATGTTTTGTAAGTCAACGAAGCATCGTGCCGAAGTCTGCGACGACGAAACGAGTTTGACAGTTAAGAAGCATATTCTCACCAAGGCCGGGCGATGCTTTCGTTGTCTCAAGCAAGGTCACCTGGCACGAGACTGCAGGGGAAGACAAAAATGCGACAGATGCTCTCGACGACATGTAACATCCATGTGTGACCCGGACTTCCCGAAGAAGGCAAACGAGGCTTCTGAGACAGCAGTCAACCTCCTCTCGGAACAAGCGAGCCCTGTTATATTATTGCAGTCCTTGACAGCCAAGATAGCAGGCACGATGTCTTCAAGGTACTACAGGGTACTCTTCGACGGAGGGAGCCAGCGGAGCTTCATCACCATCGAAGCATCTCGCCAACTTGGCTGCCAGCTGTTACAAGAAGAAACGGTGACAGTTGGAGTTTTCGGAGGTCCCAAGACGCAAAAAACAATGAGAAGAGTCCGTGTGAGCATTTTGGAAAAAGCCACGAAGGAACCGATTATAATCGACGCTTTAGAAGTAGAGGACATCTGTAGCGAGCACATTCCAATTCCAAGCGAAGAAGTCACAAAGAAGATGGAGCAAACTGGATTGGACACACGAGCCCTTTGTCTAAAAGGAGAAAACGAAAACTCCATTTCCTTGCTCGTGGGGTCCGACTACTACTGGCGTTTTGTGACCGGTGACGTGAGAAGCGTGTGCAACAGATGGAAAGATCTAAAGGCTGTGCACACTAAACTAGGATGGACTGTGCAAGGGCCAATTCCTTTGCCAAGCAACAGTACTCACTGTTCTACAGTCATTGTACTCCAGACATGCGTTGAAGAGGACTGTGCTTCTGACGCTCTCACAGATGATTGGTATCCAGAAAGTTTACTTGGTGGAGCTGATGAAGAAACTGTGTTGGACAACAAACTGAAGACACATCGAGCATTGAACAAGAAAGACCTACGTCGGCAACCGGGTGGCGAGAATCCACAAGCCAACGTAGCATTCGTGCGGCACTTCCACCGAGGCGAAGAAAATCCGACAGACTTACAGACAAGAGACATATCCGCAGAGAATCTACAACAGAGAAGACTGTGGTGGCATGAACCAAAAAGGATGTGGGATTCTTCAAGGTGGCCAGAAGACGTCGGTCAAGACGCACGAGTAGGACAACCAGAATGCGCCGCCACGACGTTTTCTCATGCTGTCAGCACGAAAACACCATTGAAACGAATAACTGACGCGGAGTGGTTCAGCTCTCGTATGGATGTTTTACGATTCACCTCGTGCCTAAAGAGATGCAAGAGAAAGCTGACAAGAGAGCCGACTTCATCAAACCGGCTTTTGACTGAACTTCAAGAGACTGAAGGCTACCCGACACTTCTCAACCTAAGGACACCTCGTCGACAACCTGACGTGCCTTCAAGAAAGGCCTATTTATACGATGACCCAGGTTAAGTTCATGTCGACAAGGGCAGACAAGTTTGTGTAAAAGGTCTGCTCCTCTTCCATTCGCCTGCCGGGCGGAGCCATAGTCAACCGCCCTGTTCAGCTGCTATACCCATTCTTAGTCGAGTAACGCCATCTGCTGGGCGCGGGAAGATGTTGTAACTTCGTCTTCACCAACCTAGCAGATGAACGTTTATCATCATCGTGATTGCTCCTCACGAGCTGCCGCTCGCTCGAGGGCACGAAGCCATCTTTTTTTCTTCATGTTCCATTAAAGTGTTCGCTCGGACGTGCAGTCTATTCTTCTAAACGACAGTCTGGTAGCCGGCGGACCTTGAGGTCCACCACACCGCGAATTTCGGGTCAGCAGTCCAGCACCATAACCAGTGGACCACCGTGATAGGTAGCGCACGCTTTGTAGTTTCTCTTCTGAAATGACGAGGCTTTGAAAGAGCGTATATAGAGTGGCAGTGCTTACTATGTGCTTGTTGATGTCATATGTCCATGCATATCTCCAGGAACAATACTTGTGTTTTTGCAAGCTTTCAACATTGCTGTATGTTTATGAAATAGTCATCTTAATTGAAGACTTCGCGCATTTATAGCACGTTTAGCAGTTCTCGTTGGCAGGTACATTGGAATGATGACGATGTAGATCTGCGGAGGCAAAAGAAGAAAGCATGTAATGACCGGGCGCAGCAAGTTCATGTTCCCTATGTATTAAAGTGTGGACATGTCTGTGATAATTTTAAGCGCATACAAATACAAATAGTATGTCAAGGTATAAGCAGCTTCGTGAGTGCAATGAAACTTCGCTCTTTACATGCCGTCACATAATTGCAACGGTACTTGTGTTCATATTTGTGCTTAATAAAGATATTGTACAGAGGTAAGCAAACCGGAAGAGCAGCGCAAATGTTTTAGATTGAAGCTTCGAGTATACTCACATATATGCAATAAACTCTAAGGCTGTGGTCTTGTACTCCACGAGTCGTTTGAACAAACAGTGAAATGTAACTCAATGAAATACAACTGCTATTCTAGGCTTTCAACATTACGCATAACTATTGGCTGTATGGATTCAACTACGAGAGTCCCCACACCGCAAATAAAAGCTGTGTTTTTTTTCAAGATAGAATCACTGACATCAGAGGGAATGAATTATTCAAGTAATTTTATAAAATATAATAACTGGTAAGTAAGACGCTTTCTGGAATGAAGCCACTTAAGCAGGTTCCTTAAATAATTTTGAGCGGGTGCATGCAATACCACTGGTCTGAGAGAGGAGAAGGAAATGGTGAGGTCCGTGCAGTCATGTAGTAGAGACGTACCCTATGGCAAAAGTCTACCATTTACGAGCAATATTGGGCAGGATGTCTAGTTTCCATCAAGAGAGCCGGCAACATTTATGAATGATGCATGAGTAATGAAAGGGTAGCGGTAGTGTATTTAACCTGAATAAGTGCTACATACTTAAGGTAGAGCATTCCTACAGCTCCAACATGCAGCCTTGATGATGAAGAAACTGAATCTTCAATGAGGTTATGGACTTATAGCAGCAATGAGACAGCAGCAAATGCAGTACGGCTTTGTCTCTGTAGACGTAAATACACAAATAAAGAAAAAGCAAATTATGCAATGTGTAAATACAATATACCTCGTTAGGTATAGAACTATTACTTCCTAAATATGTTTTAGAATTACATTATAAATATGCATTAAATATACACTTTTTTTGCAGAAGTTTGATCAGAGTTAGACCGGGCGGACACGAAAATGAAAACAAAAAGAATTAAGACAATACTTTGTGTAAGCACCAGGATGGAGGAGCCTTAGAAAAACATTGGGATCGTAATTGAGTCGTGTTCAAGATTACTCTGAGCGTGCAGAAAAACCGCGAAGTTATGGAACTGCGCATTTTCATTTTCTGCTTGCTTTTAATTTACATTTGGCAATTACATGTTGAGAGACTGGAACGGTTGTCAATGTAGTCATGAGTAGCATTTATAACTTCTCCACTTCAATAAAGTTGAACAAGTTGAAGATCAGCTAGGCGCAGTATTGGCAAAAAGACATGGATTGTGCTTTATAGTGGTAAACAAGTATGCTGCTAAGATAGCGTCCAGGCTAAGATAGCGTCTACGGAATGAACGGAATCGTAAGTGCAAAAACTACACAAATAACAATTGAGGCAAGCGACAAGGTCTAAAAAACAACACGCAGCTTCGAGACACGTGTTCTGGGAAAGAAGCAGAAGATGCAGACGACGACGACGAAGAGAAAGCGTACTGTTTCATGAAAGAAACTGACACGCACAAAAAAAGGATAGAAGTGTAGTGAAGAGGAATGCCCATCGCTGCAAACACGTCGCCAGCCGTGCGCCAGGCACGAGCTGCAACCGCCTAGCCTGTTTTTGCTGCAACGGTGCCCGCGCCCGTCCACTTCTTGCTGCTACTGTTCCGAAGCAACCAGCGCTCGTAGCCCACCGTTTTCATTATACCGGGTATTCAAAATTAAGCTTTATCATTTTCTAAAATTCAGCACTGGGAGGTACGTGAACACACCTTTGCAGACAAGTTGTGTGTCCGTGGGGACACAAAGTGAACCGATAATGATCGCTGTCAGACGCCCACTTGACTAAGATTGAATAAAGAACATTTTATTGGGTACAGCAAGCGGGCATCTTTGCATTGAAAAGTTGGAGGCAGTCGCGTTTCTACACAGGTCCACTTCGAAGAATTCTTCTAGCATGTCTGTGCCCCGAGGTCTCCCGCTGCAGAGTTTAATAGAGGTTTGCATGATTACGCATGTAAAACGGTGAGGATCGGCGCAATGTCCCTCCCTGATGTGACGAGCAGTCACTGCTTGCTATCGCCAGCCGGTAGCTGAAGGGTAACCGTTATTTTCTTTGCCCGTGCTTTCGACCCGTTCTCCAATCAAACACTGCACTCAACTGCCGCGGCACATCGGGGAGGAGCTTTGCGCCAGTGCTCACTGTCTTACATGCGTAATCATGCAAACCACAATTAAACTTTGCAGCAGAATATCTCGGAGAACAGACGATTCCTCGGAATAAAAAAACTTAGCCCATTCCCACTCCGGCAATGGCGTCTTGATAGCTTTATCGAGTTAAGAATAAACGCCCCATAAAGCTGATGTCAACAGATGCATTATTATTATTATTATTATTATTATTATTATTATTATTATTATTATTATTATTATTATTATTATTATTATTTGGTTTGAATACATAGAAAACACGAAGACACAGAAGAAATAGGGAGGGAACGGGCTGAAAACTGCCACCTAAAGGGGCACAAAGCCTGCCTGCTCCTTCGGGAACGGGAAAACGTAGAGGAAAGGAAGATAGGTGGAAAGAAAGGAAAGAAAAGAGGACAGAAAGAACACAGAGGTAAACACAAATAAGTACTCACGTAGAAAAATGTCTATAAACGCGAGGCCAAATCGGTATTTTTTTTAAGAAAGCAAGTAGGGCTTGATGGTCCTGGTCACGCCGAGCAGCACCTCCTCCCGAGAACAGGCAATCATGAAGGTTCGTACACTTAAGAGCAATAAGTCCATATTCCTTGATGACAAGTGCACGCTGCATTATGAACTGCAAAAGTACGCAAAACACGTTACCAAGCTCGAGGGATAGTCGCTTGGTGACCTATCTCGTGCAGTACAACCACCCTACTAATTCCCACAGGGCCAGTTCTCTCGCTACTTATAGTATTTGCATGGTCAGCTTGTTTGAACAAATGGTGATGTTTTAATATTGTTTAATCTTAAACTTGTAAATGCTAAAATGACGACATAGCGTATTCTTGTGCTGTCAAAAGCAGTGTTCAAGAGGACTACGCAGTTTTGCCACGCGTCTGGAGCGGTCGTGAATATGGAGAAAACTGATTGATATGCTTTCCTGATGTGATATGCTTGCATTGGAAGCATATCACATCAGGAAAAGGGGAGCTGATTGTATCAGTGACACCTCTATTTCTTTGTACTCATCAGAATATGAATTTATGCGTGCGCATTTTGGTTAGACATCTGTGTTTTTGTGGTTGCAACACGACGCTACGCGAGCGCACGCAAGGGTTGTGGGTGTGGCGTATCTTGTTTAAATATCCATGTTGTTACGTATGCAATACGAAGCTACGCGTGCGCATGCAATGATTGTGGTTGTGGCATATATATGCGATGCTGTGAGAAGAATAATTCAGTTGTTAGTAAGCACCAGTCCTTGTCTTTCTTGTCTTCGTGGCCCGTCTTCATTTGCGCTGAAGTTCTGTACCTAAATACTATGTACCAACTAGGTCCAACAGAAGTTTTACTAAGGTAATCTGGCCGTACTCAGTCAACTGGCCAGACAATCTTAACCTATTCAAAACTGACTTCTTCAGGATTACATTAATCCAGATTAGCTTAATCCTGTTAATCCGGATCGGCCTAATGTGACCATACTCAATCATTGAACTAACTCACTAGGCAATCAACTTTTTTCTCAAGATTAACTTCCTCGAGACTACCCTAATTCGGATTAACTTAATCCGGCTTCGCCTAATGTGGCCATTCTGATCTATTCAACTGAATAGTCGTTCTCAACTTACTAGAAATTGACTTGTGCAGGATTAGCTTAATCCGGCTTCGCTTAATGTGGCCATACTGATCCATCCAACTGGCTAGGCATTCTCAACTTACTCAAAATTCCACTTGTTCGGGAATAGCTCTATCAGTATTAGGTTAATCCTGCTTAAGGTAGATTAACTGAATCCAGTCAGGTGTAATCTACCTCATGGCTAGGCAATCTCCCTTGGCCCGGATTAGCGTAATTTAATTGCATTGAACACAACTTTATTCGGTCCTGCAATTAGCGTAATCCGACATAATCTAGCTTAAATGGTATCTATCAGTATCGATTGGCATCGACTAGTGTTTGTCCAAGCTTAATACGCGATATTTAAAATGTATAGTGCCATCTGTGGACAATTTCAAAAGCTTAATCCGCCATGTTTTGTTGGGCGCGAAAAGGAAACCAGTCCTATATCGCAGCCTTTCAGGCGCTAGCTACTGGCTTTTTATCTTCGATCTGCGTTGACTTCCCGATGCTTCGTGCGCTGTTCGGACAACGAGGGAGCCCTGACGATTCCGAGAACGAGGTAACACTATTTTTAGTCGAATGTATCAGTTACCTGAACGAAGAAAAAGAATGTACAGACGCGAACTTGTTTCGTCAACAAGATCGGCATTCTGCTTTGGTTCGGAATTTTACCGGCGCGCGCAACAGCGTTCTTCAACCTCAGTTCTTATTTCTCCGTGCAATTTCGATGATCGCCTGCAACATAAGCTAGATTTGCAGAACTATATGTTACGTCTGCCCTTCGCTTTACACCCCCTGATCCCTCCCCTTTTATTTCCTCTTGCTTTCTTCGGTGAGCGTGAGCAGCGAACACGGAGCAGAGTTGCGGAGCCGTACAGTATATAGATGGAGTTCTTTGTTCGGTACATCATCGCAGTGATCTTTACTCTCATCGCTCGCCCTCACGCGCCTCCGTGCACACCAGCGATGTGCGGTTATGCACGCCTCCGTTGCATGCGAAAGCAAAGAGCGCCATATTTTGAAAAGATATGTAAGTGAACGCACAGGCGTTCAAGAAAACCAGAAAGACAGTACTAAACCAGCACGGTATATTACGAACACAAAACATAAACAACCAGTGTGAATGTAAGAGCATCACTCGGGCCGTTGTCTTTGTGGACAGTTGAAACGTGCGATCAATATTTTAGTTTGGTTTGCGGCGCACCGCTGATGCACGTGTCCATGCCTTGTTTATTTCGAAAAAAAAAAAAACGAAAGCTAGTGCGGAGGGTGTAGAGATACTTGTGGCTAAAATATGAACAGAGCAAAGCAGCAGAGCGTTTCACAGGCGTAGAATTAAGATGGTGTCGATATCTGACGAGTGTTTATGACGCTTATATAAAATCACAGTAGAAAATACAACGAACACTTTTATTAAACGCCTGTCTCTGATCGAAAGCGCAAGCCACTAGGGAACAGCAGTTCGGCTTTACGAAGCGGTGCGCCTCTTGCAGCAGCCGTCGGAATGACTTTTTAAGCGCGCAGAGCTCCCGATATTCAGTTCTCATCGATTTGTGGTAGCACAATGAGGTCCACTGACCGCTCGGCGCTGGATGACGAAAGAAAGAGCCTCATTTTCTTGGTCCGACAGCTCCGCCAACGACTGCGGCTCAGCCTCTCCGAGGCCACTCCTATTGGCCGAGAGATCGAGCGGAGTCGCCGCCTAGCGGCTTCTGGATGAACCGCGCCTAGTGTGGATTGCTGCATGCGTCGTCTGCTAGCCCCGTTGTGTTTGCATGTGCGCGTACGTCATGCAGATCCTCAAAAGACCATATCCAGCTTTTGTGGACACATCACAGCCAGCGCCCCTGGCGGCCCCGGCGCGAAGCTAGCGCGTTTTCAATGGAACTGGCGAGTTTTTCCCGAATAATTAAGTGTAGAGGGTGAATGTTGAAAAACGCAGACCACAGAGCGCTTCTGGGAACCTAAACGCACGAGGGGACTGCAGTGATCATGTTGCAGAAAGCTTCAATTTTGTTCCCAGAGCAGTTAAAGCTTGTACAATGGGAGTCTATGGAAACGGCGAAAAATGTGGCCTGTTTTTCGAGACAAAAACGGTCACTGTCGTAAAGCTAAGCAAGTTATGTTAATGGTCAGGAAATGACAAGTAGTCCTGACACTCAGCTTTCGTTTGAAGCCATTCTCAACTTGCCGCAGTTGGCATAACATTGTTCCCTAACGCGTTTTTTGAAGCGCGGTCGTTCAAATGTTTGTGGTAAATTGATAAACCCTTGCTTACCACAGGCGACAAGGCGTCCACCGTGGCCGAGCGAGCTAATCGCTCAAGTTCAGAGCGCGGCATCACCGCGCCGTCATCGGTTCGATTCCTGCCGACGGATCAGCATTTTTTTTTCAGCCCGTGACTTAGTTCCACAGCTTCGCACAGGATGTCGCCGCCGAAACAAAAAAAGAGCTTTCGTTTCGGTTTCGGTTCTTGACTGTAACCTTGAGGTGCCGTTTCTTTTTTCTCTTTATTATATGACTTTTTCCGTGTATGTTTGAACACTCCACGCGTATCACATCGTTCAGATCTACATTTGTAATTCCTACTTTACTCTTTTATAAATGTCCTAAGGAACAGAACGCCCGATCAAGTTGTGTTGAACAAAGCTCTTTCGAACTTTTGTACGCGTATTGTGGTGAAATCTTATTTCTTCCTTCTCATGATGTCGTTACGATCTTCTCAGGTACCTAAAATTCAGCAACGTAAAGGAAGCGAACTAAGCTTAGACAAGCGAGGCATAGTAATTAAATGACAAATTAGATGTTTTTGCAGTTGCTTTTAACTTTAGGGCTAACGCAAGTATCTGTCGTAATCTTAACGAACGAAGGGGAATTTTTCGAGGTGTTCTTTTTTTTTGCTGACACTACTAATGAAACCAAGAGATAATTAAGCCAGTCGAAGTACAGGAAAAATTATTTGTTCTTTTTCAAACATAAGTGCAATGATTTCACCCTAACTTAAATGAAATCAAAATCGCTATCGCGACAAGCATCAGCGGACGGCTCATATACCCTTCTACATGCTGCGCTCTGAACTCGAAGAGACTGTGCGAAATCCCCTTTCTTACCTGGCATGGCTGTGTTCTCTTACAGCACTATTTTGTAGTAGAGTTACGCGAGACTTGATCTAGAAGAGTTAGCTGCCAGCTTTACTACATTTGTTGCTATCGCACTCATGGCATCATCCTTGCGGTTAAACTGGGATTTTTATTCATCTCTTGCATATCTATCGCCCTACGTGAACAGAAAAAAACCAGCATGCCTTCTCCTTTAACATCACAAAGCACTGTGCGCTGCATCGGATAGGTCCGTGTGATATGACGTGTGTGGATCAAAGCTTTCGGAAAGTCCACGGACTGGTGCTCCCAGTTACAAAACGAAAATCCTGTGATTCAGCAGCTTTCCGCACGCACTCGCAGCCCACCTCAACGTACCGCAATAAGATGCCATTTTAAACATCTGTAAATGAAAATGTGCGCAGCTTGTACTGGTTGCGCAAGGCTGGAACCGAAAGCGGAGCTAGCGTTCGACCTAGCTTCTTCTAAGGTTTTGCTAGTATAATGCCAAGCTATTGCTAGAGGTGCAATGTTTTTGCTAGTATAGTATTAAGGAAATGGCTAGGCTTGGATAATCTATTCCTCTCAGGTTTCGGTCGGTTCCCCAGACTACGCACTTGTTGCGTGCTTCTGAAGGGGAAATGTCGCGTCACTAGTAGTTACGTGATGAGATTTTGGTCACGTGAGAGAGAAAGCACATCTTTATTAGAGTCCAGTGCAGACGCTGAGGTTGCCCCGCGCCACTCGGTTGTTCCGAAGTTTTTGGCGCCAACACGTCACGTCAATAGTTACGTGACGTTACGGGATTTTAGTGTCGAGACTAATTACGTGATTTTACGTTATTTTTAGTCACGTGGCTAGTTGTTACGTGATTGTAGTCACATAAGTAGATGTGCGATGTTACGTGATTTTGGTCACGTGACAATTGCAGGCCTGGTGTACAAAAAATTGTAGTCGCAGGAAACAGCAACCCATCATCGATATCACACATATTTTACGGTCACGAGAAATTCACTTTCGTTGCTCGAAAGAGCAAGCGAAGTTGCACTCGTGCACTTTTTATCGTGTTTCAAAATTTATTGGGCTTCTACGATTTTTTCTGGAATTTTTGTATGCTTCATTTCCTATATTCTTTTCTCTGTTCTGGTGAAAAGCGCATATATATTGCTGTAAGTTTGAAAATATAGCCAGTTGTAAGTTCAGCGCTGTGCGTGTTTTCCAATGTCGTCCTCGTTCCTTGCGCTGTGAAACATCGAATTATGGTCTACAGCGCATTTTTGCAAACAGAAAGCAGCTGTTTTCACTTTTGCATTCCGTTCCTGCTCTTTGGAAGGTGGGGACACTTGCAAAGAGCGTTGTAAGGAGAGTTTGACCGTAGTATCTTTATAATAGCTATCGTATCACGTGCTAGCCGCCGCGCGCTGTGGTTGACTGGGTTGATCATCCGTGCTGGCTGTTCGCGCGCAATCGCTGCGGCCTGGGTTCGAATCGCAATGCGGTTTTTTTTCTTCTTTTTTTTTGTCTCTCTAATGGCGCGTTCACACTGAGACATTCGGCGGCGAGAGCGCGCGGAATCCGCTTCGGCGGCAGCGAGATCCGCCGGAAAAGCCCATTCCGCGCCGATCGGTCCTGGACCGATTTTTGCGGCAGCTGCCGCCGGATTCCCTCACCGCTAACCAATCGGAACGCGAGTCGAACATTCGAAAAATGGCGGCGTGCTTGTGATATCGCAGTCGTCGAACCCAGCAGCAACAGCGAAGTCTTTCGTAATCATCCTGTAGCTCTCGACAACTGCCAAGTGTTGTCGCGATTAGCATCTTTGCAACACATCATCGCGATCTCGCAAAACGGGTAGCATTATCTCGGCTCGACCAAGCTTCTCGCGTCTTGCAAATCAGGACGAACCAACCACAACCACTTGCGTCGTTTGTTGTTCGGCGAATGCATGTGTATCCTCGTCAGACATCGCCAGAAAGTTGCTTTCCAGCAGGCCCAGCAGTTCGACGACCCTGCTCCTGTTTATGCGCTTCGCCATAACGAAACGCGTACACAACGCAGAGCGCGTCGATGCCAGCGCTCCTTTGCGCGAAGGGACGATGACAACAAGACGCCCTTGTTTCGGCGGTGCGGTTGCTAAGTGGTGTGAACAATGTGGAAATTCGGCGGCGCGCGAATTCCGGTCGCTGTACCCGGCGGATTCCCCAGTGTGAATGAGCCATAAGAATTGCTTATGTTTGCCGCGGTGGTACAGCGGTTACGGTGCTTGGCTGCTGACCCAAAGGGAACATGTTTGACGACGGCTCCAGCATTTTTGAACAAGGCGAAAATGCTAGAGGCTCGTGTACTTGGTTTTAGATACACGTTACGAACCTGAAGTGGTCGAAATTTCCGCAGCCCTCCCTCTACGGCACGCATCATAAACATATTATGGTTTGGGCACGTAGAACTCCAGCAATTATTATTACTAGTACAACGCTGCTGAAGATTTAGTTGCTTGTTTTTTTGCTGGAGCATTGCACCCAAGATATTTGCTGCAGTTTCGGTTTCGCTTTTGGAAATGAAGAAAGTAAACTTCTAATGTTTTATTTTTTATTACCACGCAACCCATTACTTAATAACGAAGAAAAGGAACCCAGATTTCAGTTGACCTCAACCATAAGAAGGCAATACAAAACGAAACCAAGGCAAGCATGAGGGCAGCCATTTGTAATATAATGAAGCGTTTTAAAGAAGTACTCTACTATTAGAGACGACGCAGAAACGTAACCAGTAATAGTAGAACCAACGCAAAGCTTGTATTGTTGAATCGTCGCCTTTTTTCTACGGGAGCAGCGTTCTCTGCTTCTGCAAGTAGTGCTGCTCTTTTGCATTACATTTACGTCCCCTTTCAAAAAGAGCCATCCTGGCTAATTACAGACAGCTGCACAGTGACAGTGAGGCTTTAGCAGGTCCATATGCACAATCTCATGCCTCGACATTGTTTGATTACAATAAGTCTCAAGCGACTTGACGGCGTATATGAAGTACGAGGCTTGCTAGACCACAGGGTACGGGCCGTGGTACTTCGGAAGAAGTTTCGTAGACCGACTGGGGCCACATAGGAGTCCAGAGGCCAGGCCCGTAGCTAGGGGGTATGCCCCAAGGGCCCGCCTCCCCTCCCAAAAGTTTGACGGAGGCGGTGTTATACCGACAAGAATAATGAGAATAGGTGTTTCTCACAAACTGTCAAGGCTTCAGCAAGTGCCCCCTCCATTTACCCTACCCCCCCCCCCCCCCTCTCGCTGACTGGCGCAGGCCGGCGGCGGGACCGTGTGCACGGAACAGACGGCGATTACGGTAGGCAAACAGACTCGAAGCGAGCGCGGCCGCGCGCGTCGTTGCCATAGCAACGACGGAGAGATCTTCAACCGGCTGCTTTGCTGCTGGCTTTGCGTTTTCTTTCTTGAATTCTCGGCACTCGCCACTTTCCTATGAAGAATGCTGTCTCATGCTCATAACGTGCATGCCATTTGTGGCCTGGAAGTGCCGGGCGCGCGGCGATAATGCAATCGAGAGGCATGCACGATATCAGGACTGTTTTTGTGAGGCGAAACGACACCCTTCAAACGTTCTTTACTGTACGCTGCTTTCCTGAAAAGCATAGGTTATTTCATAGGGAATATTAGCCGATTATACACTGCCTTTGTTGCCGCAACGCCACTTCACGCTGTTGAAAGAGTAATAGGAGGGAGTAACTAAGAGGGAAGTCGAGGCATGGACCCATGCATGTTGTCTTTACTGATGACTTTCCCTTAACAGGTACCCATGTTAGCAGCAATGTACAACAGAGCGAATGAAAACAGCGAGGAAGAAGACTTCAAAACTAACAAGCGCTTTTGCTTTACAGTTCTGCTTAGCAATTCAATGAGCCAAGTATTCTACGCTCACTAGATTGCCCTCCGCACTGTTTCCCGAGCCAAGCCTAATTACAGTTCATCAAACTAATGAACAGATCAGCTCGCCTTGCTTGTTCGCCACAGGTTTATGACTAACGTGTCGGTAATGCACTATATATATATTATATATATATATATATATATATATATATATATATATATATATATATCATATATATATATATATATATAATATTGTTACCAACAATACAGCGCCTGTTAGTAAAAAGACCTATTTATTCAAGGCGAACTTGTGCCGTGACTTAAGGACAACACTCAAGCCAAAATGTTCCACGCTCGCTAGCCCGACTTTTTCGTGCGACCTCTTCTTTTCGCCTCTAGTCCGAGCCGCTCATTACCATGAGCCGCCAGTCTTCTTTTTTGCCACGTGGTGCGTTGACACCCGTCAGTCCGCCGTTGCAACTGGGCGCTTTGCTTGACATTTGTTTGGCGGCATTTACAAACGCAGGAAGCGGCGTGACTCTTCGGAAGATGTTGAACAGCTTGTGGCAATATATATATATATATATATGCACACGCTGCTCCTGAGATCATCACGGTCTTTTGTGCCTCTGTACTCATTAAACACCCCCTTTAAACCTTTGCTGTGCGCGCAACAATATTGTCACGTGGTCGTGACGTCGACGAAGACAGCAGTCAGCACGTCCGATATGAAACTGTTTATTTGGCCGAACTTGTGGCCGGGAAACTGAAACTCAAACTACAGCAATACACTGATAGCGTCGAACAGAGCGTCGACCGTCGATCAACTGACCAGCGGCCAAGTGCGTCGGCTTTTATACAGGCGCTATCGAACTTTCCAGCGATATCGCTGGTGGCGGCGTTATCTCTCGATAAAGCTGGAACATTCGCGTGCGGTACGAAATCTTAACAAAACGATCTACTACAATCGAGAAGCTTCTCCAACACTACTTCACGGACAGCCTCGAGCGTTGATAACCGTCCTTGCTGGTCAAACCCAAAAAGCATAAAATGAAACAAGAAGTGGGCGTGGGCAATATATGTGTTGTGTGTGTGTGTGTGTGTGTGTGTGTGTGTGTGTGTGTGTGTGTGTGTGTGTGTGTGTGTGTGTGTGTGTGTGTGTGTGTGTGTGTGAGTGTGTGTTGTGCGCGCGCGCGTAGAGAATGCCTTGCGGGTAGCACTCACTAAAAAAAAGAAAAGATGCCTTTACTGACGTTTCAGCCGTGACACCGCCTACGCAGGTCAGTGTGTTGCGAAGCCCATGCCACAGCCCAAACCTTATGGAATGCATTTTTTCCAGTTTTTGATGTGTGCTACCTGGAAGTCAATTCAATGTAGAAAGCGCCGCGCGCATGCGCCGTTGCTCGACATCTGTTCACTAGTAGTCGCGAAGGCAACGCCACCTCTCAACGTCAACTCCTTTTAGTCTTTTATAAGCACAGAATAAATCGAGAATGTCTAATAACGTGCGGATTAATTTTAAACGCATTTTTTTCTTTAGCAAATAGCAGCGGACTGCGTACAGCATTCTGCACATCTCATTCGTGCACTGTGAAGGCTTGCCCGTCAGGCAACGCGACATGCCGTTGTGACTTTCAAAGCGCAATTCAACAATACAAATCCTAATCATATGGTGAAAAAAAAAGCTCGTTTATGTAACTGTAATTCACAGCCAGGGTCTTGTGACACATTTCGGTCGGTTGTCAGTCCCTTTAAGAAAGCACATCGCGAATATATATAGTGATAGACTAAGTATTTACTCTAAAAAGGCGTGACCTCACTCATGCTCACCTCATGTTCCACGATCCCAAATATTTCTCCATAAGTAAGTATTGAGAGGGTTATTGTGTATACATATTTGAACTTTCTCACTATCAAGGAGGTAATTTCCGCGTCACTACAAAATATGCCCTAAATGGTGGCTCTGCGCTGTACAGCACACAGCGCAGAACCACCATTTAGGGCACATTTAGGGCCTAATCTAAGAAAAAAAATAACATGTTATCAGATTGACAGGAATTCAATTCTTTGAGCTATTTCCACTCAGACAAAGCTGAGAGGGAATACCATGCCTAGAGGGTGTTTTCTAAAACGCGTGCATCTATGATAGCACTGTGCTATCGATGCGCATTAACCAGACTTCACACCTGTGTGCAGATATCCCTATTATTAAAGTCGAGGCTACATGCCAGTTATCGTGTCTTCTGAAATATTATTAATTTTTCTTTCTCGCTTTTGCGCGTATTTCTATTGCAAGTTTTATGTTGCAGTAAATTTAATATTGAATTATATGTTTCTTACTATCTATTTTACTATGATTTCCTTATCTACAATAGAGACAAAACTACCCGTTACAGTGGAAGGGACTTTCAAGGTGGGCCTACACGTTTGAGCCAAAAAAGAATCCCAACCAGGAATGTCTTCGCAGCTTTGACATTCCTATCAAGCCAGAGGATTCCAGGATTCAATACGCGGTTGATATTTTGCATCATGAAGTACAAAAAAAAGCTCCGGTTTTGAAGACCCTCGAGCGGAGCTGTAATCATTCTATTTGACATGGGTCATTTTCTGTTGGGCTTTCAGAGGAAGAAGACTACTGCTTGAAAAACAGTAGATATTAAGGGAAAAAGCAGATTTCGCTAGGCTTTATCTGGCTGAAGACTGGTATTTTTCAGTCATTGCTACGAGCGAAAAACTAGTAATCAAAATTCCTGTGCGCATAAACACCATCGTTCTCTTAAGGGAACCTTCTGGAAAGAAAGGCTTAAGATTTCCTTTGGAACGCCTGCACATCTTCGTGGCAACAGAAGGAGCTCCACTAACAACTGAAGAAATTTTCATATGCTGAGTGAACGAAAGAAGGGGGAATTAAAGGGTTCGCTTTTCTCTGATGCGTCCTGTGACCCGTTGTTGAGCAAGTCAAATGCATTTTGTATTCTACATCAGGAGTGATACAGAATAAAGAAGTGATTTTGAGAGATTGTAGGAATAGTTACTATATTATGTTGCATTAACAATCGTTGTTGTCAGCGCAAAAACGCCAAAATTCGCTCTTCTGACTTTTCTTTGTGCTGATCAAAGTGGACGATTGGGCCAGTAGGTGATTCATGATCGACTTTGTGCTTGCTGTAGTGCAAAGTTGAACGAGACTGCGCCTACAGAACATGAAAGGAGAGCTTCAGGAGAACTTCCAGCCCATTAGAGTGTATCTGCGCTATCAGGATTCCATCTGAACCATCTGCGCCATCTATTGGTGTATCTGCGCCAACAGGATTCAAGACTATCACCTCCAGCATATGAGTCAGTCGACCGTGAGAAAAAAAAAGGAAAAAAAAATAAAGAAAAAGAAGAAATGCAATTAGGATAGATAAGTGCCTTTTTTAGCGGGATAGACGGCAGATCTAGAGATTATTACATAACACGTCAGTCGTATATGTTCTACTATACGTTCATTCCCAACAAAAAAACTAACCAAGTTCACATTTTCCGGTGTACAAGATCATCTTTGAACGACTGTATCATTTTTGCACACCCGCTTAGACGGCGCCAAGCTTGCGGTGGCAGCCACATTTCAATAAGAACTAAATGAAAACAAATAAAAACTATGTTTAACGTTCTTTTTTTTACTCTCATTCCTAGCGTTCTCAAACTTATCCAGTTCTAATTTGAGGTAATGCAAGGAGCAAACGAGCATCACCCAAGTGGTACACCAAAGGAAATTCGGTTTATTATGCAACCACAATATCCTGTTCGTACCGAAACATAGCGGTTCTCGCTCGCTGAAAAAAGAAACTCAGAAGGCAGCATGCTGCTCCAATATCCCACCGGTACGGCAGCGCAAGGAACTAAACAAACAAATAAAAACACGATTCTCTTCATGCATCGCGGGCGCGTCTATAACGGCCAGACATTTGGCATGGCACGTCTAGAAAAACTGCCAAATCATTGCCAGTCGTCGCCGTCGAGATAACGCCAACAAACAGCGCTCTCTTTTCTGCGCGCCGAGGTGAAGCGACAGTCTCGGGGCGTGTGTACTGTTTCTTTTGATTATCTTTTATTTAGTGCCGCGTCACTGCATACGTCATGGCGGGACTTTTGAATTCTTTAAGGTCGATACGCCACGTGGTGGCGTTCACGCGAACTAGGCCGCTGGTGTCCAGAAAAGCTGCATATGCGTTGCGTTAGTGCAACTTTAACCACTCGTACGTATGTCTAACACGATGTAAAGAAACATTCGGCCTTGATCAGCTGTGTATGTACTGTAATGAGATCAGAGAGTGCACTGTCGAAAGTGCTGTGTGTGGTCGTCGTACCCTCCGTTCACGAGAGTCATATCAGCGTAGGTGCCGCTCTGTGGTTCAAGCGCATTGCAAAGTGCACTTGGCGTTGTCCTAAAGATGAGAAGTATTAAATCTCATGTGAATGTAGCCTTTTAACGGCGCGGTGGTAAAATAAGGTTCGCATGTACTTGAGGGTTGTGGTTAGGTGTTGTTTATACGTTACGCAACGAGCTTTAGTTGTGTACGGTCCTGGTCTCACTAGAGAGAAATATTTCTGTTAAGTCACGTCTGACACTTCGGTACTAAAATTGTCCCCTAAAGAGAACAGAAAATGAAATGACACGGAAATCGCAATACTGAGTTGCCGTGCGCAATTTCAACTTGTGGCGAAATTTATACAAAAACACCTGTGTACTTAGATTAAGGTGCACGTTAAAGAGCGCTGATGGTCTAAGTAATGCAAACGGCGTAGTTTACATTTATGTCGTAGTAATTTCCCGCGAAGCCACATCTTTTTTTCTTTACAGTATCTTGAGCGCTTGTGTTGCGTTGTATAGATTGACGGAAGGCAGCGGACATTGTTCGTATGAAAAAACGTACTTTCGTCCCGCAAAATAACCGGACCTTTGTTCCATTACTCTCGTGCAGGGCTGGGCAAAGATACTTTGAAATTGTATCGCGATACGATACAAGATACTCAGGCAAGAAGTACTTGGGATACAGATACAAGATACTGCAACACTGATTGTATCCGATACGATACATTCCAATTGTATCTTAAGATACTTCGATACATTCTCAAATTTGTTAATATATATGTATATCTATACAATGCAGCATTAAACGCCTATGCACGTAATTGTTCGCTCGAAAATTTATTAACTGCGACCAATTGTGCTTCATTTGAAAGAAAACTCTCTTGGTATATCAGAAGCTTTGTAGTTCTTGCTGAAGGTATAACAGTTTCATTCCGAAACAACTTATTCGCGTTGTTTTAGCTGCTTAACATGAGAGCTATTCATACATTTCGCTCATAGCGGTTCTTGCTTGTAGCTTTTGTAACTGATGGGAGCTAGTCACTGCTCTGCTTGCTGACCAGCAAGCGGGTTGCCAAGTAACCATATGAACTTCTATAAGAAGCCTGCGCACGATGGTGCAGATGCCGCTGTGGAGTTCTACCTTGCCTGTAAACATATTACGGTTTTCCCAATAACGGATCACCGGACAGGTGTACGTCACCAAGAACATGTGCAACCCAGAAACGTTTCATACGCACTGTACAGGTGCGCAAAGCGCTGCGAACACCGCCGCTATTCGCATGATTGACACATGTAGATGATTACCTGGCGATTAGCAACAGTAAAGGATTCAGGGAAGCCTAAACAACGAAAACAAATATATCTTAGTAAAATAGAAAAGTGGTTCCGTATCAAACACAGCGAATAAGTAGAGAAACACGATGCAGGAGACAACCCTAAGAGCTAATAATAATTGTTGCGTTTTACGTCGACAAAACACAATATGATTATGAAAGACGCTGTATGGAGGGCTCCGGAAATGTTGACCACCTGGGTTCTAAAACCTACATATAAGCACACGGGCCTCTACCATTTTCCCTCCATCGAAATCCGGCTACCGTGACCTTCGGGTCAGCAGTCAAGCGCCATAAGCGCTGGACCACCGCGGCGGGTAACCCCTAATAGCTACGATAATTAAATTCAGTTGGTTGGTTGGTTGAAAAACTTTATTTGGGTCCTGCAAGGCGCGCGTCTGCGCGCAGCGGGCGACTCCCACGTGCCTATGAAAAATGGCGTAAAACGACTCTTTGGGACGCTCGTGAGAGAAACGGAGCATTTGGCATAACAGTGTTTCTCGAATATCTTTGCCATCGTATTTAAGATGGCGCCTAATAATTTATGTTATTATAATGCAAACTCAACTTTGCTAATTTAGTTAGCAATAAGCAGAATTATCGTTACTGTATACTCCAGGCGCGCCCAGATTATTATATATTTGTTCTCAACATCACCTTTACATAACCGTAAATTCAAGTGGAATATAAGCATATAAACTTATATTCCACTTGAAGAAGAACAGCGGCAGAAATGCCGCAGTCAGTTAAAACTAGGAATAAAGCAGAGCTTACATTG
Organism: Rhipicephalus sanguineus; assembly: GCF_013339695.2. NCBI lineage: Eukaryota > Metazoa > Arthropoda > Arachnida > Ixodida > Ixodidae > Rhipicephalus > Rhipicephalus sanguineus. Next base: position 155,592,804 of record NC_051179.1, read on the forward strand.
GCAGCACGTTAAAGGCATATTGCAATAAGCGGACCGGCAGGGAAAAAAACAATATAGAGACATAGGTAATGTACAGGATAGAAAAGGACAGCTAAGAAATAACTTATGCTAACAATGAAATTATGATTTTAAAAACTCTTTGAACAAAAGAAAAACAGACGTAAGCCAAGATGGCGTCTGTTAGGTGAATGATTGTTCTGTTAAATCCAGCATGGGTACCGTTGGTGCTATAGCTGTTGCAACTGCTAGACACAATCACTCCAGTTCTCGCAAGCCTTCAGAAGTCTGTTGCTTGAGAACACTAGCAGCACCACCATCACTTCACCGTCGACAAGATATTTGGTTGCATAGGACCGCGCATACAAGTTGCATAAAGCAACGAATGCGCTGCTCTAGTTTCAGCCACAGGACTGACTCACCGCCTGTGATGTCAAGCGCAGAACTACCGTTACGTCGACGGCAACAGTGACTTTCCTCCTCTCTCTAAGTTTTATTCCCCCTCCCCCCTTCCCCAGTGCAGGGTAGCCCTGCCTTTCTTTCAACCTTATTCTCTCTCTCTCTCTCTATACATTGATGAGATCCCTCAAATCGCCTAAGTGTGAAAGCCACGAGAGGCCAAGCAACCCGCCATTTTTGCATTCTTCAGACTTCGTAACGAAGGATCACACAAGAGGAACTTCGATAATGACTTTACAGCGGCATCAGCATGTGTGCGAAAGACGCCGCACGCATTGTAGTACGCGGCACAGGAGAGTGGCTAAGTGCCTAGTGTCATGGCACTGACAAAACTAAAAAAAAAACGATTGAACAAAAGTTCGGCTGGGCGCAGACGTTCTCCCGCTTGTCTGTCGAGACGACGCGAGCACCACCTCGTAACTCTGCTCAACCAATGTATAGGGACGCTCAGAGCTGATCGCCTATCCTCGTTGGAAAACTCTTGCGGAAAGATAAAATAATGTCATTGCCTTTAGTTCTATTCCTGTGACTTAGTGGCAGCAGTATCAGCTTGAGAAGCTCGAGCTCAGCCAACGTTTTTTGCTTCGCACGGTGGTGGTGCGATCGCAATATCTTGTATCTTAAGATACACGATACATTCTTCAATGTATCGGAAATACAGATACAGATACTTGTTTTGCGAGACGTATCGCGATACAGATACAAGATACTCAAAAAGTATCGAATATAGTATCGAAGATGCATGTATCTTCGGTACTGCCCAGCACTGCTGTCGTGCAAGTAATGAATCGAAGACATTTCCGTGCTCTACAGTTACCTTTGTGTACTGTTACTGGAATAAAAACAAGCGTGTGCGTGTTAAACGTCTGCGTAGCGCTAAAGGGCTGTTAGCCACGTAGCGTTCCTCAGTAAACCTATCAACTGTCCTACATTTCATGGAGAACTGAATGAGAAATGCGAATGAATATTTGAGCACGCAGTGCACAAAGTGCCATTTCAACTCATCGTGCAGGAATACGGGCTTTCTTTTTGTTCAGGGGCATCCAAATGAACAAGAAGTAAATGATTAATTCAGTCGCGCTATACAGCAGTGCGTAGTAGGTGGAACGCAAGCTAAATATGTATAAATAAAACAACAAGAAAACGCCGCCCATTGCGAAGACGCCGACTGTCGCCGAAGGCGAGCAACCCGTTTGTTGGCAGAATGCGCCTCTCTCACAAGTAATTGTAATGTTCGGCGCGCTTCGTGCATTAATTGGGGAATGAAGAGCGCACATATTAGCACAAAGCTGCAGTCAACGCATTTTGTTTGTCGAAAATTGGCTCACATCGCTCACAACGAAGCGCTGTTGTGCACGTTTGTATACGCGCCGACACCCGCCTATCCACACTAGCGCGGCGACGGTGCTGCCACCTGTAGCCCGATCTCGCGGCGAATAAAGACGCTAGCAGACTGTTCTGCGACGGCGGCCAACTAAAAATGGCGGACGCGTCCAGTGTTGCCGGAGCACCAAGCATCATGAATATCCCCTCTTGGGCCGAGACATACTGGCCTAACTAGGCTTTTTTAAGCTTAACTCGGATTAATCTGGCACCTTTATTGGTATCGATTAGCATCGATCAGTATTGATTGTCATCGATTAATATTGATTGGCTTGACTCAGCGCAATTAGTCTAAGCTATAATTAATCTGTCTCAACGAGGCTTATCTAAGCTTAAGTTGGCTTAAGTAGAGGCAATATGGGCCGAATTCCTGTGAATGCGCACGGCCTAATTAAAAGCTCAACAGTTCCTCTGTAACAGCAGCCTCACACAATGATTATTCTATGCAGCTACAGCGAAACAAGTGTTTATACGCACATGAATTTGTCCAACAGAACGTTCACGGCCGAGGGTCAAAATGCACGGTCATACGCTGCGACAAGTCAACAACTGACCTCCGATATCTTGGTACTGTCAGTCAGATGCTAGTGGGAGCGTTTCACTTGCGCCTTCCATTTTTTTCTTTGTTCGCTGTTACGAGGGAAGCGAAATATCCATTGGCCTTTTGCATGTAAACAGTGCACAGTGGCACACATCAGCGTGTCATAGCGGTCAAAGAACGGATCAAATGATAACTTAAATACCAATGTGACTGCAGCACCGTTCCCGCGCTGGCCACTGCACTGCGCCTGGCACTTTAAAACGAAAATGGTTCCCCGCGAAGAAACGGCGGCGCGGAGTCGGTCAAAATGTGCCTCCACCTTGGAAGCGGAGGCGCTGGCAACGAGGCACTCTACTGTGGTTGCTCTCGCTCCCCCTTGAATACGCTGCAAACAGCCGCCGGAGCGCAGAGTCAACGCGCTCGCGTGTTTTTTTTTTTTTTCATAAAAGCTGATTGTACAAAGAAACAAGAATAATTACGACAGCAAAGACTAGAGGCCTCAGGTTCGGTAACGCTTATAAAACGGCTTAAGGCGTACGACATGGATGACTTCAGGCAGTGTGCGGCGCCGCTGACAGTTCGCAATGCCGTCCAGGACCACCTCGTAGTCCAGACCTCCGAGTCGTGGAAGCACCTTCTTGGTCCGAAGTGTCACCGAAGGAGTTTTTCGCTGATCCACGTCGGCGTATCGGTCTTGAAACCAAAACAAAGTCTCCGGGTTGGTATTTGATGTTGCGTTGTCGAATATTGTAGTGACGGCTTTCGAACCTCTGCTGGTTCTTGATACGCAGACAGGCGAGCTGTCGAGCAGCTTCGGCGCGCTGCAAGTAGGTAGCGACGTAGAGATTTCCTTCGTCTCTGATGTTCGGCAGCTTTGCGTCGAGCGTTGTTGCGGCGTTCCTTCCGTGGAGCCACTTGTATGGCGTATCTGCGTTGGTTCTTGCATGGTGCGAAGGTTACGTACGGAAAGATGATATCCCCCGCCAGGTGTTCGACGTTGACGTACATGACCAGCATCTAGGTGATGGTTTGATTTAGACGCTTGATGAGGCTATTAGTCTGCGGGTGGTAGGCGGTGGTTTGTTTTGCTGTGTCTCAAGATCGCCTGGGTTAAGCTAGCAGTAAAGGCCGTAAGGCTGTCAGTCATGAGGATCTCTGAGACGCCATGGTGCAGGACGATGTTCTCAACCAGGAACTTGGCTACATCGGCTGCACTACCTCGGCGCAGCAACTGAGGTAGTCGGTAGCTACGACGATCCATTTATTTCTGGACGTCGACGTAGGGAACGGCCGCAGTAACTCCTTCCCCATTTGTTGGAACGGTCGGCGAGGTGGTTCGATGGCTACAGAATTCCGGCTGGCCTAGTTGGCGGGGTCTTTTGTCGCTGACAGTCTCGGCAAGCCTTTAGGCGACGTCGGCAGTGAGGCGAGCCAAGTAGTAGTTTCCTTGTATCGTCGCGAGCGCGCGGTCAAATCCAATATCAAGCCGTCGAGTAGTCACCAGAGCTTCGAGTACCTCTGGACGCAATGCTGAAGCTACTACGAGGAGGTCGCTGGGTCCAAATGGCGAGAAGTTCTTTAGGAGAACGACGTTTCGCAAGAAAAACGACGCTAGTCCTGGCTTGAATACCTTTGGAGCAACGACGGTCTTGTCTTGAGGTATTACAAAAGGTCCCTAACTTCCGGGTCACCTCCATATATTTCAGCGATTTCGTCGTCAATTACGGTTCCAAGAAGCAGTCACCGTCTGGTCGTCCTGTGGCGGTGGGTTGACGGGGCTCCGAGACAGGCAGTCTGCGTCAGAGTAATTTCGTCCGAACTGCAAACCACAGTAATGTCGAATTTTTGAAGTCACAAAAAAACTGCACCGTGCAGCGCGACGTGAAGAGTCTTTCAAGTTAGCCAGCCAAAAGAAGTAGTGGTGGTCGCTCACAAAATTGAAGAGCGTGCCGTGAAGGTAGGCGCGAAACTTTGATGTATCCCAGTAAATGGTAAGGCACTACTTTTCTGTCCTGGAATTGCTGGCTTCCGTCTTACAAAGTGACCAGCCGAAATAAGTGATAACCGTTTCTAGTCCCTCAGTCATCTGCGCAAGCACGGCGCGGAGTCCTACGCTGCTTGCGTCGGTGTGGATTTCCGTATCCGTGTATTTTTTGAAATGCGCACGTATTGGAGGCAGAGTCGTTTCTGTTCTTGAATAGTTTCGACATGCGCCGTCTCCGAGTATAATTCCACGTCGCCCTTTGTCAGGTGTGTTAGTAGGTCTGCGAATGATGAAATTCCTTTGACGAAGCATCCCGATTTCTTGGCCCAAGCCGAGAAATTGGCGTATGGTCTTCTTGTCGGTGGGTATCGGGAAGGTATCGGTGTCAGCTGTATACCACAGGTCTGGGCGAACTCCATATTGTCACGTGGTCGTGACGTCGACGAACACAGCAGTCGGCGTTTGTAGGATGAAACTGTTTATTTGGCCGAACTTGTGGCCGGAAAATGAGAACTAGAACTACAGCAATGCACGCTGTACAATGATAGCGGCGAACAGGGCGTCGTCCGTCGATCAACTGACAAGCGATGAAGCGCGTCGGCTTTTATACAGGCGCTATCGAACTTTCCAGCAATATCGCTGGTGGCGGCGTTATCTCTAGACAAAACTGGAACATTCGCGTGCGGGGCGCAATCTTAACAAACCGATCTACTACAATCGCGACGCTTCTAGAACACTACTTCGCGGACAGCGTCGAGCGTTGATAACCGTCCCTGCCGGTCAAACCCGAATACATCAAAACAAGACAAGAAGTGGGCGTGGCATTGCCCCCCTCTGAAAAAGCATCGTCCCGATGCTTATGAAAGAACATAGAAGAGAAAAAAAACAAAACAAAACAAGTGCATACACAAATAAATTACAATAACGAAGGAAAAAAATATAGTCCCCAGGCTCGCTAACGCGCAAAAAACGGCTTAAGGCGCACGACATGGACGACTTCAGGTCGCGCACGGCGCCGCTGAGAGTTCGTAATGCCGTCAGGGGCAACCTCATAGTCGAGTGCGCCGAGGCGTCGAAGTACCCTGTACGGTCCGAAGTATCGTCGAAGAAGCTTCTCACTAAGTCCTCGTCGGCGTATTGGCGTCCATACCCATACACGGTCACCGGGTTGGTATTCCATGTGGCGTCGTCGAAGGTTGTAGCGGCGGCTGTCAGTCGTCTCTGCTGGTTCTTTATCCGTAGGCGGGCGAGCTGTCGTGCTTCTTCGGCGCGCTGTAGGTAGGTGGTCACGTCGATGTTTTCCTCGTCGGTCACGTTTGGTAGCATGGCGTCGAGCGTCGTTGCCGGGCTCCGTCCGTAGACCAACTTGTATGGTGTCATCTGCGTCGTTTCCTGTAGGGCCGTGTTGTACGCGAAGGTCACGTACGGAAGGATGGCGTCCCACGTCTTGTGTTCGACGTCGACGTACATGGCAGCATGTCGGCGATGGTCTTATTTAGACGCTCGGTGAGGCCGTTGGTCTGTGGGTGGCACGCGGTGGTGCGGCGATGGCTTGTGTGGCTGTATTCCAAGATCGCCTGAGTTAGGTCAGCCGTGAACGCCGTACCTCTGTCGGTGATGAGAACCTCTGGGGCGCCGTGTCCAAGGACGATGCTCTCAACGAAGAACTTGGCTACCTCAGCGGCGGCACTGCCTTTGGGCAGGGCTTTTGTTTCGGCGTAGCGGGTGAGGTAGTCGGTAGCCACGACGATCCATTTATTTCCGCAAGTCGACGTTGGGAACGGCCCCAGGAGGTCCATCCCGATCTGCTGGAATGGTCGCCGAGGAGGCTCGATCGGCTGAAGGAAGCCTGCTGGTCTTGTGGGCGGTGTCTTCCGTCGCTGACAGTCTCGGCACGTCCTTACGTAGCGAGTGACGTCGGCGGCAAGGCGCGGCCAGTAGTACTTTTCGTGTACTCGTGCGAGCGTTCGGGAAAGTCCGAGGTGTCCAGCCGTCGGGTCGTCGTGCTGGGCATGCAAAATTTCTGGTCGCAGTCCCGAAGGTACAACGATAAGGTAGCTGGCTCGGGCCGGAGAGAAGTTCTTCTTTACGAGGACGTTGTTTTTCAAAGAAAATGATGCCAATCCTCGCCTGAATACTTTTGGGACAACGATGGTCCTGCCCTCCAGGTATTCCACTAGACCCTTCAGTTCAGGATCGGCTCGCTGTCGTTCGGCGAAGTCTTCGGTACTTATGGCTCCCAAGAAGCTGTCATCATCCTGGTCGTCGGGCGTTGGTGGGTCGACGGGGGCACGAGACAAGCAGTCGGCGTCGGAGTGTTTCCTTCCGGACTTGTACACGACAGTAATGTCAAATTCTTGAAGTCTCAGGCTCCACCGTGCGAGGCGACCTGAAGGGTCCTTCAAGTTAGCTAGCCAACACAAGGCGTGATGGTCGCTCACAACTTTGAAGGGCCTGCCGTAGAGATAGGGGCGAAACTTTGACGTAGCCCAGATGATGGCGAGGCACTCCTTTTCTGTTGTGGAATAGTTGACCTCTGCTTTAGACAGCGACCGGCTAGCATAACTGATAACCCTCTCCAGTCCGCCCCCCCGCTGCACAAGGACGGCGCCGAGTCCTATGCTGCTTGCATCGGTCTGAATCTCCGTATCGGCGTATTCGTCGAAATGCGCAAGTATCGGAGGTGTCTGCAGGCGTCGTTTCAGTTCATGAAATGCTTCGACTTGCGCATTTTTTGCCACCTGAATTTGACGTCGGTCTTCGTGAGCTGCGTTAGTGGCTCGGCGATCCGTGAAAAGTCTTTGACAAAGCGTCTGTAATAGGCGCACAAGCCGAGAAATCGGCGCACGGCCTTCTTGTCGGTGGGTGGCGGGAAAGCGGCGATGGCAGCTGTTTCCTGCGGGTCTGGGAGCACTCCAGTCTTGTTGATCACGTGACCCAGAAACAAGAGCTCCTCGTACGCGAAGCGGCACTTTTCTGGCTTCAGGGTGAGCCCGGAGTTCTTGATTGCTTGAAGTACGGATTGAAGTCGCTGGAGGTGTTCGTCGAAGTTCGAGGAATACACAACGACGTCGTCCAAGTAAACAAGGCAAGTCTGCCACTTCAAGCCAGCTAATACAGTATCCATGACTCGTTGGAAAGTCGCAGGTGCCGAGCAAAGACCGAAGGGCATGTCCTTGAACTCGAACAGGCCGTCCGGCGTTATAAAGGCGGTCTTTTCTCGGTCTCTCTCGTCGACTTCAATTTGCCAGTAGCCGGTCTTGAGGTCCATCGACGAAAAGTAATTCGCGTTGTGGAGTCGATCCAGGGTGTCGTCTATCCGTGGGAGAGGGTATACGTCCTTCTTTGTGATTTTGTTCAGGCGACGACAATCGACGCAGAAACGTAGGGTCCCATCCTTCTTCTTCACTAACACCACGGGAGACGCCCACAGGCTGTTGGACGGCTGGATGATGTCGTCGCGTAGCATTTCATCGACTTGTTTCTTAACGGCCTCCCGTTCCCGCCTCGAAACCCGGTAGGGACTCTGACGGAGTGGTCGAGCATTTTCTTCTGTTATGATGCGGTGCTTAGCAAGGGGCGTTTGTCGGACCCGCAACGACGACGAGAAACAGTCCCTGTATTCCTGCAGAAGGCGTCGAAGCTGTTGCTGTTGGCGAGCGGGAAGACTTGGGTTTACGTCGAAGGGTGGCTCAGGGATCGTCGTCGTAGCTTCGTCAGAATCTGAAAAGGCAAACGCATCGCTGACGGCCAAGATTTCTTCGATGTATGCAATCGTCGTGCCCCTGCTCATGTGTCTGTATTCCTGGCTGAAATTCGTTAGCATCACGCTTCCTTTCCCTTCATACAGACGAGCAATGCCTCTTGCGACGCAAATGTCACGGTCTAGCAGCAAACCCTGATCGCTCTCGATGACACCTTCGATGCATTCAGCCGTTTCGGTGCCGACGGGAATTATGATGCTGGATCTAGGAGGAATGGTGACTTGATCCTCGAGCACGTTCAGGGCATGTTGACATGGGTTCGTATCCGGTGGTGTCGCTTTCTCCGACGATAGGGTTATCGACTTGGTTCTTAAGTCGATGACGGCGCCGTGGTCACTCCATTCCAAGTATCACATCCCTGGAGCAGTTTTGTAGGATTACAAAGCTCGCAGGATAAGTCCGGTTGTTGATAGTGACTCTCGCCGTGCAGACACCAATCGGCGTTATTAGATGGCCTCCAGCGGTACGGATCTCGGTGCCTTCCCAAGCAGTCCTAACTTTCTTCAACTTTGCTGCGAACGGCCCACTGATGACGGAATAGTCGGCTCCAGTATCGACGAGAGCGGTGACGTTGTGGCCGTCGATCAGAACGTCGAGGTCGCTAGTCCGCCGTCTTGCGTTGCGGTTACGTCGTGGCGTCGGGTCACGGCTACGTCGGTTTGCACCGCTGCTTCCGCGTTGCGTCGTCAGGTCTGCTTCCGGTCGCAAAGTTTCGTCTTCGGGACGTCGACGTCGTTCGGCGTGCGGCGGGGGCTCGGAACTTCGTCGCGGTGTCGTCGTCGACGGCGGAGGATCTTCAGCATTTCGTCGTTCAGCAACCGCACCTCCATCGGTTGCTGCCCTTAGTTTTCCGGATACGGGCTAGGCGACAGGCCCCGGTTTAGGCCAGTGTACTGCCGGCGGTGCGGTGACATGTAGCGGCCGGGCGACGGTGAGCGGGAAGGTCGTCGTTCTTGCCACTGTGTGCCTGTGAGGTAGTCGTCGATGTCGCGAGGCCGTTCTCCTGGCTGCGGGCGCGGCGCGTTGACGGGGAGTCAGCGTAGCCCCATCTGACGGTACTGGCAGCGGCGGTACGTGTGGCCGGCCTCCCCGCAGTGGTAGCAGAGCGGGCGGTTGTCAAGCGGCACGCCAGACACCGGTCTTCCTCGGGGTGTAGCGCTGGCCGACAGGTGGGCGGTAGGGCGTCGGTGGCGGCGGCGGCGTCTGGCCGACAGGTGGACGGTAGGGCGTCGCTGGCGGCGTCTGGCGACGGTACTGCGGCGGTGTGTCGTCTTGGCGTGGGCGTGGAGGAGGAGCATGACGGCGGGCTGCAGCAGCATAGCTCATAGCTTGCGGCTGCGGCTGTGCTAGCTGAGGCGCACAGAGTGAACGCTGGATCTCCTGGCGCACGACGTCGGCGATGGAATCCACTTGAGGTTGCGACGAAGGTAGAATTTTTCGCAGCTCCTCTTGCACGATTGGTCGAAATGTCTCTCGCAGGTCGGCGGATCCTAGTGCTTGAACCTTGGCGTAGCTTGTGGTCGAGAAGCTGCGGTTGTATTGCCGTGTTCGCATCTCAAGCGTTTTCTCGATTGTTGTTGCTTCGGAGACAAATTCTTCGACGGTATTCGGCGGATTCCTCATAAGTCCAGCGAAGAGCTGTTCCTTTACTCCTCGCATGAGGAAGCGGACTATCTTGTCCTCGGGCATGGCAGGGTCAGCGTGGCGAAATAGCCGGGTCATTTCCTCTGCAAAGATGGCCACGCTTTCATTTGGAAGTTGGACCCGTGTCTCCAGCAAGGCTGCGGCCCTTTCCTTTCGGACGACGCTTGTGAACGTCTCCAGGAAAGCGCTGCGAAAGGCGTCCCAGTTTCGAAGAGTGGACTCCCGATTCTCGAACCAGGTCCTTGCTGCATCTTCCAGGTAAAAGTAGACGTGGCGCAGCTTGTCCTCGGAGTCCCAGTTGTTGAACGCTGAGACCCTTTCGAAGGTCTCGAGCCAGGTTTCCGGGTCTTCGAATGACGACCCGCGGAAAGTTGGCGGCTCCTTGGGCTGCCGGAGAAGTATCGGCGCAGGCTGCACGGGGTCGGTCATCGTCGCTGCGGTCGGTGTTGGGACCTGGGGCTGCCTGGTGTTTTGGGGAAGGAGCCCGTACTCTGGCTGCAGTCCCTTCTGCCTGCGGCTTGTTCGACGATTCGGGTTTTCTTTGCCGTCGTCCTCCTCGCGGCTTGGGCTTGGGTCAGCGCTTCGCGGGGGCGTCCGGATCATGGAAGAAGCAGCACCTCCACCAGATGTCACGTGGTCGTGACGTCGACGAACACAGCAGTCGGCGTTTGCAGGATGAAACTGTTTATTTGGCCGAACTTGTGGCCGGAAAATGAGAACTAGAACTACAGCAATGCACGCTGTACAATGATAGCGGCGAACAGGGCGTCGTCCGTCGATCAACTGACAAGCGATCAAGCGCGTCTGCTTTTATACAGGCGCTATCGAACTTTCCAGCAATATCGCTGGTGGCGGCGTTATCTCTAGACAAAACTGGAACATTCGCGTGCGGGGCGCAATCTTAACAAACTGATCTACTACAATCGCGACGCTTCTAGAACACTACTTCGCGGACAGCGTCGAGTCTTGATAACCGTCCCTGCCGGTCAAACCCGAATACATCAAAACAAGACAAGAAGTGGGCGTGGCAATATTTGCCAATGACGTGACCCACAAACAAGCGCTACTCGTACTCGAAGCGACACTTTTCTGGTTTCATGGTGAGTCCGCAGGTCTTGATTGCTTGAAGGACAGCTTCAAGGCGCCGGAAGGTTTTGTCGAAATTTGAGGGACACGCAACGACGTCGTTCAAGTACACGAGGAAAGCCTGCCATTTCAAGCCTGCCGTGTCCACAGCGCGTTCGAAAATCGGAGGTGCCAAGCAACGACCATCGTACATGACCTTGAACTGGTTGAGGCCGTCTGGTGTTAACAAGACAGTCTTCTTTCGATTTCTCGCGTCGACCTCGATTTGGCAGTTGCTGATCGTGAGATCCATCGATTAAAAGTAATTTCCATCCGGGAGTCGACCAGGTTTGTGTATACGTGGGAGAGGATACACGTCCTTCGTCGTAATTTTGTTCAAGCGACGATAATCGACACGGTAATGCAGGGTTCCGTCCTTCTTGGCTAACATCACGGGCGTGGCTCGCAGACTTTTGGACGGCTGGATGATATCGTCGACTTCTTTCTTTACGTCCTAACGTTCTTGCGTCGAAACTTGGTACAGGCTCTGTCGGAGTGATTAGGATACGATATTTTGCGAATGCGGTCTGTCGAATTCCAGGCGGCGACAAGAAGCAGTCCTTGTATCGCAGGAGTAGTGCTTTGAGCTGTTCTTGCTTATGCCTCTGAAGGCTCGCACTGACGTCGAAATGTGGTTGGAGACATCGGTTTGTTGAAGCAGGTTAGGTAGCATTGAAGGTATTCCTGGCGTCCCCGAATTCATCAATGTAGGCGACCGTCGTACCACAGTTTAGGTGCCGGTATTCGTGGCTGAAGTTTGTCAGCATTACCTTCGCCTTCCTTCGCCTTCCTTAGCTCGGCTATGGCTCTTGCGAGAAAAATCTGATATTTCAGGAGCATGTGCTGGTCGCACTTGATGGCGTTTTCTAAGTCGGTGGTTTCTTCGGTGCCAGCAGAAATGATGACGCTGGAGAGAGGCGGAATGGTGACCAGCTCTGCTATCCCATCCAAGGTGTGGTGACCAATTTTCTTATCCGGCGGTACGGCATTGGCCATGAAAAGCGTCATCGACTGGGATCTTAAGTCAATGACTGCGCCATGTTGATTTATGTAACCCATGCCTAAAATTACGTCCCTCGAACAGTGCTGTAGGGTCACAGATAAGTCTGGTCGCCGAATAAGTCGGGCCTTCAGTCGTGGTTCCCGCAGTGCAGACTCCAGTCGGCGCTATTAGGTGGCCTTCAGCTGTCCGGATGACGGATCTTTCCCAAGCGCTCCTTACTTTCTTGAGCTTGTCGGCGAACGGGTCACTGACGGCGAGGTAGTCGGCTCCGGTGTCGACCAAAGAGGTGACGTTGTGGCTAAGAGTAAGCACGTCTGAGGTCGGTGGTTCGTCGTCTTGTGTTACGGCTTGGGCGTGGCGTCGAATAACAGGTGTGTTGCATTGCTCCAATGCTTCTACGTCATGTCTTCAGGTCTTGTTACGGCGGAGAAATGCCCTAATGAAGGCTCTGCCTAGTAGGCACAGAGGTCATATGTGATGATTCCGAAATAGTCGCCACGGTCGGCAGAGGATCTTCGGCATTTCGACGTACAGCAACAGCACCTCCATCGGCTGCTGCCGTTAGTATTCCTGATGTGGCGTCGTAGTACGGCCCCGGTTAGACCTGCTGTACTGTGAATCTTGCGTTGATATGGAGCAGCCTGGTTACGGCGAACGGAAAGGTCAGCTGGGCGTGCACTGCGCTTATACAAGGTAGTCTGCGATGTCGCGTGAACGTTCACCCAGCTGTGAGCGCGGCCGTTTATGGCGAAACAACGGAGTCCCAATCGTATGTAGTGGCAGCGGCGGCACGTGTGGCCGGCTTCTCCGCCATGGTAACAGATCGGGCGGTGGTAGGGCATGCGCCAAAGGTCGGTTTCCTCTGTCTGTAGGGCTGGCCAACACGTGGGCGGTATGACGTCGGTGGCGGTAGCGGCGGCGCGGCTACTTGACGAAGGCGCGGAGCGAGCGTTACGACGCACTGCAGCAGCGTAGCTCATACCTAACGGCTGTTGCTGCGGAGATTCGGCGGCGCCCAGAGTTTGCTGAATTTCCTCTCCGACAATAGAAACCTGTTAAGTGTACTTCAGACTGCGGTTGAGGAAGCAGGTGCCCTAGCTCTTCACGCACTATGGCTGAGATGGTTTCGGGCAGGTTGTCGGAGCGGAAGACTTGAACCGCTGTGCTGAGCGACAATTATATTGCTGGGTGCAAATGTCTGATGTCTTTTTTGTCTCCTCAGGGAAAGTTGTCTCCTCAGAGATCAATTCATGGACTGTCTGGGGTGGATTCCGCTTCCGCCCAGCGAAGAGCTCTTGCGTTACGCATCCCATGAAAAAACGGACTTCCTGTTTGTTTGTTTTTTTGGGAGGGGGGGGATGTCAGGGTCGGTGTGACGGAACAGTCGAGTCATCTCTTCCGCACGGATGGTTACGTTTTCATTCGGGAGCTGCACCCGTGTGTGGAGCAAAGCCGCGGCTTTGTCCTTGCGGACTGCGCTTGTGAAAGCGGATAGGAAGCCTGTTCGGAAGTTTTACCGCGTTGTCGTGGTGGACACCCTATTCTCGAACCATGGTCTAGCGGAGTCGTCCAAAGAAAAATAGAAAAGCCGTAGCTTCTCGTCGAGTTCCCAGTTATTGTAGTTAGCGATCGTCTCATTAGTTTTGAGACAGCTTTTTGTATTCTCAACAGTGGCGCCTCGAAACGGGGGGCCTCCTTGGGCTGCTGCATCGCGAGCGTTGTGGGTGGCACAGCGGGTGTCTTCGTTGCTGCTGGTTTCGTCATCGTGGTTCTTGCCCTATTCGGCAGGAGTCCGTACTCCAGTTGCAGTCCTTGTAGTGTGCAGCTAGCTCGACTATCTTTGATAGTTTCTGTGCCTTCTTCGTTAAATGCGCTAGGTTCACTGCTTGACGAGGGCGCCGCGAACATTAACCAACAGCAGTTCCACCAGATGTCACGTGGTAACCAAATAGAACCCCAGCAGGTTAGGATGAACAACGCTTCACTGGGCGAAGTTGTGCCCGGAAAGAAAAGAAGTGACTCTCAGTACAGCCATACCCTCGAGCACAATCATCGGTCGACGGTAGTCTGAATAGCGGTAAAGCGCGTTGTCATTTGTTCATGCGGCCTCGATGATTCCTGTAGAATTCCTGTTTATTCTACAGCTCACGCTGTAGAATAAACTCCATTGTTCGGGCTGCACCCGCAATGTTGTAGGAAGATTCTGAAATAGTCGGGATCATCCCGAGACATTCGGCCGCGGTTTGCGTGTAACGGGCTAACAGTGATTACACGTGTAACGGGCTGGTTACGTAAATATAGAAAGAGGAAGCGGGCATGGCAACATTTTGTGCAGGTCCTTTTTTACCAGCGCCGTTGTTTACTCTCGCTGTTGGTCCGTCCGGCGTTCGCAAAATCTCGGCCTGGCTTTGGTGGGTGTGTGGTGGTTGTGTGCGCTTGTGCTGTAGCCTTCTTCGTCTCGTCTTACGTTTCTTCGCGCTAGTTGCCTTCATCATGAATTACCAACTCGCCCAACAATCAATTCTTCTATGCCACTAAAAGTTGATATGGGCCAGGGAGCTCCTAGCTCTGCTATCGATGCCTAGTGATAGCCAATCAAAAAGCAATCAATAGCTAATCGGTAATCCATCTGTAACCAATAAATTCTAGAACACGGTTGGATGAACTTAGCCTGACCCAAGTACATTACCGATACTTTGTGATAACCAATGAATATCTAATCAATAGCTAAACGATAATCGATCATTAACCAATATATTATAGAGCATGGTTGGGTGAAGTTAGCGTGGCCAAAAAATTGCATGACCGATGCTTTGTGATAACTAATTCATAGCCAATGAATAACGGATCAATAGCTCACGAATTCTAGAAAATGCCTAGTCGTGCTTACCCTAGCCATGCATACTATAGCAAGGGTAAGCGAAATGAAGTGATGGTAAAGAAGAGTGAAAGAAAGAGGTGAGAAGGTAACGCATACTGTAGTCTTGTATAGTATAGCATAGCGAGGGGCGAGTGGAGTGAGAAAGAGGGAAAGGAAGGCGGCAACGTCACCTGCTCAGCTGCTTCTTCCGTCTTCGCACAACTACTGCGCAGGTGCCCCAACATTTTTTCGATCTGTGGCGTACGAAGGAATTGAGAACGACGAGCCACAGAAAAGAATATTTACTAGACAGAAAGCTTTAGCTGATAGTCCATCTTCGCGGGCGAAAAAAGAACACGATAGAGCATCGCACGCGCTGCTCGTGCCTTCATTCACGCGCCTGCTCCACTTCTCTTCAGGCCATGGTTCATTCCACACGAGCCGCCGTTATCGTCTTCCTATTGCTCGGCGATGCTGCTGCGCATCTATTTAGCAAGCTTTAGTAAGTGTAGAGTTCATAGTTCTTTGTAAGATAGGTAACCACATCACCGATAACTTTTCATCCAAGGGTGCTCGAAGATTTACAGAACAGATATTCGGCTGCGCACATTGCTAGTTGATTTCGCATTGAACAACCTGAATATGCACAATCGTAAACACGTGACTTCAAGTCCCGTCTTTCAACAAAATACTTCTCTCGTCATCTCCTTTCAGCAAGGGCCACATTGATTACATCGGAAAGTTTTATAAAGGTGTCCTCTTATCAAATAACAAAGCGCAAGAGCGGGAGAAACTAAACAGCCTGAGAGCAAGACCAAAATTAGGTAAAGCTCCCAGAGATTATTTTATGTATTTGTTTATATCCCTCTTGGATATCTTACTATGCGCCGTAGTATTTTATTCATGTTGTTCACACATATATAGTCACCGGGCCTATTTCCTGTAATTATTGTGATTTTTCGTATTTTATGGTTCATGATCGCCGGAAATGGACATTATTCAAGGGTGTAAGAAAAATCTTGTGTTCACATGTAACGCGTTCCCATTCATCATATTATCTAACGTATCACTGGATAAGGTTTTCTAGCGGTGCAAATATTAAAACAAAAAGTCAGGAGCTTTTGCCTTATCAGGGAAATGGGGACGAGCGAAGCTTGGAGTGAGTGTGCCTGACTGCTTTTTTTTCTTTATTTCGTCTGTTTTGCGCAGTGGTCCCGCCAGAAGTAATTCTGTTTTATTTTAAATAGGGGCCGTCCCTTGGAGGCCGTTTTCGGGCTGAATCGGCATGACGTCTTTTATATTCTTTCCCGTGTTCATCAGCCTTCAAAAGGGCCCAACGTAATTAACGGCCGTTATGCGATAATGGAAACGAGAGTTAGGAATTCATATTTTTCGAAGTCGCAATTTTTCTAAAATGGGCAATTCCTGATATCGACGTTAAGCATTGTAAGCACATCGCTTTTCCTCCGCCAGCACGAAATTAAGTGTCCATGACAAATGTGTAGCTTCCCATTTCTTTGGCCATCATCGGTAGAACGCATTCGTACGCTTCAGCTCACGTTATTCAACCATAGGCGCGTGGCCTAGTGGTGAGGGCACTCGCTTTCGAATTGGGGGGACCTGGGTCCTTAGAACAGCACCGCAAAGCAAATGTATGCAGTTTTATTTACTATTAGGGGCGAAGCTCCTTAAGGCGGCACCCGTTCGTCCCTCGTAGTCGTCGTAGTAGTCGTAGTGCGTAACCAGTCTTACGGTTTGACCTCCAAGGTGGTGCCGGTGGGAGATTTTTCCTGTGCGTTGTTGAACAATAAAAAATTCGCAGCGTGCGCGTTAACTAAAAGCCGAATTCTTCTGTCTCTCATTCCCCATTAGCAGCCATTGGCATGTTCCAGTAGGAAACGTTAGTAGAAGTAGAAGTGTAAGTGTTAGCTAAAAGCCGACTTCTTCTGTCTCTCATTCCCATTAGCAGCCATTGTTTACCTCCAAGGTAGTGCCTGGTGAGATTTCTCCTGTGCGTGATTAAACAATAAAAATTTTGTTCTAAACGCCGTTGATTGATGAAATAAACCAACGAAAGACGCCAGATGTTTTGTAAAAGCAAAACGAAAGAACGCCAGATGTTTCTAAAGCAAAACGAAAAGACGCCAGCTGCTTAACGAAAAACGCCAGATGTTTTCTAAAGCAATGGTTTTCTAAACAATGAAAATTCGCAGCGTACATGTAAAATTGAAGTGAGCTGCAAGTCGTCATAACTCATCGAACCTTTAGTATAAACGCGCCCGATCTCACGTCGGTGATGATGTACTGGGCAGAATTCACGGAAGATTCACGGTTTACCGATGAACCTCCGCAGCTTCGCCCACTCATCATCATTCAGTCCGTGGATATCCTGTGATTTTTTTTTCTTTGGTGTGCGCCAGCTGTGGCTGAGGGGGTTTTTCGTTGAGCGCGGTGATTTTTATCCGCGGCGGTGGGTATTCTTGAGGCAGCACCATCACCAGCTCTATAGAGGTATGTCAATGCGAGCTTCAGCTTGAATAATTCAAGCCAAGCTAGCGTTGGCTGGCCTGTGAAGCTGGCGTGAAAAAATTGTCCTCCTTATAAAAGAAAGGAAATCAGTTTACTGTTGGAGCATCATACGCCTCCTTTCCTTCGAAATATACATTCCTTTAACGAAACACAAATCTCTCTGATCACGCAATTCTGGTAACATTACATGTCTGCTCTTTTTATACGAATATATCTGTCACTGGAGGGACTGAAGTGGTCTGAAAGTCACTCACAGAAATTAAGCAAACGCATAACGCTTGAGTTTATCTCGCGTAATTAACTTTAGTCATTATGAGTAATTATCTGAATTTGATTCATCCTCCTACCTACAAATGTTTGGTACTAGTATGGAAAACCCTTTCGCACCGACGTACGCCAAAATTTTTATGGGACAGTTAGAACCAGAACGATTGAAATTATCTTTGGTAAAGCCTTGCACATATCTCCGCTATACATAGATGAGATGTTTATTACATGGGGACATGGCATAGGCGTGTGAAACGCATTCAATAACCATTTTCTGCGCTAATATTGAATTTACCGTGCATCATTCTTCTAGTGAAATTAAATTCGTAGACACGATATTATATATTGAAAGAAGAAAATTTAGGATTACGCTCTACGGAAAACGAACCGATATCCAACAACACCTAGATTACACTCGCGATCGCCCGCGAGACTGGAAACAAGGGACATTTGTCGGGCAGGCGAGGCGTATAAGAAAGATTTATAGAGATGACGGTGACGACGCGCACTCAAGAAACCTAAAGGAAACTTTAGTTGAAATAAACTACCTAGACGATAATCTAAAAACGCTCTACAACGAAACAAAAAAAAAAGGTTGACAGCTTGATCCTGGTTGGCAGGTCGTGAGAAGAGGTACAGCGCAAGCTGCGGACGAGGTGCGCTGTGATTCACGAGAACGAACACTATCTTACAACTAAGTTTATTATTGAGATCACAAAAAATTGTACTCGAAAAAAAGCAATAAACAACCTAGAACACACTGAAAAATAAACACCAGGCCTGCGCAGAACGCGGGGCACAGTAACCGCGTAATCTCAACTGACGGTCGTCATAGCGGCCGTTCTAAACTGTCTCAGGGCACCTACCGCATGTACAGTCGCGATGTACTCACTACTAATGAATACATCACATTGTGCAAAGTAGCGAAGTGCACACTACGCGTGTCTAAGGCAATATTCGCACCGACATAGCTGTACACTATGTTGTTGCTGTGGTTGATGGTGGTGATGGTGAGAGCTATCTCTGAGCCCTTTATAATGGGTGCGAGGCTTTAAGCCACCCACTCGATAGGTAATTCGCATGGTGTGATGCTTGGTGCAATTCTACTCTTCTGTCGCGAAATATTAGACCTTTTAATTTTTTTTAATATCTGGGGTTTAACGTCCCAAAACCGCGATATGATTATGAGAGACGCCGTAGTGGAGCTCTCCGGAAATTTCGACCACCTGGGGTTCTTTAACGTGCACCTAAATCTAAGTACACGGGCCTCAAACATTTTCGCCTCCATCGAAAATGGAGCCGCCGCGGCCGGGATTCGATCCCGCGAACTTCGGGTCAGCAGTCGAGCGCCGTAACCACTAGACCACCGTGGCGGGGCGAAATATTAGACCTGTTAACGCGTTTCCTGCGTCATGCATGACGCTCGTAGGATGTATTTTTCCGTAAAAGCTTTGAGCACGCGCATGGCTATGTGATAAAACAATTGCTTGCCACGTAGAAACCTTGGGTGCGAATTTGGCTCTAGTACTTTTTTTTCTCGATGTGCAGGATAGCTGAGATGGACAAAGGCGGCGGCAGCGCATAACTGCGCCACCACAATTTGTTGTTGTGAACTTATAACAGCTTCCGCCGTAAAAGAAGGTAAAAAATTTAAAAAAATTACCAAAATGACAGACTGAGAGCCAAATAAAAACAAGTATGCAGTTGCAATCAACGTGAAAGCTGTAGGAAGTGCGGAGCAGTGATTATTAGCCTGCCCTTGCGCGACGCGTTCACGGGCAAGAAAGCGCTGGCGTTCCAGTTCTGCAGCCTGCTCGGCGTCCATGACGGGAAAGGAAGATTTCATTTGTGATGGAGTTGTGCTCCTCCTTCTTTTCCTCCTCGCCTTCGCTTCCTGTTCTTCCATTTTATGTATGTCAAAGGTACAACAAGTGCCACTTAAACTGCCACCCACAGCCGACAATCACAAGTTCAATTCGCATGCTGACAACAAACACACGCAATGATTGCCTGGTGCTGCACGCTGCCGAACCACACGAGCTGAAAGATGTAACTTCCAAGCTGCTGGGCATCTGAAAGGTAAACAAAACATCTCGTCACTCGCCACACACAAACACCACCACATGAGCCAGTGCACAACGGGTTCATCAGTGTTCCTCTACACCTCTCATTTCGCTGACACTGCTGTCACTGCAGCTGCTGGAGTCGGAACCTAAAGAACTTATGACGCTGTCGAGTGTTGCGTCCATTGCAACATCTCGCTGCCAGGCCGGCATTGCCATTTACCTTGCCAGCATTGATATTTATCTATCTGTCCAAAAGATCAAAGCACCAACTGTACGTACCGTTCCTGCTTTCGCATTTTCCGAATGTTCCGCAGATAGACCCTTGCGCCACAATACCCCATGAATCATCATTATGTTCCGCAGATATTTCCGCTACCACACGATGATGTCGTTCCTTTCCAGATTCGCACAATTAAGTTTTCGCTCCGAAAAGCAAATCCAATGTCAATGGGTAGCCTGCGCATCACTAAGACACAGCTTCGGCAGCCCATTGTCGGGGTCGCTGGTTACATCCCTGAGGATATTTTCTGTGGTTTCTGTAGTAGCGCAGGAAGGGCAAAAGTACCGTACCGCTGCACTCTTGTCATTCCAGTAACTTTACGTGGTGTTCCAAGTGTGAAACGAAGTCTGTTACGCTTCAGGGACTTCAACGTGCCACTCAAAACCGCAGCCTTGAGCCGTGCAGCACTACGCTTGCTTACGCCGTTAAGCTTTCTAACCGAACGAATTGCGGAAACGACGGAGAGTCTAGGTTGCGTCAGTCTCACTTGAGAGTACACGTTGTAGACCACTTGCTTCGTTTGTTTTACAAACTTCTGGTTTCAAGCTTCTTGAAAATTCTATGCGGCAATTCAAGCGGCGAGTTACCGGAGGCAAACAAAGGTGCCGTCGCCGAGGAGGCCATGTTTCCTTTTCTTTTTTAACACGAAAGTGTTTTATACTGGGGTCCACCAAGACTTCAGTGACGTATTTCAGTCACGGAAATGACGTAGAAAACATTTACACGATCAGATGGCAAAGAAAAAAGGTTCCATCAACGGGCATCGAATCCACGACCGCTCGGTCCGCAACAACAGATGCCGGGCACGCTACCCACTGCACCGCGGTCAGACTCTAGAGGCTTTACAAACGCTCCTTTTATATCTATCACTCTCCTGGTCGGCGGGGTGGTGTTGCCCTCTGGGAGTGGTAGGGTGAAGTAATTCGTCATTACTATGGCCTCTCGCAATTAGCACCTGCAACGCGTTACACGTCCGTCCCATTAGGCGCGTTTTCAGTAGAAGCTCAACTTCGTCAATGCTTTAACACACCGCGAGGCGGCGACATTAGCCCAAGCGTCGTAAAAGCTTCGGCCTCGCTCAAATCATCACGCTAATCCAAACCAAAAAATAGCTCTGCGACGCGCGCCTGCCTCACTTGGCTATAACACCGCGTTCCCCGCTCATGCGCTTGCCCCGAGAAAAATCGCGACCGGGATACCGGGGCGGCACGACGTGCTTTGCATTTTCCTCTAGTCCGGCCGTTGTGTTCAATCACATTTTAACATGCCGCGGGATGGCGACCAAGTTCTACGTCCAATATGCGACGCTCTTCTGGCTATCACGCCTCGTTCTCTGATTACGTTTTCACTGTTAACTACTACAGCTACCACAAGGGTTTGTTTAATCATTTAACATGGTCGTTAGTCGTCGGGATGGAGATGTACCACCAATCATCAAGTGGGTGCGTACACGTTAAGCGGTGCCATTAGCTGCCAGACATCAATATATATCGTGTAAACTCTCTTATATCAATGTACAGTAAACATTGTTACTTCTGTAAGGGCATGCTTTACTTTCGTGTTATTCCGATTCCTATGACGGAGGGATCAACCATGTTTTTTTGAAAGGAACCTACACGACGCTAGTAGAGATCGCCGCAACCAAAAAAAACCCCGAAAATATAAAAGAATTATGCTGTTTCACATTATTTGGCTAGTAATTGTCTGGCATTTTAAATGTGAGGCTTAAAAATGCGAGCTATACATTTTTTAAATGCTTATGTTACACCTAGCAAATAATTTTTTGTGGAACTACTTCAGCTGCCCAGCGTATTTATGGAAGCTGCGTGCTTCGGCTTTGTAGCCTTAAGTAGAGTGTCAAAGAAAGTTGTCCCCAAGTATGCTAAACCTTCACAGTTATGTAGATCCACCTAGTAACGCTTCGCTTAAAGTGAAAGAACCGGCATAGGCAGCTACTCGCAGACTGGTTGGCATGAAATCGACTCAGAATAAGTGTTTTTCGTGTCCATTCTTTTTTCGTGCAGAAACAGACTGGAGCAGCCTTTCTAACGATACCACAGCCTATCCCTCTACATCTTTAACCGCCATAACAAATTACTTTGCACTGTATCAAAATGTGGCTTTCGATTATTATGTTTGTAACCACTCCTTATGCAATGCACCGTCAATGGGATCTTTAAAAAATGAAAAGGAAATGAAATCAAATTACCACGGTGTGTGGATTCTGCCGAAAGTTTTTACATCCTCGGTGCTTAATAACTGCGATACCCTCAACAAATATACCGATCACCTATGTGCACCTCTGCTTCATTACAAAAACTATGATGAAACTTTTATTTTCAATGTTGTAGCCTTTAATATGTCCGTTCACAAGCATACATGTCATTAAACTTCGTGTATGTTTTGCAGGTAATTGGACTATGAATTATACATTAATATATTCTAACTATAACAACTGCTCATTATTTCGTATACCCGCAATGCTTAACGGTGAGTACCAAGTATTATTTCGCTAAATTTCTCGGAATATAAATAATAATTTACTTTTACGACAGTTATGTTACCAATACCTTCTAGGGGCATTCCATGACAGCCCTGATTAAGAGCGATACTTCGAAGCAATAACGCTAACGTTTATTGTGTTCGCAACCTTGTGGACAAGCGCAGCTTCGCTTGGCCTCTCTTCTTGGAAATGCACATGGTGTATTTCCCAAAGATTTTAATTTCGGCCCTTTGTCTCAGTTGAGATCCACTGATAATGAAGAGTGACCCATGCTGCAGTTCTTTTATGGTGCAGCTAAAACTTCAATACACACGTATGGTTCTTGATAGGCGACTACCATCCGTACGGAATTATCGCCCTGACCGCCGCAGTATTGCTGCTCAGGTAGGGTGTCACGCTATGATGCTCGAGCACGTGAGATTGATTTCCTTTCAAGGCGACCGCATTTTGCAGAGGGCTCAATGCAAGAACAGCCTTAGATATTGGTGCACGCTAAAAAACACCCACCTAATCATAATAATTCATAATCCCCGCACATCATAATTGCATTGTGGTTTTCGCACGCAAAACCCTTTAGCTATAACGAAAATATCATCCCGTAAGTGTCTTTCCCTCTCTTTCCTATGTAATTGTGATGAATTGGAGCAGCTAAAAGCACACAAACAAGAAGTGCATGTTGCGAGTTTTTACAAGATATAACTTCCACGGTATGCCGGCGCCTACGCTGACAAGCACAGGATACCAAACGTGATCTAAAGTTTTCATGAGTCATTGGCGTCGCCGTAAAGCACTAAATATACTCTACACGGTTATAGACTATCGTACTCTTGAATGACCAAGGGGGCGTGCAAGGCACATGTATCAACATTAATCCTTCGTTAGAGAGCCATCTAACACTGCCTTCAGCGCTTGCAACGAATCTTCGCGTAACGATGATCACGCGAATGCTATCGGTGCGCGGACGATCAAAATGGTACTGGTAAGGTAAATGAAAAGCAACAACGAAGTTGCAGCTTCGTTGCGTTTGATGAGCAGTTTCATGAGCAGTACGCCGTAAGCCGGCCCTTCATACTTGCGTGCTCTATTAATGAACTGAAGCACTGAATTGAATCACTGAAGCTTGCCTGGTCTCTTTTTCAACGCGAAAACAAATGAAGCAGCGACGACGTAGTGACTCTTTGCTGTTTTTCGTGCCGATACGACCAAGGAAGATTTCGTGTCATGAATGGCACACAAAGCTCCTAGGTTCCTAGATCAGTACTGGTTTTTTAAGCCATAAATGGCCTTAAGATCACTAAAGGAATCCCGTCGCTCACGCAAGCGGTTGTAAATAAGTGTTCACAAAGTCGTGAGTGTATTCAGTCTGTCTGCTCGTCAGTTACTTTTAGGCTCGCTCAAACGGTATCCCTCCGGTTGTTCAGTGTATAGCATGGTTTGATATTATGATCGCGCTGGCCTACTTCAAAACTACACATCTCGTCGATGTACAGGTGGCCATATGCCCACTTTCCTGGCTGATGTTTTGTATGCTGTCATGTCTGCGCAAGTGGTGGCTTTAAAGGGGCCCTGCAACACCTTTCTTAGTTATATTGGAATAGTCTCATTATTGACGTATGACTCTTCACGAGTCATATGCCCCAAAAATTTTTCGAATCCGTCAGGTATAAGTGGTGTTACCAAATTATAGAGATGACGTTCCGCAGCTTTCTCCCTCAACTCAACGCAGCGAGTGCGCGGAAAGCTGCGCGAGGCGTGAAGGGAAGGAGGGAGGGTGGAGGTGCGAGGAGGCGACGTCAGCGCCGGCGGCATTTTTTTCATTTTTTTCTCTCTGGCGTCTCGGCGCAACCACGTGGTCTGTGGCGCCACTTCCGGTCGGCTCGCGCGGTCGTCGTCGAGACTCGAGCGGCGGAGCCATGGCACCGTGTATCGCGCATGCTTGAAAACTGCGAGTCGGTTTGGTAATGTTGGGTGTGCACCTCGAACTGCCGTAGTGTTTTCATCGCTCTGCCAACCATGGACGCAAACTTGCGTGCGCGTTTGGAACGAATGACAGCTGAGATGGGTTTCGACCCACACTCCGATACACCGCCTCTTCGCACTGCTCGCGCTTGAATCGTATTCAACACGGCAAAGCTGCGTGCACTTTTCTCCCAGTGGCGGTACTTCGATGCTGTTTGCTCTTCGAATGCGGGCGCACAGCGAGTGCGGGCTGACAACAAAGAGCTACAGACTAGAAGAAAGGATCGTGGGGCATCGGGCCGGCGCGGACCCATCCCCCGGCTGTCTGCAGCTACCGTGAAAATGCGAATCTGCTTGGTTGCTGTGTCGCGGTTTCTCGGGAACCTGAGACTACTGGGAGGATACGCCGAGGTACGGCTCGATGACATACTGAACAGACAGCGAACGGGACTCTCGCCATACAGCGAACACAGGTATCCTAAGCTAGCCGGCGCCAGCATTGTTATCGGAGAAATGCTGCACCGCTGCCTCGGTCGGTCGTGAGAACGTGCCGACGATGCAGTTTCCAGCTGACGAGGCAACACTCGAACGGCAACCGGCGATGGTCAAAAGCATGAAATATTCACGATTTCGGCACTGCACATGGTGAAGAAAATGCAACCACGCAACTACGAGCAGACGAGCTGTCGGTGAGACCGGAAGTGCTAATATTAATGTTTGTTCGGTGTTTTAACGGCATAACACAATATAAACATACATATTATCTACTTATTGAACTCAAAATTAACAACTAAGGTAATAATGAGGGTTTTATCGTGATTAAAACATCAGCCAATGGTGGAACTGCCGACAATCGCGTCATATATTGCGGACTAATACATCATTTGTCGAGAGAAGAGGGAGCGATTTTCAGCTGACTTTGAGAATTTATTGTATATCCCAGGCCGCTCGCTTCGCTATAATATTTGGCCCGCGTGTTCTCGGGAGCCTCGACTACCGATTGGCAGCGCTTTTTGACCCTGCTCAAAAAGTGTTGCAGGGCCCCTTTAAGCTTCTGTCGATGCACTCAACCGTTATTAACTGCTTCACAGGTGTTATTTAGTGCGGATTCCGTTGTCATAGTCATGCCGTCTCCAAAGCTGGCCGCTTGTGGTAAAACGTGAAGACAATGAGCTCCTTCACTTTATAAGAAATAAAGAGGGGCTCTCCTTATTTCGCATTTATTTATGTCTTGTTTTTTGTGTGTTCTGACCCTGCCCATTGCCAAGTTCAAACACATTGCGATTGTGTGAATGTGTCAGTATGTAAGTCTCTCGCTCTCGGTCTCTTTTCTTTTTCGTTGTTGGTCTCGTTTTGGCCCCTTCCCTCGTCACGCTCCAACGAAGAGCGACAGTGTGTGCATCTGCGTATGTATTACGGGAATGTGTCTTTTAACTCGAATCCAACCTACAATTGTCATCGTTGACAAAGGGCGTTCCCCGGTCGAATTGCGATGATAAATATTGTTTTGCGCTGCGACTTTTATTCCTATCATGAACCGAATATCCAGGTGCCTTCTTCTCAAACACCCTCTCTTTATATATAAATAAATATATACATACAAAGACGGCTGCCGCCTTGGAGTCAGCAGAGACGAATGCATAAGGGACCATCTGAATTGTTTGCCTTGTCCCGAGAAATACTATATTATACAGAAGTTAAATATTCACCAAACATTTCACACGTGCAATTTCTAAATATTCAGCAGAGGTTTTTGTCAGTACATATTTCATACAACTAGCAAGTCTCAGGAACCTGCAAAATATCTGTTCTGAACAAGGTAAGATGAAAGCGTTGGAAAAACGGCATCTTCTTGAGAAGGCCCTCTATGACCACAACAAGGAGGTCAGAATGTCTATTACTGGACAGTTTTTCGGTTTGAATGTTGAACGCTACTGAGATGCAGGGCAGACAATATTTCTCGAGAGCTTTAAGGCACACCGTTGCAAAACTCAGAACGAGATTAAGATCGGCAGAGTTAAGAAGCGGCTTCGTTGGCGCGCGGATCGTTGCATCACCGGGCTCCGACACATTTGAGCGTGACCGGATATACAAATATCGAATTCGACCATTGACCGAGAGTGCGTGCTTTATGCGTAAGCTCAAGCGGACCCAATACATCTGAATAGAGACAACACCCGCTTTTTTTGACGTTCAGCAACCTGCGTGTCACAATTTAAAACAACCGAAAAATTAGTGACCTAGCATAGCACTTGCAGAACAGTGTCACTTCTAAGCGAGGTGTGAACGAGAACTAAGGGAGTGAAAACTCTCACTAATAGGGGTGTGCGAATATTCGAAAGTTTCGAATATTCGTCGAATATTACATTCGCAATATTCGTATTCGATTCGAAAATCGTGTATTCGAAACGTTTCGAATATTCGATAAATTCGAATATGCGATTCGATTATTATGCATAAAATAACTTGTCTTCCACATTCCTGCTGCGTTCGTATAGCTAAACACGTTGCTGACAGGAGCGATAAACATCGTAAGTACACGGAGGCACGATATCTGCCTGCGACGAGCGCCCCAATACGTATGATTTATTGCTGGTGCATCTCCGACGTGCAGCGCTGCTGGCGATCATGTCACCGTACATTTTCAATATTATGCAGCCGTAACGTGCCGCACTACCACTCGTTCACTATGCGGGACCACTTCTGAAGAAAGACAGTGACCCATGTGACTGGTGGCGGACTGTATAGGCACCTTCAGATACCCCAGTCTGGCAAAGCTTTGCCCCATGTAACTCCCTATACCGGCCACTTCTGTTCCAAGCGAGAGTGCCTTTACAGTGGCAGGGGGTAGGGGGGGGGTGTCTCTGTTAGAAGGGAGCGCCTGCTGCCTGATCATGTGGAGCAACTCATATTTCTTCATAACATCTAGTCATTACTTTCATTGTGCCGTGATATTTACTTGCGTTGTGATGTGCATTGTGCTAGCCTGGACATTGTGTTCTGGAGATAGCAGTGTATGTTATGTTGCCAGTCAGGTTGTTAATGTTTTTTTTTTTCAAATAGCTACATGTTGAATAAAATATTGTTACTGTGGAGGCATTTTTATTTTGATATTCGATATTCGATTCGATATTCGAAGGTGGGTATTCGTATTCGATTCGTATTCGAAAAATTTGATATTCGCACACCCCTAGTCACTAAGCATTGGGACGATGCAGGACCCACCGTAGACGCCCTGCTTTTGCAGATATCGTGTCTCTTCAAAGTGGTTGTAGGTTGATTGTAGATAAAATATTAAAAAACCGATAAAGAGACCTAACTTGAACTCCCATTGCGTTTTATAAAGCAACGTGACAACGTTTCCGTTATAGAAATGACTATTGAGTAGTGGTTGAAACGGAGTTGTCAAAAAATCTCGGACTCTTCAACTCTCGAACTCCAGATACACTCAGTGGTTTGTCGCTCGAGTATATCACCGGAAAAGGCGTTGGCGAAAATATGTTCACTTATTTCTGCGTAATTATTCAGTATCGGTGTATCTACAAGTGAGTGTTATTAAGTGTGTAAAGTAGCAGAACCTTTTGATTAGTTGAGTGCGAATCGAATACGAATACAAATCGAATATTATTCGAATAGTTTTCGAATCGTCAGGCAATCATTTTCAAAGCAGCCTTAGAATGTTTATGCAACCATTTTCGAAACATCCCAAGAGTTCCACAACATTTCATTTGAAAGAAATATTCGCAGAAACACTACAATTAGTTTTAAGCGACGAAAAAATACAATTTTTTAAAGTGAGGCGAGCCCGTATACAACCGCAACTAGAGCCTTAGAAATATTTGTAACTGAAGGTTGAAATACACGAGTGACTATAATTTTCAAGGTCGCACTTTGTCAACAGCTTTTAAACAAAGCTGATATATAAATATTAAACCATATTCAAGAGTCAACAACACCATGAATGTGATGATGAAGATAATGGATTGATGATCGACTCTATCACTTCGCCGATACTGCAGTTTTAAGCAAAAACGCCTTCATCCAGGCTCTCGGCCCTAATTAACTCTAATCGAACGAGCCACCGAATAACCGTTCCATCAGCAATAATACATAGCTCATTTATTAAGGCGAAAGCGTAAGACGCCTCATCAAACGCGAAAATTGATCGTCGGCTTTCCTCGGCGTCAACATAAACTCCAGTGACGTAAGAAATCATCATCACATGGTGACGTCACCATATGACGCCATAATGTCATCACAAGTCGCATAAGGTAGTGCCATCACCATGGAGACATTCTTACGTTACATAACATAACGTAACATGATGACGTCATTACACGACATCGTCGCTTGGTCAAAAGTGGGACGATAGCGGAGGCAGTGCGAAACTATATGGTAATGGTAATAACTGATGGGGTGTTATGTCCCAAAGACCCGATGTGATTACAAGGGAAGCGGCAGTGGAGGGCTCCGGAAATTTTCACCATCTGGTTTTCTTTAACATGCACGAAAATCTAAGTACACTGGCCTCCAGCATATGAGCTGCAGAAAGCTTGCAATGCCTTCGATCTTCGAGGCAATCCAAAACCATGTGACGTAGAGAAAGGTTTCGGAGAGGGGCGGGGGAGGATCAGTACGTCGACATAGAAGAAAAAGAAGATGGCTTGCGCCTTCGAGTCGTCCTAGGCGAGTACATACGGGACCATTATGAGTTTCTTGCTGCAGTAACCGGAGCAACGCAAATAAGCGTAGCCGCTCTGTACACAGCCGTGCGGAGCTGCTGCGCTGCAGCTGAATCCACAAAGAAAGCTCAGCTAAACATTTGGCAGATCCTGCGCCATGTGGGAATCGGTTTCATGCGAAGCAGTCAGCGAGTAGTACGTGTTCTATGCTGCATTTTTTTTTTGGTTTCGAGCAGAGCGTTACGAGGAGGATCGGCGTGTTTTAGTCAGTGTAGTAGTTCTGTGAATCTTGTGGGCTCACCAAGCACGTTCATTGCACTGGCTTTTAAAGCATAACGTATGGTCTGACGTGACTTCAGCACTCACGTTAGAGCACAGACGTCAGTATTATCGACACGGATTTCACTTTCAGTGCGATGATGTGAGCATCACACTTAACTTTCGTTAGCGTACTACTCCGAGGTCGGGCAACGCTTGAACATTGCTTGCTGGATCATTGGGATACAAATGTAATGTTTACTAGACTGCTGTGAAAGCGGAGCCAGCGCTGGAACCGCAGTTGACGTTAACCCGACATGACGCCTGTGTCATAGGAGTACATGTGTAATATTTATTCCTTTGTTATAAAATTCGATAAGCATCACTGCTACCAGAATTAACATTGCAGCGACATTACGCCTAGAGAGGGTCTTTTTCCAGAGTTGTTTCAAGATCTCGCGTGGCTCTGTGGTAAAATATCTGACTGCCACGCAGAACGCTTGGGTTTGATTCTTGTAGGAATTCTGATTTTTATTCTTTGCGTTCGTCTGGTCAACGCTGCCGATGTCGGTTTTTTCTTAACGCCGTCGCATTTATATTACCAATGTATGTTCCCACCATCCTGGATAGATATAAACTTTCTATCACCGTGTCTGGAGGAAAGGGTTTGACGACGTACGATACAGGATTTTCACGTTATTTATATCATGACCAGACAGTCATATTCGTCGAATCCCCTTACCCTCTCACGCCAATTTTTGTCTACACTAAGTTCAGGAGGCGATCACGAGAGCACCCAGACGTAGGCGGATAGATAGATAGATAGATAGATAGATAGATAGATAGATAGATAGATAGATAGATAGATAGGTAGATAGATAGATAGATAGATAGATAGATAGATAGATAGATAGATAGATAGATAGATAGATAGATAGATAGATAGATAGATAGATAGATAGATAGATAGATAGATAGATAGATAGATAGATAGATAGACGCTATGGCTGTGATCGACGCCGTAGTGGAGGGCCGCGGAAATTTCGGCCACCGGAGGGCATTTAACGTGCATCTCAATGTAGGCACACGGTTCTTTAGAGTTACGCCTCGATCGAAATGGGGCCGCCGTGACAGTGATTCGATCCTGTTAACGAGCACCATAACCACTAGAGCAGCGTGGTGCGTCGGTATGGCGAGTGGGCGTCGCGATGCCTAGGCAGTTGACGGAACGGAGCACAGTGCAAACCTACTCCCTGTGAATCGACACGTTTGGCAGGCATGTTTTCATGTGTTGGCGGGAAGGGGAAAATGAACAGGTATAACACCAATCATATAACAAATATTGTTTCAATAGTACAAAAGGAGAGTGTTGAAATATATGTTCTATTATCCGGCTTGTTCCCTGCTATTATATCTACAGAATGTTTATATTGTAATGAACGAGACACAGAGACAGCACCCGTTCCTGGGCCAGCTGTTCTATATTCTGTCCTAGTCTTTCTCTACCTTGCTCTAGCTGCCCGCGCGCCAGGGCCTCGGTGCCGCTCTTCGTCATCACACTCGGCCATGACTGCGAGCGCGCGGAACAGTCGACAATGTCTCTGGTGGGCGGTGTTGGCTGCATCGCGGTGGTCGGTCCCGACCACGCTGCAAGTTCGTTGGGAGACTTGCCAGAAGTGCCTCTGGTGGGCGACACTCGTTGAATAGCGGTGGTCGCTCCCGGCCACGCTGCGACTTGGCGTGTGGATGAGTCATAAATATCTCAGTTCGGCGACACTGGCTGCATGGCGGTGTCGGTCCAGGCACCGCGGCGACTTGGCTTGAGAAGGTGCCTCAGCGTGCTCTGGCGGGCGACCCTGGTTGATATAATGTGGTCGTATGTAGTTCGCACGTTTATCCCGTCGCAGTTGGCAGAACAGGGCAGGACGTGGTGGGCCCTGTAGCGCCACTTGCTGCACCGAACGAGGCCATCTGCGTTTTTTGCAGTGGTTCGAGGGGCGTCTAGGTCTCTTACTAGACGTCTGTGGCAACGGGAAGCTCAGTTCACGCGTTGACCTTTGACACCGCTTGTATTTTTGCAGCGTTGTCGCTGTGGAGCACCACCCCGCCGTTCCGAAGTCAGCTTTTCTTGAAGACGCGCTGCGCGCAGCAGGGGCATCCTCGCAAGAAGCCGTTCCAACAGCAGAAGACTTGTGCTGCACAGGCAGGTCGATCTCCGCCGTGTCAGACTCATTGGCGGCTTCTGGAGAGACGTCTCGCAGCAAGTTGGAAGCATTCTCACGTTCTGCCAGTGCATGCTGTGAGGTACGCAGATCCGCCTTCGTCTGGGCAGAGAGGATCGCGTTTGAACCGACGGAAAAGCACGGCTCGTTGCATGGTAGAGCGTCCAGTACTGTAAGTGTCGGTGCCTCCAAATGGTCAAGCGACGACGAGCATGGGGGTGGCTTTTCCGACAGATGTGGACGGAAAACGCTCTCGGCCACCGGAAGGGATGTTATGGCGTTGGATACCGACGCCGAGTCCGTGACTTGAGGTGGTAGGCCTGGTCTCAGTTGTGTGCTTGTCCCAGGGCAGGTTGAGGCACTGTCTGTGGATGAGCTGCAATGCACAGTTGCAGCCTCCTCGAGGTGGTGCCCCTTCAGAGCTCCATCCTCAGTAGCAATGAGGTTCGACTGGGTGGTGGTACTGAGGTGGTGATCAGTCGGTCCAAAGGCAGCTATGAGCCTAGTGCTCCACTCGGCCCAGGATTGCTGCCTGACGCCTTCGTACCTGTGCCACGCCGCGGCACCGGCCCGAAGGCGGTCTATGGCCACGGACCACTTCTGTTGATCCGTCCAGCACTCGCGAGCTCCTATCGCGTTCACGGTCGCCACCCACTTGTTGGCGTCGTTCTGGAAGCCGCAGAACTCCGGCAACTCACAGATAGCCGGCGACGGTGGGGCAGCAGACGAAAATCTGGAGTATGCCGACGCCAAGGAGCCCAGTTGAGATGCGAGCTGCGTCAGGGCACACCGGAGCTCTCTACGGTTCTGGACTGAGCAGGCCTCGAGGTCTAGCGAGGTGGCTACGTCCAACATGGTGTTGATGGCTGTCAGTGCGGATATTATTGGAGGAAACAGCGCAGAGCTCGACGCTGTCAAGGCGTTGGCCGTGACGCGAAGTCGCGCAATGGTACGCCGCAGGTGCGCGGCGCTCTCCGATGGTTCGCGTGCGGAGCCCGTAATGTCGGACCAGTAGGCGGTGGTGGTTGAGCCCACGACGGCGGACTGCTGGTCCGAAGGAGCTCGTACCGCATCCCAAAGCGGCTCAGGTGCCGATGGAGCCCTGAATGAGAGGGTGTCGCCACGGGAAGCGTGAGCGGCATTCCCGGGCAACGGTAGGCCGTGAACTGTCTTGGCGGCGCCGGGGTAAGCGTGCCGTTGAGCCACCGAGGAGGCCTGGACGCCGTCCTGGGATGGTTTGATGGGTAGCTGTAGCAGCGGTCGGGCCATGGTGTCCATGACCGAGGAAGCGTGGACGGCGTTCCTAGGATGGAGAGACCCGGCTGAGGGTAGACCGGGCTGCGCCATTGTGAAGAATGAGAGACGCAGAGACAGCACCCGTTCCTGGGCCAGCTGTTCTATTGTCTGCCTTCTTCTTCCTCTGCTTCTTCCCGCTAGCTGTCCCCGCGCGCCAGAGCCCCGGTGTCGATCTTCGTCATCACAATATGTATAACTGAAAGACCTAACGGCGTTGTTCGGTTAACATATGATCCAGATTGTCTCTAAACACGAAGAACTAGATCATGCGTGTGCTACCTGCGTGCTTTAGGAATTATCTCCCAACATGATTTTGGTATTGCTCGTAATTTTGTCGTATGACGTATGTCCCTGAAGATAAATTATGCTGTATGAAATTAACGCTGCTACCTTGCAGAACACCCGAACAATGTGTACAATTTTAGGATAGTGTATACTTCCATGCCGTCATTCATTAATATTTCATCCATATTGTGTTGTAGGAAGTGGATGCATGGCTCTTGTTACTGATCTTGAACGAGGAATGTCAAGAGAATGCGAAAGCATGTTCAATAATTCTTGCGGCAAATACCACAACCTTTGGAAGGTACCAGGGACGGACTGTCAGGAGGTACACCAAAGAATAACGATAAACTGCACTTCTACATAAGGAAATGGAAGATGACCTTTCCTACTTTATTTTATATAAGCTGCTGTGCTTGCTGGCAAGGCTATAACAAGATTTACTTAATTGCTGGCTTTATACGCGACTTCGTATTGCGTGGCTGTCTGTTACAATGTTCATAATTCTTCTCATTCAAATAAACATACAATGCGTATTCCATTATCTGATTCAGTTGCAAATGCTTTTAGATCAGGAAGCCTGATGTAATAATTGGGCTATGTAACGGACCGGTTGCCATATCGTGCTCATTTCCCGCTATAACTAGTGTCTTCGAGCATATGCGTATTAGGTTGTGCCCACATAGCTCACGCGAATTAGTTGCATGCGAGAAGGGAAAAGTAAAAGCGTTCTTACACGTTCAATGTCCTGTTCGATATGGTTCTGTATGGCGTAAAAAATGAAATGCGTAAAATATTCGAATGCGCCGTTGAAAGTGCGCGAAAGAATAATTAAGAACTTGCAGAAGGTATTGCTGATCGGCAGTTTTCGCGTATAACATTAGTTCACGCCATGTACCTTGGAGGTAATGCACTGGCTCATCAAGTAAATTGTTGGGGAACTAGATAAAAAAAAAACAATTATATATACCTAAACTCTAAAGTAAAGAAGTGTTACTTTCAAGGGCTCGTTTTCTTTGTTATACACAATATTAATGAGAACTAACAGACAATAATGCCAAGGAAAGTATAGGGGATGTTTTTACTAATAAATGTAAGGTAATTGTGAAGGAAGAAAAGTGGACGAAAAGATAGCTTGCCGCGGGCAGGGACCGAACCTGCGACCTTCGAATAACGCGTCCGATGCTCTACCAACTGAGCTACCGCGGCGGCCATCCCCCCGTCCACTTTATAGTGTATATATGCGCATTTAAACGTGGGAGCGTCAGTCAGCGCCGCCAGTAGCCATGACGGCGAGTGTGGAACACTCTTTTTTGCCTGTTGGCGTCTCGTAGCACGTGAACTTATTACGAGCGGGCAGCTGACCAATAATCCCTCGCATACTACCTGAAAGCATCAAGCCTGCCAGAACGAGACCCTCGCTATGAATGAAGGAAAGAAGTGTTAATTTCAAGGGCTCGTTTTCTTTCTTATACACAATATTAATGAGAACTGACAGACAATAATGCCAAGGAAAGTATAGGGGGTGTTTTTAGTAGTAAACGTAAGGTAATTGTGAAGAAAGAAAAGTGGACGAAAAGATACCTTGCCGCGGGCAGGGACCGAACCTGCGACCTTCGAATAACGCGTCCGATGCTCTACCAACTGAGCTACCGCGGCGGCCATCCCCCCGTCCACTTTATAGTGTATATATGTGCATTTAAACGTGGGAGCGTCAGTCAGCGCCGCCAGTAGCCATGACGGCGAGTGTGGAACACTCTTTTTTTGCCTGTTGGCGTCACGTAGCACGTGAACATATTACGAGCGGGCAGCTGACCAATAATTCCTCGCATACTACCTGAAAGCATCAAGCCTGCCAGAACGAGACCCTCGCTATGAATGAAGGAAAGAAGTGTTAATTTCAAGGGCTCGTTTTCTTTGTTATACACAATATTAATGAGAACTAACAGACAATAATGCCAAGGAAAGTATAGCGGGTGTTTTTAGTAGTAAACGTAAGGTAATTGTGAAGAAAGAAAAGTGGACGAAAAGATAGCTTGCCGCGGGCAGGCACCGAACCTGCGACCTTCGAATAACGCGTCCGATGCTCTACCACCTGAGCTACCGCGGCGGCCATCCCCCCGTCCACTTTATAGTGTATATATGTGCATTTAAACGTGGGAGCGTCAGTCAGCGCCGCCAGTAGCCATGACGGCGAGTGTGGAACACTCTTTTTTTGCCTGTTGGCGTCACGTAGCACGTGAACATATTACGAGCGGGCAGCTGACCAATAATTCCTCGCATACTACCTGAAAGCATGAAGCCTGCCAGAACGAGACCCTCGCTATGAATGAAGGAAAGAAGTGTTAATTTCAAGGGCTCGTTTTCTTTGTTATACACAATATTAATGAGAACTAGCAGACAATAATGCCAAGGAAAGTATAGCGGGTGTTTTTAGTAGTAAACGTAAGGTAATTGTGAAGAAAGAAAAGTGGACGAAAAGATAGCTTGCCGCGGGCAGGGACCGAACCTGCGACCTTCGAATAACGCGTCCGATGCTCTACCAACTGAGCTACCGCGGCGGCCATCCCCCAGTCCACTTTATAGTGTATATATGTGCATTTAAACGTGGGAGCGTCAGTCAGCGCCGCCAGTAGCCATGACGGCTAGTGTGGAACACTCTTTTTTGCCTGTTGGCGTCACGTAGCACGTGAACTTATTACGAGCGGGCAGCTGACCAATAATCCCTCGCATACTACCTGAAAGCACCAAGCCTGCCAGAACGAGACCCTCGCTATGAATGAAGGAAAGAAGTGTTAATTTCAAGGGCTCGTTTTCTTTGTTATACACAATATTAATGAGAACTAACAGACAATAATGCCAAGGAAAGTATAGCGGGTGTTTTTAGTAGTAAACGTAAGGTAATTGTGAAGAAAGAAAAGTGGACGAAAAGATACCTTGCCGCGGGCAGGGACCGAACCTGCGACCTTCGAATAACGCGTCCCATGCTCTACCACCTGAGCTACCGCGGCGGCCATCCCCCAGTCCACTTTATAGTGTATATATGTGCATTTAAACGTGGGAGCGTCAGTCAGCGCCGCCAGTAGCCATGACGGCGAGTGTGGAACTCTCTTTTTTTGCCTGTTGGCGTCACGTAGCACGTGAACTTATTACGAGCGGGCAGCTGACCAATAATCCCTCGCATACTACCTGAAAGCATCAAGCCTGCCAGAACGAGACCCTCGCTATGAATGAAGGAAAGAAGTGTTAATTTCAAGGGCTCGTTTTCTTTGTTATACACAATATTAATGAGAACTAACAGACAATAATGCCAAGGAAAGTATAGCGGGTGTTTTTAGTAGTAAACGTAAGGTAATTGTGAAGAAAGAAAAGTGGACGAAAAGATAGCTTGCCGCGGGCAGGGACCGAACCTGCGACCTTCGAATAACGCGTCCGATGCTCTACCAACTGAGCTACCGCGGCGGCCATCCCCAGTCCACTTTATAGTGTATATATGTGCATTTAAACGTGGGAGCGTCAGTCAGCGCCGCCAGTAGCCATGACGGCGAGTGTGGAACACTCTTTTTTGCCTGTTGGCGTCACGTAGCACGTGAACTTATTACGAGCGGGCAGCTGACCAATAATCCCTCGCATACTACCTGAAAGCATCAAGCCTGCCAGAACGAGACCCTCGCTATGAATGAAGGAAAGAAGTGTTAATTTCAAGGGCTCGTTTTCTTTGTTATACACAATGTTAATGAGAACTAACAGACAATAATGCCAAGGAAAGTATAGCGGGTGTTTTTAGTAGTAAACGTAAGGTAATTGTGAAGAAAGAAAAGTGGACGAAAAGATAGCTTGCCGCGGGCAGGGACCGAACCTGCGACCTTCGAATAACGCGTCCGATGCTCTACCAACTGAGCTACCGCGGCGGCCATCCCCCAGTCCACTTTATAGTGTATATATGTGCATTTAAACGTGGGAGCGTCAGTCAGCGCCGCCAGTAGCCATGACGGCGAGTGTGGAACACTCTTTTTTTGCCTGTTGGCGTCACGTAGCACGTGAACTTATTACGAGCGGGCAGCTGACCAATAATCCCTCGCATACTACCTGAAAGCATCAAGCCTGCCAGAACGAGACCCTCGCTATGAATGAAGGAAAGAAGTGTTAATTTCAAGGGCTCGTTTTCTTTGTTATACACAATGTTAATGAGAACTAACAGACAATAATGCCAAGGAAAGTATAGCGGGTGTTTTTAGTAGTAAACGTAAGGTAATTGTGAAGAAAGAAAAGTGGACGAAAAGATAGCTTGCCGCGGGCAGGGACCGAACCTGCGACCTTCGAATAACGCGTCCGATGCTCTACCAACTGAGCTACCGCGGCGGCCATCCCCCAGTCCACTTTATAGTGTATATATGTGCATTTAAACGTGGGAGCGTCAGTCAGCGCCGCCAGTAGCCATGACGGCGAGTGTGGAACACTCTTTTTTGCCTGTTGGCGTCACGTAGCACGTGAACTTATTACGAGCGGGCAGCTGACCAATAATCCCTCGCATACTACCTGAAAGCACCAAGCCTGCCAGAACGAGACCCTCGCTATGAATGAAGGAAAGAAGTGTTAATTTCAAGGGCTCGTTTTCTTTGTTATACACAATATTAATGAGAACTAACAGACAATAATGCCAAGGAAAGTATAGCGGGTGTTTTTAGTAGTAAACGTAAGGTAATTGTGAAGAAAGAAAAGTGGACGAAAAGATACCTTGCCGCGGGCAGGGACCGAACCTGCGACCTTCGAATAACGCGTCCGATGCTCTACCACCTGAGCTACCGCGGCGGCCAACCCCCCGTCCACTTTATAGTGTATATATGTGCATTTAAACGTGGGAGCGTCAGTCAGCGCCGCCAGTAGCCATGACGGCGAGTGTGGAACACTCTTTTTTTGCCTGTTGGCGTCACGTAGCACGTGAACTTATTACGAGCGGGCAGCTGACCAATAATCCCTCGCATACTACCTGAAAGCATCAAGCCTGCCAGAACGAGACCCTCGCTATGAATGAAGGAAAGAAGTGTTAATTTCAAGGGCTCGTTTTCTTTGTTATACACAATATTAATGAGAACTAACAGACAATAATGCCAAGGAAAGTATAGGGGGTGTTTTTAGTAGTAAACGTAAGGTAATTGTGAAGAAAGGAAAGTGGACGAAAAGATACCTTACCGCGGGCAGGGACCGAACCTGCGACCTTCGAATAACGCGTCCGATGCTCTACCACCTGAGCTACCGCGGCGGCCATCCCCCCGTCCACTTTATAGTGTATATATGTGCATTTAAACGTGGGAGCGTCAGTCAGCGCCGCCAGTAGCCATGACGGCGAGTGTGGAACACTCTTTTTTTGCCTGTTGGCGTCACGTAGCACGTGAACATATTACGAGCGGGCAGCTGACCAATAATTCCTCGCATACTACCTGAAAGCATCAAGCCTGCCAGAACGAGACCCTCGCTATGAATGAAGGAAAGAAGTGTTAATTTCAAGGGCTCGTTTTCTTTGTTATACACAATATTAATGAGAACTAACAGACAATAATGCCAAGGAAAGTATAGCGGGTGTTTTTAGTAGTAAACGTAAGGTAATTGTGAAGAAAGAAAAGTGGACGAAAAGATACCTTGCCGCGGGCAGGGACCGAACCTGCGACCTTCGAATAACGCGTCCGATGCTCTACCAACTGAGCTACCGCGGCGGCCATCCCCCCGTCCACTTTATAGTGTATATATGTGCATTTAAACGTGGGAGCGTCAGTCAGCGCCGCCAGTAGCCATGACGGCGAGTGTGGAACACTCTTTTTTTGCCTGTTGGCGTCACGTAGCACGTGAACATATTACGAGCGGGCAGCTGACCAATAATCCCTCGCATACTACCTGAAAGCATCAAGCCTGCCAGAACGAGACCCTCGCTATGAATGAAGGAAAGAAGTGTTAATTTCAAGGGCTCGTTTTCTTTGTTATACACAATGTTAATGAGAACTAACAGACAATAATGCCAAGGAAAGTATAGCGGGTGTTTTTAGTAGTAAACGTAAGGTAATTGTGAAGAAAGAAAAGTGGACGAAAAGATAGCTTGCCGCGGGCAGGGACCGAACCTGCGACCTTCGAATAACGCGTCCGATGCTCTACCAACTGAGCTACCGCGGCGGCCATCCCCCAGTCCACTTTATAGTGTATATATGTGCATTTAAACGTGGGAGCGTCAGTCAGCGCCGCCAGTAGCCATGACGGCGAGTGTGGAACACTCTTTTTTGCCTGTTGGCGTCACGTAGCACGTGAACTTATTACGAGCGGGCAGCTGACCAATAATCCCTCGCATACTACCTGAAAGCACCAAGCCTGCCAGAACGAGACCCTCGCTATGAATGAAGGAAAGAAGTGTTAATTTCAAGGGCTCGTTTTCTTTGTTATACACAATATTAATGAGAACTAACAGACAATAATGCCAAGGAAAGTATAGCGGGTGTTTTTAGTAGTAAACGTAAGGTAATTGTCAAGAAAGAAAAGTGGACGAAAAGATACCTTGCCGCGGGCAGGGACCGAACCTGCGACCTTCGAATAACGCGTCCGATGCTCTACCACCTGAGCTACCGCGGCGGCCATCCCCCCGTCCACTTTATAGTGTATATATGTGCATTTAAACGTGGGAGCGTCAGTCAGCGCCGCCAGTAGCCATGACGGCGAGTGTGGAACACTCTTTTTTTGCCTGTTGGCGTCACGTAGCACGTGAACTTATTACGAGCGGGCAGCTGACCAATAATCCCTCGCATACTACCTGAAAGCATCAAGCCTGCCAGAACGAGACCCTCGCTATGAATGAAGGAAAGAAGTGTTAATTTCAAGGGCTCGTTTTCTTTGTTATACACAATATTAATGAGAACTAACAGACAATAATGCCAAGGAAAGTATAGGGGGTGTTTTTAGTAGTAAACGTAAGGTAATTGTGAAGAAAGAAAAGTGGACGAAAAGATACCTTGCCGCGGGCAGGGACCGAACCTGCGACCTTCGAATAACGCGTCCGATGCTCTACCACCTGAGCTACCGCGGCGGCCATCCCCCAGTCCACTTTATAGTGTATATATGTGCATTTAAACGTGGGAGCGTCAGTCAGCGCCGCCAGTAGCCATGACGGCGAGTGTGGAACACTCTTTTTTGCCTGTTGGCGTCACGTAGCACGTGAACTTATTACGAGCGGGCAGCTGACCAATAATCCCTCGCATACTACCTGAAAGCACCAAGCCTGCCAGAACGAGACCCTCGCTATGAATGAAGGAAAGAAGTGTTAATTTCAAGGGCTCGTTTTCTTTGTTATACACAATATTAATGAGAACTAACAGACAATAATGCCAAGGAAAGTATAGCGGGTGTTTTTAGTAGTAAACGTAAGGTAATTGTGAATAAAGGAAAGTGGACGAAAAGATAGCTTGCCGCGGGCAGGGACCGAACCTGCGACCTTCGAATAACGCGTCCGATGCTCTACCAACTGAGCTCGTCCACTTTTCTTTCTTCACAATTACCTTACGTTTACTACTAAAAACACCCCCTATACTTTCCTTGGCATTATTGTCTGTTAGTTCTCATTAATATTGTGTATAAACTCTAAAGTAGCCACATTTTTACGATATAACGCGAAATCGGTTTTAGATTTATCTTTCGCTAACTGAAGCCTTCTTATTTGTTCTTTCGCTTTGGTTGATACTGCAACATATACCGTATTTGCTCGAATCTAAGCCGGCCCCGATTCTAAGCCGACCCCCGAAATTCGCAAGGCCAGAAAAGAAAAAAAACCTATTCATTGTACTCGAATCTAAGCCGACCCCCCCACTTTCGCACATCATTTTTTCGAAAAAAACATCGGCTTAGATTCGAGTAAATACGGTAGTGACGACCGCCCTGTAGCGACTGACATTAACTATTCTTTGGTGCAATTGAATTATCAGACTCACACATTTGTAGACTAATCAAAATTGAAAAAAAAATAGTTTTGTCAGCTTTATCCTCTTTGACAAGCTCTGAAAATCGGATGAAATCAGCGAGTCTTTGTTCACATTTAAAATGCACAATGAAAAAAATCACAGCTCACTATACCCTCGGCAGAAGGGAAGCCTATAAGTGTGTGGTGATTTAAGATATCGAGACAAAGTACAGGCGCAGTAAGGCCCCATAAAAAACCTTCTTATTCATCAATGCCCTACTAATTGGAGTAACTATAAATACGCCAAAACTATGTTTAAAAAGCTGTTGCCATGGTGAAAGCTAACCATGACGAAAGCCGTTATGCCTTGCTCGCAATAAGTAGGAATAAAAAAGTCACTGACGATTACGATACTGCCTAATGCGAATTCTGAGCGCAGCTTCATGTTGGGGCGAGGCCAACTGTGTTTGAAGTTCTGGCTTTCCCCAGTCGTAGCAATGCAACATTCGTTACATACTGCGACGTAACCTACCAGCGCTCGAGTGCTACGCGTTCGCCCTCTTTCGTCCTCGTTCACTGTAACGGTTACGCTGACGCCAACGGCGACGCCGCTCACTGCTGGAACGGGTGCCCAAGAGCGGCGCTCTAAAAGGCCAGGCCTGCGCGGAACACACAGCACAGTCCCATTGAAAACTGGAAGAGCGTCCTTTCTAGAGCCCATTCTAAACTATCTTGGGGCACCTAATAGAAGTATACATGCAAGGTACCCACTAAGCGATAAATCGTAATTTTTGTGACGTACTACTGCCCCCACTACGCCATTACTCATCGTTCTGCAGATAAGCGAAGTACCCGCTACACATCTGTAAGGCATTATGTGAACTTTGTTGATGCTGCATGTGGCTGATGACGACGAAGAATTATGGCTGAGCACTTTGAAGTGGGTGGGAACCATTAAACCACACACTATCGCATATGCTGTGGGAGTGCCCGGCACAGTACACACACAATAACACCACGACCCTTTCGTCGAGGCTCCGCGAGGCTCTGCGGAGCTCCGCTATTGACGAACAAACCTGGGCGACCCAGCACGCCCGTGAGGCGGTGTTGAGGCAAGCC
Organism: Rhipicephalus sanguineus; assembly: GCF_013339695.2. Classification (NCBI taxonomy): domain Eukaryota; kingdom Metazoa; phylum Arthropoda; class Arachnida; order Ixodida; family Ixodidae; genus Rhipicephalus; species Rhipicephalus sanguineus. The sequence goes on from NC_051179.1 coordinate 155,634,960, forward strand.
CTTGACGTCCCCTCATGGGAGGCCTAGGCCCGGCCACTTAAACCTACTGGTTTCCCTTAATAAAGTCTATTCCTCCTCCTCGTTTCGTAATTAACATTGTGTGATGACTGCTATTATTTTATTCTTCTTCGACGCTATATTACACATGGGAATGCGATTTCTTGCCCGACATGGCGCCTGTATAGGGTGGTCTTTTATGCAAATAAGCTTCAAGCACCAGCATGGCTCGGTTGCAGAATACTCGACTGCCACGCAAATGCATTTGATTCTGGGTATTTTTTTCTCATTTTATTTTTTGACGTCTATCGGTAATTTTTTGTGTCTATCGGTTACGCCACCGATGGCGACGGCGACGTCACTCAACGCAGAAACGGGCGCCTAAGAGCTGCAATCTAAAATTATCAATGTTTGCTCTGAGCACCAGAGCCATATATACCCTTCGGGAGAGTTTGGCGATTGTTTCATCTCGCCGCTCTCCGAGCTCCGCCCCAGCGCCGCCCTCTTCTCGTGACGTAAACCCTCTCTCCTCGCCGGCGGGTGGCAGTGGCGACAGCGCGGCGCGGAGTCCGGCGCTACCGCGACGGAGAGACGCCGGCGCGCCGCACTTACACTAGAGCTGTGCACGGGCCGTATTTCCGAGCCCGAGCCCGGCCCGGGCCCGCTGACTTTGTCGAAGGCCCGCCCGAGCCCGACGGTAAAGGGCTGCGAGCCCGCCCGGCCCGGCCCGACGTACGTAAACACAATCCCGGGCGCGGCCCGGCCCGGTTTTTTGAAGGGTCGCTGCGAAAACAAAACATCGTTTTCCGGTAATTTGGCATTTTATTGCGCATATCAAATATCATCAAACGACACACGATGAACAGTTTCTATTACACAGGTTACAAATTGTCGTGCAGAAAAAGCGCCAGGTCTGCGCTGAAACCGCAGCACAGTCACAGCGAAAGCTGGAAGAGCGGCGTTTCTAGAGCCCGTTGTAAGCTCTCTTGGGGCTACAATACAAGTACACTAGAAAGGTACCAACTACGCCATAAATCACAATTTTTGTGAAGTTGGAAAGCACCTACTAAGCCATTATTCTTCATTCTGCGGAGAAGCGAGGCACCAGCTACACGTCTGTAAGGCATTATGTGCACTTTGTTGACGCGACGACTGATGACGATGAAGAATTATGGCTCTGTCCTTTGTAATGGGTTGGAAGCTTTAAACGGCCCACCAGTTATGTCATTTGCATTGGGTGACGCCCGGTCGCTATTTCCCTGTCCCGTCATGCTGTATAACATACGTTGACGTGGGAGAGAGACGGGGCGGGGGTGCGAAGATCTTCACTGAGACCCCGAGGAAATGTATCATGCGCTTATGGGCTTCCTTGGCAACCAATACAAGTGCACTTGCCGGGAACCCACTACGCTATAAATCATTGTAATTTTACGGAGACCCCGAAGAAATGGATTATGCGCTTATGGGCTTCCTTGGCAACCAATACAAGTGCACTTGCGAGGAACCCACTACGCTATAAATCATTGTAGTTTTTGAGAAGTAGGGCAGCAGGCACTGTGACATTTTTCTTCATTCTACGGAGAGCGTTGGTACCTGCTAAACCCATGTAAGGCATTACGCGCACTTTGTTGATGTTGTGTCTGATGACGATGAAGAATTATGGCAGAGTCCTTTGTAATGGGTTGTAAGCATTCAACAACCTACTCGTTGCGCAATTCGCATTGTGTGACGCCTGGTTACAGAATTCGCAATGTGCGACGCTTGGTGCTTATTTTACTCTTCTACCACGCTATATTGGATATGCTAATGTGGTTCCTTCCCGACATGAAACCTATATAGGACCTTCTTGCAAAGCGGTTTCAAGCACCGGCATGGCTCAGAGGTTGAATACTGGGCTCCCACGCAGAGGACCCAGGTTCGAACCTTGTTCCGTCCTGGAATTTTTTACTTAAGTTTTTGTTTTCCTGTTTCGAGCGATATTGGTTACGGACACCGGCGGCGGCGGCGGCGGCGGCGGACAACTACGGCGCCAAAAACGGCCGGTGAAATGATCTCATAACAGCTTTCGCTGTAAAACAACAAGCAGGTAGAGGGCCTCATGCCAGCAACAATGAAGTTCGCTCGCCAAAGCGGCCACGTGTATGGGGTATGCCCATGCAAACGTCAGCTTGCACAAAGGCGATCTACGTCGGGTCGCTCGTCGCTGTCGCGTGCATTTTAACTCATATTGGATTTGGCCTTAAATCTAACGGGAACAGTCGCGTGGCGCCGTCACTAGCTCTGGTGGTGTTACTTCTCCGTTTGTCGGAGTGCAACAGAGGCAGTGCTTTACCTGCTACCCTTTTGTTTAAAGTAGCGAATGGAAAGGAAAAGCGGTAAAGGGAGGTTGCGGAAAAGGCGCTGTATGCGTGCTGGAAAACAATTCCCGCTCATTCTTTATATTTCGGGCTTGAGTCGGGCTTTGCGCCGGGCCCGAGCCCGGCCCGTTAAAACTCCAAGTACCCGAGCCCGGCCCGGGCCCGAGGTGAAAATACGTCGGCCCGCCCGAGCCCGGCCCGCGGGCCGGGTCGGGCTCGGGCTTTCGGGCTACCCGGAGCCCGTGCACACCTCTAACTTACACGACCACTGAGGAGCGCGCGTAGGCTACGAAGCTCTTGTGCGAAGCCGCGCGTATTCATGGCGACTGCTCCTCGCATTCAAGCGTGAATTTGTTGCGTGCGATGGACTGCTGTTGCGCGGTTGGCTGTTCAAACAGCAGCGAGCAGGGTTTCCGCCTTTTTAGGCTTCCGAAGGAAAAGAAGCGACGACGCCTTTGGATCAGAAACATCAGACGCAGCAAATGGACTCCGACCGACTGCTCCGTGCTATGCGAGATACGTACTTGAGTATTTAGCTTGAATATTGCTGGTATTATAAACAGGGTATAATTAACACAAACTTATTATTTGTTGTGCAATGGGGCCCTTTCAGGTGCACAAACATTAAAAATAATTTTGTCACGCTGAAAAAAAAAAAAAAGGAGTTTTATGGTTCGCGTTTCGATCGCTTGGGCAGATTGAAATTTTGCAGCGATAACGCTATAAGTGTCAAGCGTGATGTGTTGCGTTTACGAGTTCTGAGCACGAGGTTGGGATGTTACCGTGATGTTGTGAGGGGAAGATTTATTTCGATATCGCAGGTTAGTGCCGCCGCGCGTCAGCTGCGGCGGTTACCTGGCATGTGTTGTACGTTATGTGGTCTGCGTTTCTGTGGCTGTCAGCCTATGATGTCATTTACCGATGTGTTGCCGCTTGCGTACATGCTACCAGTTTCACGTTTAATTCGCGCATGTAAATTAATCTGCGCCTCTGTGCTAAGCGAATGTGCTTTGCGCTTTTCAGTCATATATGTGATTCTTGATGGAAGGAAGAGGCGCTAATTTCTGTCTACCTTGTGGTGACACGGCTAATGCACGTATAGTGCACGATGTCTGTGCTCGTGCAGGAAGCTATTCCGCTATAGCAAGGGGCCCTTATGTGCTCGATGAAATTTCGTGATTAGGAAGTATAGAGGGCGAAGAAGTTGAGCAGAAAAATCATTTTGTAAAGTAAACCAACAGGATGTCCGCTATCAGACTAGCCGAACGAGGTATTGTTTTCATTTAACACGCCCCTGCTGGGGGCCCAGCACCTGCTCTGACGATAACCTTATATGCCTCAGCAAACGCGAAAATTAACCACCAGCATCGTCGGCGTCCCGCGTCGGCGGCGTCAACACGAGGGATGTCAAAAATCATCACTTAATGACGTGACCATACGACCAAAGATTGTGACGTCATCATGACGTCGAATAACGTGACTTCACGCGATGACATCAGCACATGACCAGATGTGGTGTAGAAAGATTGCAGTGCCTCCGATCTTGGAGGCAGTGCTAAACAATGTTAGGTCGCAAAGCTTTCAAGGGGGCGGGGCGTGAGGAACAATACATCAACTGAAGAAAAGGAAGACGGCTTTCGCCTTCGAGTGGTCTTAGGCGAATGCATAAGGGACCCTGTGAGTTTTTTTTTTTTCTCTCTTATTGGAGAGTTTTAGTGCCGGGGACTCCAAGCCACTTCCTTATTCACCCTCTTACGTTCCCTTGTACTCTCAGCCGCACCCATGGACTATACAAAGGAACGTAAGGGGCTTACGTACGCAAGGCACTTTGGGGTTCCGGCACTAAAATTCTCTAAGAGGGAATTTTAGGGCTCGACATCCCCAAGCCGCTCATGTACGCCCGCTTTTGCGCTTTTGTGGCCTTAAAGGGGTCATGAACCACTTTTCCAAGTAATTATCTAATGGCCTCAGTATCGGAGTGTACTGCCTCCCGAATCGATTGCCGCAAAAATTTCTCGAATCCGTCAAGAATCAGCGGAGTTACGGGGGTTTGGCGCACGCTCCCAGCGCTTTCTCTCTTTTCTCGTGCCGACGAGCGCACTGGAAGCTAGACAGGGAGGGATGGCATGGGGGAAAGAAGTTACGCCAGCGCGCGTCATGAAACGCGATCGTTCTCCCGCTGTGATTCGCTTGCGCGAGTGCGGCTACCGTGTACTGAGGAGTGCGGCGCCGGCATGTGGCGGCACCCCGCGGCAAGAAGCGCATCTGATCCGAACGCCGCTCTCGATTTACGTCGGCTATCGGCCAATAAGCATGCTATGTCTCTTGCGACGTACAGCGGACAGCCGCCCCGCCCACCGACGGGAGTGAGAACCGGCCTCTGTTTGAAAAAGAGGGTACGTGGGGAAACGGCAACTTCGCGCTCCGCTTGTGGCCATTACGCGGCGCGCACGACTGTAATATTTGGCAGAGCAGTTCATAGCCGTGTCAGCTTTCCGCAGGATGTGTTTTTCAATCAGCCCAAGGGGTGCTTCATGACCCCTTTAATACAATTACGTGCGCTGATATCTATGTTTCTTTTGAAAGCAGAGCTGTTTAAGCTTGGAGAATCTCCGTGGCGAATAAAAATTGTCATCATCCATGAACCGGCACGCAATCCGTCCTCTTCTTTATCTTCTGCTTTGCTGCCAGAACACGTGCACAGACTTTTCCGGCGTGGTATGCAATGATTCTCACGTAACACTTGTCACGTGACATGTTCCAAAAATTACACCTGTTATATATGCTCGTCACAAAGTCACATCACGCAATACCAATTTTGGTGTATATCAATCTGGCGGAACGGCCGCCATCGCACCATGAGCGTGGCACGTAAGTCATGCTGTACATGACACGCGTGTCATGATATTCACATTAACTCCCGGTATTTATGTTCCTCACACAGTCATGTCACGCAGTACCAATTTTGGTGTATATCAAGCTAGCGAAACGTCCGCCAGCGCACCATGAGCGTGGCACGTAAGTCGTGCTGTACATGACATGCGTGTCATGATTTTCATAATAACTCCTGTAATTTATGTTCGCCATACACTCTTGTCAAGCCATACCAATTTTGGTATATATCAAATTAACGAAACGGCCGCAAGAGCACCAAGACTGTGGCATGTAAATCATGCTGTACATGACATGCATGTCATCATTTTCATGTTATGACCAGTCATTTATGTTTGTCATACAGTCACATTATGCCATACCAATTTTTGTATACACCCCGTGAACGAACCGGCCAGGAGAGCACAAATTCAAAGGCGGCTAGATAGGTAGATAGACAGATAGATACGCTCAAAGTCGCAGAAATTCGCTAAGAAATGCTTCGCATTAAAAAATACCAAGATAGACGCAAACCCTTAGGTCTTCATAGCTCGAAAAGTCACCGATGATCATGCGAATTCAGAGCGCAGCTTTGTGTTGAGGCAACGCGAACTGTGTTTGAACTCTACGTGCAAACATATGCAGCCAGCCACCAACGTAAAAAGCACAGCATCCGATTACCTTCACAAGGTAACATCGAACTTCACGTGCACCTCAAACAACCTGATCTACTGCATTGAGTGTGCCACCTGTAAAAAACAGTACATAGGCGAAACTGGACAACCAATTCATGTAAGACTGAACGGCCACCGCGCAGACACAAAGCACAACTTACCAAAAGCAGTAGCCAGCCATTTCAATCAACAAGACCACAATTTCGATAAAGCCAAACTTTACATTCTACAAACAAACTTCCGGTCACCACGTGAGAGGAAATACATGGAATTGTATTTGATACACAAATTTCAATCCCTACACCCATCAGGAATAAATCTAGCACGTGGTAATTTGGAATCATTAAAAGCCATAGCATGATTCCTATAATACTAAGACACGTGAAGTACGCTCAGCTTTCAAAAACCTTAACCTATTCGCAAAATAAAATCCCGACCAGCTCCCATAATACACTATCAATATTCTTTTTTATTATCTCTTAACCTCGCATGTATAAATGTGCACATACGTGTAGATATTATACTTTTAAGATGTTTTCATTTTCTAGTGAATCCGAACCACGGTTTCCTTTCCCCTTTCCGCGCTCCAAAGGCCGCTTCTGGCCAGCATTGTCACAGCGCTCGTCTTCTCAGGAAGTTCTACGAGTCTTATTCCGATTGTTCCCCCCCGGCCGCCCCTCCTTCCTTTCTGCTTTTTTTTTCTTTCCCTCTTAGTTGACCGGCGCCCAATTTTTGAAAGCCACCGACGACACTGGATGCATATGCCAGCCAATTACTTCACCCATTAAGCAGGAGCTCTTCAGGCAACCCTTTGAATATCACTTAAAGTAGGCAGGCGGAATTTTAAACCTACGCCGCCCGAGTACCTTTTTTCTTTTTTTTTAAGCTGCCTTCCCCACTACCTTCTGCAGCTCCTTGGCGGACATTTAAAACGAGAGCCGCCCGGTTTTCCTCCCCCCCCCCCCTGTAGTTTCCTTCCTCACCACCTTCTGCAGCTCCTTGTGATGGCTGCACTCGCCCTCTCGCTTGGTTGTAACCCCCCCTTTTTTTTTCTTTTTTTTTCTTTCTTTGCAGCTTCCTTTAACTCTGACATGGCAGACCCGAACATGTTTGCAAACTCTCTTGAAATGTGGCAAGGGCTACACTCCTCTGCTTTCCAGTTTCTCTCTTTTCAGGCAGAAATTACCAACAGCAACAGACGCGCCACCGCTGGACATGACGTCATCACTAACCCCATAAAACTAACACGTCAGGGATGACAAGGCGCCTTTGACAAAGATAGGTCCCCTATCGAAACGTCGGCCAGCCTGATCTGAGGCACTTTCTCCTGTTTTCAAACCTATAACGTGTATCCATCTGTCGGCTCCCTTCTTGATTTTGCTATCCGCATTAGAACATTCGTTACATATTGCCACAGAAACTGCCAGTGCTCGAGTGCTACGCACGCCACTCTGTGCATTGCAGGCGTCATCGACATCCCCGTCACGACAAGCGAGACAGTAGCAGCCCACCCACCAGCCCTGCATGCGCACGAGCTCCGACCGCAGGGCTAGCACGCATGACGGAAGAAGAAAGCGATGTTAGAGGCCAGTGGCTCGTGATATCGACAGAATCCACGTTCGCTGTCTTTCGTCCTCGTTCGCTCTATCGGTTACGCCGACTACGCCAAGGGAGATGCCGAACAACGCAGGAACAGACTCCTAAGAGCTGCGCTCTAAAAGCACAGCGCGTATCATAGAACGTCGTACTCGAATCGGCGTGCACAACTCAGTTTCACGATGATTTGGACACGTCTAATTCACTCGATATTCTTCATTAAATTTGTATAACAATGTTCTTGCACAATTTCGCTTTCGCAATTTGTCTAGGAGCGCTAGATTTCACGAATGAACAGCGCTTACATAGCCTCAGCCGTGCGCCCGTCGCGCAGAGAGACTATATATGGCGGACGCCGCCGGAGCGCAGGCGTGGCGGTGACGTGAACAGCGTCATCGCCGCGCCGCGACGTCACTGCCCCGCCCATTCGCCAAACTGTCCCCATCGACGGCTCTGCTAAGCACTAAGCAGCGCAAGCCTCGAAACAGCGTAACTGGACGATTGTGAAGACTAATCTGGTTGCTTCTAAGTTTTTTCTCGACCGGAGCCAAGGGATGAGGGTTGTTTCTAGGTTGCTTTTAGGTCGTTGCTAGGCTTTAGCTAGATGATGCTAGGTTGCTCTACGTTGATTCTCAGCGCAGAGAAGCTCGAGTTAAACCACACACAGTCACAGACACGACACGGATGTCCAAGCTCCAGAGACAGACACTCGCGCTGAATCCAAGCGTTGCGCCCTCTCATAGATCTACGGGCATGGCCTCGGTTGGCGTAGGCATTCCATCGCTTCGAGTCTTCTCGCAGCTGCCGTCGCCTTTCCCGTACCCTAGTAGTTGGCCTAACGTTGCCTTCTTCCTTTTTAGTTGAGATTAGTGCGATTTACCGTAATATCTGTTGCAGATATCTGTTTATGATGTAATAGTTTCTCGCAGCCGCCGTTGCCTTTCCCGTTCCCTCGTGTTGGGCTTTCTTCTTTTTTTAGCGGACCAGTGGTGAGTAGATGGATTTACCCAATTTTTGTGGCACATATTCCCGCTTACGGTTATGACACTTTTCTGATAGGCCGCACAAATTTCTGTGGCACCAACCCGTTTGCTGGGATAACTGTTGTCTTCTTCATTTTTGGTAGGCCAGTGGTGCTTCTCAATCTTGGTGCCAAAGCAGCGCCTAGATTCGACTATCGTAGCGAAACACACATGAAACACGTGCCGCTCCACTGAACCTTTCTGCACCTTACGTGGCGTTGTGTTGTCTCTAGCATAGGCACACCTTTGACCGATCGAGAATGTCAATTGATCACGTCATCCCGTGACAACACATAGTGACGTTTGATGACGTCGCATATCTTGGTGATCTGTAATGTCACGGTGATCGGTAACGTGATCTGTAACGTCATTTACAGCTCCGCTGTAACATGAGGGCAGCACGAGTGCTGGAAGTTTGAGATACGTGTTCGTTAAGAGTATATAAGCAAGCAATACGCAAAAACTTATTCCAAACATATTCTTCAACTCGCAATGTTGGATGAAACGCCTCTAACTATTACAAAAACGATAGACAAAATGTGTCACTCAGTATGACCACTACTGAGATAGGAGCTTTATTATTTTTATGAAACTCGGGTCATTCTCAGTGACGTTTTGGCCAATACGGCGAGTAATATTAAAAGCGGAAACATTTGTTCATCGTGATATTTTGAGGTGGTCGCAGATTGTCAGAGAGCACATCGTTTTCAACTACTGTCTGGTTGGATAAACAGAGTGAACGCACGTTCTCGCAGAAACGGTGTTCACTGTTCCTAGAATGGGGCTTATTTTACAATACCTACACCATGGATTACAAAACACGAGTCACTTGATTTCCCGTTTAATGTATGGAATCGTTGTACAGACAGGCTAAGCTATTTCAACTTTTTTATGACCACAGTGCGCAGAATGCGAACTGCATCCTGCTCACTAGGACAAATATGAGATCCGTGATATCGCGAATTCACTCTAGTAAGCAGGATACGGATCTATTTACAGAAGCAATGTACATCTGGCTATGTATCTGTTGGAAACTTTGCGAGAGTAAATTGACAAAGACAGAAAAAGTAAACAGAAAAGAACAACCTGGCAGTGATATAGCGATACTTGCCGTGGGCGAAATGGAAAAGGTGTTTAAATAATGTATGCGGGAAAAGAAGGCGAATGCTAAAGGTGGTTTTTGCGAGGAGTTAGAGTCATGCTCGACCGCAAGGGCAACGAGCACCGTTTGACGCAGAAAATTTGTGTGGTCTGTGACAACATAACTGGACATCGACACGTTGAATATTTATTGTTTTAATGTCTTTCGGCGCCAATAATATTCAAGTTACTTAAAGAAGCGCTAAGCTGAGAAAAAAGGTTATAGGGCAGAGGGAAAGGAAGAAAAAAAAGCTAATCAAATAGGTAGCTCATGCAAAGGAAATTGCACGTATTGGCGCCATATTACAGCGCGCCGCAGGACAAAACTATTTACTTGTTTAATAGCCAACAATAACCAGACTTTATTACTTAGGCAAAATCCCTGCACATCAAAATGCAATATAAGGTAAAGTGAGAAATGTATGGAACATGTGCCTCGAGTCTGGCGGGTGCTCCTAAACAGGCTACACACTTCTCGAGAACGTTACACACTTTGAAAAAAAAATATATGAAAGTTTGGCGCAGACTGCAGACTTGCTTCAAGGCAGTCACACTCTAGATCTACAAAGAATATATGTTACATATACGTAATACGTACATCAGCATTATTGACGGCGGCACTCGGCAAGGAAGCGCCGTCGTTCCTGAAAAGCGATAGGTTGATGCTCTTACTCCATTGAACACATTGCAAACTAGGACAGTTCACCTTAAAGCGAATGCGCGCAGTTTTACGTTTGCTTAATTTTCTAGAAGTGAAATTCCAAATGCTTTGCTTATCCACAAGTTAAATATGTGACGTAGCTTCTTTAGGTGCCACTCTTCATATTCTAAGGCCCGTTACGACGCCAAGCGTATGACAGTCACTTCCAGCGAAGGTGATATTGCGTGGCTGCCGACTATCATTTCGAAAGCAGCTACTTTGCCAAAAGTGCATTTCCAAGCATTCAGATGCCAAAGTCATTATGAGTAGCTTGAGTGGCGTGACCTAACGTCGTCACCAAGGTCACCGCTGGAAACTCCCGTTCACGCAATTCTCATGTTGGGCATGTTGCGCGGCTGAAGCTCCGCAGTGATGGAGCACTGACGCGCTCGGTCAGAATTCATTATCCAAGAAAACTACTCGGCGCAAGCTAAACAAGTACGCGAAGAAACACAGTGAACACGACGACTGTGCTTTGTTGCGGCGAAAAGTTTTCTTGAAGTATGAATCTTCGCCAACAATCTCAAAGCAAGGTCCCGCTCGGTAAACTTCAGCTGCACCTAAAAAAAAGACGCCAGGCCTGCGCTGAAACCGCAGCACAGTCACAGCGAAAGCTGAAAGAGCGGCGTTTCTAGAGCCCGTTGTAAGCTCTCTTGGGGCTACAATACAATTACACTAGAAAGGTACCCACTACGCCATAAATCACAATTTTTGTGAAGTTGGGAAGCACCTTCTAAGCCATTATTTGTCATTCTGCGGAGAAGCGAGGCACCAGCTACACGTCTGTAAGGCATTATGTGCACTTTGTTGACGCGACGACTGATGAGGATGAAGAATTATGGCTCAGTCCTTTGTAATGGGTTGGAAGCTTTAAACGGCCCACCAGTTAGGTCATTTGCATTGGGTGACGCCCGGTCGCTATTTCCCTGTCCCGTCATGCTGTATAACATACGTTGACGTGGGAGCGAGACGGGGCGGGGGTGCGAAGATCTTCACTGAGACCCCGAGGAAATGTATCATGCGCTTATGGGCTTCCTTGGCAACCAATACAAGTGCACTTGCCGGGAACCCACTACGCTATAAATCATTGTAATTTTACTGAGACCCCGAGGAAATGGATCATGCGCTTATGGGCTTCCTTGGCAACCAATACAAGTGCACTTGCGAGGAACCCACTACGCTCTAAATCATTGTAATTTTACTTAGACCCCGAAGAAATGGATTATGCGCTTATGGGCTTCCTTGGCAACCAATACAAGTGCACTTGCGAGGAACCCACTACGTAAATCATTGTAGATTTTGAGAAGTAGGGCAGCAGGCACTGTGCCATTTTTCGTCATTCTACGGAGAGCCGTGGTACCTGCTAAACACATGTAAGGCATTATGCGCATTTTGTTGATGCTGTGCCTGATGACGACGAAGAATTATGGCACAGCCATTTGTAATGGGTTGTAAGCATTCAACAACCTACTCGTTGCGCAATTCGCATTGTGTGACGCCTGGTTACAGAATTCGCAATGTGCGACGCTTGGTGCTTATTTTACTCTTCTACCACGCTATATTGGATATGCTCATGTTGTTCCTTCCCGACATGTGGTTCCTTCCCGGCTCAGCCCTTTGTAATGGGTTGGAAGCTTTAAACGGCCCACTAGTTATGCAATTTGCATTGGGTGACGCCCGGTCGCTATTTCCCTTTCCCGTCATGCTGTATAAATTACGTTGACATGGGAGAGAGACGGAGGGGAGGGGGGGGCGAAGAACTTTACTGAGACCCCGAGGAAATGGATCATGCGCTTATGGGCTTCTTTGGCAACCGATACAAGTGCACTTGCGAGGAACCCACTACGCTATAAATCATTGTAATTTTACTGAGACCCCGATGAAATGGATCATGCGCTTATGGGCTTCCTTGGCAACCAATACAAGCGCACTTGCGAGGAACCCACTACGCTATAAATCAATGTAATTTTTGAGAAGTGGGGCAGCAGGCACTGTGCCATTTTTCGTCATTCTACGGAGAGCCGTGGTACCTGCTAAACGCATGTAAGGCATTATGCGCACTTTGTTGATGCTGTGCCTGATGACGACTAAGAATTATGGCAGAGCCCTGTAATGGGTTGGAAGCAAGGAGGTTTAAACCTCCTTGGTTGGAAGCATTCAACAACCTACTCGTTGCGCAATTCGCATTGTGTGACACCTGGTTACAGAATTCGCGTTGTGCGACGCTTGGTGCTTATTTTACTCTTCTACCACGCTATATTGCATATGCTAATGTGGTTCCTTCCCGACATGAAGCCTGTATAGGACCTTTTTGCAAAGCAGTTTGAAGCACCGGCATGGCTCACAGGTTGAATACTGGGCTCCCACGCAGAGGGCACACGTTCGAACCTCGTTCCATCCTGGAATTTTTTTTCTTATTTCGTTTCTTTTCCTATTTCAAGCGATACTGGTTACGGACACCGGCGGCGGCGGCGGCGGCGGCGGCGGACAACTACGGCGCCAAAAACGGCCGGTGAAATGATCTCATAACAAACAGCTTTCGCTGTAAAAGGTTTAACGTGGCGCTGGAAGAGCGTAGAAGAAACTGAAGAAAGAAACGGCGCGAGAACGGTGATGGGCAACTTCGGTGCATTCCGTATCCTTTCTCTCCCGTTTCAACTTTTCGCATTGTAAATAAATCCAAGACAGTCCTAACAGCACATTTATTAATATACAATGGCTTCTATCAGCAATATTCTACGGGTGTATTCCAGGTCGATTAGGACATCCCAACATTCCCACAACCTTAAATGTAAGCGTGTGACATACTCTTGCGCACCTGAGGTGGCTGAGCTTGCACTCTGCTCGAGTATATATATACATGTGACACATCCTGTACGTAACGTGATGGCGGTGTTTTTCGTCACGACCGTGGTTTGACACTGGGCTTCGCATGCATCGAGCAAGATCGGTTCACATTTGCCTGTACGCGTTTCACATAATCTTCTTTTTTTATCACTAGGCGAATACTTATGTAGCGCACTAGCGCGGGCTGCAAGAATCCGACCAAGTACAGACGACGACGACGAAGCTACCAGCACGAGACGGTGGCGCGTGTTCTTGTTCTCGTCTGTGTAAATGGTTCCAGACGAAATACATATTTCGTGGTTTCACAGGATCGACATCTGTCTGCCTGTTTCCACACTTACGGCAATTTATACGGCAAAGATGCTGCGCCCTTTGCATGTTACTTCGCGTAAAGAATAAAGCATTGGTCATTGATGCATTTGTCAGTAACAATAAATCACCGTTCGGGCGTAAAAGCGACATTTTTCTAGAAATAATTAGATTTGCAAGTCAATCTGGACATCTCATTTTTGTTGACAAGGTCAAAAGTATCTCAAGCGGTGCACTAAAAACAAAGTACAGAGTGATTGGACAAGTGTAGTACTTTATGCCATTGTACATTATTTTCTTGGCGGGCGAGAAGTTCCCGTTTTCACGGCATATTGAAAACATGTTTTCAATCCATCGCTTAAACTCGTGTCGTTCTGTGTCTCCATTTTCAATTCTGCAACACGAATATTTTTTTTTCGATATTCGTGCATGCTTCTCAGGAAGAAAGAGATTTGTACTTTCCTTTTTAAATTCAAGGGGCTTGCTTCAGGTTTCTGGTTATACATAAATTATAAAGTTCCGCGCGGGTGCTCTCTTGCTGGCGCCCACAGTCATCGCAGTCAACTAGCACCAGTCTGTTTGTTCTAGTACGGGCGTTTCGAGCATTAACAACAGCCACACTATAAAAGGCAACGCGGATGAGCCTATTCAGCAATCCCTCATCAGCACGTGTACTGCCATATTGTGTGACGGTGCTCTTTGTGCGTCGTAAAGAGAAACACTCTTGTTAGACGTGACGAACTAGCATCCGTGGGGGTCTTTTTGCAGAACGCTGTTAATGCTCGAAATGAATGATCACAGCGGCTACCTACGTGCTTTCAACTACAATGTTGTCGCGCTCCTTTTATGCCGCAATGCATTTTATCATTTGCGCAGTCACATGCGCATCCGGGCGTTCTAGGGATTTCTGTGAAACCGGAACGGTGAGAAGAATTATGTTTTCCAGTCCTAGTTTGTTCGCGTGTTCATGTTTGCACTAAACATACTGAATTTTTCCTGTGTCGTTTGCCCTAGCGGTATGACACTGACTGATGGATCCGCCACCACCAGCCAGTCCTCATAAAACCTGCGCCTTTGTGGAACTCCTGAGTGAATTTCAGCAGTGCTTCGAAGGTGCTCAACTGGCTACATGATGCAGATCTTTCCTTCCGTCCTGATCCTTTGTCTGGCAACTGCTGTGTACGGTAAGTGCACCTAGCTGTATCCTATGTGTGAAAGTGATCACATGCACACGCAGGGGCATTTTTTTTAATTAGAAGCATTTCTAAACGAACCAGAGGCACTTCGACTGTTTATATCTATCTATCTATCTATCTATCTATCTATCTATCTATCTATCTATCTATCTATCTATCTATCTATCTATCTATCTATCTATCTATCTATCTATCTATCTATCTATCTATCTATCTATCTATCTATCTATCTATCTATCTATCTATCTATCTATCTATCTATCTATCTATCTATCTATCTATCTATCTATCTATCTATCTATCTATCTATCTTCTAACCGCCTGCGTCTTGGCGCTCTCGTCGTATTCATTTTGGTTCTTAAGAAAATTGGCATAGGAGGACGGGAATGTAGCACGAACGACGCAATTTGATGGTCCTAACAAGAATAACGTGAATTCCCTGTCGCGAGCGCCATGAATATTTTCCACCAGTCACGCGCTGCACATACCCGAAAACCACGGCTCATGGCGTGCAGGTATATGCCACAGGTGATTCCCAGTCCACATCAACCCAGACCTTCGAAGTCATAGCCGGACACTAGTGACTGTGCCTTCGTCACAGAAAGTATGGAGCCGGGGTGGCCCGTGTTGCAGATGGGTTAAATGTCAGGAAGGAAAAAAGAATAAAAATCGCGGCTCGAGCTGGAACTGTACCTAGGCATTCTGCATGGCGGTCAAGTGTTCTACCACAGAGCCACGGCAACGCTTCAAGCTGTTTCGCAAGGAGACGCTATACAAGTGTCAAGTCCGTATAATGCCAATTGCTGTGGCAGTATCGGCTATCCTCTTTTATATCAATGTAATGAAAATAATAAATAAAATAATAAATAAAATTCAATGCAGCAAGTGATAAACCGCAATCTTACCATAGTACCGTCAGGTGAAGCTAGCACAATTCAGTAGATAAAGAACGATTTGGTACACTTGGTAGTACAGTTTACATTAGCCGAAACAATAAGTTGTTATGATTATTCACTCTTTAGAGGAGCTAATGGGCGACATCCCTATTAGTGGGTAGGATGCGGTCACCTTACATTAAAGCGATAAGTTCGCTGCATTACAGTGGCTATTCAATAAATCAACGATAAATTACAGAGAGTAGAAGATGCGGCGGCCAGATATTTTGCTGAAATTAACAGACACTTCAAAAAATGGTGCACTAGCTTTCACTAAGCATTGCGCACTGGCTTCTAGATCCCCTCAGCTAGCGGGCTGCCGTCACGAAATTAAGACTCACGCTTGGGCTGCGACACTGAAGGAGATGGCAGCGGGAAGGGGCGGCGGCAGTTTGAACAAAATACCAGCTGACATTGCTATTTCAAAGAAGGTATTTGGCATATATAATATATGGGTAATTTCTGATGGCAATTTGATGTCACGATTCGAGAAACAAATCAATACTGCTCGCCAGATTGACTGAAATCAAGACGCCGATTCTGAAATATAGTTTTTGTTCCACGTTCATCTGTCAACGCATGCTGTCTGCGTAGGGTCCCTCACAAAATGAATGTTTGAGATCAGTCACGTCTCTGTATCTCGTGAACATACTTATTAAGAAAATAAAAATAGAGATATATGGGACGAAAACAGTCATCTGCGGGCCGGGCCGCTAGCCAAAGGCCCGCTTGCCGCGTGTTATCACAGGCTGAGCGTCAAAACACGAGTTTGTGCACGTGACGACAAAAGCGCCTTTTTTGCTTTGGAATTTGTATGTTTTCGATGTACTTCGCGGTATGAAAATGTCTCGATGACGCTACAACCTTTCTTTTTTTAGACCCAAAGCGTCCACAATGTGATGTCTGGCTCATGGTGCAATATTAAGTGACCGCGCAGCATTTCCGCTTAATATAGCGCATTCAGATGAAGAAAGCTGGGACTTACGAACAGCGTTGCTTGTACGTTTACCATAGCGCACTTTAACATAGCGATGATGTTATTATATGCACTTACTGGCATGTGACATCGTTTCATCCTTGAATGAATTAGCCAATGAGATTTACCAAAATCCAACATAGAAGCAACCGAAGTAATTATTTGTACGTTTTTGTTACAGGGTCGATGTTTCCCGGTCTGAATTTCGGGGACCTGTTTGGATTTAGTCGCCTGTTTTCATGTCCAGGTTTATTCTGCCCTGGTACCTTTCTGGTAAGTAATCAGATGTGCTATGTTTGAGATGAAGAAAGAAGGCACACCGACCCAAAAGCCTTGTTCACATTCAGAACGAGACGTATTTTTCTTTCAAGCTTTTATTTGGCTGGTGCGCTTTCTTTCTTCATGTTACATCACGACCAGACGGGTTTCTGTCGGACTTTCGATTTCATATTTGGGTTGCTTCTTCATTACAGACAACACAATATCGCGCCTGCTGTTTTCCCATTCTATGTGTGTCAGAGCCATCGTATTCTGCACCGTGACGCAATAAATATTGTACATAGTAGGGTTTTACCGCAATATAACAGCAACTTCTGGGTGACCTCCCCCCCCCCCGGTCACAAAAATATAAAAACAAACAAACGACCACATACATGCATAATAAGAACTAGTTGTTGGGCGAGTTGGTGAGTACTTAACATCGTGGTTTAGCGCTAAAAAAAGACAGACACATGTGAGAGACAGGACAGGTGCTACTAACAACTGGTTTATTGCAAGGGTTGCAATGGAATAAATACCACACTGGTGCGCAGACGTGACGAACGCATAACAAGACGTCACCACTTATCAGGCTACAGGCCTGTGGCATCAAAAAGCCTAATCTCATTTCTATACAAGCAGATAAATTTGTCGCTAACACAGTTAGTACCTTTTTTCTTTATATGAAACACCTCCCAGAGTTCGCGGGCTGATTTGTTCCAGCTTCTTCCTAGAATCTTAGCCTCTCGAAATATCGGCTCACACATGCATTTTCGGCAGTGGGACGACAGATGGGCCCCATCTACTTTCTTTAGATTTTGCGCATGCTCCCTTAACCGGTCATTAAGGCATCGGCCTGTTCGCCCTATGTACGACTTACCGCAAGACAGTGGTATGTCATAGACCACTCCTTGCACGCATTTAGTAGCGCCTGTAGCTGTTGTTAGTAGCTGTTAGTAGCGTTGTTAGTGTTGTTAGTAGTTGTTAGTAGCGCCTGTCCTGTCTCTCACATGTGTCTGTCTTTTTTAGCGCTAAACCACGATGTCACATACACATACTTCGCTGTAAGTGCATTCAAGTGTTATGTCCAGGAGCAGCCCCTTCATGCATACGTGAAAAAGAAGGCTTCTGCAGCTTGATTGGAGCTCAGAGTGCAATAGATAGGTTTTCTAAACGTATGGTTTCAGTCGCCAGTTACGGAACATCAAAAGAACGGTACAGGAAACAGACAGAGAGTTTCCCTTTCACAGTGTTCATAGCTTGGCCTACAAAGAAGGCACTAACCAAACTAGTGCAAGAAAAATGTATGTTTGAGCACAAAAATTAAGTCAGGCATTCATCAGGGCGTACACGTCCAACTGGCTACTAAGAATGTATTTCTATGGATATACAGCTGGTTCCCTTTCAAAAGCGGCATTAAATTAACAGGGTTGATAACAGGTCAATATTACTTTTCAAGAGTAATTACATAGTGGTTAACCAAAAAAGGTGATATCTAAAGTGACAAAAAAATGTGTTTGCTATATATAATGTTCGTATAAAGAGCCATAACGATCGAGCTCGAAACACTCAAGCAGATATTGAGCCTATCGGCAGGCATAGAATGAAACGGAGATAGGTATGCATGGTAAAATGTTACTGCAAGAATTCGTTCGCAGCAAATACTGCCACATATTTCTGAACATTAGATCATCGATTTCATTCATTCATTTGGGAAGAGTGTCCATGGAGAGGTATAGGACTTAGTAAATGCGTAATTTTCGTTACCCACAAAAGTGCGAATACGTGAGCTCAAATCGTACAAATCCGAACGCGAGGTATTTTGTTGTGTTACGGTGCTTGTAACAACGTTACTGGTGCAAGTTGAATTTACACAAAAAATACCAGGATTGCGCTAGTTAGGGCATTGAAGGAAACGGCGTAAATTTTTCAACCTAGTAATTTTTTAGGCAGAAATATGTCATATTCGCTGGGAGTTCTGAAACACAGATATCTTTTTAAAGATTTGCTATCCCACCTTAATCGACAAAACAAAACCTCAAGAACAAGATTCGTCTTAGCACACGCTTCTACAAAGACATAAATGTCTGTTTATTCCCGTTGAATTAACATCGAAAATAGAATTCTTTTGGTCTTTGTAACATCTCAGTTTTACATTGTTGCCACAAAGAAAGCTATCAGTAAAAATACAGGTGCTAATTTAACACTATTTTCACACAAATAATCAAACCGCGTAATCAGAAGATTGTGGGTTCGGGTTCCAACGACTAAAAAGGGTGATTTTAGTCCGCTTTACTTCTTCCAACTTAAGAGGGAATCATTGCAATACAGTTAAGACACCACAAATATTGTACCATATGCTTTCCTTAGCTTAATTGCCTGTCGGTTTTATTAGCTGTGTATAACACAGAAAACGAGCCCCTCGGACAATTCCGCTTGTTGCGTGCTTCAACAATATTTATTATTCTTATTCCATATTAACATTGTCTTGCACTCACATGTAATGTTTTATTCTGATGACATAGCTGATAATTACAGCTACAACAAGGTTAATTAGGTTGAGGATGCAGTGACGCTGAAATGAAAAAGCTAATAAGCGGGAACATGCTTAAAAGCAGGGTGCTATGAGATATTTGCGCGTTAACTATCCATGACTTAAATTTGAATGATCTTTACTGTATAGAATTAGCGAATAAAGCAATAGCTGATCTGCAGTGATCAAGTCTGAATAACGTTTTGTTGGAGTCTGCAAATGAAGGTTACAATCAGTGCTTTGAATTATGCAGCATAATTGGCACTCACCTGTTTGCACAAATTATGAAACTGAATGATATTTCTTGTGTATGTTTTCTTTCAGTCTCCCTTCTTCAACATACTGTTCCCAAACACAAGTACCACAGCTTCTACTGGCGGCAGCACACCCATAGGTAATGTGTCGGTGAATGCGACTGGTTGATAACACGCAAGATAAGAAGACCAGGACATGGTGCCATTCCGGCACACACGCCGAGTTTCACTGTTCCAAAGTCTTCTTTGATGCGCAAAATAAAAATGCAAAGACATGTGAGAAAGTTGTTGGTTTACACCCAATAACTGGCCCTGATTGTCATCACGCCAGCCATATCTGGATGCCATAGACAGCAGTGTGTAAAACCGCAGACGAAGTTCTGCGAAATTAGTTCCGTAATCTGTGAATAATAATTCCGTCAATATGCGGTGTTCCTGCCATCTACCCAAAAAAGGTGACTCAGCCACCGGTTCACAATTCAGAAAAAATAAGATTTATTAGACAAAACAACGTCAAACGGCTCCCTGCGCGATTATTACAAAACGCTCACGACCACCAAAACTTGCCACGACTGCCACGACCCTTCGCCGCGCCGGGCGCACACTACGCGCGCACACATCAATGCACGACACACCTCCTACCAGACCTGCCGCCGAATGCCTGCGCAGCCTATCTGTCGGCTGACGCTTTTGTAAGGCATACGTGGGCCGCGCTCACATCTGTTGCACAGCACGTTGCGCTATAACCTGGTGGTGTGCGCGGCTCCCACAATTATGATGATACATGTACACTGCCGACAGAACGATCGATGTTTTTTTTTATCAGTTGCGGTATCTCATGCAATCTCAGGATACTTACATGAAAAAATTCGGCGGATCCCACGTACCGTGGGAATCGATGTTATGTGAAGCATGCGGCTGGAAGGTGACTGGGACGTAATTTTTGTTACGGAGAGAAAGGTTACAAAATGACGCTAAAGATCAATAAATTTTAGACGCACACATATATGCTGAAGAGCCGCATATGTGTTATTTAACCAGTTGTTTACAGTTGGGTAACGCTGCCAACGGCAACGTGGGTATTACCAACACCAGAAGAGGTAAGCTGGTATGTAGTGCTTATACTTGTCCCTAATGTTGGAGAACGCACGCACGTTTCAAGAACCCGCGTGAGGTCCTTCACAGTTCTTGAACAAGGTCATCATCAGCGTGAGCAGTGAGCACCAGCAGCTGGTCATAACTTGTTATTGGATCCGGTCGTGATCGCGGTGGCGAGGGGTCCATGTGTATGAAGTATGAGGTATAGTATACAGTTGTTGGAAATTGTACATGCCTCGGTCATTTCGTCGACAAATTGTAATTCGATACAGATGGCGACATGTCGGAACCTGAAATCACCCTGTTGAAAATGGAAGACAATGACGGTCACGCTCTGCGTGGCTACAATCATCATTAGGATTGGGGGGATTAAAGGGAGAAGAAGAAGGCAGCCATGCCGTCGGTCTCTGTTCTTTACATTTTGGTGCCGTGAAACCCGGGACTACGACTCCGGCTTGAACTGAGACCAAGACGGCGACTCATGGATTGATGAGGCAGCGTCCGTCGCCTGGAGGTTCGCGAGGCGGGAGCCCCTTACGATGACTTCGGCTCTGGTCTGCCCTTGCCCTTCAGGACGACGGCCCGAGGTTCGCAAGGCTAGGATGACCACAAAGAAAGGAGAATCGCATCCTGTCAGTCCAGCCCTCGGAGCAGCCAACGGTATGTCTGCCCATCTACTAGATATTCCCTTCGGTGACAACTTCGAGGGTAGCGAGGCCAGGACGATGAACTTTTGCTACGATGACGTCCGTCCTGCAAGCCTAGCCCTCGAAGCTAGCGACTGTTCACTACTCGACCTGCGGTGCTTGCGTGGCGATACTCAATTCAAGGGTCCCGAAGTCGGAATGCCGAAGCCTTTGAACGAGAGTAACTGTGACGGCCCTAACCCTGGATCAGATAGCGCCACGCCAACATCGTTGATCTTAACTCGTAACGACTGTGGAATTACGACTGCGAAGGAGACAGACACAACGATAGACGAGAACATGAAGCGACTGTACTGTATTCGGAAATTATTGCGTACAGCTATTGAGGAAGTAATGGAAAAGACTGAAGTAGTACTTTTGTCTAGATCCCCGATGATCGGTAAACTCAAGGAATTACGCCTACATCTCGAAATTATGAGACATGACTTGAAGAAAATAGACCACCAGATTTATGACGCTTTACCTCTTGAAGATCTAGAAAGCGACGTCGAAAGGTGTGAAAAGTTTGACTGCGACATCTTAAGGCTGGCATCAGACCTTCAACTTCGATTAGCGGAATTGGAGAAAAGACCGTTGTATGCACTCGCACAAACAGCAGAAAGTTCACTGGTGGTGTCTAAAGAGAACTCGATTTGTCCGCACGGCGAGGGAATGCCCGTCGATGGCAACGGAAACCTGCCCATTCGCGACATGGGCTAGGCAATGTAACTCGCGGAATAAGTGGTGCCGAAGATGAAGTGATGCAAGCTCCGATTGAGCAGCAGTCGCCTGAAACAAGTTCCAACAATTGCGCCAAAAATAACGTCTTAGGACTTCATTCTCTGCCGTCTGTCAGTTGTGGGAGCCCTGAAGAAATTTTCAGCTATGTTGCTGGAGATTGCGAAACATCAGACTCCACTGCGAAAAAGGCGTCAACCGTGTGTCACGAAGACAAAGGGCCCAAACGAAGGAAAAATCGAAGTTCACGAGAGAGCAAGCACGCCAATAATGTTAAAGATGAGACGCCGAAATCGATATCAGCCTTTCGAGTCATGATCTCGGGCATCTGGATGACAAGCCTCAAGAAGAAAGTGCACTTACGTGGTTTGCAATCGAAGAGACGCAACCATCGAGCTCGAGGCGTAAATGACACAAGAAGAAAACGAAAGCATCTGGGGGCTTGGAAAGGCAGAATGATGCCATCGAAAGGAAAGAAATTCAGGAAAAGAACGAAACGACGGTCTACTCTTGTGAGAGCCAAAGAAGACCTGGAAGCAGCGAATGTAAGAGCACGTAAGGACCTCCAAAGACGACAATTCATACCAAGAACGCGCGAGACACCTATTGACCTAACCACCTGCAAGCAGCGACTTCACGCAGGAAGAGTGACTGTAATTCGAGATCACTCCAAACGCTTCAAACATCGATGGAAAAGAAAGGTTCTCGCTAACATCCAGACAGCTCCGACTTGACTGCGCGACCACGGACTGGATTAGGACTATTGCGAACTGCGTTTAATTGACTTCACCGAACTAAAGGATCGTCAAGGTGCGTACGAGACGAATCTGCGAACGCGAAGTGGTGGTTAGTGCGCGATGCACGTTGAGTGAATCGCGCATCGACCTATCTGCAGCCAGCGAACGAAAATATGGCGATACATGTTACAAGTGACGTGACTTCGAACTATCGCCCAGCAAGTGCGGCAGCTCGGCAGTGTTTTGTTGTATTGTGCCATTCTTTTCTTTTCGCTTCTGTGCCGTCCTTTCCTTTTCGCTTCTTTGTCGCGGGCGGGAAGATGTTGAAAATGGAAGACAATGACGGTCACGCTCTGCGTGGCTACAATCATCATTAGGATTGGGGGGATTAAAGGGAGAAGAAGAAGGCAGCCATGCCGTCGGTCTCTGTTCTTTACACACCCTTCGCGTTGGTGAGGTATAGGCCGTCGAGGCTTGTAGGCCTGGATAGTGCTACGTAGACCAACATCAGTGGATGGCTCTTGTCATATTCGTAGACTACATAGGCGTATGTGGCCTACGTAGCCTAGTGTACAAAGCGGCTCTCAATCAATCTGGCGTCATGATCGGTCAGCATGAGGCCATCGCCCAGCCTCGCAAGAAATGAAGATGACAATGCGTCGTTCTGGCGGAATAAGTGCACTTTACGGTGGGGTGATGTGAATACCAGACGCAACTTTCGTTAATGTATTCCTCCGGGGTCGAGCAGCGCTTCAATATAGCTTGCTGAAACATTGGATTACAAATGTAATCTTTATTAGACTGCTATAAAAGCGGAGCCAACACTGGAACCACAGACATTAATCTGATATGACGCCTCTATCGTAGTTCATTGCTTTTTTGTAAAATTAGATAGCCAGCACCACAAACACAACTGACGTTGCACCGACATTACGCCAGTATAGGTTGTTTTTCCAAACCAGTTTACAGACCTGGTGTGGCTCCGTGGTAGAATACCTGATTGCCGCGCAGGGGGGCGATCGGAGATCTGTTCGTTCCGCTTGTTCGTTCTGCTTGTTCGTTCTCCTGGGGAAGAACAAGCGCGCTGATTGGCTGAAGCGGGAGATGCCACTCAAGGCCGGGGGGTGTCGCCATTTCGTTTTTTTGCTTGATCTTTTATTTTTTCGTGACTTCATATCGCGTCATAACCAGTAGGGTGATCGGAGATCTCTGTTCTGCGCCGTTCATTCTGCACCCATTCTGGCGGCGCACGCGATTAGCCGAAGCCGGAAAAAACCATGTCTCTGAGGGGCGTAGCCATTTTTCTTTTTGCTTGATCTTTTATATTTTGGTGACGTCATACCGCGTCATAACGAGCATGTCGTCTGCTACAAACGAACGGATCGCGAGGCCGTTCGCACGCGTTCTCTCGAGCGAACAAACGGCTTCGCACGGCATGATGCAGCGGTTGCGGCTGCCGCAACATCTGATTTTCAGAAAATGGCGCTTGCGACGTGTGCTTCTCTTGCGGTTGGAGGTGCGAGATGCGTTTGAAGCCATGAGCAAGTGCGGCGTCGCTTTCGGTTCTCGAAACGAACAGTGCGAACGAAATGAACGGGCCTGCCACTGGGCTGTGGTCTTACGCGCAGGGACTTCTTAGTTCAAAAGCGCTACCAGCTCTTGCCACGTGTCGTCCCGGTCCGCACTCGTGAACGACGGCCCCAGCGGGCGCGACGGCGTAGCTATCTGTGGGTGCTCTTTCATAAAAGCCAGCAGAAGCTCCCTTTGACGATCCGACACCCGGGAGCCAAGCCAAACATTTCGAAAAACTGCGCCAACCGCTACTTTTCTCTTTTCGTTTTCGCGTGCGCGACTTAACGTAGCCAAGCACGTTAGAAAAACTAACACCAAGAAATACCAGCACTCAAAGCTATTGCTGTTTCAGAAACTGCTTGAGCTTGAAGAGAAAAACATTATCTTTTCCTATAACAAGTGTATTTATTAGAAAGCGAGAAACACTTCGTTTTGAAATATTCGCTCCCTTTGCCGAGGACAAACGATGCGCGTCTACTTCCGGAAAGCTCGCCGCTCACCGCTTGACGATTGGCTGTCCTCTTCCTCTCGGCGGAAGAGAGCTGCGGACCGCCCACTTTTGTGACGTAATACCGCCAGAACGAACGCGGAACGAACAGAGATCTCCGATCCCCCCCCCCCCCCAGGTTGCTTGGGTTCGATTACTGGGATCCTAATTCTTATTCTTTCCATTTGTCGGGTCAACGCTGCCGATGTCGGTTTTTCTTAACGCTCTCGCATTTAAATTACCAATGTCTGTTCGTGCCGTTCCTGCGTAGTTATAAACTGTCAATCACCTGTGGCACATAACCGTACACCACGGCCCGTGGTAAACGGGTATGTGCCACACGTGTCTGGAGGAAAGAGTTTGACGACGTACGCGACAGCATTTTCAAGTTATTCATGTCATGACGCGGCAGTCATATTCGTCAAGTCCTCTTACTTTTCCATACCAATTTCGGTCTAAACCAAGTTAAGGAGGCGATAATGAGAGCACCCAGACGTAGGCAGTTAGATAGATAGATAGATAGATAGATAGATAGATAGATAGATAGATAGATAGATAGATAGATAGATAGATAGATAGATAGATAGATAGATAGATAGATAGATAGATAGATAGATAGATAGCGCTAGAAATGCTTCGCATTTAAAAAAGGTATGTGTGGACTGCGTATACATAGCTGCGCCACACTGTGTGCCCGCTGCTCACACTAAATTGCACATAATTTGAGTCAATAATTAGAACTGAAAAACAATAAAGCCAAGGAATGTATAGGGGATGTTATTTGTAGTAATAATGACGTAAATGCGAAGAGAGCACAGTGGACGAAAAGATGACGGCTGCTAGCGGCGCTGACTAATACTACTAGGTTCGACTGCGCATATATACCCCATAAAGTGGACGGGAGGATGATCACAGCTGTAGAAGAGTGGTAGAGCATCGGACGCGTTAATCGAAAGTCGCAGGCTCGGTCCCTGCCCCTGCCGGTGGCAAGTTATATTTCTTCGCATTTACATAATAATTACTACAAATAGCATCTTTTATACTTGCCTTGGCTCCCTTGTCTGCTAGGTCTAATTAACAATGGCAGAGTGGGCGTGTTGGTTCAGCATATATTAAGAGTATGGCGCGAAGACGATAACGGACCGAAGAGAGAGTACACACACGGAGCGCCGTGTGTGCGCACTCTCCCTTTTCGTTGTCGTCTTCGCGCCTCACATTTCAACTATTCTAATTAATGTTGTATCTAGCAAAGAAAAACGAGTCCACAAATTCCCCCTTCGTCCGCTCATAATCTCAGTCATGTAATTCAGAAGAATCGCTATAAAGGTATTATCAATCTGCATATCTGTTCCCTTTTCAACGAATTTGCTCCTGTCTATCATTTTTATTATACCCACTCACCCAGAATGTGCAAGATCAGGCGCGCGAAATTTGACAAATATTTAGAAATAGCGAATTGCCTAACATTTTCATTCGGTACCATCAAACACAAAAATGGAACTTGCCTTTGTGTCCAAGGCACGTGGTACGTAACTATGGCCATGTCCTCTCTGTTCGAAAGTTTAAAATACAGAAATAAATATACTCAAAATGCCCTATTTTTTCCAACGTGGGTGGGAAGGGAGCAGCAAAACTGGACGCAGTGTACAAACCGAGACTGACAAAATTTTCAGTAGTACAGCTCTTGCTGGAGAACAACTTGAAACTCACTTCGTGAACACCCGCGCCATCTTCGTGAACCTGCTCTTTACACCCAGCGCACAGAATCCCAACAGAGTCTAGCGCTGTGGTGCTCCACAACCGCTCGAAGATCAAGCACCGCCAAACTTTCTTTGTGCACGATGTGCTGTTTTTCTTGTCCATCAGATAAAACTCGCCGTGCAGGTTCTAACGCGAACTTGTGAAGCCCTTTTTTATGAAATCATTTCCATTTCCTGAAGCGTCTCTGCAGAACATCCTTAGGGCAGTTATCAACCTTGCCGCAGCACCAATGCAGTAATGATGATGGTGTCGATGCTCAGAAAAGTATGGGCATTTACTCCCCCCCCCCTCCCGAGATAGTGGCTGAAAATAGTTTCGTTATAAATTATTTTCACAATCTCACTTTACACTAGACTGATAACGTCACTTAGATTTAACTGTTATTCTCACTGAATATCAATTTGAGTCTAGTTCTGATCGACTTCTCTGCATATTCCTGATCGCTTTCATCCCAAAAATATTTCGGTAATTTTCTCTTGCATGTCTGCATCATTTTAAACAAAAATATAATAGACAATGCTTGTAAATAAATTATTCGCTTAGTAAGGAACTTTTATGCCGATTCAATGCCCTTTAGTCGCGCTCGTCTTATCCTTTTCAAATGCCCCAATTCAGAAAAATTGCCAATTTCGCCCACGGTGCCTTCAGAACTAAGCATTTGCAGCCTGTAGCCAGCAGTACAGAGCAAAAATATGAATGCCTAAGTTGCTCTACTGATGCTAGAGCACCCTTATGCATGCTTCAAAAATTTTCAGCGAGCAGAATTTCACTCGTTTTCGCGGGTAACAAGCTCATTGGCTACAGCCGTTTATTTTTTCTCGCACGTTCTCGTCGAATACTCCCGGAGCTTTTCATCAAAAGAAACGGACAACTGCTGGTACTTGTCGATGATATAGAGAATAAAACGAAAGTACATTTTTAAAGCGAAACTGTTTACCTCTACCTCCCCAATGGTTTCGTCTCCATAGGCAAAATAACTCGTGGGCAATAAACGGCGTCGGGCTCGGGCGCTCCATTTCAAAGGTGCAGATTCTAAATTTAATAGACGGTTCTGTGCGATGAAACATGTATTGCCGCTCTGCAAAATCAGACGCACTTCTTGGCTATCGCTCCCGGTGAAGGTTAGATGCCAATCTCACTTTTGAACGATTCTAATGCGGAAGGCCATTCAAGCGACATCGCAATGGGTAATTGTTCTGGGCGTTGTTTACACACACATTACACACACAAGCGCTACGAACAACAAGGACGTTTATTTTTTTAGCTTAACCGAATGATGAGCTTCAGTGGGCAGCGTCACAGATGACATGAACCACCTCATGGATATTGAAAATTCCAAAACAGAGCTTCATAATGAGTTCAGATACGAACAGTTAATCATGACATACGCATAAAAACTTCGTCCTATAGCAAAGTTAAGGACATTGTTTTTATTGCATGTGCTGCCGTCGAACCATTCACGTTTCCTGCTTCAATTTTTAGGCTCGTGAATTTAAACAATCTTGGCAGAGAACAGCGCTTTGCGATAGGTGGCGAGACACTGGAAGTTGTAAAGGAGTACGTCTACTTAGGGCAGGTAGTAACCGCGGAGCCGAACCATGAGAGTGAAATAACTAGAAGAATAAGGATGGAATGGGGCTCATTTGGCAAGCATTATCAAATCATGAATGGTAGTCTACCACTATCTCTCAAGAGGCAGATATATAACAGCTGCATCTTACCGGTACTTACCTACGGAGCAGAAACCTCGAGACTTCCAAAGAGGGTTCAACTTAAATTGAGGACGACGCAGCGAGCGATGGAAAGGAAAATGATAAGTGTAACCTTAAGAGACAGGAAGAGAGCAGAGTGGGTCAGGGAACAAACGGGGGTTAAGGATATCATAGCTGAAATCAAGAAAAAGAAATGGATATGGGCCGGGCGCGTAGCACGTCGGCAGGATAACCGGTGGTCATTAAGGGTAACTGACTGTATTCCAAGGAATGGCAAACGGGTGAGGGGGAAACAGAAAATTAGGTGGGTAGATGAGAATAACAAGTTTGTAGGTATAACGTGGCAGCAGAAAGCACAGGACCGGGTTGATTGGCGGAACATGGGAGAGGCCTTTGCCCCGCTGTGGCCGTAGACAGGATGATGCTGATGATGATGATGATGATGATGCTCGTGAATGGTTCCTTTGCGCTAATGAATGCACCTTCGTTAGGGTTGACCAAGGAATTGAACGCCATAGTTCTTACTAAAACCTGCGTGTCCAGGGTGCCTTTGTTCATCCCCATGTTTTGCGCTCAACCACCACATTAACTCAAGATGTACAATTAAGTTTTAAGCGTCATATGATTTAAGGTGCCGTTGTCGGCGACGTTCAAGTGACCTTTACCCATAAGCCAGATTCCTTATCCGGGCCTTCGAACGAGAACATCCGGGTAGCCAGTCGAAAGTTGTGAAAATGCGGTCTCTTGTCACCAACCTTTGAAAAGTGCCGCACTACATGCGCTATTTACTACCAAACCGAGTTGCAAAAAATATTCCTTCTGCGTTCTTAATGTTTGTTCACGATATCACTGAAGATGTAACTTTTAGTACGCTGAAGTTGTCCTTCATTCCAAAAAAGACAGGGCGCGTTGAAGTTGTATTTGCCATTTCGAATAGTGCCATTTCAAAGGCATATACAGGGCAGCATGCACTTGACTGTCGTATTTTGGCACTGGTGCGGGGCTATCTGTGCTCGTTTCTAAGTCAGCGGTCCTTGAGTTTCGCGGCATGGGTCTCGCGTCGCGTCCTTCGAGAACTGGCGCCACGCTTTCTGACCATGCCAGCATCGTGCAGCGCGGCGCTGATAGTGTTTAACGGAGACGAGACTTGCAACGAGGCTCAGTTCAAAACAGGTTCATTCCGTATCATTAAGCTTTAAGATCAGTGTCGAGTTGTGGCCGCATACTAATACTGGGGCTGGTATCATCTCGAACTAGTCTGCTTTGCCGGCAGCCGTTTCACACTGCGTCTGCTCAACATTACGCAGTGGCGTAGCCAGGGCAGGGGGGGGGGGGCTCACCGGGCCTGTGCCCCCTCCCCGAATTTCCTTTTCGCCATGGCGTACAGCGCACAAAATGACACTCAATCACATCTGCCTGCCCGATCCCCACTTCAAATCAAGGAGGTGCACCCCCCGAAAAAAATTTCTGGCTGCGCCCCTGGCATTACGGGAGAGCCAGCCGTTTTTTTCATAGCCCTGCTTGGTGTAAATGTTGTCGAATTCCTTTTCTTTGTGTGACTGCCTGAGTAATATTTATAGGGTGCCACGATCGCCATTTCAGCTCGCTAATTATAGGAACTCAAATATTTGCTATTGTCATCGTTGCCATGTTTCCCTTCACTGTTACTAACTTTCGGCAATACGTACGTAGACATTGGAATGTCGTGGATTGTTGGGCCTCATTTATGGAAACAGCAAGTTTTCCACTGGAATTCCCGACGACTCTCACGAAGAAACATTTCGACCCACAGTCCTACGCGATACTGCTGCGTGCACTCAGCAACAACACGCTTTCCAATTTGGGCGTCTCACGCTCCGGTCTTCACTACATTTGTACCCATGGTGTTTCGTCGCTGTGAATAAGACGGCAGCACGCCATCGTCTTCTCCCTCGCGGGAGCACAGTCGCGATAGCAACGCCGCTGACTGTATGAACATCAGTTCGAGCAATGTTATCCAAACTTACCAGGTTTCATATTATACATAGGTTGTGTACGCAAGTTGTTTGATCACTGCGCAACAGAAATATCACCAGAAGAGTACATACCCTCCGTGAAACGTCAGCATAGACATGTCCAGGATGCACTGAGAATAAGCTCTTAAAAATATCACATACGTAGTGCTAAAGTTGTCTACGGATTCTAACCTAATATACCCGGTGAGGAAATTGCTTCCACTCCCGACAGCAGCCAGGAGTAAGGTGTCCATTTGGCCTCATACACAGTGGTCCGTGTAGTCGGCACAAGAAGATGGCAGTAGGCAGCAGGCATAGGCCCAGTGGCGCGAGGAACCAGACAACGTGCGTCAACCAAGTGTAGGCGAGGTTATAAACCGCGAAGTGACATCCGCAATAAATTGTGCACAAATGCAAGAGCGATGTCATTGGATAATGAGAAAAAAAAACGCCAGGCCTGCGGTGAAACCGCAGCACAGTCACAGCGAAAGCTGGAAGAGCGGCGTTTCTAGAGCCCGTTAAGCTCTCTTGGGGCTACAATACGTGTACACTAGAAAGGTACCCACTAAGCCACAAATCACAATTTTTGTGAAGTTGGGAAGCACCTACTAAGCCATTATTCGTCATTATGCGGAGAAGCGAGACACCAGCTACACGTCTGTAAGGCATTATTTGCACTTTGTTGAAGCGACGACTGATGACGATGAAGAATTATGGCTCAGCCCTTTGTAATTGGTTGGAATCTTTAAACGGCCCACCAGGTATGTAATTTGCATTGGGTGACGCACGGTCGCTATTTCCCTCTCCCGTCATGCTGTATAACATACGTTGACGTGGGAGAGAGACGGGGGGGGGGGTGAAGAACTTTACTGAGACCCCGAGGAAATGTATCATGAGCTTAGGGGCTTCCTTGGCAACCAATACAAGTGCACTTGCGAGGAACCCACTACGCTATAAATCATTGTAATTTTACTGAGAACCTGAGGAAGTAGCTCATGCGCTTATGGGCTTCCTTGGCAACCAATACAAGTGCACTTGCCAGGGACCCACTACGCTATAAATCATCGTAATTTTTGAGAAGTAGGGCAGCAGGCACTGTGACATTTTTCTTCATTCTACGGAGAGCGTTGGTACCTGCTAAACCCATGTAAGGCATTACGCGCACTTTGTTGATGTTGTGTCTGATGACGATGAAGAATTATGGCAGAGTCCTTTGTAATGGGTTGGAAGCATTCAACAACCTACTCGTTGCGCAATTCGCATTGTGTGACGCCTGGTTACAGAATTCGCGTTGTGCGACGCTTGGTGCTTATTTTACTCTTCTACCACGCTATATTGCATATGCTAATGTCTTTCCTTCCCGACATGAAGCCTGTATAGGACCTTTTTGCAAAGCAATTTCAAGCACCGGCATGGCTCAGAGGTTGAATACTGCGCTCCCACACAGAGGGCCCAGGTTCGAACCTGGTTCCATACTGGAATTGTTTTCTTATTTTGTTTTTTTTTCTTATTTCGAGCGATACTGGTTACGGACTCCGGCGGCGGCGGCGGCGGACAACTACGGCGCTGAAAACGGCCGGTGAAATAATCTCATAACAGCTTTCGCTGTAAAAAGATGGTTGATCCCTCCGTCAGAAGAATCGGAATAACACGAAAGTAACGCGTGCCCTGACAGAAGTAACTGAATGTTTACTGTACATTGATATAAGAGAGTTTGCGCAGCTATGGCACCGTTTAACGTGTATGCACCCACTTTGATGATTGGTGTTATCTCCGTCCCGACGACTAACGTCCATGTTAAATGATTAAACAAACCATTGTGGTAGCTATAGTAGTTAACGGTGAAACCGTAATGAGAGAACGACGTGTGAAAGCCAGAAGAGCGTCGCATATTGGACGCAGAACTTCGTCGCCATCCCGTTGCATGTTAAAATGTGATGAACGCAACGGCCGGACTAGAGGGAAACGCAAAGCGCGTCGTGGTGCGGTCCCGTTAGCCCGGCCGCGATATTTCGCGGGGCGAGCGCGTGAGCGGGGAACGCGGTGTTACAGCCAGGTGAGGCAGGTGCGCGTCGCAGAGCTACTTTTGGTTTGGATTAGCGTGACGCTATGAGCGAGGCCTACGCTTTTACGACGGTTGCGCTAATGTCGCCACCACGCGGTGTGTTAAGGCATTGACAAAATTGAACTTCTATTGAAAACGCGCCGAATACGACGGACGTGTAACGCATTGCAGGTGCTATTCGCGGAGGCCACAGTGATGACGAATTACTTTACTTTATATACACTCCTAGAGGGGTCCACCACCCCGCCGACTAGGAGAGTGGTAGATATAAAGGGCGCGTTTGTAAAGCTGCTGGAGTCTGTGACCGTGGCGCAGTGGATAGTGTGCCCGGCATGTGTTGTTGCGGACCGAGCGGTCGTGGGGTCGGCGCCCGTTGACAGAATTTTTTCCTTTAACTCACTCAGATACCTCCACGTGAGGCAACTGGTTAACCTTTTTTCGTGAATGTTAGTGATAACAACCAAGTTTGAATCATTTCACCCTGCAAGGCAAATGACCAGCGAAGTTGTTTAGCACATGACATGGAAATGACACGTTGTAGGCCATATTGCTTTTAAAGACCAAGTTGTGAACGCGTCCTTCAAAGTTCAAACCCTGTGTCGAGTCTACCGCGAGACATCGATGACGATATCATCATCGACATGTGCATTAAGCGATGTTTGCTCGCCAAGCCTGCCAACAAGATCGCCTTCTCTGCATCGAAACGCGAGCAGGCTTCACCGTAATATGCGACGTGGGAAAGCCAGATTACCTTACCTCTAAGGTGATACTGATTCCCTTGTGGCCTGTTTAACTTCTAAACTCAATTGCACTGCTTGAGCGACATTTTTTTCAAAGGTAAGTAGTCTTCTTATATAAAAAAAATTAGGCCATAGCAATTTGTATTATATTAATTTACATCAGCATCATTACGTTGTGACATGTACATACCACGATCATATTATCTTCTTTTTTTTTCTCCTTCTCCTTTTCTGCCCTCCTCCTCCTAGGGCCTTTCTGTCCTCACTCTTCTCCCCTATACAGAGTAGCATGTAGGCGCCTTTAGGTACGCCGGCAGAATTCTCTGTTTTTCATTAAAGAGCTTTCTCTCTCTCTCTCTCTCTGTGTATTATATTATTTATTTGTTGTTGCCGCGAGGCGACCACGTGTGCCAGCAGAGCCCTTCCAGCGTGTATGACTAGCGCCACCTCAGAGAGCCCGAGGAAACTAGTCGCTTGTTTATGGAGTGGGAAATTGCATGGACTACTAGCCAGATACAGTTTTGCTGTGAAAGATCTCATTTGTTTAAGCATACTTAGTGTAGCAAATATTTGTTTATTCTTTGTGCTGAACTATGCAAAGCTGATATGTTGCGCTATCACATCGTAATATTTTACAATGCGACGCGCTGACTTCCTGCGCTTGAACGCAAATTTTGAAATACCGAACTCAGCTTAGCATACAAAATCCGAACAGCATTGTGCAGTCAAAATCGCACTCGTAGGCATTTAAAGTAATGTGGGAATGTACCCAAGAGTACACTGAAGTATTGCACGAAATATTTGGAGTCATCATAATGCTGAACACCAGACATTGGTATCTTGTGAGCCTACGCCTGTTTGAGTGTTACTATTAACTTGTATCATTACGATTATCTCATAAGGCAAGGGTCGTCGCTGCTGTGGATGCGACAACAAAATGAAGGAGATCAATTTTTACATACCGATATTGGCGGCTCAAGAAGCGACTCTTATGTGAATTTCGCGCTCTTTCGCGACCATCTTATGTTTGATCACATCATCTCAACTTGTCACCAGTGTGTGCATATCGCATTCATTGCTAAATCTCATCAATGGCAGCATACATTCTGCAACACGGGTATTTATGCATATCTTAAGCGATGGCAATTCCCATAGCTTAAGCCAGTGTGTCGGAACGGAACGAAAACCAAATACGAAAAACAAGAAAACGATATTTTTGACCAGAACGAAAACGTAACCGAAAGTTTATCTGTTATTTCATTCGGGAGTGAAAACAAACCTTTTTTTATTCTCTTTCGGCTCACGGGAAAGCTTGCCCATCCGGCACAAACGAGGCCATGCAATGTGAGTAATATTGCACAGTATTAGGCTATTAGCGCGTACCTAAGACAGAAATTCCAAAGTAAAGATTTGTTGAAATTCTGCGAAAAGCCAAAGCAGTGGCAACCAGAGGAGTTTATATTAACGCAAGTAGAATTTCGAGTGCCTCTCATGCAGGATAACGTGGAGAGGGCATTCTCAGCGTTGAAGTTTGTTTAATCGGAGCAGTGGTCTCGCTCATCAGAGAGTACACGCGATGACGTGCTGCTTCTGAGATCGTGCTCACTCCCTTGACACAGTGCATTGAGCTTGCTAAAAATTCTTGATTGACTTTTGAGAAAATAATTAGTATGACTTTGAAGGGTACTAGTATGTGCTAGTGGTAGGAATTTGTGGTGCAGGTACTTCCGCTCTCTAGAACGTGGTAGGATCGTGTCTTACCCCTTTCCCAATTAAAGAGGAGGGCAAGTAACTATACCACAAATCCAGTGTTTTTGATCGTTATCTTAACTTCAAATTTTTACATAAAAATAAAAGCCGTTATGAACCGTTATGGAACATTTATTTCCGTTCCGGAACAAAAATGGAACAGAACTTTTTGCAGTGGAACGAAAGTAAAACCAAAACGAAAATCATTTCGTTCCAACACCCTGGCTTAAGCAGTCTTAATTTCTTGAGTCCAAGGATTCTTCCGCTGTTGAAAATCCATGTCGTGCTTGAAAAGAACGCTGAATGCGAAAGCCTTCCAACAGAGTGTTTCTGGGTTGGAGAACGTGCATCACATGTATACAGTTGAAATGAATACAAATGAACATGCATTTGTTACCATGATTTCAAATTGTCTCACATTCATAAGAATCCATCCTTCTCTCAACATTATGACTCGTGACATAAGAAGTCAATTTCTGATTCTAGCAGCAGCCCCGAGGTTTATCAAAATTACTAGAGCAGCATGATCACCTTGCTCTACATTTCTTCCAATGAGTTCTCGTTTCACCAGTTTACTTTTTTTCGTGCGGGCCTAAACATGAAGAAGACAACGTGATCTGACACAAAACGAGCATGCGCGCACACTTCCAGCAAATGCGTATCGACCGCTGCTTAACGAAGTCAAGTCGCATTGTTGCCAATAAGCATTAAATTGCGG
Source organism: Rhipicephalus sanguineus (assembly GCF_013339695.2). Lineage (NCBI taxonomy): Eukaryota > Metazoa > Arthropoda > Arachnida > Ixodida > Ixodidae > Rhipicephalus > Rhipicephalus sanguineus. The sequence continues at coordinate 155,670,682 of NC_051179.1, forward strand.
TGTCGTACGTGCCAAAAACCGGATTCGATAATGTGCGTGCACCATATTATGTGTTCTTTTAAGGTTCGCCATCATAGGCACTAGAGTATTTAGCGATACGTCACCATTAAATTCGGCTAGTGCGGCCTGCGATCAAACCTGCAACGTCATACATAGGAGCCACAGATGGTATGCTACCATGGCAGTTAGATATTTACCGTACCTATTGCGAATGCCCGCGAGAAGAAACTGGATATTCTTGCCGTAGAAGCTATGATGACCATTCGTATGACAATATAGCAGATATATAGAGCACGAAACACGGTGTCCCAGAATGAAGGCTAAAATTTCCTAACTTACCGGTAAGAGCTCCAAGACATGTTAGCTGTAGAATTAGGCCGATCTTTTCATGTTTGCCTAACTATTTTTTATGGCTGCCAGATAGTGCTATCTGGTAAAATATAAACAGCATTTCACCTGGCTTGAGTACTATATAGGCATAGGTTCCTGATGTTATCGCCACTGGTGCTTTCAGACACGTGCTACGTGTAAGGCATGAGATCACACGCAGCGACGAGATATTTATGATGAAAACTGAGCTAAAGGAACGTACAAAATTAATATATGACGTGCAGACACGTGGAAACAAGAAAACATGTCACCCCCTTCCATGGAGCTTTTCTGTTAGGATGCATAAGTTTCAGGCCTCACAATACAAGGTCAATGGATTTGACGAAGGTGTTTTCTGTTTATCTTTAGATCCCTGTAAATTTTTTTTATTTAGAAACGTTTAATCAACATTCTCGGACCGAAGGCAACACAAAAGCACAAACTCGACCCAAAGAACAAAGAGGTATCCATGAAAAAAGGTCCGCCTGGTGGCTTACATTTCTTCAAGAGATAGTGTATTTCCCAGCGTAGTTCATTCCTGCTTCACAACTGTTTGCTCCTTCATGCATAGGCGTGCGCAGAGTTCCCCGTCAGGAGGGGAGTGGGAGGGCGCGATGGTTCATCGCAGCTCCCCCCAACCCATACCAAAGTCAAGCTATGGGTCATGCATTGCGCCCCCCCCTCTTAGGTGACTAGGGGGGGCGCCGCCTCCCCCCGCCCGCGCGCACCTATGCCTTCAGGCACACACATTCAGGTGAAGTTACAACGTGATGTGATCGAAAAAGCGTAGTAAAGTATTTTGAGGAAACCCTCTCATATCCTGGGAATCCTATGAGAGCAGTACCTCCGTAAAATGAATAAGCCTTTTCTGAACGATTGAGACTTTATATTTGAAGGTGAAGAGTAGGGTTACTTACTTTGTTATATGCAGATCAACTCAACTAAAGTGGTACCACTTTCACATTTCATATGGCGACTGTATAAAGTACGCATTGTGGATTACCCTGCCTGCGTGATCAAAAAATTGAGACATTTAAACAATAAAGTCTTTTAGAGCGTGTTGTTATGCAAAAAAAAATGTTCCAATTCTAACAACTGTCTATCATTTCACTAGTTTATCGCTTGGAAGCTCAATCTGCAAAGACTATAACGTTGAAGCCAGATGAATTCGGAGCAAGGCGACCAGTCCTCCCCTGACAGAAGCGAAAATAATTGAATATCGGCAGTAGAAGCAACTGTCCCGCGAACAAACGTGGTGGAAGTTCTTTTATTTTTCAAAGCTATTTTGAAGTTTCAAGCTGCGTTTACACTTCCATGTTGTTTTCTACAAACGCCGTCAGCCTGCCCTGTTGTGATGCAGATAATGTATTTCTAACTTGATACTATAAACGAAGGAAACACAGCGCCGACCAAAAGTAAAAATATATTCTTAAAAAGACGTTTCGGCTCCCACACGGGAGCCTTGTTCACATTGAAAAATGTGCAGCAAGTTCGCTTACTTATAAGGTTGTCTAATCACATGTTTGAGGCAACGGGCATACACAGGCGGAAGATTACCACAGCTCTTGTTCAGCGTGTGCGCAGTGGTTTGAATAAACAATGATTCGAGGTGAAGCCGTGGAAAGAGTTTCTTTTCCGTGGCGATGACGGAAGCATCTTCCCAGTTGATCACATGGCCCGTGGACAAAACATGTTCGGCGAGTGCATTTGACGTCACCTTTCTGTTTTTCACGTCATTGCAGTTGTCCCGTAACCTTCTATTGAAATTGCCGGTCTCACCGATATAAAAATGTGTACAATCTGTGCAAGGGATTTTGTAGACGACACCTGGAAACCTCTCCCGCTCTAACTTGTCCTTGACGTTCGTGAGGCTGTTTCCAAGTTTACGTGCAGGTATATGGGAGACCTGTACGTCGTAGGAGCGCAAAATTCTGGCGAGTGCCTCACTGAAGCCCGGAGCATACGGCACCGACGCTCTTTTCTTTGCTGAAGGATTGCTTGGTTGGACCGGCCGTGATAGTTGACGTTGAACTGAATTGATGAATGAAGACGGGTAACCGCATGCGGTCAGCTCCCGACGGACTGTCTCCACGTCACTACGTGCGTCTTCTTCGCTTGAGCAAGTCCGTTGAGCCCGTTTTAAGAGAGTCGAGACGACAGAGCGTTTGTGGCAGGAAGGATTCAGCGATCTGAAATTCAGGTAGCGGCCAGTGTGTGTGCTTTTCCTGTAGACGGAGAACTTCAAGTGTCCGTCTTCGCGTTTTACGAGGACGTCGAGGAAAGGAAGGCAGCCCTCCGATTCTTCTTCCACTGTGAATTGTATCGAGTGTTCAATTGAATTTAGCTGAGATGTAAAGGCCGGCAAGGTCTCACGTTGTAAAACGCAAAAGCAATCGTCAACATACCCTAGGAATACTTTCGGTGAGACGGCAAATGAGGACAAAGCACGACTCTCGACCGCTCCCATGGTGATGTTCGCGACGGTGACAGACACGGAAGCACCCATGGCAGTGCCATGTACCTGTTTATAGAACTTGTTCCGGAACGTAAAGTAAGTGTTCTGCAAGCAGAACCGGAGAAGCCTCGCGAGGTCTGCAACCTCTATTGGTGTTCGGCTTGGCAGTGTCGCGTCAGCCTCCAGGGCCGAAGTGCACACTTCAACGGTAAGCTCGACAGGTACGCTCGTAAACAGAGACTTGACATCAAAGGACACTAGCACCTCGTCTTCTTCTAGTGGCAAGTCTCGCACTTTGTCAATAAAATCGGCAGAATTCCTAATATGCGTATGAGTTCGTCCGACAAGAGGGGAGAGGATTCTGTGCAGATAGCCAGACAGCTTAAATAACGGCGAACGTGTGAAATAAATAACGGCGAACTTGCTGCACATTCTTCAATGTGAACAAGGCTCCCGTGTGGGAGCCGAAACGTCTTTTTAAGAATATATTTTTACTTTTGGTCGGCGCTGTGTTTCCTTCGTCTATGTCTTTCCCCGGCCAGGCGGGTTTCCGCCAAACTCTCGACTTCATAACTTGATACTATGTCAGCATGTCAGAAGACGGCGTTAAGGGCGAACCACGCGTGGCGTTTTCTGTTGTCGCATCTTTCGGCTTCGTCACATGAACACCGCCACACAGGGTGGCTAACTACATCAGAAGCGCTGAGGTCAGCCCCAGCCCAGGGTTCCACTACGTGACCAGGGGGACTGAACCTGAAACCTCATAGTGTTCAGCTTCCCTCAATGGACCAACAAGAAATAATCCCGATCTCAGCTATTACGCTCCACTTGTACTTTTGTATGAAAATGAACTGCCGGGAAAGAGAGATCGGACACCGAGAAGAAGGCGACAGAACAAACCTGGAAGAACAACTGCATTTTATTGCACGAAACATAACACTTTAAGCTTCCTGCATTCACGCTATGCATGCGCGGGTGTCATCGTAAAGACGCAACGAAGCACGACGCAAAAGCAAAGGCATACACTAATCACTCGAAATGGAACATTTTAGGGAAGCGTGCTTCTATGTCGCGGAGCCTTACGGACGTGGCATTTAGACATGTCTTTCCTTGCGTTACAACGTAAAAAGTTTTTAAAACGTCCCTTCGTGACTTGCTTTTTCCGCGACCTTAAATAATGGTATTTCATTTTCATGTGCCAGCTGGCCCAACTATCGATGATGTCCCAGTTTTGTAGTATGAAAAATGAGACACAGTGCCACTGAAAGGTGTATCTTTCTTTATCTTAATTGGCCTGATGTGGACGATAAAGAGAACCACAAATAATGAGCGGTGTCTGAGATTTGAGGTTTTTGGGTGTAGCGCCGCGTACGAATTGGTACGATAAAAGATGACAGGAAAGAGGCGCAATGAAATACCAACTAGCCTGCATTGACACCCTTGAGATTTGAGGCCACGTATACGGCCAATACCGGCCGTCCTGCTAAGCCTACCGCTGAACTTCGGTATGGTTGCAGTACCATCGGGTATGGTTCTCGGAAACAGTTCATCGAGGTCACGAGCGCTTTGCTGTCGAAACTTCTAGAGACAACAATAATGCACATACAAGCATCTATTGAGAATATGAGGGTTACACAGTCCACGGCGGTGGATTAATAGATCCCCACGCAGTTTGAATTTTCTTTAGTCCGATTTTCTTCGAACTTCCTTTGTGTATAGACGCATGCGCCTTCATGATCTGTTAAGGGGATACCGATCTCGTTTTGTTTTGTTTCGGCGAGGAAAATTGCACCACGTGTCCTTTTTTTTGTAACGTATTTATGTGTACTCTTTCAATAAACCTTCAGTTGCGAGTGTGCGCTTTGTGCCGTCGGTTCCTCCCTTTTGTCCTTGTTCCCAAAGTGTGCCTATTTGCTTTAAGATATGAACCGTTACCAACTAGCCCAAATGGCTGTTTTGCTATAATAGATCCGAGGCGGACGGCACTCGCTGTGGCAGCAGTGGCGACGCCGTTACGCGCTAATTCATTGCTGTCCGTTAAACTGCATCCGGCGTCGACGCCGACGCTGCCGATATCTTGGACTCTCGGTGACGGCCGCCGTCACTGGGAGTGCTGACTACGAGTGACGCCGGGGAGCGAAGCGCCAGTGGAATGCCGGCAAAAACGCTGTATGTGGTTGGACCTTTATGAGCATGTTTGCTTTAGGACACAGGCTCGGCATTCTTCTATGACTGCGCTACTCTCCACAGCCAGCCCAGCGCGCTAGTTCACTGGGAAAATGCGTGGTTTGGCATAGCCATAATGCAGTTTGCAAAGCTTCATAGGAAAATATTAATTCACGCTTAGCAGCGGGGTATTTTCGTGCAATGAACATGGCCGCAACTATTTTGCAGCCTTGTTGGCAATGCATCTTAATCACCACAGCATTAGATTGCAAGTGTCAGGCACACTTCTTTTGTCATTTGTAACTGGTGGCCATTTATACGAAGGTGGTAATGAGGGTTCGAGAAAAGAATGTTCAAATATGATCGAAAATGTTCTCTGTTTCATCGACGGTGCCTTCAGATTGTATATAGTACTAATTTTTTGGCCTGGTATGCAAATTTTAGCACATCATGAGAGCAGTGCCAACCGCTTCGGTTACGAGTGTATCAAAAGCCACGCGTAGCTATTGCTGGCTTGGCCTGAGTACCACTCAGTATTGACGACTGAATTGCGCATGATGTGCGAGGTACAAGTGTTTCAGTGAAAAGAATAACCGGAGCGGTTGATGCTTGTGCTGGTGAGAAATAGTGGAACAACTATCGTTTGAGTACACGCTTGAAAAGGGGAACATGCCTTAGAGGAGTGTTCTTTACGAACTATGGCTCTACCAAAACAACCGGCCGATGACTTGTCAGTACTTGAATCCCCTGTCTTGCCATGCTGCTGGTGATGGTGGAGTTGCAGGAGACGGATTTAGCCTTGAATCCATAGCCAGCAATCGTTCCGTCTAAGCCAGGTATTAAAAAGGCCGTCTCTCGAAGGAAGTGAAACAGCTCAAGCCTTGTTTGGGAAAGATATATATCCTGCTTGTGATGTCTCCGTCGCAAAAAATGAAACCACACTTATTCCCTCCAAGTCATACTTGAGTTTTCTCCTGCAAACTCTTACATACTGACTATTAATACTGACTCTTAATACTGACTTCGTGTGTTGTGCACCATACTATTTCCATCTGACTATTTCACATGTGTTTGTAATGTTTTGCTACACGAATCGGTAACCTGGTCTACCTGTCTACTTGTTAACGATAACAAAACGAAAAATGAAAAAGTGGTACTCAATGCACACTTTTCGGTTCCTGGTTTGCTTCGACGCTGATGTGCCTAAACAATTACGCTACCGTAAAAGCTCTGTGTGCATGTTCCCAGAGTTACAATCGAAGGCAGCTTTTACTGTGAGATCCGTAAATAATATCAAAGTGTGCTACGTTATCTTCTAACTGAACGCTACGCTTCGGTTTAGGTGCATGATTTATCTCGCAGGGCGAAATTGTTGACATCTATTTGAACGGCAGGAAGTGGAATATGGAAGCTTGCGATGACAAAATCCGTAAAGAGGGGGTGGGTGCTCGAGCCCCCATCTTCTGTTTACGGATTCTGTCACTGGCATCTATTTGTGCTACATTAATACACAGGCAGAGCATACTTAGATAGAAATAATGGCGTCTGTGGGGTTTAATGTTCCTTGTTTCATATATACGAATCCAATGTCAATCCCACGCTGAATAGCCTCTTCAACATGACGTGTGTAACTAATGTTAAACAGCGGAATACGCAGAAAACGGGACGTGCGTCGTGTCCGCCTTGCTTTACTTTGAAATGTCGCCCTCTCTACAAGCAGTGCGCACTTTATCGTTTGCGAGTTTCATGTGTTTCGTAGCTTTTTTTTTGCTCAGTCATTGTATGGTACGTGATACGCACTGACTGCATATAGAGGAGCATCTGTAAAACTAACAAAAAGTCAGCGTTTTCACCGGCACGACATGTGAATGGCCTCTTCATATCCGCAACGATAACTTGTGCATGTCCGCTTGTCTTGTCTAAGCACACTGAGCAAGCGGAAGCAGCTTCAAAATTTATGAACTTGCCTTCATATGAGAGGTAGAGCATATATTTCGTCTTGGCTTCTAGGCATTGCTAAATAAATTGATTGCGGTTTTAAGTTTGAGCAGTGCTTGCAGCCGACAGATCCTTTGCGCTAAATATGACATCCGCCTTATTAGTAAGACAGCGTCCGCCGCTCATACGTGTAGATGATGTAAGAGCGTCGTTTCCGTGATTGTTTCAGTGCAGTCCTGAGAGAGAGAGCTCATTACCTCAGTGGCATAGGTATAAAATGGTCGCCTACTTTTTCTCGAGTCACTTCTCGCAATTGTGACGGAAGATACGTTTTTCCCGCAAACCGCGAGCTTGAAACCATGAAGGCCGTAACGTTCGCAGTGCTGCTTCTCGTCGCCATTGTGTTGTGCGGTGAGTCGTCGCATGTCTTGTTAGGTCATGTCGCCATTTGGCCCTCTCTTAACAGGAATGAAGTACAGAGTACCCTTGAGATCAGATAAGAATTGATTGGCTAGAGAGAGATAATATTCTTCAATGAAATGCATGGAGAGGTTAGCATGGTTTGTCGCCTGGCTTGCTACTCCAGGTGTCGGGTGATGACTATGGTATATACAATGATCACATATACACCATATACACACAAATAGTACGTACTAGTATTGCGCAGTAACTTATTGCCTTCGTCTATAGTTCAGAAGGGGCCTTTATTATGAACCTATTGCGAGATTATTTAAGGGTTTCCTATACCACGCCCACTGAAAGATTTCACTTTAAAATATTTAAGCTTTTATTACAAAATTTTCTCCAAGGCCCTTGCATTATTGCCATGAAAGTTCATCAGATTCACAGCGTATGAAGATCATCTGTTGCACAATATGGATGCCGCCGTTTTTGCGTGGTACCACTTCTTGACGAATTTGACAAATATTTATGGCGCCTCTAACCTATTATATGCATAACATATCATGCGATGTTGTTTCATGAAATGTGTAGCAATTCTTGGTCTCTCCCACTGCTAAATTTGCAAAAATAGGTACTCAGTGAAGGCTTACTGCTGACCGGTGAAAATTTTAATGCTCGAGTTATTTTTTCGATATAAGACTTACACTGCAGAGTGCCAGTTGGAGGATAGCAATGAATTTTAGGCGCTGCATTACCTTCCAACAATAGTGTGCATGAAGGTAACCGCCGATTTATAGTAAAGGAAAAATTAAAATGCACACAAGCGTAGATTTTCACACCATGCGCACAATGAAAGCGCACCGCGATACTTCACGCTGGTGAGTAGAATTCAATGGCATTTATAATGTATTCTTACGTTGTATCGGTTATCACGGTATCAGGAAACAAAACAATCTAAGCTTTAAAATTTACTTTTGCGGGTTTTCGTTCCTGTCAAATCGGTAATAAGTTCGTTCCTGCGAGTTGCAGGTTCTAGAAAACACACTTTTGCTGATATCTAAGCAACCGCGTCTTTATAGTTGTCTGGCGGGGTTACTCCTCTACGTGAAGACCAATCAGCATTTGAAGAAAAACTGGTATGACGCAAAGCAGACGGGGACGAAGGGAAGACAAGAACTGACAGGCACAGGCACCCGTGTCTGTCAGTTCGTGTCTTCGCTTCGTCCCCGTCTTCTTTGCGTCATAGCAGTTTTCCCTCAAGTAATGAGCCAACTAGCTCAGCTGCAAGCCCTGTTGACCAATAAGCACTGTGTTAATAAACGAATAATTTGTGTAGCCCTCTCCCGCTCATTGTTTCAAAAAATTCTGTCCACTATACTCGAAAACTAATACGCAATTAAGGATGAGTTCGCACGGAAAGTATATACCAAGAGCGCACGTACGAACGATTCCTTCCCTTTCGTCACCAATGCGCTGTTTTTTAGCGCTGTCATGATACTAAAGAGAATCCAATATGGTGGAAAGAACTCCCCGCTAGCCTAATATTTTCTGAATAATTCGTTCGAGTTGCCTCCGAATATATCATTCCAGTTCAAATACGTCTTCTTCATTTTGTCTTCATGACTGTCACCTAATGCGGAACGTCAAAGAATCGTAATTTTTTTTCTCCATACCTCAAATCTCTTGTAACGCATTGTTCTGAACTGTATTCTCGCCATTCACTACGCTATATCTCCTCTCCATACGAAACTAAACAGGGCAAGCAGTTAGAGAACTTGCCCAAGGATTTCATTTTGCTTCCCGCTTTTCCCGTATAGGCTAAGCCTGTCTCTACGGAACAGTAATTACGGGAGGCGTAGACATTACAAATCGTCCTCTTGTATGGGGCGAAACCATCATTTTATTGTTTTCTATAACTCCGTAGGTGACTTTTCACCAGGGGGCGCCGACTAGTGCAAAAGTTCGAACATCGGCTCCTGCTTGTTTCAATGATTTCAGTCCAATAGTATCTCTGCCTTATGCTACCTTTTGTGGTACCTGACGCGGCAAGTTACGAAGTTCACGTGGATACCAAAGTTTCGTCTGTGAGTGGTCCCTTTGCTGGATTCTCAAGTCTTTTCGTCCAGACAACGCCGCTAGGCCACTAGGCCTAACCGGCTAGGCGTACTTCTCCGTCGAAGGCGCGGCGGAGGAGCGTCTCCCCCGCGCAGCCGTGCCTGTTCTTCCCAAGATGTCCATGCAAGTCACCGTGGAGGGGGAGGATATCAGTCCTGAAGAGTGCATGCAGTCCGGGTGGACTACGGCCATTTCAAAACGGAAAACGCAAGGAACGCCCGCGCAGGGCGGTCAGACGCACTCGTCACAACGTGGAGGCGGAATCGGCGGGGCACGCACTCCCGCCGGCGTGAAAAAGCGTATCATCGCTGCGTCCAGGCTCCCCCCTCTGCCGAGAGAGAACTACAGGATCATAGTTAGACCCAGGGGAGGCCTAAATGTGAAGAACGTGAGTCAAATCAAGGTGGCCCATGCTCTCGCGTCGGCGGCGCAGCTTGCTCCGGCCGAAATCGCCAATGATATTGTGTGTTCCAACGTCATGCAAAATATTTTCGTCGTGAGTACGCCGGAGGAGAAGAACGCACGGGCATACTCGAAAGTTGAGTTAATCACTGTTGGAGGGGCAAACTACGAAGTCGGCTCCTATTTGGCTGCGCCGGACAACACATGTAAGGGCGTCGTCAAGGGCGTCGACCTCGACTTCAGCGAAGAAGAGGTCACAGACATGATTGTACACCCTAGGAATCCGACGGCCCTGGAGGTCAAGCGCATCAGGAACACCACTACGGTCGTTGTCCTCTTTGATGGACTAAAGGTACCCAACTACGTCGTGTGTGGACCAAGCATGCTTCGATGCACACTCTACCGTAGACAAACGGACGTATGCTACGCCTGCGGCAGACTGGGACACCGGGCCGATGTTTGTCCGACACCCGAAAACACGATCTGCAGGGGATGCGGCATTGAATCCCCGACCGAAGACCACGTCTGTACACCAGAATGCGCCCTGTGTGGGGGCCCTCATCCCACGGCGGACAAGTCATGTAAGCAGCGATTTCATATGCCGTACATCGTTCGCAGAAGAAGGAGGGAGCGCCAGAAAGTCAAGTCACCTGCGTCGCCCATAAGAGAACGAGCTCAGAGCAGGTCATCCTCGAGGGGACGCTCCGAGATGCCACGATCTCGTTCCAAGAGCCGCTCGAGTTCCAGAGGCCGTTCCCGCTCCAAGGGGCCGCCAACTGTGCGTATCCATGAGCCACCTGCGCCCGGGCCGACCGAGTGGGCCGATCGAGTCAAGGGAACAGCGTCAAGGGTAAGGAGGGCTTCATCACCACCGCCAGAGCATAGCGCGGCTAGGTTGTTGCAGCTAGAACGCGAGAACGCTTCGCTCAGGAACGCTTTAGAGCAGTTGAGGGCTGAGATGGACGAGATGAAGAGGGCTGGTCAGGGACAACCGGTTCAACGCCCTCTGCCACCTGTAACCGAAAGAGCCGAAACGCCAATAGAAACGCTGATGGAAATACCTGCCGAGACGCCTGCGCCCCGGCGTCCCGCCAAAAAGAGAGCGCTGTCCCAACCCATACTAGATGAGGGCATCGACGAGCTCAGAGCAGAGTTAAGAGGATTCCAGTCCGAATTGAGGGACGCGCTCAAAGCCCTCAGCGAAGCGGTCTCTGCCATGAACGCGAGAGTCGATTCAGTCGAATCTAAGATGACGATCACGGATCAGCTGTCCGGTTCTGTCGTGCGCACCGCCTCTCCATCAGTAGGTAGCTCCACAGCCCGGGCGTTCCAAAATTCACCGCAGCTGGCGTCTGATCACGGCGTCTCGGATGACAGGCTAATCGACGGCCGCAACCATGGCGGGTCACGATAGTAAAATAGTTGTTTGGCAGTGGAACTGTTGCGGCTCCCAACGTAAAAAGGCAGTCCTGCAGCAGTTTGTCAGATCCCATCCTAATAGCCCTCACGTCATTTTACTACAGGAGACACTGGCTGACTCGGTCTCTCTTTCGGGATACGAGTCTCATTCGATATACGGACAGGGCAAAAGAGGTATCTGTACGCTAGTATCAAAAAAGCTCACCTTCGTCGTACACAATTTATTTATGGACCACAGTAAAACAGAGCACTCGCTAATCGAGCTCATTCCTAGCGGCCAGCTCAGGAATAGCCTTTTTCTTCTTCACATTTACAGCTCCCCACGAGATATGAGGCAGCGTTTTACGTCTCTCATTTCTAAGGCGGTACGCAAGGCGGCAGGTTGTCCGCTTGTAGTGGCTGGTGATTTCAATGCTCCGCATCATGAGTGGGGATACCACCGCGTTACGGCCAAGGGGGCGAACCTCTGGCGGGCGGCGTCCGACTACGGTCTCACCCTGGTCACGGACCCGTCCTTTCCAACTAGGATCGGAAACTCGTGCAGCAGAGATACCACGCCGGACCTTACTTTCGTCGCAAACGTCGGGAACGCCGCGTGGTGTAATCTTAATGAGACCTTGGGCAGTGATCACTGCGTGCTGGCCACGTCATTGGTGGTGCGTAAGAGGTCGCCGAAGGAGTTTACGATTACTGACTGGGATATTTTCCGTAAACTCAGGGAGGAGAGGGAAGCCGAAAAACCCACTTCCCTAGATAGTTGGGTAGCGCAGCTTAAGGAGGATGTACAGTCGGCCACCAAGTCCGTTGCCACCGACATGAATGTTGACAGGATGGACAGCCGACTGGCACACCTTCTGGAGGCTAAAGGGGCCCTCCTGGCTAGATGGAAAGGTCAGCGGCTGAACCGCAGACTGCGAAAAAAGATCGCGGAATTGAATCGCACCATAGAGATGCACTGTCAAATGCTTTCCAAGCAACAGTGGAATGAAATCTGCAACTCGGTGGACGGACAGATGCGAACTGGCGGTAAATGGAACCTGCTCAAGCATTTGATAAAGGAATCCAATTCCAGGACTAATCAGAGACGCGCCACTGATAAAATTCTACATTTGGCCCGCCAGGACAACTCCGATACGGCAATACTAGAGTCTCTCGCCAAAAGATATCTACCTTTAGCCACTGCGCATGATGTGGTCTATCCGCCTTACAAGGGCCCTCCGATGGCCACTTTGGACGAGCCCTTTGGCGTCCCTGAGGTGAAGGAGGTCCTCGAAGGTCTCAATGGTCGTTCTGCTCCGGGTCCGGACGGCATCTCAAACAGACTTCTTCGCAATTTGGACGACGAGTCGATCGCATTCCTAACCGACGAAATAAATCGGGTTTGGGAGAAGGGTGCGGTTCCAGAATCGTGGAAGCTGGCGTCGGTCGTCCTAATTCCGAAGCCGGGGCGCGCTCCTGACCTGACGAATCTCAGGCCGATCTCACTCACGTCGTGCATAGGCAAAGTGGCTGAACATGTGATTAACAACCGTGTATCCAAGCACATTGAGGACCGCGGTCTTTTTCCGTATAATATGATTGGGTTTCGACACTCCCTTTCCACTCAGGACGCCATGAAGATGATAAAATGTCAGATCATCGATAGAAACACAAGGGACGTCAGGGCCATTCTGGGTTTAGATCTAGAGAAGGCTTTCGATAATGTCTCGCACGCCCACATACTCGATTGCATCTCAGACCTCGGTCTAGGCCAGAACTTCCACGCATTTGTCGGCTCGTTCCTCAGACACAGAAAGGCTGCACTAAATATTGGGGACCTCCGGTCAGGGCCCATCGAGCTCGGCTCGAGGGGCACACCGCAGGGCTCGGTGGTATCCCCGCTCCTGTTCAACATCGCCATGTACAAATTGTCTCAGAGGCTTTCGGAGGTCGAGGGCATCAATCACACCCTCTACGCAGACGACATCACCGTATGGTGTGTCGGAGGCAGCGAGGGTAGGGTGGAGGAAGCCCTTCAGGAAGCGCTGGATCGCACAGAGGATTTCCTCGTAGGGACGGGGCTCCGCCTCTCCTCGAGCAAGTCGGAGCTCCTTCTGTACAGACCTAGTAGAAGGGGGGTTAAGCCTAAGGGCTGGGTCCCCCTGTCGGAGGTCAACATTGTACTCCACACCAGCGAAGGACACTCCATTCCCAGAGCTGAGGTTATCAGGGTTCTCGGTATGCTCATCGAATCCAACGGATGCAACGGGCATACCATCGCCAAAATTACCGCGAAGATGAACAGCATGGTACGGCTAATTACTCGGGTCTCGAACAGTCGAGGTGGAATCAGGGAGGACAATCTCTTGAAGCTATTCCACGCGTTCTTGATGAGTCACGTCATATACGTGGCCGCCATGCACTCCTGGCAGAATCACGAAAAGGCGAAGCTTAATATACTCATTCGAAAAAGCATCAAACGGGTGCTGGGTATTCCGATGAATGCCAGCACAGCGAGACTAATGCAGCTCGGGGTTCACAACACGTTAGAGGAAATTATCGAGGCGCAGCACACGGCTCAGGTTGCCAGGCTGTCTACTTCGCCCGCTGGCAGGGAGATTCTGGCGGTTTTGGGTTGTAATCCATCTCTTGAGGAAGAATGCAAGTTTAGCCTTACTAGGGAGCAGCGAGCCAGTATAACTGTTTTCCCGCTTCCCCGCAACATGCACCCACAGCACAATGCAGGCAGGCGAAGGGCCAGAGGCGAGGCCTTACTAAAACAAGTTCGCGATGACCCGCACTCCGCATGCTTTGTGGACGCCGCGCAGTACGGCAGATCGGCAAACTTTACGGCCGTCCTAGTGGACCACAGTGGCGCAGTTCTCAACTCTGCATCTCTCATGAATACCACCCCGGCTAGAGCCGAGCAGGCCGCGGTGGCTCTCGCTTTACTTGACGAGAATAGGCATCAAATCTACACCGACTCTCGCGCGGCTGTCAGAGCCTTTGCATCAGGTTCCGTTTGCGCCGAGGTCGCACACATCCTAGGTGACAGAGTCATTTCCTCACACACCATCACGTGGTTTCCGGCTCATCTCGGGTCGCACTTATCCTCTCTGACTAACCTCAACGAGGTTGCCCACACCCGCGCGCGCGAGCTAACCCACCGCGCCGGGTTGGACGGTGGCGGTACCTCGGGGACTGGTCGGGAGGTTTTTCGAGATCCTTTATTCACGTTCCACGAGGTTTGTAAGCACTACCAGCTGTCTAGGCGAACGTTTCCTCTTCCGCACGAGAAACTCTCCAGGCCTCAGGCTGCCATGCTTCGCATGCTGCAGACCATGTCTTATCCTAGTCTATCAACCCTAAGTTCTTACACGGATGCTTTTGAACCGGACTGTCCCGATTGTGGCGCGAGAAGCAGTTTAGATCACATGCTCTGGCGGTGTCCCTCCTTACGGGGCCCTCAACGCCTCACTGAAGAAGAGTGGTGCTCCGAGCTAAGGAGCTCGAATCTACTACACCAATTAAGGGCCGTCCAGAGGGCCCACGACGCGGCGGTGAGGCTTGGCCTCCCCGTCCCCACGTGGGAGCGGCCCGCGGCGCTGCCGCCCTGAACGGCTGCGGTGCTCCTCAGGACTATCTTAATAAAGTTCATTGTCTGTCTGACTCCGTAGGTAAAGAGTCTGTGACGGGAAAATTGTGGTTAGCCACAAGACTAACATAGATGTGGCAGCACATCATGTTACAGCGTCATTATGCACGCTTACTGCTTGAAAATCTTCTGCCATTTTCTGTAGAAACTAGCTATCATAAAAGAATCCCCAATTTAGGCTTTTCTGGTAAGTACGATCCAGTTTCTTTCTTATTCACAGTTCTCGTCCGTCCCAAGGCATTCCCGCTGACCTCCTCTAAGCAGCGTAACCGATCTCTGCGTCGGTCCCCTCTTTTGGGAGAAATAAAGTTTTTGATCATCATCATCTCGGTAGAAGAAATGATTCTCACAGAAAGAATGCATTGTAGTGTGACCGACGATCGTGCTCGCTAGGCTTTATATGGCATTTTTTGTAGCTCGTATAATTGTCTTTGAATATGGAGTTATTGTTCGTTTTTCACTACTTGTAATTAAAGATTGTGCATATTTTGTATACGGTGGTGCAGTGGCGTACCAACTTGTTTGCGAGTGGGGGGGCTATATATATATATATATATATATATATATATATATATATATATATATATATATATATATATATATATTATAAGGAACAGCTTTATTCAAGTCGAGCTCGAGCTGACACACACTGATGATGATATCTACAGATGAGGAAGTTGTACAAATGATGATGATATGTCCAGTTCACAAAGAAGAATCAGTATGCGCTCACACTAATTCCCTCTCGCGCTGGAAGCGGCCGCCTGGCCGCGCGACAGTATTAAGAGGTACGTCGTGTATACGGCTTCAACCGAGAAACATGCACGATTTCTGTCCCACGGCAACGGTGATCCGAAGGAGGTCTAAGCGGTGAGACACGGTAATTAACGGGCGATGTTTGCTCAATGACCGTGTAAGGTCCAATAAAGCGACTCATGAATTTTTCGCATAAGCCGGGAACGCGCGCCGGAGTCCAAAGAAGAACTTCGTCGCCAGGGGTGAAGGCGACAGCACGGTGAGTCGTGTCGTAGCGAGACTTCCGAGCTTCCTGGGAGATGCCGGTGTTAATTCGGGCGAGGTGACGGCAGTGTGCAAGGCGAGACAGAAATTGTTCGCATAAAGGACTTGCTGAGGTTGCAGGAGCCGAAAGGAACGAGACGTCCAGAGCGAAACTCGGTGAACGGCCATGGACCAGGAAAAAGGGAGCAAAGCCGGTGGTGCGTTGCGTAGCCGTATTATAGGCGAACGTCACGAACGGCAGAATTGAATCCCAGTTCGTGTGGTCGGGGTTGATGTACATGGCGATCATGTCCGAGAGGGTGCGATGAAAGCGTTCTGTCAAGCCGTTGGTTTGCGGGTGGTAAGTAGAAGTGGTCTTGTGAATGGTGTTGGTGGCGCGCAGAACCTCAGCAACAACAGAAGAAAGGAAGACTTTGCCGCGGTCACTGAGCAGCACGCGTGGAGCTCCATGGCGTAAAAATATGTTTCGGAGAAAAAAATCGGCGACTTCAGTGGCAGTCCCAGCTTGTAGCGATGCTGTTTCCGCGTAGCGTGTTAGATGGTCAACAGCCGTCACAATCCAACGATTGCCATTGGAGGTCACGGGAAGGGGGCCGTACAAGTCTATCCCGACGACTTCGAAAGGCAAAGCGGGACAAGGAAGAGGTTGCAGGAGACCAGAAGGAGCTGTGGTGGGTCCCTTGCGGCTTTGACAGTGGACGCACGATGCAACATATTTGGCAACGGCTGAAGAAAGGCCAGGCCAGGTGCAGCGACTTCGTATTTTCTCGTACGTTTTGTGGTAGCCGAGATGACCGGCGGTGGGATCATCATGGAATGTATGAAGAATCTCACGTTGTAGAGAACGTGGTATAACTGGGACCCATTTGTTTCCATCGACGTGATAAACGTAGCGATGTAAAGCACCACTGTGTATGTTTAATTGGTCAAGTTGTCGACGCAGTCGGGCGTTCGGTGGAGTAGAAGTACCTTCCATGCGTGCTAGAATAGAGCTGCAGTAAGGGTCGACGCGTTGATGCGACACAAGGACAGATGGGCTGCCGGATCTTAGCCAACTGAGCGCTGAGATGGGCAGAGCAGTCTCGGTGGACGATGGCGAGGGTGAGTTATCACGGCTGGGAAGAGGGCAGCGAGAGAGAGCATCAGCGTCTTGGTGCTTCTTTCCAGGTCTGTAGGCTACATCGAAATCGTACTCTTGCAAGCGAAGTACCCAGCGACCAAGGCGACCCGATAAGTTCTTTAGGGACGAAAGCCAGCACAGTGCGTTATGGTCGGTAACGACTGTAAAGTGGCGGCCATGGAGATATGGGCGAAATTTTTGTACTGCCCAAACAACAGCAAGGCACTCTTGCTCTGTTATGGTGTAATTCTTTTCTGCAGTAGTCAGAGCACGACTGGCGTAAGCGACGACTCGTTCGCGTGCGTTGATGTCCCGTTGCAGGAGAACGGCACCGAGACCACGACCGCTAGCGTCAGTGTGGAGGATGGTTGGTGCGCCTGGATCGAAGTGGCACAGTACTGGGTCGGATGTCAGGGCTTGCTTCAACGCCAAGAAAGCCCTTTCACAGCTTTCGCACCAAACGAAGGGCGCGTTACTTGCGAGCAGTTGATGGAGCGGAGACGCAAGCTCTGCGAAGTCGCGTATGAAGCGCCGGAAGTACGATGCCAAGCCGAGAAAACTGCGCAGGTCCTTTTGACGCAGCGGACGGGGAAACTCAAGGACAGCAGCAAGCTTCTCAGGGTCCGGCCGAATCCCTTCTTTGCTGACTAAGTGCCTGAGAACCTTGATGGTCTTGCTGGCGAAGCTACATTTTTTTTGTATTCAGCTGCAGGCCAGCTTTTGCAAGGCAGGCTAGGACTTCTTCGAGACGTTGCAGATGTTGCGGGAACGTGGACGAAAACACTACTATGTCGTCGAGATAACATAAGCAGGTTTTCCATTTCAAACCGCGCAGTACGCTGTCGATCATGCGTTCGAAGGTAGCGGGCGCATTACAAAGTCCGAAAGGCATTACATTAAATTCATACAGCCCATCTGGGGTGGAAAAAGCGGTCTTCTCTTTGTCAGATTCGGACATCGGTATTTGCCAGTAGCCCGATCGCAGATCAAGGCTAGAAAAATACTCGGCACCATGCAACGAATCCAGTGCGTCGTCGATCCGTGGCAGGGGGTAAACATCTTTGCGCGTTATCTTGTTCAGCGCACGGTAATCGACGCAAAAACGTACTGTTCCATCTTTCTTTTGCACTAAAACAACTGGGGACGACCAGGGGCTCGAGGAAGGACGTATGATATTCCGTCGAAGCATGTCTGAGACGTTTTCCTCGATGATCTTGCGCTCTGCCAGAGACACGCGATACGGGCGCCGGTGAATAATACGAGAGCCGTCGGTCTGAATGCGGTGAGTAGCGGCAGTGGTCATACCAAGGGCGGGTGAATTAATGTCGAAGAGAGAACGATGCCGGTTCAATAAGGTGAGTAAATCTTGACTCTGGGCTGCTGTCAGGTCAGGGCTTATGGTGGTCGACAAAGGTGTAGAAGGGCTCAGTGGCGGCGAGCTTGACTCCGGTAGTTCTTCTTGACGCGGAAGGGCAACAACTGCAACGGGATGAAGGTCAACCGCGCAAGTGACTGTTGATCCACAAGGCAGCATTAAGGGTTCGGGGGTTTGATTTAGTGCAGTAAGCAAGGCAGACCCGTGAGAGAAGCGAATAAGCCCTGGAACAATGAGAATGCCTCGATGTAGGGTATGACCGTAAGGTAGCACGAGCACGTCACCATCCACAATGTTGTTGGAATTAACGCTGATTATTTCTTCTCTAGATGGCCAAAGCACATAATCTGAGGTGGTGACGAGGCGAATGCGCCCCTCGTGTTCAGACAAAGAAGAGTCAGTGGCATTGAGCTGTATGAGGCGCTGACGACAAGATATAGAAGCGGATGCAGAACACAAGAAGTCCCACCCCAAAATGAGTGCGTGGGTGCACTCACGCACTCACGCACTCACGCACTCACGCACTCAGCAAATACTATATGATGACGAATACCATCTATGCAAACACGAACCGTACACTGTGCCAGTGGGCGAATGATGGTGTTCGTCGCTGCACGGAGAGATGGGCCGCAATAAGGCGTGGTCACTTTTCTGAGGCGAGAACAAAAGTCAGCGCGAATAATCGAAATAGCAGCGCCAGTATCCACAAGAGCTTCGACACGTACACCTTCTACGAACACTACTAATAAGTTCGATGGTCGCTCTGGAGGAACTGTTGGCTGTCCGGCGGATGCAGTTTCCCCTCCTAAAACTGCATCGGAGACTTTTCCGAGTGGGCGTTTGAGAATTGGGAGGCGGGTCGCAGAGGCGACACTGAACGGCGGCGTGGAGATGGTGACCGGCGGCGAGACTCACGAGAATTCCCAGACCTGTCAACACTGTAAGGAGGAGAGGGTGAACGGCGGAAGGAAGAGCGGTAAGGCGTTCGTTGGTAGCTCGCGGTTGGACGGACGCCCGTGCGTTCCTCGGGAGCGTAGCCACGTTGCTCGTCCTGTTGGCGCCGTCTGCAAAACCGAGAGATGTGTCCTCGGTAGCCACAGTAATAACAGATGGGTCGAGGAGGTCGTTGTGCGGTATAATAAGGCTGTAGACGCATCGGTTGTGACAACGAAGCCATAGGTGCATGGTCTCCTGGTGTAGGCGCAGGGACGGGGGTGGCTGCAGAGAGCGCCGCAACATCGGCGTACGTTAGCACCTGACGCGCGCAGGGACCGTCGGAACACGGTAGACGTGATGCGGCCGCTATCCCTTGCTTAATGATGTCCCGCAAGTTGGTTGGAGCTGAAGGTAGAGGAGATTGCGGAGCGCAGGAAGAGCAACGCCCATGAAGCTCTTCACGAACGATGTCACGGATCAGCGAACGTAAGTCCAGGGCCGCAGGAAGACGAACGTCCGAGGTGTCGTAGCATAGGCGAAGAGACTGGAGTTCGTCAAGTCGCTGGCAAATGGTGATCACGTCCTGAGTGGTGGCAGGATTTTGCATAGCAAGGGCGTTAAAGGCGACGGTGTTTATGCCTTTAATAATATGGCGTATGTGATCGGTCTGGGACATGGCGGAGTTAACACGCTTGCACAGTGCAAGGACATCCTCAATGTACGACGTGTACGATTCGCCGGGCAGTTGAATGCGTTCAGCCAGCTTCTTCTTCGCTGCCTCAGCAGGAACTGTGGGGGCACCGAAAATCTGACGAAGCTGCTGCGTGAACGTGTCCCAGTCGGGAAGATCTGGTTGATGGTTCCAGAACCAGGTTTTGGCGACATCACACAGGTAGAAGGGGACGTTTCGCAACTTCTGTGGGTTGTCCCACCTGTTTAAGTCGCTGACAAGGTCGAAGTTTTGTAGCCAGTCTTCGACGTCATCCCCTCGTAGACCAGAGAAGACCGGCGGATCACGCTGACGGCTGTTATTGGCCAGAGCGGAGGCTGAAGGCGGAGGCTGTAGTGGGCCGGTGGCGTCGGACGTACCAGGATTTTCGTGAGCGGCCATGGCAGGTGGTAGTACACGACGACCCGAGCGGAGCTCCAGCGAGATTGAGCGAGAGGACTGGGGGACCGAAAAGCACCGTCCACCACTTATAAGGAACAGCTTTATTCGAGTCGAGCTCGAGCTGACACACACTGATGATGATATCTACAGATGAGGAAGTTGTACAAATGATGATGATATGTCCAGTTCACAAAGAAGAATCAGTGATGCGCTCACAATATATATATATATATATATATATATATATATATATATATATATATATATATATATATATATATATATATATATATATTTGTAGCGTCATCATCATGGCCATTCATCATCATCGTCATTTTCCAACCACCGCGCCGCGTCTCTCGTGCAGCTCATGCCTAGCGCTCGAGGCGCGAGCAGTTTAGAACGAGCTCACGCTCCTGGGGGCTGGACGCCGGCAGCCGCTGCCACTCTGCTTGTACTAGGGCCTTCGAATAAAGTGGCGAGACTTCGGCACGGCCACGTCGGCCGCCTTCACGTCTCTCTCTCACTCGCTACAATTGGTGACCCGGACAACCACGCCCTTCAACGAGCGGCGCTGCCATGCTGCCGTCACTCTGCCCGCCAGTGAAGCCGTTCCACCCGGCCTACCCCCGAGCGTGGTTTATGCAGCTCGATGCTATTCTCGCACTGAATGGCATCACGGCACAGCCGATGATGCACGCAGTCCTACTCCAAGCGCTGCCGGTTGAGCTACACCATCTTGCTGCCGCAACGACATCCAGCCCCCAGCCATATGACGACCTCTGCGCTGCGGTGCTGGCCCGCTGCGGCGAGACGTACCGCCCGCTACCGGGGAACCGTGAGTTCCGGGTTTCCCCTCCGTCAACGCGAGCGGTACCACCCGACCCGCAGCCCTCCCATGACCACGACCTACCTTCCCCGGCTACGACTCCTCCGACCTCACGTCAGGCCACCAGCGCATCAATGTCTGCGCTCGACCACCCGCCCGACGAGGTACAGGAAGTGCCTGTTGCCATCGGCCACTCCACTGAGAGCTTTGTCTTTTCGACAGCCTCGGCCCACGGTCCTTCAGACGTGCCGGCCACCTGCGCATCTTGCCACACCTCCGTGGCCCATGACACTTCTGCCACGTCAGGCTCCGCGACGACTACCTCGTCGCACGCCCTGGAGTTTGCCATAAACAGGGACATCGTCACGCCCGCTATACGACCCCAAATTGCGGAGGCATCGCCAGCGATGATGTCCGACGAACCCGTTTTTCCATCGACCTCGACACTGTGCGCATCTTGCACGGCCACGTCGGCCGCCTTCACGTCTCTCTCTCTCACTCGCTACAATATATATAGCCGCCCCCACTTGCAAACGAGTTGGTACGCCACTGATGAAGGCTGGCCCACCAGCCGAAAGGTTAATAAACCGACATTTCGTACGCGAGTCCTTTTTTTTCACCCATCTATATATATATATATATATATATATATATATATATATATATATATATATATATATATATATATATATATCTGCGTGTGGTTGTGATTTTTTTTATATTCAGGGCTGATCAGATTACTTGCTTTTCAAAACTTTTAAATCACGGAATAATCTCACAAACAGATTGCGCAGGCTGGGCCGCCCTATCCCGTGACAACACAGCAACGTTTAATAACATTTTGGAAATATTACCGCGAAGTTTGAAAAGTACACGGTTTAAACAGTAACGGGGCAAACCTGAAAGCTCGGCTTCCCAATGTGCTCGAGTCCACTGCCTTGTTACAAGCCGCCATGATCGCTCCAGGCTACCATGCGATAAGCCAAGTGGGGCAGGCTAATCGGAGACTAAAGTGGGAATTTATTTTAGCTGACGTGGCTAGGCACAACTAAAATACTGGACACTTCTGCATACTCATCACGTCACAGCAGCTTGGATATGGAGCAGTGGCGATGCTATTCGTTTTCAAAGAAAGAAACTGAATTTCCTGAAAAAGGAGATCGTGCGTTTGATCGGGCTATAAAACGGTTACTGGTTCCCGCCCATGTTTGCGTCGCAGATGACTTAAACTTCAGGCCAGGCAGAACAAAATAAAACCATGACGGATTGCTGTAATGTTATAGAGCCCCTGCTGAGCGATAGCCTTCTCTGCAATGCTCGAGCGCAAGACGCAGAAGCGTGGAATAGGGAGCTCGCCCCGCGAAGGTGGCCTACAATGCGTCACAGTCGTCACAGCAGAATCGTAGGACAAATTTTATTGCGATAGCAATTATATGGACAGTCTCGGCTGGATTTTGCCGTCGCCGTCGCCGTCGCCGCCGTCATGCACCGTATATGTATAAGTATGTGTATATATATAAAGGCCCCAAAGAAAAATAACTCAGAAAAATGCTTCCGAAGCGCGGAATCGAACCAGGGACCTCTTGATCCGCAGCGAGCGGCGCAATCCACTACGCCACGAAACGCAGATCCTCCACGTAGCTAACGGCGAGCGTTATATACACACCATTTAGCGCTGGATGGACTCGGAGACAGCAGGCGATAATAAGCGTTTCTTCATTACCAGCGAGGTGGCGCTAGGATCCCGACGGGCGCATTTAAAAGTCGTCAGCGAGCTCGCTCGCTTCTTCTTATATTTGCGCATGGGAGAAGCTTGCTCTTCCGCTGTCTGCTCGCGCGGTTTTCTCGTGGCGAGGGGTAGAGGAATGTTTCACGCTTTCACCGTGATGTCCGCGCTCATGTTACGGCGCGTACGAATGTCACTCGAGCTCAGGGACGCCGCCAAACGAACAAACAGAAGATGAGCGCGAACTATCAGGTGTCACAGCTCGACACTTGAAGCACGCTAGTTTCCTTCGCTGCTTCGGCCGCCTTTGCAACAGAAGCGCTGTTCCAACTGAGACTATTAGTTCCTTGCTACCGCATTCATTGCTTCGCCCTTGCGGCGAAACTGTGACTTTTTTATTAGAAAATTACGTTATTGCCACGTTCAAGTAAAACTTTTGCCTGACTTGTTAGTTTCCCAGTCTGCAGCCGACAATAACCACTGACGAAAGTGGGGAGTGAGGAGGGGCTGGCGCCCCCCCCCCCCGGTAGATACGCCTATGCGGTGGTGACAAGCTCCAATTATTGCGACGTGGTCTGCGTTTCTGCGCAGAATCCCATGGCCATGGTCCCCCAGGAGCTGGTGGACCTCCAGGACAGGGTTTCCCATTCATTGTAAGCTTTTTAAAGTGCTAATTTAGATACCCTTTACGCATATTGCTTATGTACTAGAAGCACGAAGTGTTACAATAAAACAGCTGTTCAAAGTTTACTGCACGTGTTAGAGTGAACGTGCAGCATCGTTAAAAACAAATTCAGCGCTATATGAGTGAAATGAACTCACTATTTTACTTTTTCCTCCTAAAAAACAATGAGTAATTTTCACTGAAGTCACATCAGTACTCACAAAACTCGCAACGGAAGTTATTGCACGCAGTTTTAAGTTGATAACGTTTCTTGGGGCTAAATAGAAAGCGATCGGAATAGGAAAAAAAGTAGCAATAGATCATAGAGCCTAGCATTCACAACGATGGAAGTGTATTGTCGAACTACGCTTACTTATACACGCGAGACGCGTGTAGTTTTTTCGTCGGTCAAATATTCGTTTACGGCGTAAATTGACAGGTAAGTTGTCCTGCGCGCCCGATCAGATGCCAACGGACCTTGTTTGATTACGCGAACATTCGATGCTGCTATGAGTGATTCGCGCAATCGTTATGTTAAGAGCATCTAGGAAACTTGGTATTGCGATATAGATGGCCAAGAAAGCATCACATTAGAGCGGAGCTGTTAGAACATCGATAGAGTGATGACCGCAACTAGCCTAGCGGCTATGTGCCACAGACACAAGGGCAAGTAACACCGCACACCTCCGGCCCGCTAAAATGAAGCTGTCTATAGCTAGCATAGCGAGTCCCTGCCAAGCAGCTTCTAGCCTAGTATAGTCATGTATAGAAGTAGTATAGCTTAGCAAGGAATGGAGAAGGGAATTGTGGTTTAGTAGGAGTGACTTGCGGGTGAGGAGTGGAAAGGAGAAGCGGAGGTGGTAAAGAATTGCATAGCCATTTAGAGTATACCAGCAAGGGGTGGGAAAGTGAGGCGAAGCAGAGGAAGAGTGATGCGAAGGTAGTGAGGAGAGAAACAAAGGCGAGAAAAGAGGAGGGGAGAGTATATGCAAACATCACACTTATGTATGCAAACCCCATTAATACAAAGACTGAAAATCAGGAAACATTTTAACATCTGGCATGTACCTATACATATGAAAAAGGATAATGTAATACTGAAACTGAATGAAGAAAAGAAGCAAATCAGCTGATATACGTAATCAGCAGCAGCAAGAAAAGAAAACAGTGTAAGGTCAAAAATAAAATAAAACATATTGTGAACATTGGACAAGATAAGAAGCCAAAATAATTAGAGGCTTTAATAAACACTTGATGGGCGAATGTTTGGTGCTCAAATTAGGACATAAGTAATTATTTCATTTTTTCATTGTTATTACTACAACTTCTTTAAATAGCACATGGAGCCTCCAAGAAGCAGTGACAAATTATTACTCGGTTGCATCTGCAAAATAAACGTCAGAATGTTTTAGATAGGTTAGCCAAAACACGTTGCTGCATTACATTGAGCTATGTTATAGTGTTATGCTATCATGCGATACTAAGTACTCTGCAACCTGTAAGCTTAAGTTATTTGTTGAAATATTCTTTCGTTTAGCCTCCTGGAACCCTGAAGAAGCAAGGTGGTAACACGACCACGCAGCCTACTACCACACAGGGTGGGGCTGGCGGTAACCAGACTACAACGACCCAGGCAACTGTAGGATGAATTCATTGTATTCCCCTTGGTGTCGAAATGCCATTTTGGGTATATGGTTTGTCCATTGGAATAAAGATTCAAATATCAATCGAGTATATTTATTATAGCTACGCACGACCAGCCGTATTTTGCCTGTGCTTTTGAGTGTATACAGGAGGATGTGTTACCCTCTACACGTATTTATTATACAATGTTAAGATTCCAATATCTTGTTCGCTGCTCCGGATAAATCCCAAGATGGATGCTACTATTACTGGTATCAACGTTTGGTGGCGTCATAAAAACTATACCAGCCAGACATATTGACGCGAAAGCGTTAAAGAGCTCGTTTCGCAGAAATCCTGGTGTTGGTGTCGGCGTCGGTGGTTGTGAATAGAAATCAGCATTGTCCGTGAGCGAAAATTTGGGAGAGATGCAAATAAATAAAAAAATAAAAATGTTCGGCTCAAATGGGAAGCGAACCCAGGCATGCTGCGTGGCCAGCCGGTGTTCTATCAGAGCCGCGCCACTGCTTGAAACTGATTCTGAAAAAAAAAACAACTATATGAGCGTCACGTAGAGCGAGGATATCTCCTCAACGCATATTATATTGCGTGGCAAAAGTGTATAGTCGCACCAAGCATGAAAACATCTAAACTGTGCAACGAGAGGGTGGTTTAATGGCCCAAGTATTACACAGCGCTCAGGCATAATTAATAATAATCATCAGCGGCACCAGGATTAACACAGTCCGCAGCTGCATGTGTTGCCTTATGGACACTCTAAGCAAAAAAAAAAAGAGTACAGGTGTCTTTTCGGAGAGTTCCGACTTGCTACGTATAACACTCTCATTAAAGAGTCACGTTGACTCTCTTGGTAGGTCAGAGTCGGCGAGATCTAGGAGAATTCCCTGGCCCTCTAGGAAGAGTGGAATGACTCTTATCCGAAGGATCACGTTACCACTTATGAGGGAGTCTGACGATTCTTGCCGGTAACACTCCTACGGGGGTCAAGTGACCCGCACCGAAGCGTCAAGCGACTCCACAACTATTTTAAGCTATTCATTTGACCCTTCCTCTACTTTTGCGCGGCTCCTGTTGAAAATAGTGAACTATTCATTTTAAGCCAGTCTAATAGTACTTGCTGTTCTGCCAAGCGAGTGGAAAAAAAAAAGTTCAATTTTAGTGTTATTTTACAAAACTCGTAAAAACGACACAATTTCCAGCAAAGTAATATAAAAAGCGCGAGAAGATGGTCTGTGATTTCCAATTAAGCAGTTTAGGTATTCCTCATTTACGTGCTTGTATGAGTATAGCCAAGTAAAATGTGTGGCTGATGTGCATAGTGTTATATAGGGCAAAATAAACTGCAGAAATCGGCGTCATGTTTCAATCTTTATTCCTTATGATTAAGACTAAATCAAAATGTGGTGACGGCTGCAGGCATCGGACTTGTGACTTGCCAGGCTGTCGCTCTTGCTCAGCGTGACCACCATAAAAACGGTATCTAAAAAGCAGAACGTGATATTATGATAAGAAAATGAAATTGCAGTAAAAGTTACATCTACACAATAAGTAGTTCACACGGACATAATGAAGGCTCACAACAAAACAACAAATGCAAACAGGCATGGTGAAGAACCAGGTTTTTTGCCGTTATCATGTCAAACACAACTTGCAAATAGTTCCTTTTGTAACATGTCACTTGGCGACAAACTTGCAGCACAAGATGATGTGAGCCTCTTTTAAACAACAAACGAGATTGGTTTAAGCTCGTTTACGTGGGTGTCACTCACCTCTTTTCCTACGTCGTCTTGTCCAACCAAAAGAAATGTAGGACCGACTGCCTCGTTGACCGGGCGAACGCCGCTGGTGATTTTCCCATCACGAGCAGTGAGGCGCCAGATCAAGCGACACCTTCGTTTCGTCGAGTGTGGCTGTCAACTGTAGTGAAGAGGCGGGAGAAGTGATCCGGGATTCTGGGAATAACCAAAACATACACACTGCTTATTTGTATTTAAAATCATGCTTTGTTCAACACACCGTTACTGTACACACATCTGACATGAATGTTTCGTTCGAAATAATTTCCCAACGAAAACAAAGTTTCACGTAAACCTCGTTTTGCAATAGGCACTGGCTATGCACGAATGAAATCACTTCTTTTCTGAGGAATCGCTTCACAATTTGGTTTCAGAAAAAGCACGGCTTAGCGCCAGCATATTCCGACACCCAGGCACATCCTCTGCCACTCAGGGGCACGCCTTGAGCAGTTACTGACCGCATGTTTTACAAACGTAACCTATCCCTAAATGCTCAGCAAATGCATTCAAGTGCGAGCGCCCGAACTATACCCAGCGCTCGCGGACGCCGTCTAAGTCGACATCACTCATGTCATATGCTAGAATTAGCGCACATAACTTCCACAATCACGTAGACTCACTCGATTCTGTTATAGCGTCATCGCAGATGTTGGCAAACCACGAAAACAGCAAACAGAAAGGAAGGAAAAGAGTGCACGGTGGCGGCCGCAACAACGCGCGCCGTTGAAAGTCTCGAGCTTTTTCGCCTTTCCGGCGAGGCGTGTTCAACTTGAGTGACTAACGCGTACGTGCAGGAAGCATCGTACTATATCTGCACCTCAATCTACCATCTTTAAGCCAAGAAAAGCCATTATATATAGTGTGTGTAAGCGTTCTGTAGACGCCCCAGCGATGTAAGGCCTAGTCAGGAGGTTTAATTCCTCCCTTTCCTTTACCTCACGGGCAAATCCTCTATGTGTTATGGCCAAAATAAAGTTTATTAGTTTTTATATTTTTTTATTCTAACCACGGTATGAAAAAGAAAACGCATGGTAGGTACTGGATCCGTAACTCTGTCTGCAAAAGACGGTCCATGTCTTTCAGATCAGTTGTTGGTTTCGGTAGGTCACTATCGGTTTCTAGAAAGCTCGTTATACACGTTAAAAACCTCATAATTCTGTGCATGAACCTCCATTATCACCATGGTCAACGCGCCTTTCAACTCTGTAGGACACGCATTCCTGGTGGTGCCAGCCCGGAGCTGAAGTATTCTGCTTATAGGATGGACATGCCTGTAATGGGACTGTTCGGGTACGTAGACGATTTCTCATTGCGATTGCGATTCTCACGGAGCTACTGTAGTAACAGCGGAACGCGTGACAGTTGCAGCGACCTTTATATACTTCGACAAGGGTAGCAAGGATAGCAAGAGCAAGGGCAAGGGTAGCAAGGCTAGCCTTGTTGGTTAGACATATTCATATTGTAAAGCGCAGAATTGAAGTTACAAGGGCGGGACAGGGAGTAACACTCACACAAGCGCTTCCTGTCCCACCCTTGTCATTTTAGTTCTGCGCTTTATAGTATGAATTCATAGACCTCGTTGTAAACTTTCTTAGACCGCCTAACGCAACAGCAGTGGCGAGGCACCCACTACGCCATAAATAGCAATCATTTTGCGAAGCAGCGCGGTACTCACGACGCCATAATTCATCATTTTACGAAGCAGCGAGGTACCCACCACGCGTCTGCATGTCACCACGAGCGCTTATTTAGCTGCACTTTTTGTTCATGTGGTGGCTGATGACGATAATGATGATGATGATAATCTAGAGCTATGGCTAAGTCCTTCGTAATGGGTGCGAGGCTTTAAACCATCTACTCGTCACGTACTCATCTACTCTTGAGGCGGTCCAAAATCGTGCTGCCCGATTTATTTCATCCAACTATAATTCACACACCAGCGTAACCCACATTAAATCATCTCTTGAACTTCCTCCTTTAATAGTTAGACGCAAAATCTCCCGACTCGCCCTGTTCCATAAACTATTCCACAACTTTTCCCACCTGCATGGTACACTGTTACTTCCACCTGCTCGAACTTCTCGTCGGCTGTTCAATTCTAACAGCGTCCAACGCCTTCGCGGTTCTACCCTTACATTTAATAAATCATTTCTTCCCGCAGCCATCGAGGATTGGAATTGCCTTCCGGAATCTATTGCCATTGAAAAGAATTCAGAAAAATTCAAGGAGTCCTTAAGTACGCTCTTTGGTAAATGACTTTAATTATGCATTTTTTGTATTCATGTAATTCTTTTTCACTATTTCGCCGTTGTATAGTACAGATATTGTACTTAATATGTTTTGTGCCCACTAAGGCTTGTATCATGAAGTCCACTTGTTTTGACTTCTCTTCGTCTGTTGTGTTTTTGTTAATTCTAATTTTAGCTCCCTCCCATCATTGCGTTGTACGCCTCTTTTTCAGCGAACACTGGCCATGAAATAATTTCTCTTGCGTGCCTTGTACTTTCTGTAGCGCTGTTGGGTTTTTTTTTTCCTAGGCATTTGCTGAACTGTGCCTCATTTCAACCTTGTAACCCCCCCCCTTATGTAATGCCCTGTTTAGGGCCCTTAAGGGTTAATAAATGATGATGGTGATGATGATTCACATTCACCATGTGAATTACTTGACGAGTTGATGGTTAAAAGCTTCGCACATGGATTCTGCGCTTCTGCGACGCGGTATTGCACCTGTTAACGCGATTCCTCGTCCGACATCGTGCAGTATAGGGTCTTTTTCCGAAGAACATTCAATCTCCGCTATGACTCTGTAATAGAATACTAGGCCTACACGCAGAATTTATTGGTTCAATTTGGGCTGGAACCATGGCTCCTTACTCGTTGTGCCCGACAGTTTCACCGTAATCCGGAGGCAGCAACATCGCTACCAAATTCTGCGGTTGGTGTGTCATGCAGTGGCCCGAGCATCTTGCGATGACATGTTTACTGTGAGTTTGCACTACGGTGGTCATGGGAGGAAAAAAGCGCGGAGATCGAAAAAGCAGCGTTGAGAAAAATGGCTACTAGAATGAGCATGGCGTCACAAACGCATGTGCTGCTTTTGCAGCGGTTTTCAAAAGGAACGCGTCAGCGTCGCCACTCAGTCATCATTTCAACAACGTCAGCGTGATTGTGGCACTCTCTCACTGCTTACACATAGCGCCTACCAGGGTTGCCAGGCTTCGCTACGTTGCGCGAATTCGGCAAATTTTTAAGCCGCTGGCGGCACAAAAAAAAAACGGCTTAACTACTTGGCAACCTTTGGCTACCTTCTTGTTCCCTTGATTTGAACCATGTTATCATTATCTTGCGACGTGGCAGCCGCAGGCACTTGATTATGCAGCGTCAAGACATGGGGACCAAGGCGTGTTTCAGGCTCCCGAAATTGAATTTGGCACTCGAATGCTAACGTGGGTTCGTGGGTTCGACCGACGGATGTACTGCTGAACACTGTTATTCGTGGCTGCTGCTGGTTTTTTAAACTCCAAATGTTTGAGTATGTGACGCCGTTGCAAAGTTTCACAGTGTATTTTGCATCAAGTGCGCCTTTCACCTGATAGAATGTCTGCAGAACAGCAGACAATGACAAATGGAAGAGATTTTTCTTTCTTCCTGCTTAACTCCATTTTAGGTCAACGCTGCCATGTCTACCTACAGCTAGGAAGTGACAAGGGGATGGGGAATTTCTGACGTCGGACCGGAAGCCGCATAATACTGCCCCTCCAGCTACATGGGGACCTTGCTGTGAGCTGAAACAGCTCACGCTGTAAAACAGCAGGCGCATGTGTTTTAGTGACTATATGAAGAATTTAAGGGGCGGGCGTCTTCGTCTATTCTTTGGGATGACTGAAGTTTGCGCACGAACTGCCCATTACGCATGAAATGCGCACAAACCAGCGCACGTGTTTTCCGCACGTGCACAGTTGTCGCATAATATTAAGAAATATTCGAATAGACTGACATATTCTTTATTTACTTTGCAGTGTTCCTTTCAGACCATTATCTATAATAACTAACATGAAACGCTTATCGCTCCTCTCCATCTCCCCTGTGCACAACTAACTTGTAAATACCAACTGCGCGCGAAATGTGATTATCACATTCCGATGTGTTGGGGAGACGTTTTCTTAGGGAAAACGGGACCCTGTTTTGATGATCGCGCTCGCCCTGCATTAATCGTGCTGCAGTGACATAAACAATTGATATTCAGGTCAATTATCAGACCATGGTAGGACGTGCGCATGTGCACCCATGTTATATAGACAAAGAGTATAGGAAAAGGAAAGACAACGAAAAAAACATATATATCCCGCGTACCGTAGGAATCGATGTTATGCGAAGCATGTGGCGGGAAGCTGACTGTGACATATTTTTTACATTGAGCCAAACGTTACGAAATGGCGCTAAAAATATGTGCAAATGGTAAACGCACACGCAAATGTTTTAGAGTCGTACATGCGTTATATGACCAGTTGTTTACATTTGCGTAGCGATGCCAACAGCAACATGGGTATTAAGAACACCAGAGGCCGTAAGCCGGTATGTAGCGCTTATACTTGTCCGTTATGATGGAGAACGCACGCACGTTTCACGAACCCGTGTACATGTGTGGAAGGGGCTCTTGACAGTTCTCAGGTAGATGGCCGCGAGTGGTATGTCTTTCTTATTGTAACTGATGTGCGCAACGCAGACCTCGCCGAATACGCTGCTTGTTTGTATGTGTTCGGCGTCTGGCGGCCGGCGAAGTGGGATGCGGCCTACGTTGAAGTTGTGCATCGCCGTGTTTTTATATGTGCCCACGCCTCCACACCTGCAATGAAGCCGCTTGGTGTAGGCGATACAGTGGTATAATCGCTGCAGCTTTCAGAATGTGCTTACCCGCCAGCTTTTTAGCAGAGCGCATTTTAGAGGTAATGCACGTGCGCATGCACAGACTGTACGTTGAGAGCGCCGAGCTTGAGGTGATTGTTTTGGTTGTGGCATCGCATGAAGGTGGTAGCCCGGTCCAAGACAATGTATTGAGGCCCGTTTGCTAGCGAGGTCATGTCTTCGGCAAACTGTCTGTCGATAGAGCCGGCGACATGCCAGAACCCGAAGACTCCTTTTGCGTTGGTGAGGTATAGTTCATCGAGGCTGGTAGCCCTGGAAAGTGCTACGCAAACCGACTCAGTGGTTGGTGCTTATCGCATCCGTATACTACCTGTGCGTATGTGGCCTTTTGTGACTTATATATAGTTATGGCGTTTGCTTGCGCAAGGGCAAACTATATCCTGTTACACGGGATATTTTCTGGCGTATATCGTGGTTGTGGTGGTTCGCGTTACCACGGGCACCAATTTGAACTCTATTGAGGGGTGTGCGGTAGGTATGTGCTTCGTCCTGACTTTAAGGGTCACCATCTTAGGCACTCGAGTATTTTGCGATACGTCCCCAATAAATTCGGCTGCTGTGGGCGGCGATCAAAACTGAAACGACATGAATAGGAGCCACAGATGGTATGCTACCACGGCGGTGGAACGGCGGATCAAAACTTGCCGTAGAAGCTATTATGACCATTCGTATGGCAATATAGCAGATATATACTGAGCAGGAATTGAAAATTGAGCGAGTTGGTAACGATTCATAGCTAGTAGAGGCAAAACAGAGCAAAAAACAGGGACCAATGAAGAGTACAAACGACACGAGCGCTGACTTTCAACAGAATATTTTTGTTGAAGAAACATCATTATTGACTATTTATTACTGCGTCTGCTCTTACAAGGCTAGAAACTCATGCCAACACTCCTGGCTACATATAAGGCAAGTTATCTTAGCACTGTTAACAATTACAATAATCTAAAAAGGAAATTTCCTTTTCCTGGAGGGCTATTAAAGGCTGACAAAAGGCTGACTGATTGAAGGCTGTCGTGTCTAATCTTCCTTGGTGCCTGTTCTTTTGCGCTCTTTTTCCTCTACCAGCTATGGATAGCAGATATACAGACATGAAACACGGTGTCCCAGAATGAAGGCTAAAATTTCCTAACTTACCGGTGAGGGCTCCAAGGTAACCGTAGAATTAGGCCGATATTATTCATGGTTGCCTAACTGTTGCTACTCTAGAGCGAAATATCTACGGCGTTCGTTTTAAATACGCTTTCGCATCTGCGATTGGCCCCCTCCGGCATTGTTTCCTGACATGACAGTGCTATCTGACAGAACATAAAACAGCATTTGACCTGGATTGAGTAATATATAGGCATAGGTTTGTGTTGCAATCGGCACTGGTGCTTTCAAACAAGCGCTACGTGTGAGGTATGCGGTCACACGTAGCGACGAGATATTTATGACATAAACTGAGCCATGGAATGTACAATATGACTTTATCGTCTGGAGACATGGGGAAACAAAAAAAAATATGCCGTCCCGTCCATGGACTTTTTCCGATACGATGGATAAGTTGCACGCCTCACAATACAGGGTGAATTGATTTGACAACGGGGTTTTCAGTTTATCTTTAGATCCGTGTAAGCTTTTTTTATTTAGAACACAAAAGCCCATCAACTCGTCCAAACAACAAAGAGGAACCCCCGAAAAAAGGTACACTTTGTGGCTTACAGTTCTTGAAGATATAGTGTATTTCCCAATGTAGTTTGTTCATTCCTGCTCCACAAGTGTTTGCTCCTTCAGGCATAGGCGTGCGCAGGGTTCCCCATCGGTGGGGGAGGGGGGGGGCGAGGGCGAAGGTGCATCGCAGCGCTCCCCCTATACTACGTAAAAGTATGGGGCAGACTTTGCGTCCCCCCTCTAGGTGACTACGGGGAGCCGCTGTCTAACCTACTCCCCCCCCCCCCCCATTGCGCACACGAATGCCTTCAGGCATACACCTTCAGTTGAAGTTACAACGTGATCTCATCGAAAAAGACGTAGTGAAGTTGTTGGAAACGTAGTAAGGAATTTTGAGGAAACCCACTCATATCCTGGGAATCCTATTAGAGCAGTACCTCAGTAAAGTTAATACGCTTTTTCTGAACGATTAAGACTTCTTGTTTGTAGATAAAGAGTAGGGTTAGTTACCCTATGTTTTATGCACATCAACTAAAAAGATACCACTGTCATAGCTCGTGTGGTGACTGTATAAAGTATGCATTGTAGATTACCCTGTGTGCGTGATCAAGAAATAGAGACATTTAACGAAGAAAGTCTTTTAGAGCGTGTTTTTATGCATACAGTGTTTCACTTCTAACAATCCTCTATCATTTCACTAGTTTATCGCTTGGAAGCTCAATCTGCAAAGACGCTAATGCTGAAGCCAGATGGATTCTCAGCAAGGCAACCATTTTTCCTCTGACAGAAGCGATAATAATTGAATATCTGCAATAGAAACCACTCTCCTGTGAACAAACATGGTAGAAGTTTTCTTTTTTTTTCAAAGATATTTTGAAGTTTCAAGCGCTGTGGTCATGCAGCTAATATATTTCTAACTTAATACTAAGATGATACGCAGCATGTCAGAACACGGCGTTATGGCCGAAGCACATGCGGCGTTTTCTGTTGTCGCATCTTTCGGCTTCGCCACATGAACGCCGCCACAGAAGGCGGCCAACTACATCAGAAGCGCTGAGGCCAGCACCAGCCCAGGGTTGCGCTATGTGACCAGGGGGAGTGAACCTGAAACCTCAGAAAGTACTGTTCTCCTTCCGTAAATGAACTAAAAGTAAATATTCTCGATCCCAGCTTTTATGCCTCACTTGTAATTTTGTATGAAAAATGAAATACCAGCAAGGAGATATCAGCAAGGAAAACAGTGATTATTTTTCACTGAAGTCACATCAATACTTACAAAATTCGCAACCGAAGTTATTACACGCTGTTTTAAATTGACATTTCTTGAGGCTAAATAGAAAGCGATAAAGATAGGAAAAAAAGTAGCAATAGATCATAGAGTCCAGCATTCCAAACGATGGATTACTAAGCGTATTATCGAAATACGCTTAGTAATATACGCAAGACGCATGTAGTTTCATCGTTGGTCAAATATTCGTTTACTAGGTAAATGGACAGGTAAGTTGTCCCGCGCGCCCGATCAGATGCAAATAGACCTTGTTTGATTAGGCGAACTTTCGATGCTGCGATGAGTGACTCGCGCAACCGCTATGTTAACTGAGTCTAGGAAAATTGTTATTGCGGTGAGGATGGCCAATAAAATGAGGCGGTGAGTGGCAGTGTATTCAACTACCGAGCGTAAATCACAGTCGCTTCTTTAGCATCACTTTACAGTGGAGCTGTCAGAACCTCGCTAGAGTGATGACGGTGTCCGCAACTAGCTCAGCGGGTATGTGCCACATACACAAGGGCAAGTCCCACTGCACACCTCCGGCCCACTAAAATGAGGCTGTCTATAACCAGCCTAGCGGGTCTGTGCCAAGCAGATTCTAGCGTAGTATAGTCATGTATCAATGTAGTATAGTAAAGCAATGAGTGGAATAGGGATGTGCGGTTTAGTAGGAGTGACATGTGGCTGAGTAGTGGAAAGGAGAAGCGGAGAGTGCGCAAACATCATTAATACAAAGACTGAAAATCAGGAAACATTTTAACAACTAACATATAGCTACATATATGAAAAACGATAATGGAATATTAAGACTGAATGAAGAAAAGAAGGAAATGAGCGGACATATGTAATAAGCAGCTAGAAGAAAAAGGAGCGGTGTAAGGTAAAACAAATAAAACACACTGAACATTCGACAAGAAGAAAAGGCAAAATAAAGGGAGGCTTTAATAAACACTTGATCTACGAATGTTTGGTGTTCAAATTAGGGCCTAAATACTTATTTCTTATTTCGTTTTTTCCATTGTTATTAGTATAACTTCTTTAAATAGTAGATGGAGCGTCCAAGAGGTAGTGAAGAATTATTACCGGTTGCATCTACACAACAAACGTTAAAATGTTTGCCATAGGTTAGCTGAAGCACGTTACATCAGTACACTGCGCTATGGGATAGTGTTATGCCATAATTCGATACGAAACACTCTGTAGCCTCTAACTTTAAGTTACTTGTTGAAATATCCTTTCGTTTAGCCTCCTGGAATTCTGAAGAAGCTACGTAATAGGACGGCCACGCAGCCTACAACTGCACAGGGTGGGGCTGGCGGTAACCAGACTACAACGACCCAGGCAACTGTAGGATGAATTCACGGTACTCCCCTTGGTGACGAAATGCCATTTTGGTTACATGAATTCTCCTTTCGAATAAATATTCAAATATCAATTGGCTGTATTCATCACAGCTGCTCACGAGTACCCGTTTTTCTCACCTGTGCTTTTGAGCGCGTATACGGAAGGATGTGTTACCCTCTACACGTATTTATTATACAATGTGAAGATAGTGACATCTTCTTCGCTGCGCCTGCTAAATCCCAAGATGAATGCTATAATTTCTGGTATCAACACCTGCTGGTGTCACACCAACTATACCAGCCGCACATACTAACGCGAAAGCGTTAATGAGCTCGTTTCGCAGAAATCGCGGTGTCGGCGTCGGTGGTTGTGAGTGAAAAATCAGCATTTTCCGTGAGAGAAAATTCGAGAGAGATGCAAATAAATAAAGAATGAAAAAATCCGGCAGATCCCACCCACCGTGGGAATCGATCTAACGCGAAGCAGCCAGCAAAGAGCTGCATACATCGCCTTGTTTGTCTTTGAGCCAAATGAAATCATTCATACCATGGCATCTAGTCCACCATACATCGTATGTTTGCCATGCACGCATGCATGCACAATCTACTATACACTATGCCAATGAAACGCATACTCTGGTATATACAATGCATGACCTGTCGTTTATGTTCATCACGCACTCGTGTCATGCCATGCCAATTTTGGTATATATCCATGTACCAAAACGGCCGGAAACGCACCATGACAGTGGCATGTAAATCATAGCGTACATGACATGCACAACCTGATTCCCATGCTAAGACCTCTAATTTATGTTCGTCATACAGTCACATCGCGCAATACGAATTTTGGTGTATATCAAACGATCAAAATGGCCGGGAGTGCACCATGAGTAGAGCATGTAAATCATGTCATACATGGCATGAATATCATGGTTTTAATTGTTACCACCTGTCACTAATGTTCATCATACAGTCACATCGCGCAATACCAGTTTTGGTGTATATCAAGCTAGCGAAACGGCCGCGAATGCACCATGAGCGTAGCATGTAAATCATGACATACATGGCATGCATGTCATGGTTTCCATGTTACTACCTGTCATTCATGCTCTTCAAAAAATGGCGCCGCGCAATACCAGTTTTGGTGTATATCAAGCGAGCGAAACGGCCGCGAATGCACCATCAGCGCGGCATGTAAATCATGACATACATGACATCATGTCACGGTTTTCATGTTACTACCTGTTATTCATGTTCGTCATACAGTCCCGTCGTGCAATACCAATTTTGGTATATATCAACCTAGGAAAGCGGCCGCGAATGTATCATGAGTGTGGCTTGTAAATCATGTTGTGCATGTGCTGCATGTCATGATTTCCATGTTACCACCTCTCATTTACGTTCGTCATGCAGTCGCGCCACGCAATACCAATTTTGGTGTATATCAAGCAAGCGAAACGGCCACGAGTACGTCATGAGCATGCAAATCTTGTCGTGCATGTCTTGCATGTCATGATTTTCATGTTACCACATCTCGTTAACGTTCGTCATACAGTCGCTTTGTGCAATACCAATTTTGCTGTACATCAAGCTAGCGAAGCGGCCGGGAATGCATTATGAGCGTGGCAACTAAATCATGACACACATGACATGCATGTCACGATTTTCATCTTACAAACTGTTATTCATGTTCTTCATACAGTCACATCGCGCAATACCAGTTTTGGTGTATATCAATCTGCTGAAACGGCCGCTAGCGCACCATGAGCGTGGCACGTAAATCAGGTAGTACATGACTTGCATGTCGTGATTTTCATGTTACCACCTCTCACTTAAGTTCGTCACACGGTCATGTCGCGCAATACCAATTTTGGTGTATATCATGTAAGCGAAACGGCCGCGAATGCACCGTGAGCGTGGCATGTAAATCATGACATACATGTCATGGATGTCATGGTTTTCCTGTCACCACCTGTTATTCATGTTCTTCATACAGTCACATCGCACAATACCAATTTTAGTGTATATCAATCTAGCGAAACGACCGCGAGTGCGCCATGAGCGTGGCATGTAAATCATGTCGTACATGACATGCATATCATGATTTTCATGTTACCATGTGGCAAGGGCTACACTCCTCTGCTTTCGAGTTTATCTCTTTCCAGGCAGAAATTACCAACAGCAACAGACGCGCCACCGCTGGACATGACGTCATCACTAACCCCTTAAAACTAACACGCCAGGGATGACAAGGCGCCTTTGACAAAGATAGGTCTCCTATCGAAACGCAGTGACTATTTTGTGTTCCAGACCACGGAATAGAGTGCAGCTTTATTCTGTGGACCGGACCACCGAATAGAGTGCAGCTTCATCTGTGAACCACACAATAAACTTGCGCGCTGTGGGTTGTGCAGAAAGTGCAGGCTGCAGAAATGTTCAGTAGCCCAAGCAGCCCAGCTCTCTTGACGAAGGTTTCTGCGCACCCGACAAGAAAATAGAGTCCCAATCTATTCTGTGGACCAGACGACAGGGTAAACTGCAGCTTTGTTCTTTGAACTAGACCACAAAATAAAGTGTAGCTTTTGTGGACCACACCAAAGAGACGTGCTGTGGACCGTGCGCACCAGACATCGCTGTAGCCCAAACAGCCCACCTCTCTTGACAACGGGTTTCTCTCACAAATTGGTAGGGTTTATTCTGTGGTCTCATTCACAGAATAAGCACTGCGCCCTCCTCTCTTGACGACAGCTTCTCTCGCGAATCGCAATATTCGCTCGCAGCTTTGTCAATAAGATTGTGTTCTATACCGTGAAATAACTAATTAGCATGACAACTTTATTCTGATAACTTTAGACCTAGATAACATATCTAAGTGGTGCTCACAATGGCTTATGTTCCGAAATCCCATTAAATGCAAAATCATGTCTTTTTCGCGTCGCACTGACTCATCCACTTCTTTCGGCTATGCTATCAATAATATCAACCTTGATTACGTAACTTCATATAAATATCTTGGAATACAGCTAACCAATAACATCGAATACATCACTAACAATGCCAACAGATCCCTCGGCTACATACGCCGAAATTTTTCTAAAGCCCCCTGCCATTTGAAGTTAATGCTGTACAAAACCCTAATTAGACCTAAGCTTGAGTATGCGTCATCTGTGTGGGACCCCGGTCAAAAAACATTATCAGCTATCATCGAGTCAGTTCAGAATCGGTGAGCACGTTTCATTAATTCAAACTATACCCGCACATCTAGCGTTTCACTAATGAAATCAAACCTTGGACTAATTGATTTGCAAACTAGAAGAAAAATTTCTCGTCTATCCCTTTTTCAAAAAATCCTTTTTCCAAAATAACTCACTTAAACAGGAACTCATCTCCGAGCCTTCATACATATCGTCACGTCTTGACCATCAGTATAAAGTTTTTATTCCTTTCTGCCGTACTAACGTTTTGGAACCACCTTCCCCCATCCATCGCCTCCATTGAGGACGTGTCATCCTTCAAGACTGCACTAACCGATCATATCTTAAGCCTCTAATAACTGAGTATTGTTTGAACATGTATTCTAATTAATTTGTTGTGTTTTTGTGTTCTGTTTTTACTGCATTTTTTGTTTTATTACCCACCCCCTCTGTAACGCCTTTATGTGCCCCGAAGGTAATGTAAACAAATAAATAAAAATAAATAAGTCCGGACCATGGTCCGGACGAAGGAGGCTATTTCCGGGCATAGTACGCGAGATGGAAGACGCTTATGCATGAAATGTTCGAAATACGAAGGCGAAGCCCACCTTTGGCATGCTTGCTGGTCTGACATGCCAAAGCAGGTAAACTTGTCGTGAAGTGAAGCAGCAAAAAGAAGGCGTATAATAACAAATGACAGCGGTTCTAAAAATTTCTTGACCTGATCTATCGAGTGCGGAACACTTAAGTCACTTTCACCACAGTACATTTGTGTCATGCAAAAAGAAAATGTGCGCTAAGATCTGCACGGGATACTCAAATTTTGAGCGATCCCCCCGATTGTGCGAACACGGCCAGAGATCTCCTTAAGAACAGCGTCAACGCCACCTCGAGAAGGGAATCATAACGACAAAGGGTGACACTACTAAAATACTCTGGCCCTGATCTCTCGCGTCAGGACACACTTCAGTCACTTTCACCGCAGTGCACTAATGTCATGCAAAACAGTGCACTGAGATTGGCAAGGGGATACTTTAGCTGTTTTTGTAAAGTTTTCAGACGTTGACGATCATACAAGTGCTCGTAATTATACGGCGCGTGCAAGCGTATCTAATTAATTGAGAAAGTGTGCTGTGTCCAGTGACAACTAGCAGGTTCGCACCAATCTTATTGCGCTTTTTTTTTCGCTTGACACAGGTGTACTGCGGCGAAAGTGGTTTAAGCGTTGGATCTAGGCCAGAAAACTTTATATACGTTGTCATTTGTTATTATTGTTTTCTTTTCGCGGTGGCGTTAGCGTTCTCTTACGGGTGATTTATGGCCGCGCCCATTCAGAAGGATTGCTCAAAATTCGACTCTCCCGTGAAAATGTTAGTGCACTTTTTTCACATGACACAAACGTACTGTGGTGAAACTGACTTTAGTGTTCCGCACGCGACAGATCAGGTTCACGAAATTTTAGAACCGCTGTCATTTGTTATCATTATACGTCTTCCTCTTGCTGCTTCCGTTCACAATAACAAGTTTATCTGC
Source organism: Rhipicephalus sanguineus (assembly GCF_013339695.2). Lineage (NCBI taxonomy): Eukaryota > Metazoa > Arthropoda > Arachnida > Ixodida > Ixodidae > Rhipicephalus > Rhipicephalus sanguineus. The sequence goes on from NC_051179.1 coordinate 155,711,725, forward strand.
GGCTGATATTAATACTGGCTGCTAAGAGGTTTATTGGCAAAGAATATGGCAAGAACAAGCAGTGGTCAGCAGCGTTCGGCCAAGCGCAGCAACCACGAGCTCATGCCGATGGTGATGCCGCTCAAGCGCAGAGCAATGCCGCTGAGGCCACTCTTCTTCTTTACAATTGCCCTCAGCAGAAAAAGGCGCCATCCTGGCGGCTTAGGGTGAGGGCACAACGATTGGGTCGTAGTATGCCTTAATACGAGAGACGTGGACCAGTTCGCGGCCTCGATAGCGTAGATCTGTCGATGGTGTGATGGGCTCCACGAGGTAATTGACGGAGGACGTTTGCTCTACAACGCGGTATGGTCCGAGGTATTTGGCAACGAGTTTTGCGGAGCGGCCGGGTGCGGTAGCGGGTACCCGAAGCCATACCAAAGAGCCAGGGGGAAAAGTTGGTGTCGAACGGTCTCCAGGTTGACGGGATTGCTGCTGCCACTGGTCCTCGGTAGAAAAGGAGCGGGCAAGCTGGCGGCATTCTTCAGCATGTCGGGCAGCTTCGGACAGGGGGGTACTTTCGGACTCGTCAGGTTTATATGGAAGAATGGTGTCAATTGTATTGGACGGTTCTCGTCCGTATAGAAGAAAGTACGGAGAAAATCCAGTAGTAGCTTGTGCCGCAGTATTGTAAGCGTAGGTGACGAAAGGGAGAACTTGGTCCCAATTTGAATGATCAGAGGCGACGTACATTGATAGCATATCGCCAAGAGTACGGTTGAAGCGCTCTGTCATGCCGTTCGTTCGCGGATGATACGCTGTACTTGTGCGGTGCACGATTCGGCATTCGTCAAGTAGTGCCTTCAAAGCGTCGGCAAGGAAGGCACGCCCTCTATCGCTTAGGAGCTCGCGAGGGGCGCCATGTCGCAGAACGAAATGTCGCAACAGAAGCGTGGCAACGTCACGGGCTGTGGCAGTCGGCAGTGCGGCTGTTTCGGCATAGCGCGTCAGATGATCTACCGCAACGATAATCCAGCGGTTACCTGCTAGAGTTGATGGCAGAGGTCCGTATATGTCAATGCCAACACGGTCAAAGGGTCGACTAGGGCAGGGAAGAGGTTGTGCCGGATAGACTTGTCCGGCAGGTAACTTTCGTCGTTGGCACTGAGCACACGAGCGAATGAACTTCCGTACGTAGTTATACATGCCGCGCCAATAAAATCGGAGTCGAAGCCTAGCGTATGTCTTGAAGAGGCCTGCATGCGCGCACTGTGGGTCCGCGTGGAAAGCATCGCATATAACAGCACGGAGGTGGCGGGGTATCACAAGAAGCCACTTGCGACCGTCGGAAAGGTGGTTTCGTCGATAAAGAAGGTCATCCCGAATGCAAAAGTTGGTAGCCTGGCGACGGAGAGCACGACATGGCGAAGAGGTGACGGGATCAGAAAGGATGCCAATGAGGGCACTGATCCAGGGATCCTTCCGTTGCTCCGCCGTCATGTTGCGTAGGGCGGGAAATACAAGTGCAGGCTCAAGGACAGATAGGCAAGCACCGTCATCCGATACCGGTGAGCGGGAAAGGGCGTCAGCGTCCGTGTGCTTGCGACCGGATCTGTAAATAACGCGGATGTCGTACTCCTGAAGTTTGAGGGCCCAGCGTGCAAGTCGTCCAGAGGGGTCCTTAAGAGTGGATAGCCAACAAAGGGCGTGGTGGTCAGTGACGACGTCAAATGCGTGACCATACAGGTAAGGGCGGAATTTTCCAAGGGCCCAAATAATGGCTAAACACTCTTTCTCGGTAACTGAGTAGTTAGCCTCGGCTTTCGTCAGAGTTCGGCTCGCGTAGGCGACGACATATTCATGAAACCCTGTTTTTCGTTGCGCGAGCACAGCGCCAAGTCCGACGCCGCTGGCATCAGTGTGGACCTCCGTCGGAGCGGTAGGATCGAAGTGGTGGAGGATGGGCGGCGAAGTTAGCAGACGGCGTAATTTGGTGAAGGCGTCGCCGCAGGCTGGTGACCAAGCGGAAGGGTCCTTGTCGCCGCTGAGTAGGTCTGTCAGGGGCGCACATATGGAGGCGAAATTTCGAATGAAGCGTCTGAAGTACGATGACAAGCCGACAAAGCTTCGGAGCTCCTTGAGGTTCTTCGGTTTAGGAAAATCGGCGACTGCGCGAAGCTTGGCTGGGTCTGGAAGGATGCCATCCCGCGATACGACGTGTCCAAGAATGGTGAGCTGTCGGGCGCCGAAACGACATTTTTTTAGGTTGAGCTGAAGTCCTGCGTCAGTGAGGCACGTGAGAACGCGCTCGAGACGACTTAAATGGGTGTTGAAATCGGCGGAAAAGACAACTATGTCGTCGAGGTAGCATAAACAGGTGTTCCACTTGAGGCCTCGTAAAATAGTGTCCATCATCCTCTCAAAAGTGGCTGGGGCATTGCATAGGCCAAAAGGCATGACAGTAAATTCGTATAATCCGTCAGGTGTGACAAATGCTGTTTTCGCGCGATCAGATGCTTCCATGGGAACTTGCCAGTACCCAGATCGCAAATCCAGCGAAGAAAAGTATTCCGCTCCCTGCAGACAGTCGAGGGCATCGTCGATTCGCGGTAAGGGATAAACGTCCTTCCGGGTTATCTTGTTTAAACGTCGGTAGTCGACACAGAAGCGAATGGAACCATCCTTCTTCTTAACAAGAACGACCGGTGACGCCCAAGGACTGTTGGAAGGTTGCACAATACCTCGCTGGAGCATGTCAGCAACCTGATCGTCAATAACACGGCGCTCCGACGCCGAGACTCGATAGGGACGTTGCCGTAGAGGCGCATGGCCTCCTGTGTCAATCGTGTGAGAAATGGTCGATGTGCGACCGAGACCAGAAGCATGGCTGTCAAAAGAAGCGCGAAACTTCTGCAGTAGGGTGATCAGCTGGCTTCGTTCTGAAGAAGACGTTGCGGCATCGATGGAGCGATGGAAAGCGTCAAGGAGTGGCTGATCAACAGCAGGGTCAGAAGTTAGTGCGCTGATGTCCGTAGAAACTGAAGTAGCCGGAGCGTGAAAAATATAAACGGTGCCGGTCGGCTGTACGCGACCAAGGCATTCACCATGGAACAAATGTAAGGGCCACGCCAGTGTGTTGTGAACGAGCGTCTTCGTGACGCCACTGTGGAGAGTAAGGAGAGCGACGGGCAGTGGAGAACACTTGCGGTGAATGAAGAGGTCAGAGGGCGTAAAGAGAACATCGCCATCTGAAATAGCGGCGCACGACACAGGCACAAGCATGGAAGAACTCGGGGGAACGGTGGTGTCGTCGGATACGCACAGTTTATAACACGGAAGGGGGGTTTCGACAGCATCAACGTCTGGAAGTGCAGAAAGCTCGAGTTCGGCGCGACAGCAGTCAATGACGGCGTTATTATTCGCAAGGAAGTCCCAGCCTAATATAACGTCATGGGAACGCGAGTGCAGCACAACAAATTCCACGGTATACACAAGTCCTTGGATAACGACTCGTGAGGTGCAGGTCGCGAGAGGTGTTATGCTTTGCGCGTTCGCCGTTCGAAGCGACAGGTCGGATAATGGCGTCAGAACTTTTCGGAGTTCGCGGCACAGCTGGGCGGAAATTACGGATACAGCGGCGCCTGTGTCGACAAGTGCCATGACGACGGTACCATCGACAGACACTTCAATTACGTTGGCTGGAGAGGGGCGAGGACTTGTGCATGGCGACGGGGACGCGGTTCGTGCCTCGGGAACTGCAGCCATCAGTTTTCCTGCTCGGTGGGTCCGGTGCGTCGACGCATCGGAGAAAGCGAGCGACGACGTGGAGATGGTGAGCGGCGGGTTGGTGCGAAGGAGCGATCAGGGTCAGGGCCAAATGAAGAGGACGGATTGCTGGAAGGCGCAGAGGAAAACTGAGGAGCGAAAGACGGCATTCGTCGAATGTTTGGAGGAGAAGCTGTGCGACGACGGCAATAACGCGCCACGTGGGCAACACCACCACAAGCGAAACAGATGGGACGGTCATCGTAGGTCCGCCATGGGTTGGAGTAGGCTCCTAGCTGCGGCCGGGGGATCGGAAAAGGCGGCCGGTGTGGCATCGGCATAGGGGGCGGTGAAAAGGTCGGTGGTGGATACATAGGTGGTGGCTGGAGTGTCTGGTGAAGAGGTCGGGCAACGGCTTCTGCATACGTGAGTGGTGCAGTGACTGGCGGCGGTTCATGGGCTGGCGGAATAGCTTGCGCGACCTGGTCTTGGATGAAGTCGCGGAGCGTAGGTGCCGAGCTGCGTGGTTGGTCTGGGACGCAAGACATCAAAGAGAGTTGACGAGCGACCTCGGCGCGTATGAACTCCTGAATCTTCGACAGCAGAGGAGCGTGGTCGTCTCCGATGCCAAGACTGGCGAGAGAGTCGTCAGGCACCGAAGGACGTCTGGTGTGTGGCACCAGGACGTCTGGTGTACCACACTGGTACACCAGTGTGGTACACCAGTGTACCACGCTGGTGTACCACCAGTGTGGTACACCAGTGTACCACACTGGTGTATGCCAGTGTGGTACACTGGCATATGTCAAAACATTGGAACCTTTCACGCATACGCGTCTGCAATAGCCGCGAGAGAAGCTGTCGTCAAGGGAGCTCGAGCGTTAGCAAATCGAAGTTTTCATGGGGTGGGTTCAGTTCCTTCAGAGGGCATTAACAGTGCCTGTTCTGTGGACCAGACCACAGAATGAACCCTCCCAATTTGTGACAGAAAACCGTCGTCAAGAGAGGTGGGCTGCTTGGGCTAAAGAACATTTCCGCACAGCCCACAGCGCGCAAGTTTATTGTGTGGACCACAGAATAAAGCGGCAGTCTATTCTGTGGTCTGGTCCACAGAATGAAGCTGCCTTCTATTCTGTGGTTTAAACTACAGAATAGTCACTGCGCTATCGAAACATCGTGCAGCCTGTTCTGAGGCACTTGCTCCCATAAGCGTGCGCAGGGTTCCCCTTCAGGGGGGGGGCGAAGGTTCGTCGCAGCGCCCCCCTCCCTATTATGTCAATGTATGCGGCTGCCTTTGCGCCCCTCTTCTCGCCCCCCCTACAATGTATAGGGCTGACTTTGCGCTTCCCGTTCTCGCCCCCTTGCCCCCCCCCCCCTGCGCACGCCTATGCTTGCTCCTGTTTGAAACCTATCCCATTCCACGTGTCAGTTATGTTCGTCATACAGGAATGTCTCATCATACCAGTTTTCGTATATATCTCTTTATTTATTTATTTATTTATTTATTTATTTATTTACTTCTTTAATTATTTATTTCAAATACTTTCAGAGCCCGAGGGCATTACAGAAATGAGTGGGTAATACATATACAAGTGTGCAGTAATACATACAAGTATGCAATTAATACATTTTCTGAACATACATGTTAACAAAATACCGTATCTTGAATGGCACTTTTAAAGTTGGTGTCGCCTTCCCGCTATGGAGGCGGGAAGGTGGTTCCATTCCCTGGTGGTTGGGGGATAAAAGAGTCGTTGTATAGGTGAGTTCGGCAAAGTGGGACACCAACTTTAAAGTTGTGGTCCACGCGTGATGAAATATAGTCAGGCTGAAGAAAAAGATGGTTTTTTAACTCTTCATTTTGATAAATTTTTTGAAACATGCAAAGACGAAAACATTTACGACGTAAGGACAGATCAGGTAGTTGTGATGTCTTCTTCATTGTGGATACAGAAGCGTAGCGGGAATTATTGGACAGAATAAACCGGGCTGCGCGATTCTGAACAGATTCGAGCAAGTTGATTAGTATGGATTGATTCGGATCCCATATGCTGCAGGCATATTCTAGTTTTGGACGGACTAAAGTTGTATACAGAACTAATTTTAAAGAAGAGGGCGCTTTAGAAAAATTACGGCGCAGGTAGCCAAGAGTACGGTCAGCATTGCGGGTTACGTAATCGAAGTGCAAATTCCAGGATAGGTCGTTAGTGATATTAACTCCGACGTATTTGTAGGATTTGACGGAATTCAAGGGGGTTCCTTTAAGGTGGTAAGGGTAGTGTGTGCTGCGAAAGCGTCGGGTTATTTTCATGACCTTACATTTACTAATGTTAAGTTGCATAAGCCATTTGTCGCACCATAGGGATAATTGGTTAAGGTCATTTTGGATATTTAGTGAATCAGCGGAGTTTGTAATTTTGTGATAAATAACGCAGTCGTCTGCGAAATGTTTAATTGGTGAAAAAACAATACTGTTAGGGAGGTCATTTAGGTAAATACGAAACAACAAAGGGCCCAGCACAGACCGCTGTGGCACACCGGACGTAACAGAAGAAAGAGTACACGAATAATTGTTAGCTAAGACATACTGGGTTCTGTTCGAAATAAAATCTTTAATCCAATTAAGTACGTTAGTGTCAATATTGAATTTACTTAGTTTGAAAAGAAGCAATTCGTGCGATACCGAATCCAATGCATTTGCGAAATTGAGAAAAATGCAGTCTATATCGAAACCAAGATCAGCAGCTACAAAGAGATCATTAGTAAACGTTAGTAGTTGGGTCTCACATGAAAAAGTTTCCTAAATCCATGCTGGGAATCATTAAAGAAAGAAATGTCCTCCAAAATTTGTACTGGTGCGAATATATGATCCGTTCTATGATTTTGCATGGGATGCTTGTTAGTGAGATCGGTCGATAGTTATCAGCTGAATGAGCACTACCTGATTTGAAGATAGGGACCACCTATCTTCAATAGGTGGTCCCTTTCCAGTCGCTGGGTAATAGGAACACCGTAAAGATTGTTCAAAAGGTTTTGAGAGGATTATTGATGAGTACACTCCAGTTATTTTTAAGATTTTGAGTTCAGTAGGTCAGCACCAGCGGAAGAGGAGATCTTCAGATTATCACTGAGCTCTGTAACACCATCCCAATCTATAACAATGGGATCCATAGGGAAAAGTTTCGGTCAGGTAACCGTGATAACAATGCAGGAGCAGTTGCACTGAAGAAGGAAACAAATGTTTAGTACAGTGCATGACTGGCTAAGCGGGAGCATAGTGTGATCGCTACGAGATAACTGTATGAGTCGTGCTGTTGCACCGCCGATATTGCTCCAAAATTTTCGAGGGTTACTATGCAGTAGAGACGGCAAAGTGTTGTTAAGAAACGAATGTTTCGCGCTCTGAATCGCACCGGTATACTCTTTATGAATCATAATATGCTGCCCAGTGATCAGTATTATTAGTTCGCTTCGCGCGACAGAACTTTGTTTTCTTTTTATTTGACAGACGTTTTAAGGAAGAGTTGAACCATGGCGACAGGGAATCAACGACGATTTTCCTTTTAGGGATATATCCCTCGACTAGGTATAGAAATTTTTTTTTCATACAGGGTCCAGTTTTCTTCCACGGAGTGATTGTCAAAGTTGCTGATATAGCCTTCTGCAAATAATTCCAATTGAGCTAGTATTGAGCTAGTGTCAGCTCTGTTGTAGTCCCGTATTACTTTATGTGTAAACGGCCGCGAGCGCCCCAAGAACATGGAATGTAAATCATGCTGCACATGACGTGCGCGTCATGATTTGCATGTTAGGATCTGTCTTTATCCTAGTCATGAACTCTTGTCACGCCGTACCAATTTTGGTATATGTGAAATTAACGGAACGGCCGCAAGAGCCCAGAGGCCATGGAATGTAAATCATGCTTTTCATGTCATGCGTGTCATGATTTTCATGATAGGACCTGTCATTTATATTCGTAATAAGGTCATGTTCTGACACACTAATTTTGGTATACAGCCGATTGACGAAACGGCCAGGAGAACACAAAGTCGTAGGCGGCTAGATAGATAGATAGATAGATAGATAGATAGATAGATAGATAGATAGATAGATAGATAGATAGATAGATAGATAGATAGATAGATAGATAGATAGATAGATAGATAGATAGATAGATAGATACGCTCAAAATCGCAGAAGTTCGCTAAGAAATGCTTCGCATTTAAAATGTTCAGCTCGAGTGGGAAGCGAGCCCAGGCCTTTTGCGTGGATAGCAGGTGTTCTATCGCATCGCAGCCGCGCCACTTATTGAAACTGATTATGAAAAAAAACTCTATGGTTGTCATGTAGAGCAAGGATGTCTCGTCAACGCATATGATACTGCCTGGTACAAGTGTATAATCGCACCACATGTGAAAACATCTAAATTTCGCAACGAGAGGGCACTTTAATGGCCCACCCATTAAACAGCGCTCAGGAATAATTATTAATAATCCTCAGCAGCAATAGCATCAAGAAAGTACGCGCTTGCGTGTGTTGCCTTATGGACGTGTACTGAGCACTTCGCCAATTCGCAAGAGGAAGAATTATGGCGTTGTAGGCTCTTTCTAACAGTACATGTAGTAGGCATTCTAAAAAGTTTTAAATGGCCAATTTTGCGCACACAGACGTTCCTTACTTCGCAGCACGGTTGAAGTGTCCTGCGAGAAGCGAAGCCAGACTGGTGAATAAGAAGGCGATGAAAACGGGGCCCCATTAGGCTATTGCTTTCTACTCTTGCGGACGAAGCTTAAGCATCCTCCAGTGCTTTCGCAACGCAGCACACGTGCTTACTAAAGTTCTCTAAAGCGTAGTACTCTAAAGCGTCTCAAGCGTACCTTCTTGACAAAGGTTGTGTTGCGCAACTGTGATCCCTAAAAAAGTCTTCGTCGTCAACTCGCCTGTTCGGCATCCAAGAAGCATTGCACTCATCTACATTGGAAATCGGATATCGGACGAACCGTCCGTGTTATTCCTTAGAATTAGGCACGGACTGCGATTCGGACATCATCACTAGACTCCGGATTTTAGGCAAATGCCTATTTTGGTCCTTCCACTCCTATCATGTCACTTTCATATTTGAGCATGAATTAGATGATGATAGGCGCTGCTATAGCGTTGTATAGGGTCTATACATGCCTATTGTGGCGTCTGTGCATGAATGCCTAAAAATGCCCATAAATGCCTATTTTCGACATTCGCGCCTATATAATCTCTATTCCGTCTCAGGCTTCGCTTCTGGGTGTAGACTGAGGCAATTGTTCCTATTACCGCGCAATATTGACTGTTCGGAACTCTATGGAGTCCAACCTAGTCCTCTAGCTCAACCAACTCCCGGAAACAACCACTGGCAGCAGTGAAATCGGACCCGCCAGGGAGCATACGCTGTCGTGGTGACCTGGCGTGAGCGGTTGGCGAATGCGAAACCGTGGAGAGCCGCCAAGTAAAAGCAGAGTGAACAGCAGAAAATAAATATAGATCTGATGCGTACGCAGCTTTTATTTTCTTTGTCATCTACTTTTAGGGCGTTCACCGCCAGGGGAGAAATCGGCTCTAGGTGATTCGATATTGCCAGTACGGGGAATCCTTCCCTTATGGTCTTTTTTGCGACCTGGCTATTTGCTACTGCTCTGCCCTTCTCAGTCATACCGAAAAGAAAGACACCCATGAGTGTGTGGATTCAACAGTGGACACTTGACTCAATGTGTTACAGAATAAGCGTAGAGTTCAATTTCTGCGAAGCGGGCGAGGCATTGGGCAGTTGCGCGGCTACATTCTGCTGCTAGCTCTTTTGTGCCATCTTAAACAATAACATCTCTTCTTTTCCTGTCGTAGATAGAGGTCGTGCTCGTCTACGTTTGAAATCATTTGCATTTACGCAAAGCGTAATTGTGCCTATATTTACGATATTGGAGGCCTAAAACGTTGTTGGGTGATTCCACGAGAGATCGAACATGCCTGTCCGGTCGCAATTTTTATTTTGCCTGAGTTTTTTATATGTTATGTGGGCACATTCAAAGTGCACGGAACCGAAAATTTTATTTCCATGGAACGCTCCCAGTGCGCCAGAAAAATATTTGAAGGTGGCGGCGCGGGCCTCCTGTTTTTGCTCACAGCAATGTTTTCGGATTTCACACTATAAATGATGCGTCGAAAATTTCTTTTGCTGGTTTTAATACGCATTACTGTGAATTACATCCATGCTTCTTTTTATGCCGTCCTCAAAAAGAAGAAAATGTGAAAAAATGGCAAACACGGCCGAAATCAAAAAAGGGTTCTCAGTTTGAGGCGCCTTGGCGCCTTTGCTATTTCAAACAGAAACTTGAAAACAATGTCAACTATGGAAAGGAGCCTTTGCAACATTTATACGGAAAATCATTTCGCTACGGGCAGCGCAAAAAAAGAAAAAATAGTTAAATAAGCGAGTTTTTTTCAAAAAAGTACATTTTCAAAAAATAAAATTAAAAAAAAAACTCCGGTCTCAATTTTAACGACAATTTTTTATCGAAGAGCGCTTATGTCAGCGAACACACGGTTTTAATATCATATGTCCTCATTTGCTTTGTTTACGAGATATAACTGGCCAAAATGACCCTTGCTGTGTGTGCTCACTTCAGTGCGACTGATGGTTGTTATTAGCTTGCATTGTGCGTAAATCTCAGTTTTAATTATTCTGCTGCAGCAAAACCTTGCTCTGGTGGCTTTTCGTCGAGAAAAATGTGTTCTCAGATTTTATTTAGTTCTAGCGTGTGCGAAAGTGGGCTGCTGCCGCCCTCTAAAGGGTGACTCGACGAGAGATCGAACCTGCCTGTCCGATCGATATCTTTGTTTTGCCCGGGTTTTTTATATGTTATCTGGGCACATTCAAAGTGCACGGAACCGAAAATTTTATTTCCAGGAAACGCTCCCAGGGTGCCAAAAAAATATTTGAAGGTGGCGGCGCGGACCTCCTGTTTTTGTTCACTGCAATGTTTTCGGATTTCACGGCCGAATTTAACGCGAACTGTAAAAGATGTGTCGAACATCTTTTTGTTGGTTTTAATACGCATTACTGTGAATTACATCCATGCTCTTTTATGCCGTCCTCAAATGAAAAGAAAATGTAAAAAAAATGGCAAACCCGGTGCAAATCAACAAAGTTTGCTGAGTTTGCTGTGCCTTGGCGCCTTTCCTATTTCACGCAGAAACTTCAAATCAGTGTCAAGTATTTCAAGGAGCCTTTGCAACATTTATGCGGAAGATCGTTTTCCTGCAGGCAGCGCAAAAAATAAAATAGTTAAAGAAGCGAGTTTTTCAAAAAAGTCCATTTTCAAAAAATAAAATAAAGAAAGCTCCGGTCTCAATCTTGACGACATTTTTTTATCGAAGAACGCTTATGTCAGTGAATACACGGTTTTAATATGATATGTCCTGATTTGCTTTGTTCAGGAGAAATAACGAGCCAGAATGACCCTTGCTGTGTGTGCTCACTTCTGTGCGATTGATAGTTGCCATCAGCTTGCATTGCGTGCAAATCTAGTTTGAATTATTTTCCTGCAGTAAAACCGGTGTCTTGTCCTCAAGAAAGATGTATTCTCACACTTTAATTGTGTCTATCGTGTGCCGCGGTGAGCTGCTGCCGCTCTCTAAAGGCCTAACGCGTACACAGTTTGCAGCTTACAACCTCAACTTACCCCGCCAGTATTCGCTAATCAGAACCACGCGAGACACCGCCAACACATGGTTTAGGTCACTTTGTCAAAACTCTCCTTGCACACAGAATAAAGCATCTGTATGCAGTGAAGGCCAACTTAGTCTGTAACTAAATGCCACAATCAGCAGGCGCGCTGTTATGCAGTTGTTTTCTCACTGCCTGCTTCCTTCCCTTCCATTACGTGCATTGTACGCTTTAACCATCTTCCCCATTCGACGCACACTGTGTCTAAACAACATTTGTAAAAAGTTAGCTCAATCATTTCCGAGCCATTTATTTCACTTCCCGCTATCGCATGATTTCGGCGTCGCAGATAACGTCTTCCTGTATCATACTGGCACCTGTAGTAGTGGGTGAAATGCATGGGCGGAGGCACAGGTCACGAAAGAAAGAAGTGCGCGCGGTATCTCTCTGGAGAGCGAGCTTAACTGACGCGTTTACTAAGAGCCCTGCTGCTCTGCGACCAATAAACATCGCCTGGACCTCTGAAGCAACGTGACAAGTGGTGGAGGCGCGGGGTAGTCTCACGGATGTTGCAGACTCCTCCTGGAAGCCGCCCCGCAAGCCCAGTGCCAGTCAACACTCCCGTGCATCGGGCCAGCCGCAGGATCAGGGGATTACCTCCCGACGCCGACGTCACGCTTTGCACCACTTCAACCGGCATGACCAGCACTTCCGTTCTGACCACTCCAACGGGCACGGAAAGCACGATGGTGAACCGGTATACACTTGAGAGCCCGCGGGTTCCGACACCGTTTCATGGCACTGTGCTTGAAGACGTCGAAGACTGGTTAGTCGACTTCGAACGTGTGGCTGCCTTGAACGAATGGGACGACGCTGCCAAACTACGCCGTGTGAACTTCTATTTGGAGGACGGAGCACGTACGTGGTACCAAAACCGCAAGGACCAACTGACGTCGTGGCGCGAATTTTGCCGTCGGCTGCTGGACACTTACGCCAATGCTGGTCGCCACGAACGAGCGGAACGAGCGATCCAGTCCCGCATCCAGATGCCCAATGAAACTGTGACGACCTATGTCGAAGATATGACGCGCCTGTTCAGACGAGCTGATCCAAGAATGGCAGAGAAGAAGTTGCGGCATCTGATGCGAGGAGTCAAGGAGCAGTTTTTGCTGATCTTGTACGGAGCCCTCCGAAGACGGTCGCCGAGTTCTTGTCTGAGGCCGTCACAATGGAACGGATGCTTCAGCATCGATCCACCCTCTATGAGCGGCAACTCAACAGTACGTCCGCTACTGAGGTTTCCGCGGCTCTCGGCGGCAACACCGAGTGTCTGCGATAACTGATCCGCTCTATAGTGCGCGAGGAGTTGCACAAAGCCGCCGCACCACCACTCCCTACGGTAAGCTCCATTGCCAGTATTTTAAAGGACGAGTTACACCAAGCGCTCCGTGACCCTGTGACTCTCGCTAACGCCGTGGCATTACCAACTGACTACCGCCGTGCGACCTACGCGGAAGCCTTGAAGCGCCCTGCTTCCCCTTCCCCATCGTTCGTTCATGCAGCACCTGCGGTTTCACTTCAGTCGGCGCAACCGCTACATTACTACAAAGATACACGCCCGTCGCCACCTTTCGTTTCTGCCGGTCCTGTTGCACATCGTTCGGAGCAGCCAGCACACTACCTCGACGACAGACGCACGTCTCCTCGGAAGTCCGATGTATGGCGCACTCCAGATCACCGGCCTCTGTGCTTCCACTGCGGTGAAGCAGATCATTGTACCGCCAGTGCCCGTACCGGCGCATGGGGCTGCGGGGATTTTCTGCATATTCGCCGCTTCCCCGGTATGGCCAGCGACTCCGGGACATCGAGGACTACCTCGCACAGCAGCGCATGCCACTGCCAGGCGGCAGTCGCGTTCACCGTCGCCCAGGCGATTTTCACCTCCGCCCCAGCGATACGCAGCTGCACGGTCCCCCAGTCCCCGCCGGGAAAACTAGCTAAAGCGACCTCTGGAGGCGAGGTCGCTGGCAGTCGACTTGCTGAAGACCTCCGAACGACGCAAACAAGAACAGGTGCAGATCCGACTGAGCGGAATGACCAGCTTTCTCTCGATATACCGGTGCTGTTTGACGGTTACGCTGTTAGTGCTTTAGTGGATACCGGGGCTGATTATTCGATATTAAGCGGGAAAATGGCCACACTTCTGAAGAAGGTCATCACGCCCCGGCACGCCTCGCAGATTCGAACGGCTGGCGGCCACATTGTCACTCCGCTTGGGACGTGTACGGGTAGAGTTCGCATCTGCGGATCGACGTTCGTAGCAAGTTGCCTTGTGCTACGTGAATGTTCCCGCCACGTTATTCTTGGTGTCGACTTCCTGCAGGAGTATGGAGCGTTATTGATCTCCAAGAGCGTCGCATCACCTTCGCTGCAGACCGAGCAATCGACGCGCACGACGACCAACGGCGCTCCGACGTTCTTCGCGTTTCCGCTGAGAGTGTAACGCTCCCTCCGCGAGCCAGTGTTATAGTAGACGTCACTTGTTGTGGACTCCGAAATGGTGAAGCGGTCGCAGAAGGTAACTTGTACCACCTGCTGACCCAAGGTGTTTGTGCCGCTCGGAGTGTCATAGAGCTTCGTGGTGGCCGATCTCAACTGCTTGTTGCAAATTTCAGTAACGAACATCGACACCTTCTCCGCGGCACTTCGTTAGCCTTTGCAGACGAAATAGCCAACGTTCGGAACTGCTTCACATCTGAAACAGTGGAGACCGTGGATACGTCCCTGGGCAATATCGACATAAATCCTGATCTTTCGTCCGCTAACGAGAAAGCCCTGCGACAGCTCTTGCTTGAATTCAACTGGTGCTTCGCCAGTTCTTCTAAAGTCCGCCAGACTTCGATCACTAAACACAGAATCCTCACGTACGACGACGCACGCCCGATACACCAGCAGCCTTACCGCGTGTCAACAAAAGAACGCGAAGCGATTCGTACGCAAGTCAGAGAGATGCTTGACGACGGCATCATCGACCCTTCCAACAGCGCGTGGTCGTCTCCGGTCGTCCTAGTCAAAAAGAAAGATGGAACACTACGCTTCTGCGTCGACTACCGGAAGCTGAACAACGTGACTAAAAAGGACGTGTACCCGCTGCCACGCATCGACGACTCGTTAGACAGATTACGCCGCGCCCAGTATTTCTCCTCTCTGGATTTAAAAAGCGGGTACTGGTAGATTGAGGTAGACGAGCGAGACCGCGAGAAAACGGCCTTTGTGACCCCCGACGGTCTCTATGAATTTCGAGTACTTCCTTTTGGCTTGTGTTCAGCACCGGCAACTTTCCAAAGAGTGATGGATACTGTACTCACTGGACTGAAGTGGCAGACTTGTCTCGTGTACCTCGATGATGTAGTCGTCTTTTCTGAAACATCTTCGCCGCCTGCGGAGTGTGCTCGAGGCTATACGATCAGCAGATCTCACACTCAAACCAGAAAAGTGCCACTTTGGTTATAAAGAGCTCAAGTTCCTCGGCCATGTAGTAAGCGCCAGAGGGGTCCGACCCGATCCTGACATGCTTATCGCAGTAGCCACATTTGCAGCTCCCACCGACAAGAAGGCCGTCCGGCGTTTCCTGGGTTTGTGCGCCTATTATCGACGATTTATTGAAGGCTTTTCGAAGATAGCGGAACCCTTGACTCGCCTTACAAGACACGACATGCCATTTTTCTGGGCTAATGAGCAACAGGCTGCATTTGCCGAACTACGACAGCGCATGCAGTCAGCACCCGTTCTAGCACATTTTGATGATGATGCCGACACAGAGGTGCATACTGACGCCAGTAATATTGGCCTCGGCGCCGTCCTCGTCCAGCAACAACATGGAGAGGAACGAGTAATAGCCTATGCCAGCCGCTCACTGTCCCGTGCCGAGGCGAATTACTCGACCACAGAGAAGGAGTGTCTCGCAGTCATATGGGCGCTCACAAAGTTTCGCCCTTACCTCTATGGTCGCCCATTCAAAGTGGTGACGGACCACCATGCCTTTTGTTGGTTGGCAAACATACGCGACCCCTCAGGACGACTGGCACGCTGGAGCTTGCGCCTACAGGAATATGATGTCACCATTGTCTATAAGTCTGGCCGGAAGCACGAAGACGACGATACACTGTCTCGCGCGCCCACTGAATCTGCAAGTCAGGAAGGAGAGGATGATGACAGCTTTTTGGGCGCCATTAGTGCATCTGACTTGATGAAATGACAGCGTGAAGACGCAGAAATTCGCCCGATCATCGAGCGCTTAGAAGGTCGCAGCGCGGTTTTACCGCGCCATCTGTCCCGTGTGTTGACATCCTTCTGCCTTCGAGACAATGTTCTCTATAAGAAAAACACCCGTTCTACGAGCCGCGCTTACCTCCTCGTGGTTCCGAGGGACATGCGGGACGACGTCCTCTTCGCTTGCCATGACGAGCCCACATCTGGCCACCTCGGCTTCTCCCGAACACTCGCCAGAGTAGGCGAGACCTACTATTGGCCCGGACTTACGGCAAGCGTCAAGCAGTACGTCAAAAGCTGTCGTGAATGCCAGCGCAGGAAGACACTTTCTCGTAAGCCGGCTGGGTTGCTTCAATCAATTGACCCACCTCTCAAGCCATTTGACCAAGTCGGCATGGACATTCTCGGCCATTTTCCTCTGTCTACAGACGGCAACAAGTGGGTGATTGTCGCAACAGACTATTTGACACGCTACGCCGAGACGGAGGCGATCCCACGAGCCACAGCTTCCGAGGTAGCGCAGTTCTTCATGTGCCACATCGTACTGCGTCACGGTGCTCCCTCTACAGTAATAAGAGACAGAGGGACAGCGTTCACTGCGCAGCTTATGGATGAAGCCTTTCGACTAAGCAACACCAGGCATCGAAAGACAACTGCTTACCATCCGCAGACCAACGGACTTACCGAGCGATTAAATAGGAAAACGGTCTCTCTCAGAAAACGGTCTCTCCTTTTATTCTCTAGCATGGTGAGTCTAGTGTACACTCTTGAGTAAACACACTCTGGGTCTTTTTCTTTTCGGCATTGGTGACAGGAGGAGATAGCCAGACCTTTAAGAGACTATAGAGTTTGAGTCTGAGTTTGAGTTTAATCAACCACGTGACAAGTACACGAAAATACAAAGGGAGCAATAGCTCGTATTGGCCGGCTCTAATCGAGTGGGGTCAATATCTCCCATGTTGGTGATCACTTTAAGAAATAAATTACAAACAAAACAAAAGCCGTGTGCACGTCACATTTGCTCTTCACTCTCCTTTCCCCTGACGGTCGTGAGGGTTTCGCATTCGCCAACCGCTCGCGCCATGTCAGCTCGGCAGCGTATGGTCGCCGGCGCGCCCCATTTCACCGCAGCTAACGGTTGTTTTCCGAAACTTGATTGAACTAGAGTGCTTTTTTGGGCCGGTTGGGACATGCTCAACGAAACGAGAAACAGCGCTCAGTCCGTCTCTTTCACTGTCCCGTGTTTCGCGCTGTTTTTGTTTGGTTGAACTAAAACCCCTCTATCATTCAAAAGTAGCGAAAGTTCTTTTATCCAGCCGCCTCGCCCTGCGATAGGCTGGTTGAAGACACGTGACTGGTCCAACTTCGCGCCCCACCCTAAGGATCCAGCGGCGCCAGCGCTGTGCCGATGTTAGGTACGGGTGTCTGTGTTTTGATGCCTGGAGTTGAACCATTTCAGTAAGCAGGTGCCTCTTCACGCGCCTCTCGCGTTGTTTCTGCCAACTGGAAGTGCCTTTGTACCTGATGCTCCAGTGGACGCATGAATTTTATGTTTGAGTTGAATGCTCGGAGCGTGACGGCCTAGTATGCCGGGCTTAGGTTCCCTAATCGCGCGGTGGATGGAAAAAAGCTTTTAGGAGCTTGCCCTTATGCTCGGGGCTTGTCCATCGCCGTAGTAGCAGGGCGTAACACAGGTAAAGTATAACCATCTCAGCGCGCGCTCGCGCGAAAGAGAAGTCTTTCTTCCTCTTGTTCTTCGAGCGCCTTGATGATGATATTGATACCATACATCCGCCGCAGCGTGGCTGCATGAAAGACGAGGAAGACGACGTCGCTTCTCTGGTTGTTGCTGGACTGACGCCATCTTGTCCACCCTGCGCTGTTTTAACGATTTAATAAATAGTTACTGAGCTACCCGTAACATTATTGGTGGAGGTGGACGATTCCCGTACCTCCATGGAGACGCGCAGCGGTCGCAACACCGGCGAGCCCTCACCGACTTCGCCTGCCGGAGCTTCATCACCGCCGACCCCTTCCGCCCCAGCTACAACCTACGTCACGTTCTCGCCCCCCCGAGATCCAGGCACGTTCTCCGGAGATGGTTCTACCGACGTTGACGCCTGGCTGCACCGGTACGAGCGCGTCAGTGCTACGCACCGCTGGGATCGCACACTCATGCTCGCTAACGTTCTTTTTTACCTCGACGGCACTCCGCGGACATGGTTTGAAACCCACGAAGACGAAATAACGAGCTGGGATCTCTTCAAAGAGAAGATCCGCGACCTTTTCGGCGATTCCTCTGGTCGTCAGCTCGCTGCAAGGAAGGCTCTCGCCACACGCGCCCAGACTTCTACGGAATCATACGTTTCCTACATCCTTGACGTCTTGGCTCTTTGTAGCAAGGCCGACCAACGCATGTCGGAGGACGAGAAAGTTAACCACGTACTAAAAGGTATTGCCGACGACGCCTTCAATCTGCTGGTTTTCAACAACGTCGCGAGCATCGACACGATCCTTAAAGAATGCCGCCGTCTCGAACAGGCTAAAGCCCGCCGCGTACATCAAAGCATCACGCGCCTTCCGAACACAGCGCCTACTTCGTCTTGTGATGACGTCTTCCGCCAGACCCCTCCATGTGACAACCTCACCCGCATCATTCGTCGAGAAGTCGAGGCAGCGCAACCGGTAGTGACTCCATTCACAACGCCTGAGCCTTCCCCGACCACGCTTTCCTTGATCCAGGCCGTCGTCCGTCAAGAATTATCGAACGTCGGCCTACATCCTGTTCCACCTGTATATTCTGCTGAGCCTTTTTATCGTCGGCCGTCAACTCCTCGACTTGCGTCCAACTATTCTCGACAACGCAACCTGTCCGAATGGCGTACCTTTGACGACAAGCCCATATGTTTCAACTGCCGACGCGTTGGTCATATCGCTCGCCATTGCCGCAACCACTGGGCTCCAACGGCACACTATGGGTCTCCAAACCAGGCCAGCTCTGTCACCCAGTCGTCCTCAACACTTGCATCTTCTATGCCGACCACATTCTCTGCTCCAGCCGCACCTCTGACCAGACCTCGCTACGACCGCTCACCATCCCCTGCTCGCCGTCAATCTCGCTCGCCCCCACAATCTCGCCGTGCTGCCTCTCCGACCTATTCGCAGCGCCTCCGACCGGAAAACTAGGCAGTGCAGCTTCTGGAGGTGGAGCTGCATCGACGACCTCAGCAAGAAATCCTCTTTTGACGTTAACGACCAACCGGAATCTTTTAGACGTTACTGTGGACGATGTTCCTGTGAGCGCGTTAATAGACACTGGGGCGCATGTGTCCATTATGAGTGCTGCTCTTCGCCGCCGACTTAAGAAGGTTGTCACGCCCGCCCTAAACCGAGCCGTACGAGTCGCCGACGGGGGAACTGCCGCTATCCTTGGCATGTGCTCTGCCCGAGTTACTATTGAAGATAGAAGCGCTGTCGTTCTTTTTGCTGTTATCGAACATTGCCCTCATGAACTCATTCTCGGTATGGATTTCCTAGCCACTCACTCTGCCCTCATAGACTGTTCAGCCGGCTCTCTTCACCTTGATTTGCCTCTCCTTTCCGATCCGACCGACCCACCTCAAAGTCGTCTGAGCTGCATGGATTTCATACGCCTCCCGCCTAATTCCGTTATACACGTCGACTTATCCTCCACGCCACCTGTACCTGACGGCGATTACATGGTTGCACCGATTCCTGCCGTGATGCTTACGCGTGGCGTCGCTGTTCCGCACACGATTCTGACAATTACTGGAAACCGCACCTGCCTTCCTCTTGTCAATTTCGCATTGACTGCACAAGTTCTTCCACAGGGTATCTCCCTCGCCCAAATTACCGCTCTTCAGGACCACCATGTCGAGCCCTTCAGAGTGGACGATTGCTGCAGCTCAGCCCAAGGTTCAACTTCATCACCATCCTCGGGCGTCGACATTGAACGGATGGTTTCATCGGACCTCACGTCTGATCAAGCTGCAGCTCTTTGCCAAGTTCTGGAGCGCTATCGCGATATTTTAACACGAAAGTGTTTTATGCCGGGGTCCACCAAGTACATCCGTCACGGATATGACGTTGATAAAATAGACACCAACGGGTGAGAAAGAAAAAAAACCAAGAAAAAGATACCCCGCTGGGAATCGAACCCATGACGTTGCGGCCGCGATGGCAAGCGCCCGACGCGCTACCCACTAAGCCATCTCGGGAGATGCTAGGCACGGCGCGAACGCGCCTTATATCTTTCACACATTCTCTTTCGCGGCGGGCGGAGCGGGGAGGTGCCGCCGTCTGTGAGAGGTGAAAAGAAATAATACTTCACGATCGACACTAGCGCTTACTCCGAGATTGCACGCGATATCTGAGGTCATGGTTAAAGTGGTTAAAGCGTCTCGATACCAGAGAGATAGAGTGGCCGCGCTGGCGTCGCCGAGGCACCCTTGACGCAGTTACGTTCTTTGCCTTTGGCTTCGTGTTAGCGTGCGTCGGCTCATCGGAGTAGTGCATCTTCCACGTGCACCAACGGGATTTCTCCGTCGCCGACTGCTTCAATTGCGAGAGCACCGACTAACAAAACTGCTGCAACATGCGTTGCAGAAAGGACGCGATTTCGACGGGCGAATGTCGTGCCTTGGTGGAGCGAGAGCAGCGCCTGCGAGACACGCACGCGTTTGCGGCTCAGGCTACGAACCTCTACCTCCCGTGTTGCTGAAGCGCAGTATGTGTTAGTGTATGCATGAGGACAGGCGTCGGCTACCCATTACTAGAAAGCGCACACCGTGCCGTTTCTCTCCTTAGTTGACGACGCTTTGAAGAAGTGCATACTGGGTATCAGTGTTGATTATGAGCTTGTTGATATCATCCTTACGCGGGATTCACGATTCGCTGTGTCCAAATATATGTTCACACGGTCAGCTACCACAACAGTTTAATCATGATCATGGGCGTTAGTCGTCGCGATAGAGACATGCTGTCAACATGGGTGCATCCACGTCAAACGGTGCTATAGCTGCCAAACACGAATAGACGTTGTAAAAGCTCTCATATATCACTACACAATAAGCACTACTTCTGTGAAGACACGTTTAACTTTCGTGTTATACCGATTCCTATGACGGAGGGATCAGCCATGTTTTTTTGATTTTGCCAGTACATCCTTAAGCCAAACGACCGTCGTTACGCATCGCATCAATACTGGCGATGCGAATCCTATTCACAGGCGTCCATATCGTGTTTCCGCGTCGGAGCGTACAGCAATACAACAGGAAGTCGAGAAGATGCTCGCGAAAGACATTATCGAACCCTCGTGCAGCCCCTGGGCTTCTCCTGTCGTCCTTGTCAAAAAGAAGGATGGAACATGGCGCTTTTGTGTAGATTATCGGCACCTCAACAAGATTACCAAAAAAGATGTTTACCCTTTGCCCCGCATCGACGACGCCCTAGACTGCCTGTATGGTGCTACTTATTTTTCAACTATCGACCTTCGGTCTGGCTACTGGCAGATAGCCGTCGATGACATGGATCGCGAGAAGACCGCATTTGTCACTCCTGGTGGTCTTTATCAGTTCAAGGTGATGCCCTTCGGTCTCTGTAATGCGCCGGCCACCTTCGAAAGAATGATGGACTCATTGCTCCAAGGGTTCAAATGGTCCACCTGCTTGTGTTATCTCGACGACGTTATTGTTTTTTCGCCCACATTCGACTCACATCTCAGTCGTTTAGAGGCAATTCTTGACGTTTTCCGTAGAGCCGGACTTCAACTGAACTCCTCCAAGTGCCACTTTGCTCGTCGTCAAATCACCGTGCTTGGCCACCTCGTCGATGCCACAGGCGTGCGCCCAGATCCAGAGAAAATTCGCGCCGTTATAAACTTTCCTGTTCCGAAGTCCCCAAAGGATGTTCGCAGCTTTGTGGGGCTGTGCTCCTATTTCCGGCGCTTTGTTAAGGACTTTGCGACCATTGCACGCCCCCTCACAGACCTCTTGAAGAAAGACGCCCCGTTTTACTGGGGCCCTGATCAAGCCTCATCTTTTTCCCAACTTACGACCCTGCTTACCACGCCGCCAGTCTTGGCCCACTTCGACCCATCAGCTTCAACCGAGGTCCGCACTGACGCCAGTGGGCATGGCATAGGAGCAATGTTATTGCAACACCAACGTGGACACGACCGTGTTATAGCCTATGCAAGCCGACTGCTCTCTCCCGCCGAGCGCAACTATTGAATCACGGAGCGCGAGTGCCTCGCTCTTGTGTGGGCAGTCGCCAAGTTTCGTCCATACTTATACGGGCGCCCATTCTGTGTCGTCACCGACCATCACGCGCTCTGCTGGCTAGCCTCACTCAAGGATCCCACAGGACGACTCGCTCGCTGGGCTCTACGCCTGCAAGAATACGCGTTCTCTGTAACGTATAAAACAGGGCGATTGCATCAGGATGCGGATTGTTTATCCCGCTACCCTGTGGAGGAAGCAACCGATACTGACACCATCGCAGACGCTTTTTCTGTGTCGCAGCTGCTCAATATTGGCGAAGAGCAACGCAAGGATTCTTCTTTACGAGCCATTATTGACCAACTTGAGTCCACGCCTCGCGACGCGCCTGTACGAATGTATCTCGTCAAAGACGGGATCCTATACCGCCGCAACCTCGATCCACTCGGCTCCGACTTACTCCTCGTCATACCAGCCCACCTGCGTTCGACTGTCCTTCACCAACTTCATGACGCTCCCTTGGCGGGCCACTTGGGCGTTTCCCGCACATACGACCGTGTACGTCGTCGTTTTTTTTGGCCTGGACTTGCCCGTTCTGTTCGACGCTATGTCGCCGCTTGTGAGCCCTGCCAGCGCCGCAAAAGGCCGTCTGCCCTTCCAGCTGGATGCCTTCAGCCGATCGACGTTCCCGCTGAACCTTTTTTTCGAGTTGGTCTTGACCTGCTTGGTCCTTTCCCACTCTCCAGCTCCGGAAATAAATGGATTGCTGTCGCCACAGACTACGCGACGCGGTACGCTATCACACGAGCGCTTCCGACGAGTTGCGCTACCGACGTTGCGGACTTTCTGTTGTACGACATAATTTTAGTGCACGGAGCCCCTCGCCAACTTCTCACTGATCGTGGCCGCACCTTTCTCTCCGCTGTCGTTGACGAAATCCTGCGGTCTTGCAATACCAAACACAAGTTTACGACTTCGTACCATCCACAGACGAACGGCCTCACGGAGCGCCTCAACAGGACCATAACCGACATGCTCGCAAAATACGTTGCGGCTGATCACCAGGACTGGGACATTCATTTGCCATATGTGACGTTCGCCTACAATTCCTCGCGTCACGACACTGCCGGCTATTCACCATTCTATCTCCTATACGGACGAGAACCCGCACTACCCTTGGACACCTTGCTGCCCTCCGCCACCGAATATGCCGCAGAAGCCATCGCCCGCGCCGACCACGCGCGCCAACTCGCCCGTAATCGCCTCGAGGCCTCGCAGGAGCACCAAAGACAGCTCTATGTTTGTCGTCATAGAGATGTGCACTTTTCTCCGGGTTCTCTTGTGCTCCTCTGGTCTCCCACTCGGCGTGTGGAGCTTTCTGAGAAACTCCTGTCACGGTACACTGGACCATACCGTGTCGTTCGCCAAATCACTGACGTTACGTATGAGATCGTCCCAGCCGATCCAACAACGCCATCAGCAGCTACGAGCGACGTCGTTCACGTGTCTAGGCTCAAGCCTTATTACCCTCCCTCGACCACATCTGTGTAGATTAAGCACCGAGACGGTGCTTCTACCGCCGGGGGGTTATGATACCATACATCCGCCGCAGCGTGGCTGCATGAAAGACGAGGAAGACGACGTCGCTTCTCTGGTTGTTGCTGGACTGACGCCATCTTGTCCACCCTGCGCTGTTTTAACGATTTAATAAATAGTTACTGAGCTACCCGTAACAATATTAACGCAGGCAAAACCACATATAGCATAGCCAACTGTAGCATGCGGCGCTCGCTCCACTCCGGCGCGCGCTCTAGTTTGACAGGAGACAGCTACAGCGCCACAACTGCGCGCTTCCTTTCTCTTCTGACAGTCGTCAGACAGTGCGTTTCGATACTAATAACCTGAACGAAGAAGACAAGGCGGCGGAGCGGAGGGCTCGCAAGGCAGCAGCATCGCGGGCTCGCCGCCAAGACCCTGCGGTGAGAGCTCGCGAGGCCGAAGAGATACGTCAGCGTCGTGAGGACCCTGGAATACAAGCCCGCGAAGCTGCAGCAACGCGTAGACGGCAAGAAAACCTCGAAGAGGTAAGGGCGCGGGATGCAGCGGCCAAGCGCCAAAAGCGCTCACTACCTGAAGTTGGTGGCGCCGACGCGTGCCTCGATCACACGTTCGGCCACAGCTGCAATGTCTGCGACCACTTGTGGTTCGACAACAACCTGACCACAATCACTACTATAACAACGTGTCACGTCTTTATGTGAAAGTAGAGGAATTGTACGGAGCATTCATGGTTTACCCAGTTATCTCCGAGCAAGCTCCTCTAACCTCAATCACTTCGTGGATATGGAAGAATTGTTTTTTCGTTCCTCGCGGTGCCAACATTATCTGCTGAAGGAAGGTATGGCTCCACAAAATCAAGCGCAAGGAATTTCTGCCCACATAAAACACCCGGCTATGCGACGAAGTAAGTGATTTTGCAGTGTTTGTAACTTCAAGCCGCCCTTCACCTGGCCGGCGTGCTTTTCTTCGTGCACATGCACGAAAATTATCTCAGCAACGCTATTATTGTTCCGGCATTCTTTATGCTGTAGATTTGTGCGTAGTAGTCAATACAGAGTCGAGCCCTGTATTTCTCACAATAGATAGCTCGGGACCCCAATACACCAGCGTTGGTTTATCTCACCGGGGTGGCTTCAACACAAGAAGCTCACAAGGAAAGAATGATTTTTGGACTACTTTTTTGCCACAGTGCTGTGCGCGAGGTCGATCAAGACTCCTTCGTTGAAGCATTCTGCGAGATATCCTCAATGCTTTAGACGAGTTCGAGTAAATAATACTGCAAGACACCATGTGTAAAAAACTGAAACCATATGCCGCACCGAGCATCTGTGCTCATCGGCCAAAGCAAAAGGAACGGACACCACCCTGCAAACGAATAAGGAGGATCATTGCTTACAACAATCGTTCCAAAGAAAAAGTTTGGTATGAATTACTGCAATAGGACCTATTTTTAATTGAGTGCTCCTTTATTCGCTTGCATGGCTACAAAAAGACACCCGACTCAGCTTTTCAGGTCACAGTCCGGTTTTAGGGCCTGTAACTGTATAGATACCCCACATTTATTTGTCATTGCATTGGGTAACACGGTAACATACATTATCTGCAGAGCATACAGGCGGCGGCGCTATTAAAAGGGGGACGCCTTTGAATAAATGGATTTCTTTAAAAACAGATAAACATAAAATGGGTGAGACACTAGTGGGCCTGCTATATTTCATATAGATCTTGAAACGTACTCTTGTTGGCAATATTTCACACACTCAGTGCAACTTTTTCTCCTAAGTAAACCTATTAGCATACTTTAAAAACACAATAGGCTTAGTTAAAATTGCCGTGTAACCAAAGGAATACGTCCGAACGCTGACAAACGCAATGAAATCATTAATAGCGCATATATATTGCACTGCGCACTAGAAGAGAGCTATGTACCCAATGAGCGTGGGATCGAATCCCGGCCGCGACGGCTGCATTTTCGATGGACGCGAAAATGTTTGAGGCCCGTGTACTTAAATTTAGGGGGACGTTAAAGAACCCCAGGTGGTCGAAGCTTCCAGAGCCCTCCACTACGGCGCCTCTCATAATGATAGTGTGGTTTTGAGACGTTAAACCCCAGATATTATTAGGTACCCAACGAGCTTTCCGAAAGTAGGAGTAAGCTCCGAAAACGCCTATTTTTTTCGAACTAGAAAACAAGCACTATTAGCTCACCGTAATATCACCTCTCCTTCAAGTAGAAGTGATAGTTCAAGTTAAGCTGAATTTCAAAACGTGCAAAGAACGAAAAAAACTAATGTCCTGGATGACAGCTGCTGTGGGAAGCTGCTTTGGCAACGACGTATTTTATTTCAACGTTTAACGTGCTCCGCGATCGTTCAAATTATTGTCCCTGTAGTTTGATATTAGCTGAGCATCTTAAGCCCAAGATGTTAATAATTAAGCGGTTCACACGCGCACTCAGTTTAGTTTCAGGCGTCGGCAAGATGCACGGGGAGCAAGCGGCGCGTTGTCTGCTACCGCTGCTCCTTGGACCCCTCGACAAGGCGCGCGTGTAGTTGTTGGTACCTTTAAATAATAGAGCAGCCTTAGGTTCAACTAGAGGACTATGTTGAGCTCCACAGAGTTCTGAACAGTCATTGCTGCCAAGTAATGTGAACAACGGTCTCAAACTGCGCTCAAAAGTGAAATTTGAGGTTAAATAGTGTTCATATAAGCGCAGATTTTGAAAATAAGCATTTATAGGCACTTATACGAATTTAGCCAAAATCGCCAAAAATAGGCATTTGTAGGCACCATAAAAACGCGACAAAAGTTTTTCTTAGCCTCTCATTCATGCTCAAATATCAAAGTGGCGCGATAGGAACGCAAGGAACATAATAGCCATTTGCCTAAAATTCTGTCTCTAGTGACAGCCTGCCTTCCAGCTTTTTGCGTGGCTCAACGTTAACTCCTGTCCTCGGTCTACTTCTTGTCAGCTCGGTCTCCATTTTCATAGATACAGTTAGGTTAGTTCTAATAAGTAAGGTCTTAATTAACATGATATTCAATGGCTTGGTTAGTTAGTATGGTTGTGATTGTTATGGTCTTAATTAGCTCAGGTTTAAACAATATGACCTTAATTAACCTAATCTTTATTAGTAAGGTATTATTTACAATGCCTTAATTGACGTAGTCTTGATTCAATTGCTCATAATTAACATAGTATTATTTGCTCGCTCTCACGAAACCACGACTTCATTATCGTGTTCTTAGTTAGCATGTTCTTAGCGAGACGTGGCTTAATCAGCTCTCTTGGCATGACATAGCTTAATTAGATTGTTCATAGCATGTCCTGGATTAATTAGCTAGGTATACCTCCAAGCTAATTAGCAAAGCAGCCGGGTGCACGTGCTCGGGGAGAGAGCAGAAGATAAAGAAGAGGATGAAGGGAGCGCGTTTGCCGGGCAAAGCGCTAGAAGGTAGAGGCCAATAATGATGATCATGATGATGATACACGTCGCCTCGGCGATTAGCTGCGGCCGCGAGCTGTTGGAAGGCGCTCTGTAGTAGCTAATCTCGGAGCCCATGGTGCTAAATATTCTAAAGAATACTGCAGGCATTAACGCTGGCATATCCAGTTTTGTGGACACATCACAGCCAGCGCCCCTGGCGGCCCCGGCGCGAAGCTAGCGCGTTTTCAATGGAACTGGCGAGTTTTTCCCGAATAATTATGTGGAGAGGGTGAATGTTGAAAAACGCAGACCACAGAGCGCTTCTGGGAACCTAAATGCACGAGAGGACTGCAGCGATCATGTTGCAGTAAGCTTCAATTTTGTTCCCAGAGCAGTTAAAGATTGTACAATGGGAGTCTATGGAAACGGCGAAAAATGTGGCCTGTTTTTCGAGACAACAACGGTCACTGTCGTAAAACTAAGCACGTTATGTTAATGGTCAGGAAATCACATGTAGTCCTGACACTCAGCTTTCGTTTGAAGCTATTCTCAACTTGCCGCAATTGGCATAACATTGTTCCCTAACGCGTTTTTTGAAGCGCGGTCGTTCAAATGTGTGTGGTAAATTGATAAACCCTTGCTTACCACAGGCGACAAGGAGTCCACCGTGGCCGAGCGAGCTAATCGCTCAAGTTCAGAGCACGGCATGACCGCGCCGTCACCGGTTCGATTCCTGGCGACGGATCAGCATTTTCTTTTCAGCCCGTGAATTAGTTCCACAGCTTCGCACGGGATGTCGCCGCCGAAACAAAAAATAGCTTTCGTTTCGGTTTCGATTCGTGACTGTAATCTTGAGCTGCGTTTCTTTTTCTCTTTATTATATGAATTTTTTAATGTATGTTTAAACACTCCACGCGTATCACATCGTTCAGATCTACATTTGTAATTCTTACTTTATTCTTTTATAAACGTCCTAAGGAACAGAACGCTCGATCAAGTTATGGTGAACAAAGCTGTTTCGAACTTTTGTACGCGTATTGTCGTGGAAATTTATTTCTCCCTTCTCATGATGTCGTTACGATCTTCTCAGGCACCTACAATTCAGCAACGTAAAGTAAGCGAACTAAGCTTAGACAAGCGAGGCACAGTAATTAAATGACAAATTTAGACGTTTTTGCTGTTGCTTTTTACTTTAGGGCTAACGCATGTGCCTGTCGTAATCTTAACGAATGAAGGGGAATTGTTCGAGGGGTTGTTTTCTTTGTTAGACACAACTAATGAAACCAACAGATAATCAAGCCAAGCAAAGAATAGGAAACATCATTTGTTGTTGTTTTTTCAACAGCAGTGCAATTATTTCGCCCTTACTTCAAAGAAACAAAAATCGCTATCTCGACAAACATCAGTGGACGGCTCATATACCCTTCTATATGCTGCGCTCTCAACTCGAAGAGACTGCGAAATCACCTTTCCTACCTGGAGTGGCTGTGTTCTCTTACAACACCATTTTGTAGAGTTACGCGAGGCTGGATCTAGAAGACTTAGCTGCCAGCTTTACCTCATTTGTTGCTATCGCACACATTACATCGTCCTTGCGGTGAAACTGGGATTTTTATTCATCTCTTGTCATATCTATCGCCCTACGTGAACAGAAAAAAAAACCAGCAGGTCTTCTCCTTTAACATCACAAAGCACACTGCGCTGCAACGGATAGGTCCGTGTGATATGACGTGTGTGGATCAAAGCTTTCGGGAAGTCCAGGGACTGGGGCTCCAAGTTACAAAACGAAAATCCTGTGATTCAGCAGCTTTTCGTACGCACTCGCAGCCCACCTCAACGTATCGCAATAAGATGCCATTTTAAACATCTGTAAATGAAAATGTGCACAGCATGTATTGGCTGCGCAAGGCTGGAACCGAAAGCGGAGCTAGCGTTCGACCTAGCTTCTTCTAAAGTTTTGCTAGTAATACCAAGCTATTGCTAGAGGTGCAAAGTTTTTGCTAGTATAGTATTATAGGATATGGCTAGGCTTGGATGATCTATTCTTCTCAGGTTTCGGTCGGTTCCCCAGACTACGCACTTGTTGCGTGGTTTTGAAGGGGAAATGTCGCGTCACTAGTAGTTACGTGATGGGATTTTAGTCACGTGAGAGAGAAAGTACATGTTTATTAGAGTCCAGTGCAGACGCTGAGGTTGCGCCGCGCCACCCGATTGTTCCGAAGTTTTTGGCGCCAACACGTCACGTCAATAGTTAGGTGACGTTACGGGATTTTAGTGGTGAGACTAATTACTTGATCTTACGTGATTTTTAGTCACGTGGGTAGTTGTTACGTGATTGTAGTCACATAAGTAGATGTGCGATGTTACTTGATTTTGGTCACGCGACTATTGCAGGCCTGGTGTACAAAAAATTGTAGTTGCAGTAAACAACAACCCATCATCGATATCACATGTATTTTACGATCACGAGAAATTCACTTTCGTTGCTCGAAAGAGCAAGTGAAGCTGCACTCGTGCACTTTTTATCACGTTTCAAAATTGTGTGGGCTTCTACGATTTTTTCTGGAATTTTTTGTATGCTTCATTCGCTCTATTCTTTTTTATTTCCTGGTGAAGAGCGCATATATATTGCTGTAAGTTTGTGTTATGTCTGTACAGCCACTTGTGGCTGTACGACGATTTATTTTACACAAGGAAACATGAACACTTTAGAAAGCGCAGCTTAGGCGTTAGAGTCACATATGGCTAAGGTTCGACGCCAGAATCACGCTCGTGCCACAGCGCCAGTGTAGTCGCGCGCGCACTTCGTCGTCGTTGTCTTCAAGCGAGACATGTCAATTCTTCCCCCCTTAGACGAAGTCTCCATAGCGGTCTGGAGGCCGCCTAACCTCTGGTGGTCGCAGTTTCCGGGTGGTTCCTGCTTGTGACGTCGAGGTCCACGGTTGCGAGGGAGGGTTGTTCGACATGTTGAGCGAGTCAGGCCGTTGATCAGCAGAACTCGACGGCGTCTCTTCTGACGTTGTGTCCGAGAAATCATCTGCTACGCTCCAATCTGTCGGTGATAGGGTTGTGTGTCCGGTCTGGCTCGTTTTTCTCATGTGGTTGAGATGACGCCGAACCTTTCCGTGGTCTCTTTTTACAAGCCAGGATCCTGGTCCGACGCGGCGCAGTATTTCGGCGCAGTATTTCAAAAACTGTCGGATGAGCACTCTCTCTCCTACTGCGAAGCGACGGGATTTTGTCAATGTCTCCTGTCTCTCAGGGATGTGTATTTCCGTCTCCCGTTTGAGAAGATCGAGAGGACATAGAAGCTCTCGTCCAAACATTGCTTTCGCAGGTGACATTCCTGTAGCAGTGTGAATGGTCGTGTGCTGCCTATACAGGAATCTTGCAAGTCGACACTGTATGGACCTGTCTGTATCCTTCAGGAGTGCTCATTTCAGCTCTGCCACATAGCGTTCTGCCTGGCCGTTTGTGACAGGATGGTAAGCTGGTGATGTTGTAGCCTGTATGCCATTTGCCGTATAGAATTACCTTATCTCGTTCGAAATAAAGGCTTTTCCGTTGTCGGAGACGACCTTTCGGGGAATGCCAAACGTAGCAAAGATGCTTCGTAGCACATCGATGACAACCGCGGATGTTGCTTGCGTCACGTGCCGGACTTCCACCCACTTTGTGTGTGCATCCACAACAACCAAGTAGGTGTGCCCGAGTAGTGGCCCCGCGAAGTCAACGTGCACCGTGTGCCATGGTGTCTTGGGACGATCCCAGGAGGGAATAGGAACTTTGGGTGGGCTCTTCTGCGTTGAAAGGCATTCACGGCACTGTCGCACCGTTTGCTCGATAACCTTGTCGATTCCAGGCCACCATACGTAGCTCATTGCGCACTTCTTCATGGCTACCATGCCTCGGTGACCAGCGTGCAGAAGTGCCAGAACGTGGGATCGTGCTGAGCTCGGTATGATCACCCGTGATCCAAGCGTGAGGCACTCGCGATGAAATGCTAGTGCGGTCGCTCGTCGTCGGTAAGGAGCGAACTCATCTCCAGTGAGTTTCTCCACTGTGCCATCCTGCACTGCCTTGTACAACCTCTGCAGGATGCTGTCTTCTTGTGTCAGACGTGCCATCTCTGTAGCAGTGAACGGAGGTCTCGACAAAGCTTCGAACAATAGTACGTCGCCTGGTGGCCAGGGTTCATCGAGACGTTCTGGTAGTGGCAATCGGCTCAACGCATCCGCGTTTTGATGGTTCTTGCCACGCCTGTAGACGATGTTGTAGTCATAGACCGACAACTTGATGCACCATCTGGTCATGCGTGGTGAGAGGACTTGAGCCGTTGGCTTCCCTGGACCCAGTATGCCGAGAAGCGGTTGATGATCCGTGACGAAAGTCACCTTTCTTCCCGCAATATACTTGCGGAACTTGTGTGCAGCAAACACTACGGCAAGGCCTTCTCTGTCCAACTGAGCATAATTGCGTTCCGCTGTCCCTAGCGTCCGAGATGCGAAAGCGATTGGTGCCTCTCTATTCTGGTCATCACGTTGAGACAGAACAGCTCCTATGCCATACGGTGAAGCGTCGCATGAGACGAGAAGCTCCTTCTGTTCGTCGTAGTGTGCCAGTACGGTCTGACTGAGAAGCCATCCCTTAAGTTTATCGAATGTTTCTTGATGCTTGGTCTCCCATCTCCACGTGGCGTCCTTCTGCAGGAGCTGGTAGAGACAGCTGGCAATTGTTGCCCTGTTCTTCAAGAACCTGTCGTAGAAAGCCAGCATTCCAAGAAATCATTGAAGTGCTTGCTTGCAGTTTGGTGCTGGAGCCTCCGTTATTGCTCGTACTTTCTCTTCGTTGGTGTGGACGCCTGTCTCGTCAATTCGGTGTCCCAGAAAAGAAACTTCTCGCACTGCAAAACAGCACTTGTTTTTGCCGAGACGAAGGTTGCAATTGCGTAGCCTCTTCAGGACTTCTTCCAGTCTCTCGGCGTGTTCAGTGGCGTCTTTTCCACTGATGATCACGTCATCTAGTTATGCGCAAACGCCTGGGATGCCAGACAGCATAGTTTCCATAAAGCGTTGAAAAATGGCTGGAGCTGCAGAGATTCCGAAAGGCAATCGTTTGACCTTGTAAAGCCCTTTCAGCGTGTTCAGGGTCAATATCTCTGCTGTCTCTGGCGTTACGTGAAGTTGCTGATAAGCTTGTGCCAAATCCAGGGTGCTGAATACCTTGCCTCCCCTCAAGTGGCTAAGGACTTCATCTGTTGTTGGAAGTGGGTAGTCTGCCTTCTTCGATACCTGGCTCACTGTGCAACGGTAGTCGCCACATATTCGCAACGAGCCGTTTTTCTTTCTAACAAGTACGAGAGGCGTTGCCCAATCCGAATGCTGCGCAGGCTCGATTATGCCTTGACTTTGCAGTCGATCCAATTCAGCTTCTACAGCTGACCGCAGCGCGAAAGGAACTGGTCGTGCTTTTAGGAACTTTGGCTTCACTCCTTCCACGAGTTCAAGTTGTACCGCAGGACCGACGTGTCCTGAGATGTCCTCGTCGAACACAGACTGGTACTTGTCTAGAAGCTTCGAAACAAGTTTGTCGTCTGATACGTCATTGATGCCCGTGATCTGTATACCCAGATGAGGAAACCAGTTTCGTCCGAGGAGGTTACAACCTGCTCCTTTGATGACAACAAGCGGTAATGTGAAGTTCTTTTTCTTGTGCTCTACATACACCGTTGCACATCCGAGAACTCGGAGCCACTGGCCTGACCATGTGCGTAGGAGAATGTTGTCCGTTTGAAGCTGTGGTGGGTCATCTGCCCACGTAGCTTTGAACGTGGCCTCACTGATGAGTGTGCAGGCTGCACCCGAGTCGACTTCGAACTCCAAGGTCTTGCCATGTATGCGTAGTTGAGTCATGACCTTCTGCGTGCTGGACGCGTCGATTAAGGTGTTGAGCTCGTAAGGTGCCACGTCTGGTGAATCCTGTTGAGTCGTGACTGGTGCTGAGGCCACTGTCGAAGTTCCTTGTCGGGGACATTCGATGTTGTTGTTGTTGTTTGTTCTTGCCTCTTTCCGCTTTTTCAGGCAGGCCTTTTCAATGTGTCCGCGTTTCTTGCAGTAGTTGCAGGAAGCTGTCTGAAACTTGCAAGTGTCCGGACTATGCTGCGCGTCACAACGCCAACAGTGTTGTTTCTTCCTTTGGGCAGAGGCACTCGAGTGACGTTGATTTTCTGTCTTGCAGATACTTGTGCAGGCTTCGTGAATCTCTTTGAATTCCGTTTTCACGTTTTTCTGATCTTCGACGGCGTTTTCAGCTCGCAGTGCAATGTCAAAGGCTCTCTTGAATGTCAAGTCCTTTTCTGCGAACAGCCATTGCTGGACCTGCTCGTTCCGAAGACCGCAAACGAAACCATCACGCAGCATTACATCAAGAGGCAGCATTGTTGGATTCGCCGCAGCGTCTACGCTTGTTCCAAAATTGCAATCTGCTGCTAGCTTCTTGAGCGCTGTTACGTAATCACTGACCGTTTCGTCATGCCGTTGGTCACGACGTTGGAAGCGTGCCCTGCAGAAGACCTCCGACGGCTGTGGATCAAAGTGCGCCTTGAGCATCTCGACTATATCATCGTAGCTCACTTGGTTGGGCTGCTTGGGTTGAACGAGGGCGCAGACGACGTCGTAAGTCTTTTCCCCGCATAACGTTAGCAGATGAGCACGTTTCTTGGAAGCGTCCGTAATGTCGTTAGCCTCGAAGAAGAACTGTAGCCTCCCATACCAGGATCTCCAGGAGCCGGAGCTGCCGCTGAATTCGGGTAGCCGACCAAAGTCAGGCGTCGCCATCTCGTTCCGTTCCTTGACGTCGGTGAAGTGCCGGTGAGTCCAGAGTCTTCCTCGTCGCCAACTGTTACGTCTGTACAGCCACTTGTGGCTGTACGACGATTTATTTTACACAAGGAAACATGAACACATTAGAAAGCGCAGCTTAGGCGTTAGAGTCACATATGGCTAATGTTCGACGCCAGAATCACGCTCGTGCCACAGCGCCAGTGTAGTCGCGCGCGCACTTCGTCGTCGTTGTCTTCGAGCGAGACATGTCAGTTTGAAAATATAGACAGTTGTAAGTTCAGCGCTGTGTGTGTTTTCCAATGTCGTCCTCGTTCCTTGCGCTGTGAAACATCGAATTATGGTCTACAGGGCATTTTTGCAAACAGAAAGCAGCTGTTTTCACTTTTGCATTTCGTTCCTGCTCTTTGGAAGGTGGAGACACTTGCAAGGAGCGTTTCAAGGAGAGTTTGACCGTAGTATCTTTATAATATCTATCGCATCACGGGCTTCCCGCCGCGCGCTGTGGCTGAATGGGTCGATCATCCGTGCTGGCTGCTTGCGCGCTGTTATGATCGGACTTCACGGCTTCGCGCCGCTGGGCCGTTGGAATGGTATGGCGGCATCTGCCCTGCTATCTTCGCCCTCAACGTTCCCCGAAACGCACCAGATGAGGCGACGACCCTGCCGTAGTGTCCTGGACCTTTCAAAGCTGTCAAGTTCCCTCTTCAATCGCCTTGGACACGCTTGGCTGACTTTGACGCTTCTATGGCCTGAAGATGAGTGATTTACAGTCCAGGCTGCTGGCAGGAGGCAGTCGCTTATGCATTGCTATGTTCAGGCTTTTGCGAGATGCACCGAACAATTAGCTGTGTGCTGCAGTAATCGGTTCGCTGTGTGTATGGTCCTTTGTGGCGTGGTGACCCGACTAGGAGCTGGCGATCCGCTGCGCCGACGGCGCTATCGAAGCAAGGAACGACTGCAGTTGACAGCACAACTGACAACGTAGCCCGTTTCCGGGAATGTGTACCGCCGAGATCCCTTCTTGATGTGTATAGTGTCTTTTGTGTCTTGTTCGCCTCCCGGGACCGTCCGTCGTCCAGGTGCACCGCTTATCTCTTTCCCGGAGTGCGAAGGAGGCGGTGCTTACTTAGTGGGCGGAGATGAAGACAACATCTTTGATTGGCCTGTCTTGGACTTGATTGTTTCCTCCAGCAGGGAATCCTGGGAAGGCCCAGGCTTTATAACGCGAGCGTCGGCACGCTCCAAGCTATGCTACGACGAGGCTTCGACAGGCCACGTCGAAGCTACGTCGTCTAGCGCAGCGTCGCTAGACGACGCTACGACACGCTACCAAAACGACATGTAAAATAAACGTTACTGTTATCAACTCCGGCTCCTGAACTCGACTTCTCCCTGAGGCCTGGCTGCTCCCCGGTCCTATGGGCAGACCCCCGATAACATCAGCGCAATCACTGGGGCCTTGATTCGAATCCCAATGCGTTTTTTTCTTCTTTTTTTGTCTCTCTCATAATTGCTTATGTTTGCCGCGGTGGTACAGAGGTTACGGTGCTCGGCTGCTGACCCAAAGGGCACAGGTTTCGCGGCGGCTCCAGCATTTTTGAACAAGGCGAAAATGCTAGAGGCTCGTGTACTTGGTTTGAGATGCACGTTACGAACCTGAAGTGGTCGAAATTTCCGCAGCCCTCCTCTACGGCACGCCTCATAAACATATTATGGTTTGGGCACGTAGAACTCCAGCAATTATTATTACTAGTACAACGCTGCTGAAAATTTAGTTGCTTCTTTTTTCACTGCAGCATTGCAACCAAGTATTTGTAGGCGGTGTTTTACCGACAAGAATAATGACAATAGGTGTTTCTCTCAAACTGTCAAGGCCTTCAGCAAGTGCCCCCTCCCTTTACCCAACCACCCCCCCCACCCCCCTCCCCCGCTGACTGGCGCAGGCTGGCGTCGGGGACCGGTGGACCGGCGTCGGGAACGGCAGGCAAGTAGACTTGGAAGCGAGCGCGGCCGCGCGCGCCGTTGCCATAGCAACGACGGAGAGATCTTCAACCGGCTGCTTTGCTGCTGGCTTGCGTTTCCTTTTACAGCGAATGCTGTTATGAGATCATTTCACCGGCCGTTTTTGGCGCCGTAGTTGTCCGCCGCCGCCGCCGCCGCCGGTGTCCGTAACCAGTATCGCTCGAAATAAGAAAAAATCGACATAAGAAAAAATTCCAGGATGGAACGAGGTTCGAACCTGGGCCCTCTGCGTGGGAGCCCAGTATTCAACCTCTGAGCCATACCAGTGCTTGAAACTGCTTTGCAAAAAGGTCCTATACAGGCTTCATGTCGGGAAGGAACCACATTAGCAAATGCAATATAGCGTGGTAGAAGTTTAAAATAAGCACCAAGCGTCGCACAACGCGAATTCTGTAACCAGGCGTCACACAATGCGATTGATTGCGCAACGAGTAGGTTGTTGAATGCTTCCAACCCATTACAAAGGACTCTGCCATAATTCTTCATCGTCATCAGGCACAGCATCAACAAAGTGCGCATAATGCCTTAGATGCGTTTAGCAGGTGCCAACGCTCTCCGTAGAATGTCGAAAAATGGCACAGTTCCTGCTGCCCTATTTCTCAAGAATTACAATGATTTATAGCGTCGCGGGTTCCTCGCAAGTGCACTTGTATTGGTTGCCAAGGAAGCCGATAAGCGCATGATCCACTTCCTCGGGGCCTCAGTAATGTTCTTTGCCCCCCCCCCCCCCGTCTCTCTCCCACGTCAACGTATGTTATACAGCATGACGGGAGAGGGAAATAGCGACCCAAGAGAGCCCCAAGAGAGCTTACAACGGGCTCTAGAAACGCCGCTCTTCCAGCTTTCGCTGTGACTGTGCTGCGGTTTCAGCGCAGGCCTGGCGTTTTTCGAATTCTTGGCACTCGCCACTTTCCTATGAAGAATGCTGTCTCACGCTCATAACGTGCATGCCATTTGTCACCTGAAAGTGCCGGGCGCGCAGCGATAATGCAATCGAGAGGCATGCACGATATCAGGACTGTTTTTGTGAGGCGAAACGACATCCTTTCAACACGTTCTTCAGTGTACGCTGCTTTCCTGAAAAGCATAGGTAATTTCATAGGGAATATTAGCCGATTACACACTGTCTTTGTTGCCGCAACGCCACTTCACGCCTTTGAAAGAGTAATAAGAGGGAGTAACTAAGAGGGAAGTCCAGGCATGGACACATGCATGTTGTCTTTACTGATGACTTTCCCTTAACAGGTACCCATGTTAGCAGCAATGTACAACAGAGTGAATGAAAACAGCGAGGAAGAAGACTTCAAAACTAACAAGCGCTTTTCGCTTTACAGTTCTGCTTACCGATTCAATGAGCCAAGTATTCGACGCTCACTAGATTGCCCTCCGCACTGTGTTCCCGAGCCACGCCTAATTACGGTTCATCAAACTAATGAACAGATCAAGGTCGCCTTGCTTGTTCGCCTCAGGTTTATGACTGATGTGTCGATAATGTGCTATGTGTATATATATATATATTGTTGAGGCGTTTATTGGACGGTAGTCGGCAACGATAAGCAATGGCGACAGTCAAGGCACGAACACGGGCTCAGAGCGCGAGCGCGAAGAGCCAAAGGCGACGACCCACTAGAAGGCTATAGAGAGCGCAACCCATTACTCAATAAAGGCTTCGCTACAATTTCCCCGGGTACGAAAAGGGAGCCGTCCGGCGACCTAACAGCTCGTCACTATGAGTGGGTCATAGTAGGCCTTCAGACGCTCCACGTTGACGATGTCGCGCCCTCGACGGCGCATGTCCGAAGATGGTTCGATGGGTTCGATCACGTAGTTGACCGGGGATGTGCGCTCGACGACCCGGTAGGGGCCTTCGTATTTCGGCAGTAGTTTTGTAGAGAGGCCAGTTGCAGTGGTAGGGACCGAGAGCCATACGAGCGCTCCAGGGAGGAACGTGGACTCAGAAGCGGTGGTTCCACCGCGAATGCTCTTCTGCCGCTCTTGTTCCTGCGTTGTAAACGTCTTGGCAAGCTCGCGACACTCTTCCGCAAGCCTGGCTGTGTCAGATATCGGCGCACACTCAGTTGAATCCGGCTTGTATGGGAGTATCGTGTCGATGGTGTGCGACGGGTGCCTTCCGTACAATACGAAGAAGGGTGAAAAACCAGTTGTGCTTTGAGGGGCGGCGTAAGGGAGCCAGCAGCGTGGTCGACGGCTGTTCAACATGCTGCGGGTGAGGGAAGGCCAGTAGGGAGAACTGGCGGGCAATTTCCTCCCGCACGAATGACTTGATCTCGGCGAGCAAGGCGGACTGATCAGAAATGGCCGACAAGCCTGCGAGATCGGCGTCGCGTGATGGAGGTCGACGGGTCAGCAGTCGCTGCCGGCGCAGCTCCTCGTAGCTTTGGCAGAGCGTGATCACCTCGGCCACAGTACGAGGGTTCTTGGCGAGCAGCATAGTGAAGGCATCGTCGTCGATGCCTTTCAGAACGTGGCGGATCTTGTCAGACTCAGGCATGGCCGCGTCAGCCTTCTTGCACAAGTCCAGGACGTCTTCTATGTAGCTCGTAAAGGACTCACCGGTCTGCTGAGCTCGTTCACGTAAACGTTGTTCGGCTTGCAGTTTACGAACGGCAGGGCGGCCAAACACATCGATGATGGCGGTCTTGAAAGCAGACCACGTGGGGAACTCGGTGGTGTGGTTGTTGTACCACAGGCCCGCCACACCCGCGAGGTAGAAAACCAGGTTGCTGAGTTTGCCTGCCTCATCCCATTTGTTTGGTACGCTCACACGCTCGTACATCGCAAGCCAGTCCTCAACATCGGTCCCATCCGCGCCGGTGAAGATAGGAGGGTCGCGGATACGGGGGACACCGGGGCATGCGGTCGTTGTGGAAGGAGACGTTTGCTGAGCAGAGTCTTGAGGCATGGTAGTTGGTAGGGTACGGGATCTCAGCTCCAGGGGCATCGAATAGGAGCACAGCACTCTCCACCAATTTGTTGAGGCGTTTATTGGACGGTAGTCGGCGACGATAAGCAATGGCGACAGTCAAGGCACGAACACGGGCTCAGAGCGCGAGCGCGAAGAGCCAAAGGCGACGACCCACTAGAAGGCTATAGAGAGCGCAACCCATTACTCAATAAAGGCTTCGCTACAATATATATATATATATATATATATATATATATATATATATATATATATATATATATATATATATATATATATATATACATATACATATATATTGTTAAGACGTTTATTGACGGCGAGATTGACGGCGACGATGCACAACGACAGAGCGCAGACTCGCAGACTCTCACGAGCACGAGCACGAGGGGCGTGCTCTCCGAGAATAGGCGAAGAGGATGACCCACTAGGAGGCGCTTGAGAGGACGACCCATTAGAGCGTTCCAATGCTTCTCTACAATTACCCCGGGTACGAACAGGGAGCCGCCTGGCGACCTAACAGCTAGTCACTATGAGCGGGTCATGGTAGGGCTTGAGGCGCTCCACGTTGACAATGTCGCGCCCTCGACGGCGCATGTCCGAAGATGGTTCAGTAGGTTCAATCAGGTAGTTGACCGGGGATGTGCGTTCGACGACACGGTAGGGGCCTTCGTATTTTGGTAGTAGTTTGGAAGAGAGGCCAGTTGCAGTGGTAGGAACCGAGAGCCATACGAGCGCTCCAGGGAGGAACGTGTGTGCAGAAGTGTTGGTGGCACTGCGAATGTTCTTCTGCCGCTCTTGGTCCTGCGTAGTAAAGGTCCTGGCAAGCTCGCGACACTCCTCCGCAAGTCTGGCTGTGGCAGAAATAGGCGCACACTCCGATCGATCCGGCGTGTATGGAAGGATTGTGTCGATTGTGTGCGACGGGTGCCTGCCGTACAATAAGAAAAAGGGTGAGAAACCAGTGGTGCTTTGAGGGGCGGTATTGTAGGCGTAGGTGACGAAAGGCAGAATCGAATCCCAATTTGTGTGATCGGCGGCGACGTACATCGATAGCATGTCGCCGAGCGTGCGGTTAAAGCGTTCGGTGAGGCCATTCGTCTGCGGGTGGTAAGCAGTAGTTTTGCGGTGAACAACGTTGCACTCTTTGAGGATGGCTTCGACGACTTCCGACAGGAAGACACGGCCTCGATCGCTGAGCAGCTCCTGGGGTGGACCGTGGCGCAGCATGAAACGGTGGAGTAGGAAGGAGGCTACATCGCGCGCTGTAGCCGCGGGGAGGGTGGTAGTTTCGGCGTATCGCGTAAGGTGGTCTACAGCGACGATGGCCCAGCGGTTACCAGCCGACGTCAGAGGAAGTGGCCCATACAAATCGATGCCAACGCGCCCAAACGGCCGGTCAGGGCAAGGTAAAGGCTGTAGACCTGCTGGTGACTGGTGCGTTGAAGCTTTGCGGCGCTGACAATCGATGCAGGAGCGAACGAACTTCTGCACGTAGCGGTACATCCCTCCCCAAAAGTACCGTTGGCGAATGCGGTGGTATGTTTTCGATACCCCAGAGTGCGCACACTGCGGATCAGCGTGGAACGATTCGCATATGTCAGAACGGAGACTGCGTGGTATTACTAGTAGCCACTGGCGGCCGTCGGCGTTGTAATTGCGTCGGTGAAGGAGGTCGTCGCGAATGGCGAAATGATGGGCTTGACGACGCAATGCGCGAGTGGATGGTGTTGCCGATGGATCAGTGAGCAAGTCTATCAGTGAAGCGATCCACTGATCCTTGCGCTATTCGGTAGCGATGGTGTGAATGTCGATGGAAGAAACGGCATTGTGAGACATTGAGCTGTGGGTATTGTCGTCAGGCAAGGGGGAGCGCGAGAGTGCGTCGGCGTCAGCATGCTGGCGTCCGCTGCGGTACAGCACGCGGATGTCGTAGTCCTGTAGGCGAAGTGCCCAGCGGGCGAGGCGGCCTGATGGATCCTTCAATGATGACAGCCAGCATAGTGCATGGTGGTCGGTGATGACATCAAATGGGCGACCATACAAATAAGGTCGGAACTTCGTAAGGGCCCAGATAATCGCCAGGCATTCCTTTTCGGTGACGGTGTAATTGGTCTCGGCTTTGGTAAGCGTACGACTTGCATATGCCACGACATATTCAGGGAACCCTGGCTTGCGCTGCGCAAGGACAGCGCCGAGGCCAACACCGCTGGCGTCTGTGTGTACCTCTGTAGGGGCCGTAGGGTCGTAGTGGCGTAGTATGGGAGGCGACGTCAACAAACGACGGAGCTTCGCGAAAGCTTCGTCGCACTCTGACGACCACGAATTGAGCGGCCCATTACTTCCGAGGAGCTTCGTCAGCGGCGATATGATAGTCGCGAAGTTTCGAATGAAGCGCCGAAAGTAGGAACACAGTCCTACGAAAATGCGCAGTTCCTTGACGGACGTAGGTTTGGGGAACTCGGTCACGGCCCGAAGCTTGGCTGGATCGGGGAGAATACCGTCCTTGGACACGACGTAACCGAGTATTGTCAGCTGCCGTGCTCCAAATCGGCACTTCTTTAGATTCAGTTGCAGACC
This sequence comes from Rhipicephalus sanguineus, assembly GCF_013339695.2. Lineage (NCBI taxonomy): Eukaryota > Metazoa > Arthropoda > Arachnida > Ixodida > Ixodidae > Rhipicephalus > Rhipicephalus sanguineus. The sequence goes on from NC_051179.1 coordinate 155,753,052, forward strand.
GGCCTCGCTCAAACGCGTCAAAACATGCCGCAGGCGTTGAAGATGCGTGGAGAAGTCCGGAGCGAAAACGACGACGTCGTCGAGGTAGCATAAGCATGTGTGCCATTTGAGGTTGCGCAGAACGGTATCCATCATGCGCTCAAAGGTGGCTGGCGCATTACACAGGCCAAACGGCATGACGTTGAATTCGTACAAACCGTCGGGCGTGACGAAGGCGGTCTTCGGTCGAGCGTCATCAGCCATGGGTACTTGCCAGTACCCTGAGCGCAAATCGAGAGATGAAAAGAATTCTGCGCCTTGCAGGCTGTCAATCGCGTCGTCTATGCGCGGTAGTGGATACACGTCCTTGCGAGTGATCTTGTTAAGTCGTCGGTAGTCCACACAGAACCGCACAGAACCGTCCTTCTTCGCCACAAGAACGACAGGAGACGCCCAGGGGCTGTTAGAAGGTCGAATAACATCGCGGCGAAGCATCTCGTCGACTTGCTCGTTGATTATGCGGCGTTCTGTGGGAGATACGCGATATGGACGTTGCCGCAGTGGCGGCTGGGTGGCAGTGTCGATGCGATGCGTAACGGCGGACGTGCGGCCGAGAGAAGTTTGAGCGACATCGAAAGAAGAGCGAAATTCTTCCAACAGGCCCGGAAGCTGGGAACGCTGGACTGGCGTAAGGTTGTCAGCAATGGAGGAACCAAATACATCAGCGGGTGACGAACCAGACGTGGAAACAGCACCGAGCGTACTGGAACTGTGGCAGTGCATTTCATCTGGTTCGCCCATAACTCGGCTTGCAGCTTACGGACGGCAGGGCGGCCAAACACGTCGACGATGGCGGTCTTGAAATCTGACCATGTCGGGAAATCGGATGCATGGTTGTTGTACCACATGCCGGCCACACCCGCGAGGTAGAAAACCAAGTTGCTCAGCTTGCCTGCTTCGTCCCATTTATTGGGGACACTCACCCGTTCGTAAATCGTGAGCCAGTCCTCCACGTCGGTGCCATCCGCGCCGGTGAAGACAGGAGGGTCACGGATGCGGGGGACACCGGGACAAGCGGTCGGAGCAGGAGGCGGCGTTTGCTGAGCGGCGTCTTGCGGCATGATAGATGGCACGGTACGGGATCGAAGCTCCAGGGGCATCGAATGGAGACCGAAGTTCTGGTGACGGTACAGCACTCTCCACCACTTTGTTAAGACGTTTATTGACGGCGAGATTGACGGCGACGATGCACAACGACAGAGCGCAGACTCGCAGACTCTCACGAGCACGAGCACGAGGGGCGTGCTCTCCGAGAATAGGCGAAGAGGATGACCCACTAGGAGGCGCTTGAGAGGAAGACCCATTAGAGCGTTCCAATGCTTCTCTACAATATATATATATATATATATATATATATATATATATATATATATATATATATATATATATATATATATATATATAGAGAGAGAGAGAGAGAGAGAGAGAGATAGAGTGTTAAATGGGATGTAATAGGGCTCAGTGAGGTTAGGAGGCCACAGGAGGCTTATACAGTGCTGAAGAACGGGCACGTCCTATGCTATCGTGGCTTAGCTGACAGAAGAGAACTAGAAGTGGGGTTCCTTATTCATAAAGATATAGCTGGCAATATAGAGGAATACTACAGCATTAATGAGAGGGTGATATATATCGTAATTAGGTTTAATAAGAGGTACAAGATGAAAGTTGTACAGGCCTACGCGCCTACATCCAGCCATGATGATCAAAAGGCTGATCAAACGTAGAATCAGCAATGAGTAAGGTAAAGACACAGTATACTGTACTGATGGGCGACTTTAATGCAAAGGTAGGCAAGAAGCAGGCTGGAGATCATGCAGTTGGGGAATATGGCATCGGCTCTAGAAACGCCAGAGGGGAGTTAATAGTAGAGTTTGCAGAACGCAATAATTTACGCATCTTGAATACCTTCTACAGAAAACGGGCTACTCGTAAGTGGACGTGGAGGAGTCCTAATGGCGAAACTAAAAATGAAATAGACTTCATAATGTGCGGCAACCCGGCATTGTACAGGATGTGGAAGTAGTTAACAAGATCCGATGCAGTGACCATAGAATGGTAAGATCTAGAATTCAACTTGACGTGAGGAAGGAACGGCAGAAACTGATACGCAAGAAGTCGATTAATGAACTAGCTCTGAGAGGGAAAGTTCAGGAATTCAGAGTTTCACTTCAGAATATGTACGCCACTTTAACCGAGGAAACCGACCTTAACGTTGACGCAATAAATGATAATCTGACTAGTATCATCAAGGAGTGTGCAGTGGAAGTCGGGGGTACAGTCGTTAGACAGGACACTGGTAAGCTATCCCAAGAGACGAAAAACCTCATTAAGAAACGTCAAGCTATGAAAGCCTCAAATGCAACAGACAAAATAGAGCTGGCGGAGCTTTCGAAGTTAATCAATAGGCGTAAAATAGCCGACATAAGAAAGTATAATATGGAGAGAACTGAGCATGATCTAAAGAACGGAAGAAGCCTCAAAGCTATGAAGACAAAACTGTGCATAGGCAAAAATCAGATGTATGCATTAAGGGACAAGGAAGGCATGGTCACAAACAATATGGATAGAATAGTTGAGGTAGCGGAAGAGTTCTACAGAGATCTGTACAGCAGCCGAGGCATTCAGGATGATAACGTAAGAAGGAGTAATAGCGCAGAGGAATCTGACATCCCACCAGTATTGACAGGAGAAGTAAAGAAAGCCCTAAAGGGAATGCAAAGAGGCAAAGCAGCTGGTGAGGATCAGGTAACATCAGACCTGTTGAAAGACGGTGGAGAGATTATGTTAGAGAAACTGGCCACCCTGTATACGAAGTGCCTCTCGACGGGGAGGATACCAGAATCTTGGAAGAATGCCAGCATCATCTTGATCCATAAGAAAGGGGACGTCAAGGACCTGAAAAATTACAGGCCCATAAGCTTACTGTCCGTTGTCTACAAGCTTTTTACAAAAGTAATTGCTAACAGAATTAATACGACATTAGAGTTCAATCAACCAAGGGAACAGGCAGGATTTCGTACAGGATTCTCAACAATAGACCATATTCATACTATCAATCAGGTGATAGAGAAATGCGCGGAATACAACCAACCCCTATACATGGCCTTCATAGATTACGAGAAGGCATTTGATTCGGTGGAGACATCAGCAGTCATGCAGGCACTGCGGAATCAAGGCATCGACGAAGCCTATATAAACATAATTGAAGAAATTTACGGCGGATCCACAGCCACTATAGTCCTCCATAGAGAAAGCCACAGAATCCCAATAAAGAAGGGCGTACGGCAGGGAGACACGATCTCTCCAATGTTATTCACCGCGTGTTTACAGGATGTTTTCCGGGCCCTAGATTGGGAAGAGTTAGGGATAAGAGTTAATGGAGTATCTCAGTAACCTACGATTCGCTGATGACATTGCATTGATGAGTAACGCGGGAGACGAATTGCAGCTCATGATTACTGAACTGGATACGGAAAGTAGAAGAGTAGGTCTGAAAATTAATATGCATAAAACTAAAGTCATGTGGAACAACCTTGTCAGAGAACAGCGCTTTGCGATATGTGGCGAGACACTGGAAGTTGTAAAGGAGTACGTCTACTTAGGACAGGTAGTAACCGCGGAGCCGAACCATGAGAGTGAAATAACTAGAAGAATAACGATGGGTTGGGGCTCATTCGGCAAGCATTATCAAATCATGAATGGTAATCTACCACTATCCCTCAAGAGGAAGGTATATAACAGCTGCATCTTACCGGTACACACCTACGGAGCAGAAACCTGGAGACTTACAAAGAGGGTTCAACTTAAATGGAGGACGACGCAGCGAGCGATGGAAAGGAAAATGATAGGTGTAACCTTAAGAGAAAGGAAGAGAGCAGAGTGGGTCAGGGAACAAACGGGGGTTAAGGACATCATAGTGGCAATCAAGAAGAAGAAATGGATATGGGCCGGGCACGTAGCACGTCGGCAGGATAACCGGTGGTCATTAAGGGTAACTGACTGGATTCCAAGAGATGGCAAACGCGTGAGGGGGAGACAGAAAATTAGGTGGGTAGATGAGATTAAGAAGTTTGCAGGTATTACGTAGCAGCAGAAAGCACAGGACCGGGTTGATTGGCGGAACATTGGAGAGGCCTTTGCCCTGCAGTGGGCATAGACAGGCTGATGGTGATGATATATATATATATATCTTATATATATATAATATATATATATATATATATATATATATATATATATATATATGTGTGTGTGTGTGTGTGTAGAGAATGCATGCCTTGCGGGTAGCACTCACTAAAAAAAGAACAGATGCCTTTACTAACGTTTAAGTCGGCACCGCCTACGTAGGTCTGTGTCTTTCGAAGCCCATGCCTCAGCCCAAACGTTATGGAATGCATTTTTTCCGGTTTTTGATGTGTGCTGCCTGGAAGTTCATTCAATGTAGAAAGCGCTGCGCGCATGCGCCGTTGCTCGACATGCGTTCACTAGTAGTCGCGAAGGCAACGCCACCTCTCAACGTCAACTCCTTTTGGTCTTTTATAAGCACAGAATAAATTGAGAATGCCTAATAACGTGCGGATTAATTTTAAACGCTTTTTTTAGTAAATAGCAGCGGGCTGCGTACAGCATTCTGCACATCTCATTCGTGCACTATGAAGGCTTGCCCGTCAGGCAACGCGACACGCCGTTGTGACTTTCAAAGCGCAATTCAACAATACAAATCCTAATCATATGGTGAAAAAAAAGCTCGTTTATGTCACTGTAATTCACAGCCAGGGTCTTGTGACACATTTCGGTCGGTTGTCAGTCCCTTTAATAAATCACACCGCGAATATATATAGTGACAGAGTAAGTATTTACTCTAAAAAGGCGTGACCTCACTCATGCTCACCTCATGTTCCACGATCCCAAATATTTGTCCATAAGTAAATATTGAGAAGGTTATTGTGTAAACATATTTGAACTTTCTAACTATCAATGAGGTAATTTCCGCGTCACTAAAAAATCAGCCCTAAATGGTAGCTCTGCGCTGTACAGCACACGTGTGTGCTGTACAGCGCAGAGCCACCATTTAGGGCAGATTTAGGGCCTAATCTAATAAAAAAAATAACGTGTTATCAGATTGACACGAATTCAATGCTTTGAGCTATTTCCACTCAGACAAAGCTGAGAGGGAATACCATGTCTAGAGGGTGTTTTCTAAAACGCGTGCATCTATGATAGCACTGTGCTATGGATGCGCATTAACCAGACTTCACACCTGTGTGCAGATATCCCTATTATTAAAGACGAGGCTACATGCCAGTTATCGTATCTCCTGAAACATTATTAATTTTTATTAGTCGCTTTCGCGCGTATTTCTATTGCAAGTTTTATGTTGCAGTAAAATTTAATGTTGAATTATCTATTGCTTACTATCTATTTACTATGCTTTCCTTATCTACAATAGAGACAAAACTACCCGATAAAGTGGGAGGGACTTTCAAGGTGGGCCTACACGTTTGAGCCAAAAAAGAATCCCAGCCAGGAATGTCATCGCAGCTTTGACATTCCTATCAAGCCAGAAGATTCCAGGATTCAATACGCGGCTGATATTTTGCATCATGAAGTGCAAAAAAAGCTCCGGTTTTGAAGACCCTCGAGCGGAGCTGTAATCATTCTATTCGACATGGGTCATTTTCCGTTGGGCTTTCAGAGGAAGAAGACTACTGCTTGAAAAGCAGTAGATATTAAGGGAAAAAGCAGATTTCGCTAGGCTTTATCTGGCTGAAGACTGGTATTTTTCAGTCATTGCTACGAGCGAAAAAGTAGTAATCAAAATTCCTGTGCGCATAAACACCGTCGTTCTCTTAAGGGAACCTCCTGGAAAGAAAGGCTTAAGATTTCCTTTGGAACGCCTGCACATCTTCGTGGCAACAGAAGGAGCTCCACTCACAACTGAAGAAATTTTCATATGCTTAGTGAACGAAAGAAGGGGGAATTAAGGGGTTCGCTTTTTTCTGATGTGTCTTGTGACCCGTTGTTGAGCAAGTCAAATGCATTTTGTATTCTACATCAGGAGTGATACAGAATAAAGAAGTGATTTTGAGATGTTGTAGGAATAGTTACTATATTATGTTGCATTAGCAATCGTTGTTGTCAGCGCAAAAACGCCAAAATTCTCTCTTCTGAATTTCTTTGTGCTGATCAAAATGGACGATTGGGCCTGTAGGTGATTCATGATCGACTTTGTGCTTGCTGTAGTGCAAAGTTGAAAGAGACTGCGCCTACAGAACATGAAAGGAGAGCTTCAGGAGAACTTCCAGCCCATGAGCGTAACCTATTGGTCTATCTGCGCCAACAGGATTCAAGACGATCACCTCCAGCAAAAAAAGGAAAAAACAAGAAAGAAAAAGAAGAAATGCAATTAGGATACATAAGTGCCTTCTTTAGCGGGATAGACGGAAGATCTAGAGATTATTACACAACACGTCAGTCGTATATGTTCTACCATACGTTCATTCTTAACAAAAAAAAAAACTAACCAAGTTCACATTTTCCGGTGTACAAGATCATCTTTCAACGACTGTATCATTTTTGCACACCCGCTTAGACGGCGCCAAGCTTGCGGTGGCGGCCGCATTTAAATAAGAACTAAATGAAAACAAATAAAAACTATCTTTAACTTCCTTTTTCTTACTCTCATTCGGTTTATTATGCAACCACAATATCCTGTTCGTACCCAAACATAATGGTTCTCGCTAGCTGAAAAAAGAAACTCGGCGCTAGCTGAAAAAGGAAACTCGGAAAGCAGCATGCTGCTCCAAAATCCCACAGGTACGGCAGCGCAAGAAACTAAACAAACAAACAAATGAAAACACGATGCTCTTCATGCATCGTGGGCGCGTCTATAACGGCCAGACATTTGGCATGGCACGTCTAGAAAAACTGCCAATTCATTGCCAGTCGTCGCCGTCGAGATAACGCCGACAAACAGCGCTCTCCTTTCTGCGCACCGAGGTGAAGCGACAGTCTCGGGGCGTGTGTACTCTTTCTTTTGATTCTCTTTTATTTAGTGCCGCGTCACTGCATACGTCATGGCGGGACTTTTGAATTCTTTAAGGTCGATACGCCACGTGGTGTCGTTCACGCGAACTAGGCCACTGGTGTCCAGAAAAGCTGCATATGTCTACAAATGGTGGAGGTGCAGGGTGCTTTCAATGTACTTGCTCTCAGACCACACATACTGGGATGCCATTCTACCTTTCGTAACCTATACGCGTACAACACCTCTACTCAGAGCCCCACTGGCTTTTTACACTATTGTCTACTGTACGACAACCAACATGACAACCAATTAAAGCACACTGTCGACACTTTACCGGTCGAATGCTTCCTAGTAGGCGCCCATATCTGACACAGTGAGGCATGCCAAAGAATGCCATGACCTCGCACGGGTCTTTACCTCTAACGACCAAGAGCGCCAGAAGAGCATTCGCGGCGACACTATACTTCTACGCCCACCTTGCTGCCCTATCGAGTCGCCGAACGGGCATCACCCGGCAATCACGTCATTGAACCTGTTGAACGGTCTTCGGACATGCGCCGTCGAGGACGCGACGGGGTCACTATCGAGCGTCTCTAGCCGTACTATGACCAAGTCGTAGTGACGAGCGGTTATGCCGTCCTATACAGCTCACTTTTAGTCCTCTGGGGTAATTGTAGCGAAGAAGAACGAACGCTATAGTGGGTCACCCTCACCACTGACATCTAGTGGGTCTGTCTCTAACGTGCATCGCTCGTGCACCCGAGGACATATCTGTCCACGGGTGCACGAGCGATGCACGTTACAAACTTTATGTACGCCCAATTCTGGAGTTTGGTTGCGTTCTGTTTTCCGGAAGTGCAGAATACAAATTAAGACCTCTTATATTGTTAGAAAGGCAAGCTCTGCGGCTGTGTCTCGGACTACCTAGGTGTGTTGCGAACAGCGTGCTTTATTTGGAAGCTCGAATCATTCCGCTTGATGCAAGATTTCGACAGCTGACCGTGCAAACTGTTAGACATTTTGACCGCACAAAAAAGACGACGAGGACAGAGGGAGATACGACAGTAACTCCCTCTGTCCTCCCTCTGACAGTAACTACCTCTAACAGTAAGCACCAACTAGGCCAAACGCAAGTTCTCCTGACCGTGCCAACATTTTTAAAACTCTACGATGCGCCCCTCTCCCATTCACAGACACGTTTCATCAAATCTCCAGATTCTTTAGGCGCCCGTGGCCTCGTTATCAAAGACCCCAAGTCATTTTCGTCGAGTCTCTATTGTCTAATCTTCACGTTTCCCTTCAGCATTTAACTCCCCAAACCCTATGTTCGATGCCAGTTGACTTAATTTTCGATGACATTTTTCCAAAAAATGCTAAATTACTTCCAAAGCATGTTCTGGAGGGCCTCCTTCAAGACCATCTCAGTCATTTTCCTCATTATGTGGTAATTTCGACGGATGCGACGCAAAATCTTCAGAAGGCTGGAGTAGGCATTTTTTCTCATCAGGTTAATTGGTCTTTTGCGCTCCGTTTGCCTGACTTCACGCCAATTTATCTTGCAGAATTCCTGGCTATTACATTGGCTCTTCGGAAACTAAATTCTCAGCAATCAAAAGCTATTATTATTTCGGATGCTTTATCTGTTTGTACACATTTAACGACCGCAAAGCAGTCTCCTCTTCTCAGGATATTTTGGTCTCTTGTACCACGTAGCCTATCAGAAGTTCCGTTTCTTTGGGTCCCCGGGCATGCTGGAATTTCACTAAATGAAACCGCTGACTCGCTCGCTTCGGCATCGTTAAATTTCCCGGTGGTACTAGTAGCTCCACAGTTTTCTTTTATTACTGCTGAACGATTCAAACGCCTATTAACCTTAAAAATCAACGAAACATCGCTCCTACAATCTGAAGAATTTCGGCACTTGCAATTCACATGGAACACCGCAAACTGCCTTTCCCGTCAATGTGAGGTGACCCTAACAAGCTTTCGCTGTAGAGTTCCTCGGTTAAATTATTATCTCCACAAATCAGGATTTTCATTAACTAACCTATGTGCAGTTTGTAATGAACCGGAAACAATAGATCACTTTCTTCTCACATGCCTCCGTTTCGCCTCACTGCGCCGAATAATTCTTGAGAGACCGATTGGCATGCTCGGATTGGCAGTTGATACACTCACCCTTTTATCGTTTGGAGCCAGTCAGTTGGGTGCGGGCCGCAGTGTTATTCTGACAACGCTACATAAATTCATTCAGGCAACCGGAAGGATACGCTGCTAGTGGTACCGCCAGTTACATCCAATTCTTTGACCCCCTTCTTTATTTTTGCTAATTTGTTTATATATTATGGTTTATCGAAAGCTTCTGCCCCTTTCACTTTTTCATTTTTTTTAAGGAATGTTATTATAGTTCTTATCTAATTTCTCTCTTTTTTTTCTTTTTTTTAGCAAGCGTTGTGTAAACCATTTACATTATAAAGTACAGTGTGGCCAATCCCCCTTGTGGGTATGAGCCAAGATCTAGGCGACAAGACAAGACAAGACATATCTGTCATTCAGGCTTAATATTCAGGCACAATGATATATTTAGTCCTGCATTTGCTTTGCAATGGAGTCATGCTGTTTCTGTACATGACGTGCAGATCGACGGCGTACGCAACGGGAGACGTGGCACTCGTGCGCACCATCGGCCACGTGAGTATTCATTATTTACTCGAGTACGCTCTTGGGGCTAAAAAGAGGTACGGCAGTCCTTAGCACCGCTGCCCTGCGCTCGTATGCGTTGATATGCGCCACACATTAGGTTTTGTGCGATTTTGTCCGCGCGATCAAGTAAATTCATTCCGTGACATTAAACGGTTTTTGTTGTTTCCCGTTCTCAGGTCACGCGTGTACCGCCCACCATTTCGGCCTGCCTGAGCGCTTATGCGTCGAAGCACTTATGGGCTGTGCTGATTTTTGGTGTGGCGGTATCCTGAAGGCGGCTTCGAACGTGGACCTCACGAACGCGGTAGGTGGAGGTGTCAACGCTGGTGTTGTACCGCCGCAGCAGGCGGCAGCGGCGGTCAAGTGGGCTGGACGGCTTTGGCTTCTGGTGGTGGCCGACGTGCTGCTAGGGCTGCTCCCGTACTTCACTCAGCGGGTGTACCCTCCGCCTTCACGCCTTCATCGTGAGCGTGGCCTTCATCGTAACGGTCATTGGCTTGTGCGCCACCCACCGGTACGTCTGAACATCTGCGATGCGCATAGTGACCTGTTCTTGTGAAGAATGTGTGCGCACTTGTGTTAAGGAAATTATTGCCACACAAAAAATAAACCATTGGTCGGTAAAATTTTACAGCGCATCTGAAAAATAGCTGCACATTTTACATTTAATGCAGTGTAGCGCTAGATTACGTCCCAGGCTCCCAGCATATCTATTTTCTCAAAGGCAGTAACAACTTCAGAACCGCGAGCCACACCTACTCAACATGGTGATAGACTGTGTCATGCTTGCGCATTTCAGTACTTGTACCAACAAGCTTACGGCAATGTCAGATTATTATTGTCACAATAATACCCGCACGTCGTTTTTCAAACAGGCGAGCTGCAAACCTTGACAAAATACAGTCGAACCAGCATATGTCGAATTGGTAAAAGACCTGCAATTAGTTCGATATATCGGATAATTCGATGTGCAACTTTTCATGAAATCATTGCATATATTGCGCCAGTTGGCTTCACGGCACTGCATCATGATAATGTAAGGCAGACGCCTTCATGACCATATGCTTGTCTTTTTTTTAATTTGCACCTTTTTAATTTTTAAAGCACCAAAACACGATATGATTATGAGAGACGCCGTAGTGGAGCGCTCCGGAAATTTCGACCTTCTGGGGTTCTTTAACGTGCGACTAAATCTAAGTACACGGGCCTCAAACATTTCGGCCTCCATCGAAAATGCAGCCTCCGCGGCCGGGATTCGATCCCGCGACCTTCGGGTCAGCAGTCGAGCACCATAACCACTAGACCACCGTGGCGGGGCAATTTGTGCCTTTTTGTCTGCAGTTTGTAGATGGGGACTAGGGGTTATATGCAGAGGCAGATTGTACGCGAAAAGAAAATAAGGTATCGTAAATTGACCTCAACATCCTCATACGCAGCTGTGCGTACTCGTCGGGCGCCGGATGCGTCAAGCCTGCATGGGCCCTAATGTCGGCCTCATTTTTCTACATCACACTCGGCGTGCTTTTTAGTAAGCTGTACGGAGTGCCGACGTAATGCTACATTTCAGTACATTCGCCTATAGTTACCATCACCAGTTTTGCGGAAAACAGCAGCTTGTTCTGTTACACTGCGTCCATCGCATGTACTGAGGAAATATTTTAACCTCATGGTTTTTTGCTGCAGTGTGTTGCTGGGGGCCTGTTAGTCATAACACGGCACATCGTTTGCTGCAGCGCGCGAGAGATAATTAATTACACCATTTCCCTCTAAAGGGGACCATGAGGCGATGCGAAGCCGGAGCGCTTGTACGATCACTTTCCGTTGGCGTTCGTTGGGCATGCTACCGACCTCACGTCGTGGAACGCGAGGAGGAACGCTACGCGCGTCTTGTCTTCCCTTTAGCCTGGCCGTTAATTCTCGCAGGGCGAGCGGGAAACGCGGTCGACAGGCGTGCGAGGGGGGAGGGCAGCGTAGGAGCGGACAGAGAGGGGGAGGGGGCGCGCATGCGCTGGAGCTCATCGCGGCGCTGCGCAGGAGAGAATTTCGGCATGTCTAGCCCGCGTTTCAGAGGGGAGAGGGGAGTGGGGGGAAGGGCCAGGGGGAGGGGAGAGGGTGAGTGGAGAGGGGGATATGAAAGAGGGAAGTGGAGAAGGAACGTGGAGAGGAGTTGTGGAGAGGGTATGCGCATGCGCAGTAAGAGTGATCACGCCGCACACCACCACCACCGCCGGCTGCAGCGTGGTGACGTCGGGGAAGCAGGGGGTCACTTTCACCGTCGAGTCACTTTCACGGGTGTCATTGTCTCGACAGCACGGGAAAATTGTCATGGGAGGGTTAGAGGGTTTGACAATTATGACTGTCGGGCCATGACATGAATAACGCAAAAATCCTGTCGCATACGTCGTCAAACCTTTCCTCAAAACACGTGTCGCACATACCGGTTTACCATGGGCCGCGCTTTACGGGTACGTGCCACAGGTGATTGACAGTTTATATCTACCCAGGAACGGCGAGAACAGACATTGGTAACTTAAATGCGAGAGCGTTAAGAAAAACCGACATCGGCAGCATTGGCCCGACGAATGGGAAGAATGAAAATTAGGATCCCAACAGGAATCGAACCCCAGCATTCTGCATGGCAATGAGGTATTCGAACACAGAGCCACGCCAGGTCTATAAACTGGTTTGTAAAAACAGCCTATGCAGGCTGGTCCAGAGGGCCGAAAGGATAGCGAGGGCCAGCGGTGCCTTGGAATAGGGGCCCGACCACACAGCGTTGCCTTGTTTTAGAGGCAAAGAAGTCTTGCGCAAATAAAGTTCTGTTATTCTTCAGGCGTAATGTCAGTGCAACGTGAATTGTGGTTATGGTGCTGGCTGTCTAATTTTGCTAGAAAGCAATAAACACTACATGATACTCCTACGATGTGCACTCCTGCGATACAGGCGTCATATCAGATTAACGTATGTGGTTCCAGTGTTGGCTCCGCTTTTATAACAGTCTAACAAACATTACATTTGTATTTCTATGGTCCAGCAAGCTATATACATTGAAGCTTTGCTCGATCCCGGAGAAATACATTAACGAAAGTTACGTATGATATTCACATCATCGCACCGTGAAGTGCACTTAGTCCGCCAGAACAACGCAGTGTCCTCTTCATTTCTTACGAGGCTGAGCGATGGCCTCATGCTGACCGAAGATAATGCCAGATTGACCGACGGCCGCCTTGGAGACTAGGCTACGGAGGCCACATACGCCCAGATAGCCTACGAGTACTACAGGCGCCATCCAGTTACGCTAGTCTACGTAGCACTATCCGGTCCTACCAGCCTCGACGGCCTATACCTCACCAACGCGAAGGGTGACTTCAGGTTCCGACTTGTCGCCGGCTCTATCGACAGACAATTTGTCGACGAAATGACCGAGGCATCCACGATTTTCAACAGCTGTACTGTACCTCATACTTCAATACACGTGGACCCCTCGTCACCGCGATCGCGACCGGATCCAATAACAAGTCATGACCAGCTGGTGGCACTCACTGACCACGGTCATGATGACCTTGTTCAAAAACTGTCAAGAACCTCTTCACACATGCCCACGGGTTCGTGAAACGTGCGTGCGTTCTCCATGATAAGGGACAAGTATAAGCACTACACATCAGCTTACCGCTTCTGGTGTTGGTAATGCCCACGTTGCCGTTGACAGTGTTACCCAACTGTAAACAGCTGGTTATATAACACATATGCGGCTCTTCAACATATGTGTGTGCGTATGAAATTTATAGAAATCTTTAGCGTCATTTTGTAACGTTTCGCTCACTAAAAAAAAATTACGCCACTGTTACCTTCCCGCCACATGCTTCGCATAACATCGACACCCACGGTACGTGGGATCTGCCGAATTTTTCCTCTTTGGAAGGGGGCCGACGTGGTCAATTTCGATCCTTTCTAATGAAGCAGGAGGCTTTGCACGCCTGTGCGCACGCCTAGGGGCATAATCGTTGCATTGGGCGTGTTGCATCCAACGCTTTACGGCGTTGCATCGAACGCGCTGTGGCGTTGCGCCCAACGCATCGTGGCGTTGCACCGAACGCGCTGCGGCGTTGCATCGGAAAATGCACGCGTGCAATAGTGTGCCGCAATTGCGATTGGTGGACTTGAGTGTTCTGTGTATGTGCGGGTTCGTGATTGGATGTGTCTATTCACGTATACTTGGAATGGGGGGGGGGGTGCTTTTGCTTTTTGTGTGTTAGATAGAGCGTTCGACGGGTACATCTCTCGGTGTGGTGTTACAAGAAACTGGACACGAAGATGGGATACGGCAATATACCCCGAAGATGGCTTCGTCGGGCTCTACGCTTGGAAAGCTGCCGGAGTTCGACCATGACAACGGGGACTTCGAGGTCTGCCTCGAGCGTTTCGAGTGCGTCATCGCCGCCAACGACATTGCAGAAGAAAACAAACTGCAGGTCTTCTTGACTACGATTGGCGAAAAGGCTTACGGAACGCTCAGGAGCTTGCTATTTCCAAAGCCGCCCACCAAAGTAACATTCGAGGTCGCCGTTGATGCACTTAAAAAGCACTATGCTCCCAAAAGTTCCGTGGTGACGGAAAGGTATCGCTTCCACCAACGAAAACAAGAGAAGCATGAAAGCGTGGCTGACTTCATCGTGAGTCTGAAGAAATTGGCGGCGACGTGTGCGTTTGGCACATTTCTAGAGGAAGGTCTGCGGGACCGACTGATTGCCGGCCTTCAAACAGACGCTGTGCGCTGCCCACTACTAGCCACGCCAGACGCCGAGCTGACTTGGGAACGCGCCTGCGCCATCGCTGTGGCTATGGAAGCAGCTACGAAAGACACTCGGCAGATGGCCTCTCCGAAGAGCGAAGGCATCGCAGCGAGCGTCTCCGACTTGCACTGGCAAGGACAGGCAAAAGGACGGCGCCCACAGGCAAGTGCTGGCAAGAACGCGAAGAATAGTGCGTTCACATAGACTGAAAAAACCACGCAGCACTGAACTTAAGCTTTTTGTCAACGCTGTGCGGGTCACCATTCACCAGTAAGTTGGCCATTTGTTTACTTGTTACAAATGTAAGAAAAAAAGGGCACATAGCTAAAATAAGTGAAACCAAACTGGTTTAGCAGCTGGACTGTGATGCAGCCGGAAATGAGCAACTTACTCTGTGTCACACCGATAAATGTTCAGGAGTGCCGGCTATTAGAGTTATGTTTGAGATAAACGGGAAGGAAGTTTGCATGTAGTTTGATACAGATGCTGCTGTGTCGGTTATGTCCGAATCTGAGTGCGCTAAATTTTTTCCTTGAGCTAGCTACAGAGAAGCTAATGTGAACTTAGCCGCCTACAATGGCACACCTGTCGACATCAAAGGCGTGATAGATGTTGATGTTTGATATTACGATAAATGCCATTCACTGCTCTTTTTAATAGGAAAGGATGCTGAAAAAGCTGGGATGTCAACATTGCTTGGTCGAAACTGGCTGCAAAAAACTAAAATTAGATGGCATGAAGTCATGTGCATGAAGACTGTGAGAAATTCAGTTCTTGTAACGGAAATGTACAGCGAAGTGTTTGAACCAGGCTATGGGGCTATCAAAGGCTTCAAAGCCAGTATTAAGATCAAAGAAGGTGGTACTCCGGTCTTTTGTAATGCGCGGCCAGTGCCATGTGCTTTTCGTGAACAGGTGGAACAGGAACTGTTGAACATGGAAAAATCAGGAGTTGTGTACAGAGTAAGGCACAGTGCTTGGGCGACATCTCTGATCATTGTACCTAAAAAAGATCAAGGGCTGCGTCTGTGTGGTGACTATCGCGTCACTATCAATCCGGCAATAGAAGTTGACCACTACCCTCTGCCCCTACCGGACTATATTTTCACGACATTGCAAGGCGGAACCGTCTCCTTGGTCATTGACCTATATAAGGCTTATCTACAGCTTGAGTTAGATGAGCTAGCACAAGAACTGCGGACGGTGAACACGCAGCTGGGCCTTTTTAGGTTCCAGCGTCTCCATTATGGCGTCGCGTGCGCGCCTGCCGTACTCCAAGCAGTAATGAATCAGATCATGGGCGGATTATCGGGAACCGCCTGCTACTTAAACGATGTCGTCATATCTGGCGAGACAAATATGAGCAGTGCCGCGAGAGAGTCGAGCAGGTGCTCGACTCTTCAAGGATCTAGAGTGTTCTTTTAGTCGCACATGTACACTTTGCCAAAGGATAATGATATTCTGTATACCACACCTAGTGCACCTGGCATTGAAGCATCCCAAAAAGCATGAAACAAAATGTGTGAAAAAGAAAGGTGTAGCCGAAATAAATGTGGTGTGAAGCGCGTTAGCGAAACGTCAGCTCACGTTGCCTTTTGGCAGAAGACGGCCCTTCTCAATCTCGTATATGCGTTACTTCTGAAAGTGATTAGGTCTCGGGTCTCGAGAAACATCGATGCCGATCTCCAGAATGACAAAAATGTGGACGCTGATTCTGAAATATAGTGTTTGTTTTTGCACGGCTATATTTTAACACATGGTGCTGTCATGGTTGCCTCACGAAAACTATGGGAAGAAGGCAGCCATATGTGTGCCCGCGGACCACTAGCTAGAGGTGCACGGGCCGCATGCAGCCTGCGTGTTTGAGATCCCCGCAATAGTGGGTCATAACAGTGACACCTGGTGGGTCTGTCCCTACACGCCCTGCCATTGGACGCCGCTCGCTCTCTGGCCATTAATCAAACTTCTGGTCGACTCCTACGCCAGCATTCAATAAACGACTGTACAACTGGTGTAGGTTCGGGAGGCTTTCAATCAACGTGTCCTCCGACCACACAAACTGGGACACCATTTTACCTTTCGTAAGCTATACGCGTAACCACCACTAAAAAGAGCACCACTGGCTTTTCACCCCATCTTCTACTGTACGGCCGGTACCCAAACCACACTGTGGACACAATTCTACTTTATTGGCCAAATGCTCGTGAGTGTGGGCCCATTACTGGCGCATTAAGACATGCCAAAGAGTGCCGTGACCTCGCACGCGTCTTTACCTCTAACGACTAAGAGCGCCAGAAGAGCATTCGCGGCGACGCTACTTCTACGTCCACCGTACTGCCCCATCGAGTCGTCGAACGGGCATCGGCCAGCAAGTGCGTCATTGAACTCGTTGAACGGTCTTCGGACTTGCGCCGTCGAGGACGCGACGGGGTCATTATCGAGCGCCTCAAGCCGTAATATGATCCCGTCGTAGTGACGAGCTGTTAGGCCGCCCTACGGTTCCCTTTTAGTCCTCGGGGGTGATCGTAGCGAAGAGGAACGAACCCTACAGTGGGTCACTCTCCCCAGTGACATCCAGTGGGTCTGCCTCTAACGAGCCTTGCTCGCGCAGTCGGAATAGCATCCAGTGAAGACGATCAGTCATGATCTACCTAATTCCCTTTCTGATCGTTAACATTGTGATGTTGGGAATGTATTTCCTGTGTCGCTCGAAGGCCTATTCGACAGCGGACGTGGCACTAGTGCGCACCATCGGCCACGTGAGTATTCATTATTTACTCGAGTACGCTCTTAGGGCTAAAAAGAGGTACATACATTGCTAGACGGTAGTTATTCGCACCGCTTTCCTGCGCTCGTATGCGTTGATGCGCCACGCATTAGGTTTGTGCGATTTTGTCCGCGCAGACAAATACATTCATTCCGTGACATTAAACTGTATTTGTTCTTTCCCGTTCCCAGGTGACGGTGGTACCGCCCACCATTTCGGCGTGCCTGAGCGCTTATTGATCGAAGTACTTATGGACTGTGCACATTTGGTGTGGCGGTACCCTGAAGGCGGCTTCCAACGTGGACCTCACGAACGCTGCTCCCGTACTTCAGTGAGCGGGAGTACCCTCGCCTTCACGCCTTCATCGTGGGCGTGGCCTTCATCGTAACGGTCATCGGCATCTTCGTGCGGGTCTGGTTGGTCTACCTTGTGCGTCGCCCACCGGTACGTCTGAACATCTGTGATGCGCATAGTGACCTGTTCTTGTGAAGAATGTGTGCGCACTTGTGTTAAGGAAATTATTTATTATTTAAAAAAAAGAGAGAGAACATTGGTCGGTAAAATTTTACAGCGTATCTGAAAAATAGCTGCACGTTGTAGATTTGTTGCGGTGTAGCCCTAGATTACGTGACATCATATCTGTTTTCTCAAAAGGCAGAGACAACTTCAGAACCGTGAGCCACACCTACTCGACATGGTGATAGATTTAGGTACAGAGTCTATGTGTCGTGCTTGCGCATTTCAGTACTTGTACCAACAAGCTTACGGCAATGTCAGATTATTATTGTCGCAATAATACCCGCACGTCGTTTTTTAAACAGGCGAGCTGCAAACCTTGACACAATACAGTCGAACCAGCACATATCGAACTCGCAGAGAACTTGCAATTAGTTCGACGTATCGGATAATTCGATGTAGAACTTTTCATGAAATCATTGCATATATTGCGCCAGTTGGCTTCACGGCACTGCATCATGATAATATAAGGCAGATACCTTCATGAGGATACGCTTGTCTTTTTTTAATTCGTGCCTTTTTTAATATCTGTGGTTAACGCACCAAAACCACGATATGATTATGAGAGACGCCGTAGTGGAGCGCTCTGGAAATTTCGACCTTCTGGGGTTCTTTAACGTGCTTCTAAATCTAAGTACACGGGCCTCAAACATTTCGGCGTACATCAAAAATGCAGCCTCCGCGGCCGGGATTCGATCTCGCTACCTTCTGGTCAGCAGTCGAGCGCCATAACCACTAGACCACCGTGGCGGGGCAATTTGTGCCTTTTTGTCTGCAGTTTGTAGATGGGTACTAAGGGTTATATGAAGAGGCATATTGTACGCGAAAACAAAATAAGGTATCGTAAATTGGACCTCTACATCCTCATACGCAGCTGTTCGTACTCGTCGGGCGCCGGATGCGTCAAGCCTGCATGGGCCCTAATGTCGGCCTCATTTTTCTACATCACACTCGGCGTGCTTCTTAGTAAGCTGTACGTAGTGCCGACGTAAAGCTACTTTTCACTACCTTCGCCTGTAGTTATTATCGCCAGCTTTGCGGGGAACAGCAGCTCGTTCTGTTACACTGCATCCATTACACTGCAGAAAAAATGTTACACTGCAGAAAAAATTTTGGCCTCACGCTTTTTTGCTGCAGTGTGTTGCTGGGGGCCTGCTAGTCATAACACGGCGCATCGTTTGTTGCAGCGCGCGACAGATAAATAGTTACAGGCTCCTCATTACCGACCAGTCTCAGTTTCTGTTTGAGAGAGCTCCAAAAACGACAAGCCACCGGGTGCAACTATCACCACCTAGCGCGTGCAACGCTCGACCACCGCAGCGCACAGAACTGTGACGCTCTTCCGCGCGGTCCGCTGCCCTGACAGCACAAGGCAATCAAGAAGTCCCTTCGCACAGGAAACGGGAAAGTAATGTCGGCAGACACAAAACTTCCAACGCGTGCGCTGCGGCTACGGACTCGCGAGCAGCAGCCGAAAAGTAGAATGCTGGCGCAAGCTCGGCAAAAGAGAAATGGCGACTATGACGTCATCATAACTTGTTGTATCGGCTGCAACATAGTGACGTCGGGGAAGTAGGGGGGTCACCGTCGAGTCACTTTCAAGGGTGTCAATGTCGCGAGGTGTGACGTATAGCGCTGGATCGCGCACGCGAATTTCAAAATTCATATAAAATACCTTACAAGCTATATTCGCTGTTGACATTTTGCAGATGATAACGCATGTTGACGAGAATCGATCCCGCAGGGTAACTCGGCCGCGAAGTTTTGTGTCAGTACCCCTTTAAGAAAACCATCGGAGAAGCGAAGGACAATCACGCACGACGGCCTGGAGGCGCCACGACGAGGAATCAGGGGCCACAGCACGGGATGGCAAACGGTAGTTTCTATTCGCACCGCGTTGAGCCCTCCTAATCACACCCAAATGCATGCAGGAAAGTCTCCGTCCATGAAAAAAAAGCCAAAATTTGTGACGGAAAGCCAATTTCCTGGCGCTTTATCAGGTGTTGGGGCTATTTTAAGGATGAAGTGCTTTGAGCTCCTGCTGTCCACTGCCTTCAAGCGACCTTGAGCCAAATACCAGCGCCGTTATCCGCGCCGTGGTGACGGAAGAGGTCCTTCAGGTGATCCCGAGGTGCGAGGACCCATTCCTACGGTTCCGACGCCTACTCCAATATGACTCTGGGCGGGGGCTCCTAGGATCGAGGACCTGGCCGATTTTTGTATCGGTCTTCTGCCAGTGCACGATACAGCTACGGACTCGGTCGCGCACGCCGTCCTAGTGGTGACGACGGCAGCCTTGACTGTGACCTGGTCCTATGTCATCGATGCGCTGTTGGACAAGGTGTTCGGCCGGAACGTGTCCGTATGTTTAAAATTGCACCGTCCTTGGTTGTTTGCTTGCCTTGTGGGGTTCAACGTTCCAATCTAAACACAGGCTATGAGAAACGCCGAGAGCGAGCATGGCTATTTGTGATGGCGTCAGGTACCGAAGCACTCGAATTTGCGCTTGTCCGTCGCCAGAAACATCCAAAAAGGCCGTTTATGCGTCACCAATGTAGCCATGGAGTGGAGCAGCCACGGCAAAGTCACAATATCTTGAGCGAGCACGTGACGAGAAGCGCACACCGCGTCGGGATGTCAGGGCACAGTAGCAGCTAAAACTAGCGTTTAGAAACGTATTGAAGGTAATGTTTCATGGTGCGCTCAAGTTTACAAGTCCATTTTCTAAGCTATCCGTTCCCTTCTACAATGCGTATAGCCACCTATCCTTGTGACGACTTTGTCAAAAGAAAATTATTGCCCCGCGAAGTAAAAAGATTGTTCGTTCGAACTTCATATGCGTATGTGAAAAACGGTTGCACATTCACATTTTTTTAGTGTGGCCCGACATTACGCACCTGCATGCAGTTATCTCGAAAGATAATGCATATTAAGAAATATGTGCTAAATTCATCACATCGACAATGGGCCAGACATTGACACGTGTTCTAGTTTATTTTCTTTCCGTGACCACTTTTCAGCGCTTCCCCCCCGTATGAAATATTTCGCGTTTCAGGTCAACGCAGGAGATGCTTTCTTCTTTCGGAAGCTTCTCGAACCTTGTATAGTCGATTTTATTGACGTTTTCATGCGTTAAGGGAACAATAATGTGCATTGTAGATCATGAAAGCAAAGCGAAGCAGTTATTAAAGTTGGCCATCATTGCGCCCTGCGAACGTGAATGTCCAGCGAAGCTGGATTATACACCACACATGCAGATAGGGGGGAGGGGGCATGTTCTAATAATAATTTAGCGTAATGATAGTGATGGTCGCTTTGTGGTCGCTGTGAAAGACATTAGAGGCCATTTTCTGCGAAACGGAATTCCTTCCTTTCGTCGAGCATTTCATTCACGCTGCTTTTCTGTCGTCTTTAATTTCCGTGGTCTGCCCATGGCAGTCTTAAATAGAACTGACTGAACTGAATAAGTTGCTAGCCGGGTCTCCTTTTTATCTATAAAAGTAGGAAACACGTGGGAAGAAGGGCCGTTTGTCGTCACTGGAAGCCTTCGTGTGAAGTGCGAAGCAGCTGCAACCTATTCTTTATGGAAACGGAACCAAATATGACGTAGTTCCGGCTAATTCATTTCCACGCCCACACATTCAGCGCGCTCGCGTGGGCGGAGGACCTTCCCTTTTGAGTATTCTCGAGCTCCCGCTGCAACAACCACCAAAATAATTACAATATCGTCCACGGTGATGTCTTTCCTTGTCATACAGGAAGTTTTACTGAATGCTTAAACCACATCGGCATCCCTTTACCATTTCACACGTAGACACTTTATTGCGATAGCACTTACATGGACAGTCTCGGATGATTTTTGCCGTCCCCGTCGCCGCCGTCATGCACCGTATGTGTATATGTATATATATATATATATATATATATATATATATATATTGTTACGGATATATTTAACTTGTTTACAGTATGAGTAGTCCAGCAGTCAAGATGGCGGTTGTGTATCTTCAGAACACCGACACGTCGTCTGTCTCTTCTTCGCACACCTCACCACAGTCATAGCTGCAACCCCGCTACATCGATCTCCGGCGGCGAAAGCGCCGACTCGGCGCTTGTTAGCAGGAGGTGGGCGAAAGGTACGGCTTCAGGCGAGCGACGTGGACGACGTTGGAAGACGTAGAGGGCGCCATATGGTCCAGAGGGGCGATTTCATAGGTGACCTCAGTCACCTGGCGTAGCACACGGTAAGGGCCGGAGTACTTGGGCAGAAGTTTTTCGGCCAGGCCAACATGCCGAGACGGAGACCACAGGAGAACGAGGTCACCCGCATTGAAGCGAACGTTCCGGTGGCAACTGTCGTGTGTATGTTTCTGGCGGAGTTGCGAGTCCGAAAGGCGTCGATGGGCGATCTGACGGGCCTTTTCGGCTGTGCTAATAGCGTGGCGAGCATATTCGGTGGACAGGTGGGCAGGGGTGGGTACGAGAGTGTCGAACGGCAAGGTCGGTTCTCTTCCATACAAAAGGTAAAAGGGAGAATATCCAGCAGTGTCGTGGCGCGAGCTGTTGTACGCAAAAGTGACAAAGGGTAGCGCAACGTCCCAGTCGCGCTGATCAGTCGAGACATACATGGCGAGCATGTCAGTGAGCGTGCGATTCAAACGTTCTGTGAGTCCGTTCGTTTGGGGATGATAGGCTGTCGTAAGCTTGTGCTTGGTTGCACAAGAGCGAAGTAGGTCCTCGATTACCTTGGATAAAAAGTAACGACCTCGGTCCGTGATAAGTTGACGAGGAGCGCCGTGATGTAAGATGACGTCTTGTATCAAAAACTCGGCGACGTCTGTAGCGCAGCTGCTCGGGAGAGGTCTCGTAATGGCAAAACGGGTCGAATAATCCGTAGCGACGGCGACCCATCTGTTACCGTTGTTAGAAAGTGGGAAAGGTCCCAAAAGGTCGAGGCCGACACGAAAAAAAGGCTCAGCAGGTACGTCGATAGGTTGAAGGAGCCCGGCGGGGTGCACAGCTGGCCTTTTCCGGCGTTGGCACGACTCGCAAGAAGCGACATAACGATGTACGGAACGGTAGAGGCCGGGCCAGAAAAAGCGTCGGCGGACACGGTCGTACGTTCTGGCAACACCAAGATGGCCGGCCGTTGGTACATCATGTAGTTGCTGAAGTACGGTCGAGCGGAGATGAGTCGGTACTACAACTAGTAGTTCCTGTCCCACTTGGCGCATGTTCCGGCGGTATAAAATGCCGTCGATGATGACGAACATGCGAAGCGAACTGTCCGTCGAGTCAGTATTCAGGCGGGTGATTAGATCTCGTAGGGACGCGTCACGCTGTTGCTCGTCACCGATGTTGCCGAAAGCGGAGAGCGAGGAAATACAGATGGACGTGTCATCCGTTACGAGGTCTGGATCGTCGACGGGGTACCGAGAAAGGCAGTCGGCGTCTTGATGTAGACGGCCGGACTTGCAGACCACTGTGTACGTGAATTCCTGGAGGCGCAGAGCCCAACGAGCTAGGCGCCCTGTTGGATTTTTGAGTGCTGAAAGCCAGCATAGAGCGTGGTGGTCTGTGGTAACGGTGAAAGCTCGACCATATAAATAGGGGCGGAATTTACCAACTGCCCATACAAGCGCCAGGCACTCGCGCTCAGTAATAGAGTAATTGCGTTCGGCAGGAGAAAGGAGCCGGCTGGCATACGCAAGAACTCTGTCATGACCGGATTGACGCTGGGCTAACACAGCGCCAATGCCGTAACCACTAGCGTCGGTGCGGACCTCGGTTGGAGCGGACGCGTTGAAATGGGCGAGGATCGGCGGTGTGGTGAGCAGCGTAATGAGGCGGGAAAAAGCACTGGCTTGGTCAGGACCCCACCAAAATGGCACATCCTTCTTGAGAAGGTCAGTGAGGGGGCGGGCAATATCTGCGAAGTTTCTGACGAATCGTCGGAAATATGAGCATAGGCCCACAAAACTTCGAACGTCTTGGGCACAAGTTGGTACGGGAAAATCGAGGACAGCGCGAACTTTGTCGGGATCGGGTCGGATGCCAGATGAGTCGACGAGATGCCCTAGAATAGCAACTTGGCGATGGCCAAAGTGGCACTTCGATGAATTAAGTTGTAGCCCAGCCGCACGAAACACGGAAAGAATAGACGAAAGTCGGTCGAGGTGAGACTCAAAGGAGGGAGCAAATACAATGACGTCGTCCAGGTAACAAAGGCAGATAGACCATTTAAAGCTGCGCAAAAGCGTGTCCATCATCCGCTGGAACGTGGCCGGCGCATTGCACAAACCGAACGGCATGACTCTGAATTGGTAGAGACCGTCAGGCGTTACAAAGGCGGTCTTCTCACGGTCGAGGTCGTCTACGGCGATTTGCCAGTAACCAGAGCGTAGGTCTATCGAAGAAAAATAGGTAGCGCCATGAAGGCAGTCCAAGGCGTCATCGATACGAGGAAGCGGGTAGACATCCTTTTTGGTGATCTTGTTTAAATGCCGATAATCCACGCAGAAACGCCAGGTGTTGTCTTTCTTTTTAACTAACACTACAGGGGAAGCCCACGGACTCGAAGAAGGCTCAATAATGCCTTTTGTGAGCATCTTGTCGACCTCCTGTTGAATAACTTGGCGCTCTGATGGTGAAACTCGGTAAGGAGGCCTGTGAATTGGAGCTGCATCACCGGTATCTATGCGGTGCTTGACTTGCGAGGTTTGACCTAAGGGCTTACCGTCAAAGTCAAATATGTCAGAGTAGGTCATAAGGAGATCACTGAGGTCTTTAACTTGAGAGGGCAAAAGGTCTAAGGCAATCATCTTGGTTATGTTGTTGTGCAGTGTAGAAGAGGTGACTGCGTCGAGTCGATGCGGGTTTGGAGAGACGACAGCGGGCAGTTCGGGTGACACCACAAGCCCTAACTTGCGTCGCTGTTGAACCATATCCCAGTGTACCGGATGGGGATTACGTGGTCTCTCCCTCTCCCATTGTTCTACTGGCCCGCAACGTCTCCTCTCCGTGCACAGTTGTAACTATTACAGCGAACAAGACGTGCCTTCCTCTTCTGAACTTCGGATTGAGCCCTCAAGTCCTACCACAAGGCGAACGGCTGGAGCGTCGGACCGATGTCGTAGGAGCCTCATCGTATGGTCCACCGTCACGAGCGGGAAACTGCAGGGGCCGGTGGTTGTCGTCACGTCGATAGCCAGAAAACTAGCGAGATGGAAAGGTGCGAGAACGACAGTAGCGGGAGATATGTCCTACACCGTGGCAACGAAAGCAGATCGGCTTGTCGTCCAGCGTTCTCCACTGGGCAGGGTCACGATAGCGGCGAAACATTTCCGGTGCACGAGGAGGCGTTATGGAACTGACACGAGGTTCCGTCAACGAACATACCGGCTGCAGTCCGACATTTGCAAGCTCCTCCCTCACAACCTGCTGGATCAACGAGATCGTTGGTCGAAGATCATCAGATGGCCGCCTCAGGAAAGATGGTGGCGACGCCGCCTCGATTTCTCGGCGCACGATGCGAACTACGCTCTCGTTGGTAGGCGGTTGACCGCATGGCGGCTGAAGGTCCTCGCAGGATGATGTAGCGGCCGTGTTCGGAAGTCGCACGAAATGCTGGGCAATGCGGTGACTCTTCAGCTCTTCGAACCGGCGGCACTCTTTGATGATGTCGTCCACGGTTGAGCAGTCTTTAGACACAAGCAGATTAAAAGCGTCATCCGCAATTCCCTTGAGCAGATGGCTTACTTTGTCACCCTCTGACATGTTGGCGTCGACACGACGGCAAAGGGCCAGGACGTCGAGGATGTAGGAGACGTATGATTCGGTGGAAGTTTGTGCCCGACAGGAGAGTTCTTTAGAAGCGGCCCGTTGACGTACGACGGCTCTACCAAATAGGTCGCGAAGCTTCTGTTTACAGGTATCCCAACTTGTTAAGTCAGCTTCATGAGCCTGAAACCACGCGCCTGCTGTTCCGCAGAGATAGAAGTCAACGTTGGCGAGCATCATTGTAGGGTCCCACCTGTAGACCGCTGCAAACCGCTCGTACTTCGCAATCCAGTCATCGACGTCAACGTGGTCGGTGCCGCAGAAGTTACCGGGATCGCGCGGTTGAGTCAATACGACCGGCTGTACCGGCTGTACCGGTTGTACCGGAGTCGCGGTCGAAGCGGCAGCAGCAGTGTTGCTTTCTGTTGACATATTGAGGCCGTCCAGGACACGTACGCTGCGGAGTTCCGTCTTGCGTAGTACCCAGCACCTCCACCAAAATGTTACGGATATATTTAACTTGTTTACAGTATGGAATAGTCCAGCAGTCAAGATGGCGGTTGTGTATCTTCAGAACACCGACACGTCGTCTGCCTCTTCTTCGCACACCTCACCACAGTCATAGCTGCAACCCCGCTACAATATATATATATATATATATATATATATATAAGCCACAAAAAAATAATTCAGAAAAAGTTTCCGACGCGCAGAATCGAACCGGCGACCTATCGCTTCGCAGTGGGCGGCGTTATACGGTTAGGCTACGAACAGTGCCGTCTTCCAGCCTGCTGACGGCAAGTTATTTATATAGACCATTTACTTCAGCGTGCTCTCTTAGTCACCACATAGATGGCGCAATGTGCGCGCGTGGCGCGCTTTAAAGAGCGTCGCCCCGCTCCTGCGAACGCCGTTGCTCTTCGCCCTACAGGGCGTGGTCGCCTTCGTGCGCTTATCTCAATCGAGGAAAGAAGGGGCGGCCGGTGGGGTGGAGCGGGGGGTACGAAGGTCACTTCGCACGCTGCAGCGGCCGCGTTTGCGAAAGGAGCGCGCTGTTCAAACAGAAATAAGTAACAACTGTGACAATTAGCTCGCGCTCGTCCTGTGTGTACCTGTTCGTTCGTTTCGTGCGCCCTGCTTTGTTTGAGCAGTGCGCTTCAAGTGTCGAGCTGTGACGCATTAGTTCGCGCTCGTCCTGTGTGCGTTCTTTTCGTGCGTCCTTTGGGCTTGAGCGACGCGCTGGCAATTTCGAGCTGCTTTCCGTTCTTCGCGTTACATTCCAATTTATTGCTATCGCATTTATTGCTTCGCCGTTGCGGCCAAACTGACTTTTTTTGTTGAACGGCTACTGTGGTCGCTGGTGTGGTTGTTACATCGGGGTTGTTTAATTTGTGGACAAAAGATTAGGTTCTATATAGTTAAACCCTTTCCTGTAGCATTAGATGCTGAATTACTTATCGCCCGAGCGAAGTGGCGTCAAAATTTCGTCATTTGATAGGGGTCTTACTTCAGAATTAGTTATTGTCCATAGTGTGCCACACAAAATGTTTGAAATACTTGAATTAGATGAATTTCAGACTAGAGTAAATTAGAGTAGTATGCGGTTGGCGCGAACGGAGGAGCGTGACGGCTCAGCGGCTGAGGCAGAATGCCTCTTCTCTCCGCAAGGGGCGCGGCAGTGCAGTTTCCGATAGTGCGTCTCGATGCGTGTGTTAGTCCTAATTAATATTGTGGCTAGCAAAAAAAAAGACAAAAAGAAAGAAAAAACAAAAAAACGGGCCCTTAAAACTGCCCTTTCTTCGTTCATTCATACCGAAGGTCTCGTTCTGCTAACTGAATAAATTAAGGTAGTATACGAGGGATTATTGGTGAGCTGCCAGCTCGTAAAAAGACCGCGTGCCTCATGACGCCAGCAGGCAGAAAGTGTTCCACACCCGCCGTCACGGCTACTAGCGGCACTGACTAACACTCCCAAGTTTAAAAAGAATACACACATATACCCCATAAAGTGGTCGGAGGGGTGACCACCGCTGTAGCTCAGTTGGTAGAGCATCGGACGCGTTATTCGAAGGTCGCAGATTGGGTCTCTGCCAGCGGCAAGTTATCTTTTCGTTCACTTTCTTCACATTTACATCAGAATTACTACAAAAGAACATCGCCTACACTGTCGTTGTCTTTCGTGTCAGTTAGGTTTAATTAGACAACTCTTGAATATTGAAATCAGTAAGTTATTAAGTTTTGTTGTAATGTCCCTGTTTTTTCCGAGGAAAATAATAAAAGTCCGGAAACACGTCAATTATCAAATTGATTTAGCGTGTTTTGCGCGCTCGCGAATAGCCCAACGAAAGGACCGTACCGTGATGGCCGTTTCGTTGATCCGTTCTACGGTTTGATTAACGCTGGAAAGAACATGAAAGAAGCCACGCCGACTCGGCCCGCAAACAGCGCTGCGGAGACGGCCGTTACGTACAATAAAATTGAACGCTTACTTTAGGATAGGTCATTGTGCAATGCGAAAGATGGGGAACGCACACACCAAGCTTCGGTTGCCCCCAAGCGGGGAACGAGCGAGCGGGGTCACAGAGCGAGCGGGGAACCCACTCGCTCTGTGAGAATTAACGGCCAGACTATAGCCAGACTGTGTCGACAGCCAGGCGAGCATCGGACAGCTATTTTTAGGGCCACTTCGTCATGCGCGTCTCGAGGGAAGTTTTCAAATTGAAAGAACATTAGGAGCGTTGCGTCGTCGACGATGGAGAATCAGACGCTCCTAGGTATTTCTTGTATATATACTTCATCAATGTGTACATAATTGTAAATTGTGTATATAGTTCATCAAAATTGTAAATGTCACGTCTTGTCACGACTTCATATTATGGTAGAGGACTTGTACGGAAGATTCACGGGTTTTCCCGACCTTCTCCGAGCCAGCTCCTGAATCATCATTCACTTCGTGGATATGGCGTGGTTTTTCTTAAATCTTCCTTCGTTGCTCCCAAGGAGGCTAAAAAAAATCTGGAGCGGAAGCTCTTGCAAAAAGAAGCCAGATTTGCTCCCCCTCCCCCACCCCTTTAATCTCGGGAAATGCTCTGTTTCGGATTGTGCCTGCTATTAGATCAATTGGTTTTGCACTAGGTAAGCGTTAGACTAATTATGAACTAACCCGAGTAAAGTAACAAATCGGGGCGAGTATTGACGACATGGTCTCCAGTTAAAATTGACAAGACTTTGAGGCTTCTCAAGGCAACCAGTAACACAAATGCACATGTTAAGTAGCATTTGCCTCATTAAACTTGGAGGGCGTGGGGAGAAAACGCGCCCTCTCCTTCGCTAAAAGCCAGCGTTGTATTTGCCCCTATTCAGATGATCGCTGCGGCCGCCATCCGTTTGGGGGCAGGGCTTCCCTCTTGAGACAAAATTTACGCCCCAGCTATTTTTTAAACCTCCTTTGCTCCTCTACTATAGAGGCGCTGGCAGCAAATGGAAGAGAACGATGAGCCTCTTAAGGCTCGCGCTCTCCGCCGCTCGCGCACACCCGCCACTGAGGAATCCATCTAGCCGTGGATTCGGACGGGTAAGCATGTTTCTGTTGTTCGCTGCCTACGTGCCCTCTTCAAGGGCTGCGGCCGACCGCCAACCCTATGCCTAGATTAGGCGCCCGTAGCTTGAGGCCGGCTTGTATACCTCTCGGAAATGAACACCGAGGTTGGCTTGGCGATGCGCTTATGGTAGAGTAACGCTACAAAGAACACGCGGGACATTGTTTAACGCGACGACGAGTGTGTCCTGTGTTCTTTGTTGAGTCGTTTGCAGTGTTACCCCGCCATAAGCGCATCAACAAGCCATCACGAACGAACTAGCCCGTTTCGTCGTATTACTGATACCGAGGTTGTTGTTCCGTAGCGTTCGCCTTTTTCGTAAGCGAGTGTCCTTGCCATTTTTTTTCTTTGTTTGCGGTTGTAGTGCGCGTCAGGTCTCCTTTAGTGGTTTGTCCGCGTGTCGTTGTGGCTTTTTGTGTACTCGGGGTTTTTTGTGTTACCATTTTTCCGTGGAGAGCCGTTCTTCCACACACCAGGGGACCTCGAGGAACGATGAATCGCAGCAGGGAGTCAAGCACGCGGCGGAAGCTGCCGGCTGGCTACGAAAACTTGAGACGAGACGTCCTCGTCGCCTCCGGGCCAGACTGCGGCTCTTCGCCGAGATCTTGATGGCTGGGCTTGCGGACATGGCGGCCGCCACACGCACGGGTCACGAACGCGCGCAGCGCGTGGCATTGAGGAAGTTGACGTTGGTCGCTCCAATGTTTAAGGGGCAAGACGCCAGGAAATGGGCCGTTGATTTTTCTCGACCAACTTCTGCCTTTACAGGACCACCTCCGGCGTTTTGGAGCTCGACGCGCTCAAGCGCGTCCTGCCCGTTTTCGCTGCCAGGCGCCGCAACGCATTGGTTGCGTCTCCAGCCTGCGTTTCTGCCCTGGGACTAGTTCCTCACGGCGTTCCGAGCAGCCTTGCCGGTAGATATGGGACGCGAGCTGGACGCCGGAACACAGCCCCTCAGACGGGAGCTTGGGAGAATAGCAGTTGTAGAATAGGGTGCGCAGAGTGTGTTCATTGGTTACGATACACTATTTTCGTCAATGCCTACTTTATTCTAAATCAATTGTCGTCACTGAACGTGGGTACCGAAGACGATAGCGTAGGACGCATGCGCAGTAACGACAAACGCTAACGAAAACCTTTGCGTTGGCGTTTGTCGTCAGTGCACATGCGTCCTGTGCTATCCTCTTCGGGACCCACGTTAATTAACGAAAATAGTTTTACACTAGGGTAACTAAAGCATTGCGTCAGCGTTCGTCGCCACTGAGCGACAATATTTTACAATATTTTCATGTGTACCCACTTTAAGTGACGGAAATATCGTGCATACGCAACGAACGCTATCTTTGCACACCCTCTTCTAAAACAGGCATATGTTCGCGCCGTGCAGCAAGTCCTTCGCCGCTCTGATCCCAGCACCCCCGAGGCCGTTAGTCTCGCACGCTTGCGAGGATGCCATCCGCGCTCCAGGGCATACCTCCTTGGCCGTTACCTTTCCTCCTTCGAGGAACTTGCAGACTTAGCTCGGCGAATTGCGGAGACGCTCTTTTGGGAGCAACACTGTGCTCCGCCAGCACCTGGCGACGTCACCCTTGAGCCAGCCTCTGCCTGGAGGAGACAATGGAAGAGCACCGTGCGAGCGTTTGTCTTTGGACACGAACTTCGTGGCGGGCCCGGACAGAGAACTCGGTTCTCTTGGCACGATTGGCCCGCTTTTACATCAAGAGCCTTCCGTGGTGGCAGGGGCCCCGTACTCCCCGGATTAACCTCGAGCGAGTATTCACCGTCAGCAAACCGGTCCACTTCCTCAGAGCAGCATCGAAATCGTGCGAATGCCGGAGGTCTTCCTCGTGCCGCGTATAGACGTCAGACTCTGCCCAGGCGGCGCTGCGAAAAACACCGCCACCAGCGCCCTCATCGTAGCCCTGGCACTAACTGGGTAGTGCAAAGAGAGCCGCCCGCAAGCGAATGTGCATAGGCCGCAATATAACCCTCCTCTTTCGTTGGTGTCGAGGCGCGGTTTCCTGAAAATCAAGGACCTGGAAAGCTTCTTCCGCCAATCCACGCTTCAGAAACAGAGGAAGCTGATCAAAGCGAACTGCGAGTACAATGCAAAATAAGATTTAGTTATTCCCGCGCGCTGCAACTCGCAAGTACAAGCGAGCATCACACGACACCGAGTTCGAGGCAAGCCCTCCGACATCCGTTCTCTAGAGCCTAAATGCGTTAAAATCAGGTATATACGTATGCCACAGCGATAAAGTACCTACATACACGATCAATTTACTTAGCTATGCATCTTACGATCAGTGGTGCAAAACTCGGTTCATCAGGGGCGAATGGCTCCGGCGATTTTCGCCTTTTCAGCTGCATTCTCCCTTAATTCATGTCTCGCTTCCTGTGCATTGGAGTGTTTTATTACGCATCCTCAAATGGTCTCTTGATGGTCGTCTTCCGTTTGTATGTGGGGATACGTGCGTGTCCACTTTTGCGGGGTACAACCAAAGGCAAAACCGTGGCCTCCGAGATAGCTACGGCAACCGCGGAGGAAACGGCCGAAACAAACCTGAATGGGGTCACGACCAACATTCTGCGATTTACTTGTATGTCGCACGTGGTGTTAGCTAGTTAGAACCAGAACTCTGAGCCTTCAAAACGTACGTACGTCCGCGACGCTGTGTTGTGACGACCAACTCGTCGTCTCCAGTCTGCCTCTAGCTGCTCACTTCGTGTTACACGACAAGCACCGCGGTCAGAGCCTCTGCTGAGCTTCATAGTCAAGGTTACCACGGTTTTGCATCAGGGCTACGCGAAACAACAGCAGAGCCACACATTCATGCCACCGGCTGTGGAGAACGCGGGTACTTCGCTTACCCAACACGCTCGCAAAGGCCCGTATCCAGCGCTCTCGCCTTTCTTCTTCGTACAACTATGGAAATCGGTAAAACTGAACGTTGTTATTCGGTCTTTTACGTCCGTGGCAATTCACAACGCAAGAGTGCGTCTTTTGCGGAGTTTCTTCGTAGCGTGCGGAGGGCTCTCGTCTGCTGCTGTTTTCGCCGTCGTTCAGGCGAGTGATCCAGCAAGCACTTCACGACGGCTCGGTGGCGCGTCCAACTAGCGGAGAGCAATTCACAGCTCTCGTTCTGAGTGCTAAATGCGCAAACACACGCGATATTAAGCTCAATCGTTGTTTCGCACTCGCTAGTTGCACCTGGTCCCGTAGCAAACTGTGCGAAAGAGTCGGTCTATGCACTACTCAATACTTCTCCGACAGGTGGCGCCACACATCTTAGAAACTCCAGAGTCTGACGTCTATAGGCCGCAGAGACCCAGAGGGTGCAGGGAAGACGTGAACCAGGCTGGCTCATGCTACAGAGTGGTCAGCGTGGAAACTTCATGAATGAGTGTCCTACGACGCCCTCGACTCGGCGTGTTCCCAAACACAAAAATGGTTTCGGCCCTCGGCGGCAGCGAGCCCCCTGTCCCCGCCGAAAGCCGAAACTCCTACGGGTGAGCAAGCTGACCTTTAATCCGTTTGCCGCATAGAACGCTATAGCTATTCTAGGCTTTGTCCCGTGTATGCATCAGGGTACATGTTTTAAGCTTGGAAATAGCCGCGCTTCTTGATGCTGTCTCTGTTGAGTTTACCGCGGCAAAACGTTGGCGGGAAACGCCATGCCGGCCTCTTCTCTGTCGCTACAGTCTCTCTCATTGCTGCGTCTCTCTCATTGGAGGCAATATCAGAAATAGCCGCGCTTTTTGATGCTGGTGGCAGCGTCTCTCTCATTGGAGGCAATAGGTTTCGGAAATAGCCGCGCTGTTTGATGCTTATGGCAGCGTCTCTCTTACTGGAGGCAATATTTTGCAGAAATAGCTTCGCTTTTTGTTGCTGGTGGCAGCGTCTCTCTAACTGGAGGCAATATTTTTCAGAAATAGCCGCGCTTTTTGATGCTGGTGGCAGCGTCTCTCTCATTGGAGGCAATATGTTTCGGAAATAGCCGCGCTGTTTGATGCTTATGGCAGCGTCTCTCTTACTGGAGGCAATATTTTGCAGAAATAGCTTCGCTTTTTGTTGCTGGTGGCAGCGTCTCTCTAACTGGAGGCAATATTTTTCAGAAATAGCCGCGCTTTTTGATGCTGGTGGCAGCGTCTCTCTCATTGGAGGCAATATCAGAAATAGCCGCGCTTTTTGATGCTGGTGGCAGCGTCTCTCTCATTGGAGGCAATATGTTTCGGAAATAGCTGCGCTGTTTGATGCTTATGGCAGCGTCTCTCTTACTGGAGGCAATATTTTGCAGAAATAGCTTCGCTTTTTGTTGCTGGTGGCAGCGTCTCTCTAACTGGAGGCAATATTTTTCAGAAATAGCCGCGCTTTTTGATGCTGGTGGCAGCGTCTCTCTCATTGGAGGCAATATGTTTCGGAAATAGCCGCGCTGTTTGATGCTTATGGCAGCGTCTCTCTTACTGGAGGCAATATTTTGCAGAAATAGCTTCGCTTTTTGTTGCTGGTGGCAGCGTCTCTCTAACTGGAGGCAATATTTTTCAGAAATAGCCGCGCTTTTTGATGCTGCTGGCAGCGTCTCTCTCATTGGAGGCAATATGTTTCGGAAATAGCCGCGCTGTTTGATGCTTATGGCAGCGTCTCTCTTACTGGAGGCAATATTTTGCAGAAATAGCTTCGCTTTTTGTTGCTGGTGGCAGCGTCTCTCTAACTGGAGGCAATATTTTTCAGAAATAGCCGCGCTTTTTGATGCTGGTGGCAGCGTCTCTCTCATTGGAGGCAATATGTTTCGGAAATAGCCGCGCTGTTTGATGCTTATGGCAGCGTCTCTCTTACTGGAGGCAATATTTTGCAGAAATAGCTTCGCTTTTTGTTGCTGGTGGCAGCGTCTCTCTAACTGGAGGCAATATTTTTCAGAAATAGCCGCGCTTTTTGATGCTGGTGGCAGCGTCTCTCTCATTGGAGGCAATATCAGAAATAGCCGCGCTTTTTGATGCTGGTGGCAGCGTCTCTCTCATTGGAGGCAATATGTTTCGGAAATAGCCGCGCTGTTTGATGCTTATGGCAGCGTCTCTCTTACTGGAGGCAATATTTTGCAGAAATAGCTTCGCTTTTTGTTGCTGGTGGCAGCGTCTCTCTAACTGGAGGCAATATTTTTCAGAAATAGCCGCGCTTTTTGATGCTGGTGGCAGCGTCTCTCTCATTGGAGGCAATATGTTTCGGAAATAGCCGCGCTGTTTGATGCTTATGGCAGCGTCTCTCTTACTGGAGGCAATATTTTGCAGAAATAGCCGCGCTTTTTGATGCTGGTGGCAGCGTCTCTCTCATTGGAGGCAATATCAGAAATAGCCGCGCTTTTTGATGCTGGTGGCAGCGTCTCTCTCATTGGAGGCAATATGTTTCGGAAATAGCTGCGCTGTTTGATGCTTATGGCAGCGTCTCTCTTACTGGAGGCAATATTTTGCAGAAATAGCTTCGCTTTTTGTTGCTGGTGGCAGCGTCTCTCTAACTGGAGGCAATATTTTTCAGAAATAGCCGCGCTTTTTGATGCTGGTGGCAGCGTCTCTCTCATTGGAGGCAATATGTTTCGGAAATAGCCGCGCTGTTTGATGCTTATGGCAGCGTCTCTCTTACTGGAGGCAATATTTTGCAGAAATAGCTTCGCTTTTTGTTGCTGGTGGCAGCGTCTCTCTAACTGGAGGCAATATTTTTCAGAAATAGCCGCGCTTTTTGATGCTGCTGGCAGCGTCTCTCTCATTGGAGGCAATATGTTTCGGAAATAGCCGCGCTGTTTGATGCTTATGGCAGCGTCTCTCTTACTGGAGGCAATATTTTGCAGAAATAGCTTCGCTTTTTGTTGCTGGTGGCAGCGTCTCTCTAACTGGAGGCAATATTTTTCAGAAATAGCCGCGCTTTTTGATGCTGGTGGCAGCGTCTCTCTCATTGGAGGCAATATGTTTCGGAAATAGCCGCGCTGTTTGATGCTTATGGCAGCGTCTCTCTTACTGGAGGCAATATTTTGCAGAAATAGCTTCGCTTTTTGTTGCTGGTGGCAGCGTCTCTCTAACTGGAGGCAATATTTTTCAGAAATAGCCGCGCTTTTTGATGCTGGTGGCAGCGTCTCTCTCATTGGAGGCAATATCAGAAATAGCCGCGCTTTTTGATGCTGGTGGCAGCGTCTCTCTCATTGGAGGCAATATGTTTCGGAAATAGCCGCGCTGTTTGATGCTTATGGCAGCGTCTCTCTTACTGGAGGCAATATTTTGCAGAAATAGCTTCGCTTTTTGTTGCTGGTGGCAGCGTCTCTCTAACTGGAGGCAATATTTTTCAGAAATAGCCGCGCTTTTTGATGCTGGTGGCAGCGTCTCTCTCATTGGAGGCAATATGTTTCGGAAATAGCCGCGCTGTTTGATGCTTATGGCAGCGTCTCTCTTACTGGAGGCAATATTTTGCAGAAATAGCTTCGCTTTTTGTTGCTGGTGGCAGCGTCTCTCTAACTGGAGGCAATATTTTTCAGAAATAGCCGCGCTTTTTGATGCTGGTGGCAGCGTCTCTCTCATTGGAGGCAATAGGTTTCGGAAATAGCCGCGCTGTTTGATGCTTATGGCAGCGTCTCTCTTACTGGAGGCAATATTTTGCAGAAATAGCTTCGCTTTTTGTTGCTGGTGGCAGCGTCTCTCTAACTGGAGGCAATATTTTTCAGAAATAGCCGCGCTTTTTGATGCTGGTGGCAGCGTCTCTCTCATTGGAGGCAATATGTTTCGGAAATAGCCGATGTCAACATTGCTTGGTCGAAACTGGCTGCAAAAAACTAAAATTAGATGGCATGAAGTCATGTGCATGAAGACTGTGAGAAATTCAGTTCTTGTAACGGAAATGTACAGCGAAGTGTTTGAACCAGGCTATGGGGCTATCAAAGGCTTCAAAGCCAGTATTAAGATCAAAGAAGGTGGTATTCCGGTCTTT
The DNA here is from genome assembly GCF_013339695.2 of Rhipicephalus sanguineus. Taxonomy (NCBI): domain Eukaryota; kingdom Metazoa; phylum Arthropoda; class Arachnida; order Ixodida; family Ixodidae; genus Rhipicephalus; species Rhipicephalus sanguineus. The sequence goes on from NC_051179.1 coordinate 155,789,241, forward strand.
TGTAATGCGCGGCCAGAGCCATGTGCTTTTCGTGAACAGGTGGAACAGGAACTGTTGAACATGGAAAAATCAGGAGTTGTGTACAGGGTAAGGCACAGTGCTTGGGCGACATCTCTGATCATTGTACCTAAAAAAGATCAAGGGCTGCGTCTGTGTGGTGACTATCGCGTCACTATCAATCCGGCAATAGAAGTTGACCACTACCCTCTGCCCCTACCGGACTATATTTTCACGACATTGCAAGGCGGAACCGTCTCCTTGGTCATTGACCTATCTAAGGCTTATCTACAGCTTGAGTTAGATGAGCTAGCACAAGAACTGCGGACGGTGAACACGCAGCTGGGCCTTTTTAGGTTCCAGCGTCTCCATTATGGCGTCGCGTGCGCGCCTGCCGTACTCCAAGCAGTAATGAATAAGATCATGGGCGGATTATCGGGAACCGCCTGCTACTTAAACGATGTCGTCATATCTGGCGAGACATATGAGCAGTGCCGCGAGAGAGTCGAGCAGGTGCTCGACTCTTCAAGGATCTAGAGTGTTCTTTTAGTCGCACATGTATACTTTGCCAAAGGATAATGATATTCTGTATGCGACACCTAGTGCACCTGGCATTGAAGCACCCCAAAAAGCATGAAACAAAATGTGTGAAAAAGAAAGGTGTAGCCTAAATAAATGTGGTGTGAAGCACGTTAGCGAAACGTCAGCTCACGCTGCCTTTTGGAAGAAGACGGCCCTTCCCAATCTCGTATATGCGTTACTTCTGAAAGTGATTAGGTCTCGGGTCTCGAGAAACATCGATGCCGATCTCCAGAATGACAAAAATGTGGACGCTGATTCTGAAATATAGTGTTTGTTTTTGCACGGCTATATTTTAACACATGGTGCTGTCATGGTTGCCTCACGAAAACTATGGGAAGAAGGCAGCCATATGTGTGCCCGCGGACCACTAGCTAGAGGTGCACGGGCCGTATGCGGCCTGCGTGTTTGAGATCCCCGCAATAGTGGGCCATAACAGTGACACCTGGTGGGTCTGTCCCTACACGCCCTGCCATCGGACGCCGCTCGCTCTCTGGCCATTAATCAAACTTCTGGTCGACTCCTACGCCAGCGTTCAATAAACGACTGTACAACTGGTGTAGGTTCGGGAGGCTTTCAATCGACGTGTCCTCCGACCACACAAACTGGGACGCCATTTTACCTTTCGTAAGCTATACGCGTAACCACCACTAAAAAGAGCACCACTGGCTTTTCACCCTATCTTCTACTGTACGGCCGGTACCCAAACCACACTGTCGACACAATTCTACTTTATTGGCCAAATGCTCGTGAGTGTGGGCCCATTACTGGCGCATTAAGACATGCCAAAGTGTGCCGTGACCTCGCACGCGTCTTTACCTCTAACGACTAAGAGCGCCAGAAGAGCATTCGCGGCGACGCTACTTGTACGTCCACCGTACTGCCCCATCGAGTCGTCGAACGGGCATCGGCCGGCAAGTGCGTCACTGAACTCGTTGAACGGTCTTCGGACTTGCGCCGTCGAGGACGCGACGGGGTCATTATCGAGCGCCTCAAGCCGTAATATGATCCCGTCGTAGTGACGAGCTGTTAGGCCGCCCTACGGTTCCCTTTTAGTCCTCCGGGGTGATCGTAGCGAAGAGGAACGAACCCTACAGTGGGTCACTCTCCCCAGTGACATCCAGTGGGTCTGCCTCTAACGAGCCTTGCTCGCGCAGTCGGAATAGTATCCAGTGAAGACGATCAGTCATGATCTACCTAATTCCCTTTCTGATCGTTAACATTGTGATGTTGGGAATGTATTTCCTGTGTCGCTCGAAGGCCTATTCGACAGCGGACGTGGCACTAGTGCGCACCATCGGCCACGTGAGTATTCATTATTTACTCGAGTACGCACTTAGGGCTAAAAAGAGGTACATTGCTAGACGGCAGTCATTCGCACCGCTTTCCTGCGCTCGTATGCGTTGATGCGCCACCCATTAGGCTTGTGCGATTTTGTCCGCGCAGACAAATACATTCATTCCGTGACATTAAACTGTATTTGTTGCTTCCCGTTCCCAGGTGACGGTGTTACCGCCCACCATTTCGGCGTGCCTGAGCGCTTATTCGTCGAAGTACTTATGGACTGTGCTCATTTGGTGTGGCGGTACCCTGAAGGCGGCTTCCAACGTGGACCTCACGAACGCTGCTCCCGTACTTCAGTGAGCGGGAGTACCCTTGCCTTCACGCCTTCATCTTGGGCGTGGCCTTCATCGTAACGGTCATCGGCATCTTCGTGCGGGTCTGGTTGGTCTACCTTGTGCGTCGCCCACCGGTACGTCTGAACTTCTGTGATGCGCATAGTGACCTGTTCTTGTGAAGAATGTGTGCGCACTTGTGTTAAGGAAATTATTTATTATTTAAAAAAAAGAGAGAGAACATTGGTCGGTAAAATTTTACAGCGTATCTGAAAAATAGCTGCACGTTGTAGATTTGTTGGGGTGTAGCCCTAGATTACGTCACAGCATATGTTTTCAGGGCAGAGACAACTTCAGAACCGTGAGCCACACCTACTCGACATGGTGATAGATTTAGGTACAGAGTCTATGTGTCGTGCTTGCGCATTTCAGTACTTGTACCAACGAGCTTACGGCAATGTCAGATTATTATTGTCGCAATATTACCCGCACGTCGTTTTTTAAACAGGCGAGCTGCAAACCTTGACACAATACAGTCGAACCAGCACATATCGAACTCGCAGAAAACTTGCAATTAGTTCGACGTATGGGATAATTCGATGTAGAACTTTTCATGAAATCATTGCATATATTGCGCCAGTTGGCTTCACGGCACTGCATCATGATAATATAAGGCAGACACCTTCATGAGGATACGCTTGTCTTTTTTTAATTCGTGCCTTTTTTAATATCTGTGGTTAACGCACCAAAACCACGATATGATTATGAGAGACGCCTTAGTGGAGCGCTCTGGAAATTTCGACCTTCGGGGGTTCTTTAACGTGCTTCTAAATCTAAGTACACGGGCCTCAAACATTTCGGCGTACATCAAAAATGCAGCCTCCGCGGCCGGGATTCTATCTCGCGACCTTCGGGTCAGCAGTCGAGCGCCATAACCACTAGACCACCGTGGCGGGGCAATTTGTGCCTTTTTGTCTGCAGTTTGTAGATGGGGACTAAGGGTTATATGCAGAGGCAGATTGTACGCGAAAAGAAAACAAGGTGTCGTAAATTGGACCTCAACATCCTCATATGCAGCTGTTCGTACTCGTCGGGCGCCGGATGCGTCAAGCCTGCATGGGCCCTAATGTCGGCCTCATTTTTCTACATCACACTCGGCGTGCTTCTTAGTAAGCTGTACGCAGTGCCGACGTAAAGCTATTTTTCACTACCTTCGCCTATAGTTATCATCACCAGCTTTGCGGAGAACAGCAGCTTGTTCTGTTACACTGCGTCCATCGCATGTACTGAGAAAATTTTGGCCTCACGCTTTTTTGCTGCAGTGTGTTGCTGGGGGCCTGTTAGTCATAACACGGCGCATCGTTTGTTGCAGCGCGCGACAGATAAATAGTTACAGGCTGCTCATTACCGACCAGTCTCAGTTTCTGTTTGAGAGAGCTCCAAAAACGACAAGCCACCGGGTGCAACTATCACCACCTAGCGCGTGCAACGCTCGACCACCGCAGCGCACAGAACTGTGACGCTCTTCCGCGCGGTCCGCTGCCCTGACAGCACAAGGCAATCAAGAAGTCCCTTCGCACAGGAAAAGGGAAAGTAATGTCGCCACACACAAAACTTTCAACGCGTGCGCCGCGGCTACGGACTCGCGAGCAGCAGCCGAAAAGTAGCCTGTTGGCGCAAGCTCGGCAAAAGAGAAATGGCGACTATGACGTCATCATAACTTGTTGTATCGGCTGCAACACGGTGACGTCGGGGAAGTAGGGGGGTCACCGTCGAGTCACTTTCAAGGCTGTCAATGTCGCGAGGTGTGACGTATAGCGCTGGATCGCGCACGCGAATTTCAAAATTCATATAAAATACCTTACAAGCTATATTCGCTGTTGACATTTTGCAGATGATTACGCATGTTGACGAGAATCGATCCCGCAGGCTAACTCGGCCGCGAAGTTTTGTGTCAGTACCCCTTTAAGAAAACCATCGGAGAAGCGAAGGACAATCACGCACGACGGCCTGGAGGCGCCACGACGAGGAATCAAGGGCCACAGCACGGGATGGCAAACGGTAGTTTCTATTCGCACCGCGTTGAGCCCTCCTAATCACACCCAAATGCATGCGGGAAAGTCTCCGTCCGTGAAAAAAAGCCAAAATTTGTGAGGGAAAGCCAACTTCCTGGCACTTTATCAGGTGTTGGGGCTATTTAAAGGATGAAATGCTTTTAGCTCCTGCTGTCCGCTGCCTTCAAGCGACCTTGAGCCAAATACCAGCGCCGTTATCCGGGCCGTGGTGACGGAAGAGGTCCTTCAGGTGATCCCGAGGTGCGAGGACCCATTCCTGCGGTTCCGACGCCTACTCCAATATGACTCTGGGCGGGGGCTCCTAGGATCCAGGACCTGGCCGATTTTTGTATCGGTCTTCTGCCAGTGCACGATACAGCTACGTACTCGGTCGCGCACGCCGTCCTAGTGGTGACGACGGCAGCCTTGACTCTGACCTGGTCATCGATGTACTGTTGGACAAGGTGTTCGGCCGGAACGTGCCCGTATGTTTAAAATTGTACCGTCCTTGGTTGTTTGCTTGCCTTGTGGGGTTCAACGTTCCAATCTAAACACAGGCTATGAGAAACGCCGACAGCGAGCATGGCTATTTGGGATGGCGTCAGGTACCGAAGCACTCGAATTTGCGCTTGTCCGTGGCCAGAAACATCCAAAATGGCCGTTTATGCGTCACCAATGTAGCCATGGAGTGGAGCAGCCACGGAAAAGTCACAATATCTTGAGCGAGCACGTGACGAGAAGCGCACACCGCATGGGGATGTCAGGGCACAGTAGCAGCTAAAACTAGCGTTTAGAAACGTATTGAAGATAATGTTTCAGGGTGCGCTCAAGTTTACCAGTCCATTTTCTAGGCAATCCGTTCCCTTCTACAATGCGTATAGCCACCTATCCTTGTGACGACTTTGTCAAAAGAAAATTATTGCCACGCGAAGTAAAAAGATTGTTCGTTCGAACTTCATAGCGTATGTGAAAAACGGTTGCACAGTGACATTTTTTTAGTGTGGCCCGACATTACGCACCTGCATGCAGTTATCTCGAAAGATAATGCATATTAAGAAATATGTGCTAAATTCATAACATCGACAATGGGCCAGACATTGACACGTGTTCTAGTTTATTTTCTTTCCGTGACCACTTTTCAGCGCTTCCCCCCCGTATGAAATATTTCGCGTTTCAGGTCAACGCAGGAGATGCTTTCTTCTTTCGGAAGCTTCTCGAACCTTGTATAGTCGATTTTATTGACATTTCCATGCGTTAAGGGAACGATAATGTGCATTGCAGATCATGAAAGCAAAGCGAAGCAGTTAATAAAATTGGCCATCATTGCGCCCTGCGAACGTGAATGTCCAGCGAAGCTGGATTATACACCACACATGAAGATAGGGGGGAGGGGGCATGTTCTAATAATAATTTAGCGTAATGATAGTGATGGTCGCTTTGTGGTCGCTGTGAAAGACATTAGAGGCCACTTTCTGCGAAACGAATTCCTTCCTTTCGTCGAGCATTTCATTCACTCTGCTTTTCTGTCGCCTTTAATTTCCGTGGTCTGCCCATGGCAGTCTTAAATAGAACTGACTGAACTGAATAAGTTGCTAGCCGGGTCTCCTTTTTATATATAAAAGTAGGAAACACGTGGGAAGAAGGGCCGTTTGTCGTCAATGGAAGCCTTCGTGTGAAGTGCGAAGCAGCTGCAACCTATTCTTTATGGAAACGGAACCAAATATGACGTAGTTCCGGCTAATTCGTTTCCACGCCCACACATTGAGCGCGCTCGCGTCGGCGGAGGACCTTCCCTTTTGCGTATTCTCGAGCTCCCGCTGCAACAACCACCAAAATAATTACAATATCGTCCACGGTAATGTCTGTCCTTGTCATACAGGAAGTTTTACTGAATGCTTAAACCACATCGGCATCCCTTTACCATTTCACACGTAGACACTTTATTGCGATAGCAATTACATGGACAGTCTCGGATGATTTTTGCCGTCCCCGTCGCCGCCGTCATGGCTACTGGCGGCGCTGACTGACGCTCCCACGTTTAAATGCACACATATACCCTATAGGGTGGACGGGGGGATGGCCGCCGCGGTAGCTCAGTTGGTAGAGCATCGGACGCGTTATTCGAAGGTCGCAGGTTCGGTCCCTGCCCGCGGCAAGCTATCTTTTCATCCACTTTTATTTCTTCACAATTACCTTACATTTATTACTAAAAACATCCCCTATACTTTCCTTGGCATTATTGTCTGTTAGTTCTCATTAATATTGTGTATAACAAAGAAAACGAGCCCTTGAAATTAACACTTCTTTCCTTCATTCATAGCGAGGGTCTCGTTCTGGCAGACTTGATGCCTTCAGGTGGTATGCGAGGGATTATTGGTCAGCTGCCAGCTCGTAAAGGGATCACGTGCTACGTGACGCCGGGAAGGCAGAGGAAGAGTGTTCCACACTCGCCGTCATGGCTACTGGCGGCGCTGACTGACGCTCCCACGTTTAAATGCACACATATACGCTATAGGGTGGACGGGGGGATGGCCGCCGCGGTAGCTCAGTTGGTAGAGCATCGGACGCGTTATTCGAAGGTCGCAGGTTCGGTCCCTGCCCGCGGCAAGCTATCTTTTCATCCACTTTTCTTTCTTCACAATTACCTTACATTTATTACTAAAAACATCCCCTATACTTTCCTTGGCATTATTGTCTGTTAGTTCTCATTAATATTGTGTATAACAAAGAAAACGAGCCCTTGAAATTAACACTTCTTTCCTTAATTTATATATATATAATATATGTGTGTATATATATATATATATATATATATAGAGAGAGAGAGAGAGAGAGAAGAGACACAACTAAGCGGTTGTCTTGATTTTATTTGCCAACGGTTTCGACCGGAGGACCGGTCTTCGTCAGGGCTTATGAGCAATATGTGTATATATATATATATATATATATATATATATATATATATATATATATATATATATATTCTGTGTAGCGAAGAGGAACGCTACACAGAATCGAACCGGCGACCTATCGCTTCGCAGTGGGCGGCGTTAGACGGTTAGGCTACGAACAGTGCCGTCTTCCAGCCTGCTGACGGCACGTTATTTATATAGACCATTTACTTCAGCGTGCTCTCTTAGTCACCACATCGATGGCGCAATGTGCGCATGTGGCGCGCTTTAAAGAGCGTCCCCCGCTCCTGCGAACGCCGTTGCTCTTTGCCCTACAGGGCGTGGTCGCCTTCGTGCGCTTATCTCAATCGAGGAAAGAAGGGGTGGCCGGTGGGGTGGAGCGGGGGGCACGAAGGTCACTTCGCACGCTGTAGCGGCCGCGTTTGCGAAAGGAGCGCGCTGTTCAAACAGAAATAAGTAACAACTGTGACAATTAGTTCGCGCTCGTCCTGTGTGTACCTGTTGGTTCGTTTCGTGCGCCCTGCTTTGTTTGAGCAGTGCGCTTCAAGTGTCGAGCTGAGACGCATTAGTTCGCGCTCGTCCTGTGTGCGTTCTTTTCGTGCGTCCTTTGGGCTTGAGCGACGCGCTGGCAATTTCGAGCAGCTTTCCGTTCTTCGCGTTACATTCCAATTTATTGCTATCGCATTTATTGCTTCGCCGTTGCGGCCAAACTGACTTTTTTTGTTGAACGGCTACTGTGGTCGCTGGTGTCGTTGTTACATCGGGGTTGTTTATTTGTGGACAAAAGATTAGGTTCTATATAGTTAAACTCTTTCCTGTAGCATTAGATGCTGAATTACTTATCGCCCGAGCGAAGTGGCGTCAAAATTTCGTCATTTGATAGGGGTCATACTTCAGAATTAGTTATTGTCCATAGTGTGCCACACAAAATGTTTGAAATACTTGAATTAGATGAGTTTCAGACTAGAGTAAACTAGAGTAGTATGCGATCGGCGCGAACGGAGGAGCGTGACGGCTCAGCGGCTGAGGCAGAATGCCTCTTCTCTCCGCAAGGGGCACGGCAGTGCAATTTCCGATAGTGCGTCTCGATGCGTGTCTTAGTCCTAATTAATATTGTGGCTAGCAAAAAAAAGACAAAAAGAAAGAAAAAAGAAAAAAAAACGGGCCCTTAAAACTGCCCTTTCTTCGTTCATTCATACCGAAGGTCTCGTTCTGCTAACTGAATAAATTAAGGTAGTATACGAGGGATTATTGGTCAGCTGCCAGCTCGTAAAAAGACCGCGTGCCTCATGACGCCAGCAGGCAGAAAGCGTTCCACACCCGCCGTCACGGCTACTAGCGGCGCTGACTAACACTCCCAAGTTTAAAAAGAATACACACATATACCCCATAAAGTGGGCGGAGGGGTGACCACCGCTGTAGCTCAGTTGGTAGAGCATCGGACGCATTATTCGAAGGTCGCAGATTGGGTCCCTGCCAGCGGCAAGTTATCTTTTTGTTCACGTTCTTCACATTTACATCAGAATTACTACAAAAGAACATCGCCTACACTGTCGTTGTCTTTCGTGTCAGTTAGTTAGGTTTAATTAGACAACTCTTGAATATTGAAATCAATAAGTTATTAAGTTTTGTTGTAATGTCCCTATTTTTTCCGAGGAAAATAATAAAAGTCCGGAAACACGTCAATTATCAAATTGATTTAGCGTGTTTTGCGCGCTCGCGAATAGCCCAACGAAAGGACCGTACCGTGATGGTCGTTTCGTTGATCCGTTCTACGGTTTGATTAACGCTGGAAAGAACATGAAAGAAGCCACGCCGACTCGGCCCGCAAACAACGATGCGGAGACGGCCGTTACGTACAATAAAATTGAACGCTTACTTTAGGATAGGTCATTGTGCAATGCGAAAGATGGGGAACGCACACACCAAGCTTCGGTTGCCCCCAAGGGCGGCTTAATTTTTGTTCGCTCCCAAATCTGCCTAAAAATCTTACTATATTAAATAGGTTGGGCGTGTGAGGAAAGCGCTGCTGTACGTTTCTTCGCTACTCGCTAACCTCTTGCCCCTGGTAAGATGGCGGATTCTTGGCTTCACTTTCGAGGCATAACTTCCACTGCAACATTTTTAGGAGCTGGCTCGCCAGGTTCTTAAGCTGGGGCGAAGTCGCGCTGTAACCTGCATCTATCCATTCAAAGCGTCGTGGAACGCGAAGAGGAACGCTACGCGCGTCGGGTCTTCCCTATAGTCTGGCCGTTAATTCTCACAGAGCGAGCGGGGAACCCGCTCGCTCTGTGAGAATTAACGGCCAGACTATAGCCAGACTGTGTCGACAGCCAGGCGAGCATCGGACAGCTATTTTTAGGGCCACTTTGTCATGCGCGTCTCGAGGGCAGTTTTCAAATTGAAAGAACATTAGGAGCGTTGCGTCGTCGACGATGGAGAATCAGACGCTCCTACGTATTTCTTGTATATATACTTCATCAATGTGTACATAATTGTAAATTGTGTATATAGTTCATCAAAATTGTAAATGTCACGTCTTGTCACGTCTTCATATTATGGTAGAGGACTTGTACGGAAGATTCACGAGTTTTCCCGACCTTCTCCGAGCCAGCTCCTCAATCATCATTCACTTCGTGGATATGGCGTGGTTTTTCTTAAATCTTCCTTCGTTGCTCCCAAGGAGGCTAAAAAAAATCTGGAGCGGAAGCTCTTGCAAAAAGAAGCCAGATTTGCTCCCCTCCCCCACCCCTTTAATCTCGGGAAATGCTCTGTTTCGGATTGTGCCCGCTATTAGATCAATTGGTTTTGCACTATGTAAGCGTTAGACTAATTATGAACTAACCCGAGTAAAGTGACAAATCGGGGCGAGTATTGACGACATGGTCTTCAGTTAAAATTGACAAGACTTTGAGGCTTCTCAAGGCAACCAGTAACACAAATGCACATGTTAAGTAGCATTTGCCTCATTAAACTTGGAGGGCGTGGGGAGAAAACGCGCCCTCTCCTTCGCTAAAAGCCAGCGTTGTATTTGCCCCTATTCAGATGATCGCTGCGGCCGCCATCCGTTTGGGGGCAGGGCTTCCCTCTTGAGACAAAATTTACGCCCCAGCTATTTTTTAAACCTCCTTTGCTCCTCTACTATAGAGGCGCTGGCAGCAAACGAAAGAGAACGATGAGCCTCTTAGGGCTCGCGCTCTCCGCGGCTCGCGCACACCCGCCGCTGAGGAATCAGTCTAGCCGTGGACTCGGACGGGTAAGCATGTTTCTGTTGTTCGCTGCCTACGTGCCCTCTTCAAGGGCTGCGGCCGACCGCCAACCCTATGCCTAGATTAGGCGCCCGTAGCTTGAGGCCGGCTTGTATACCTCTCGAAAATGGACACCGAGGTTGGCTTGGCGATGCGCTTATGGTAGAGTAACGCTACAAAGAACACGCGGGACATTGTTTAACGCGACGACGAGTGTGTCCTGTGTTCTTTGTTGAGTCGTTTGCAGTGTTACCCCGCCATAAGCGCAACAACAAGCCATCACGAACGAACTAGCCCGTTTCGTCGTATTACTGATACCGAGGTTGTTGTTCAGTAGCGTTCGCCTTTTTCGTAAGCGAGTGTCCTTGCCATTTTTTTTTCTTTGTTTGCGGTTGTAGTGCGCGTCAGGTCTCCTTTAGTAGTTTGTCCGCGTGTCGTTGTGGCTTTTTGTGTACTTGGGGTTTCGTGTGTTACCATTTTTCCGTGGAGAGCCGTTCTTCGACACACCAGGGGACCTCGAGGAACGATGAATCGCAGCAGGGAGTCAAGCACGCGGTGGAAGCTGCCGGCTGGCTACGAAAACTTGAGACGAGACGTCCTCGTCGCCTCCGGGCCAGACTGCGGCTCTTCGCCGAGATCTTGATGGCTGGGCTTGCGGACATGGCGGCCGCCACACGCACGGGTCACGAACGCGCGCAGCGCGTGGCATTGACGAAGTTGACGTTGGACGCTCCAATGTTTAAGGGGCAAGACGCCAGGAAATGGGCCGTTGATTTTTCTCGACCAACTTCTGCCTTTACAGGACCACCTCCGGCGTTTTGGAGCTCGACGCGCTCAAGCGCGTCCTGCCCGTTTTCGCTGCCAGGCGCCGCAACGCATTGGTTGCGTCTCCAGCCTGCGTTTCTGCCCTGGGACTAGTTCGTCACGGCGTTCCGAGCAGCCTTGCCGGTAGATATGGGACGCGAGCTGGACGCCGGAACACAGCCCCTCAGACAGGAGCTTGAGAGAATAGCAGTTGTAGAATAGGGTGCGCAGAGAGTGTTCATTGGTTACGATACACTATTTTCGTCAATGCCTACTTTATTCTAAATCAATTGTCGTCACTGAACGTGGGTACCGAAGACGATAGCGTAGGACGCATGCGCAGTAACGACAAACGCTAACGAAAACCTTTGCATTGGCGTTTGTCGTCAGTGTACATGCGTCCTGTGCTATCCTCTTCGGGACCCACGTTAATTAACGAAAATAGTTTTACACTAGGGTGACTAAAGCATTGCGTCAGCGTTCGTCGCCACTGAGCGACAATATTTTACCAATATTTTCTTGTGCACCCACTTTAAGTGACGGAAATATCGTGCATACGCAACGAACACTATCTTTGCACACCCTCTTCTAAAACAGGCATATGTTCGCGCCGTGCAGCAAGTCCTTCGCCGCTCTGATCCCAGCACACCCGAGGCCGTTAGCCTCGCACGCTTGCGAGGATGCCATCCTCGCTCCAGGCCATAGCTCCTTGGCCGTTACTTTTCCTCCTTCGAGGAACTTGCAGACTTAGCTCGGCGAATTGTGGAGACGCTCTTTTGGGAGCAACACTGTGCTCCGCCAGCACCTGGCGACGTCGCCCTTGAGCCAGCCTCTGCCTGGAGGAGACAATGGAAGAGCACCGTGCGAGCGTTTGTCTTTGGACACGAACTTCGTGGCGGGCCCGGACAGAGAATTCGGTTCTCTTGGCACGATTGGCCCGCTTTTAGATCAAGAGCCTTCCGTGGTGGCAGGGGCCCCGTACTCCCCGGATTAACCTCGGGCGACCATTCACCGTCAGCAAACCGGTCCACTTCCTCAGAGCAGCATCGAAATCGTGCGAATGCCGGAGGTCTTCCTCGTGCCGCGTATAGGCCGCAGATATCGAGAGGGTACAGTGAAGACGTGAACCAGGCTGGCTCATGCTACAGAGTGGTCAGCGTGGAAACTTCATGAATGAGTGTCCTATGACGCCCTCGACTCGGCGTGTTCCCAAACACAAATGGTTTCGGCCCTCGGCGGCAGCGAGCCCCCCGTCCCCGCCGAAAGCCGAAACTCCTACGGGTGCGCAAGCTGACCTTTAATCCGTTTGCCGCATAGAACGCTATAGCTATTCTAGGCTTTGTCCCGTGTATGCATCAGGGTACATGTTTTAAGCTTGGAAATAGCCGCGCTTCTTGATGCTGTCTCTGTTGAGTTTACCGCGGCAAAACGTTGGCGGGAAACGCCATGCCGGCCTCTTCTCTGTCGCTACAGTCACTCTCATTGCTGCGTCTCTCTCATTGGAGGCAATATCAGAAATAGCCGTGCTTTCTGATGCTGGTGGCAGCGTCTCTCTCATTGGAGGCAATATTTTTTCGGAAATAGCCGCGCTGTTTGATGCTGATGGCAGCGTCTCTCTTACTGGAGGCAATATTTTGCAGAAATAGCTTCGCTTTTTGTTGCTGATGGCAGCGTCTCTCTTACTGGAGGCAATATTTTGCAGAAATAGCTTCGCTTTTTGTTGCTGGTGGCAGCGTCTCTCTAACTGGAAGCAATATTTTTCAGAAATAGCCGCGCTTCTTGATGCTGGTGGCAGCGTCTCTCTCATTGGAGACAATATTTTTGTACCAGACGCTTGAAGTGCAACTCGCACGATGTAACACGCGTTTGAGAGCTGCCAACAGCGCGAGCTGCGGTGCGTCTCCAGCTCTTTTGTGAGCAAGGCACGCAGAGAGCGTTTTATTCATTGCCCGGGGTTTAACAAATACCTATGCTGCTGGGCCGCGAATTTTTCGCATGTGAAAGCGTCGCGCTGGACTTGGCCAACGGTGGGTTCCGAGTTACTTTCACGTGTAGTTTGTATTGGTTCGCACCAGCGAACTCTTGACTCTATCGATCCCTGTACAGCGTTTAGCTTTGCCAGCTAAGATGCCCGGAGACTGCCGAAAAAGAGCTGATTCGTGGATTCGCGAAAGCGATAGCTCGTCCGCATGCTGAAGCCGTTCGCAGCTATACCTGTCCGGCGGCACGGTATCAACACACGGGACACGCCTAAGCTGTAACGTAAGAGCCCTCGGTGTGCACAAGCGAGCACTACTGGACGTTGCCCTGCAGGAGATAATCGACCCCGGTGGGATGAGACTGTCCCAGATTCCTTGGACATCTATCGTTCGAGCACCGAAAGACTGCGCTGGCTTACTGTGCGCAGACTATCGCCGTTTATACGACGCTATGGTTCGGGAGGCTTATTCTTTTCCTTCGATTTAGTCTAAACTGTAAAGTCTGGGTAATGCCGAGTGTCCGTGACTCGATTGCTCTCGTGGTTTCTTAAATTTAGAAATGTAACCTAGCGACATTCTCGATACCGCGTTCACGTGCTACAAAGGGCTCTTCGAGTTTGCCTGCGTGCCGTTCTGCTTGAAGGTGCTCACTTGGCTTTAGCGTTTACAGAATTCCTCAGGTTGCCTTGCTCGGTGGATATTAGCGTTTCGAAAAAATCCAGCCAGTTCCATACCGTGAAAACTGTACGAACTGCGGAGCACACCTCAGGATTAGCCCGCCTTTGTCGACACTTGGTTTGTGTTTGTCTGTGTCAAAGCTGTTAGTTAACTTGACCTTGGTGTTTCAGAATAAGGTACGGAATGCTTTGTGTTAGCGTTTATTGCCACTGCGCATGCGTCATACGCTATCCTTTGTGTTATCCACGTTAAGCCACAGTTTACTAATACACTAGAGGAAAATCTGGCGCTAGTGTCTATGGGAGCTGCAAGGAGTGGCGCTTCAGGTAGCATGGGAATGATGGGTAGCACATGAATTTATTTAAACTTCGTCCATTCGGCTCCGTTTGGCTCTGTGTGGCCTGCAGCTGCTTTGTCGCAAGACGAAGTTAGCAAACGTTCAGCAGTTCCACATCACCACCTTGACGCTTTTAGGCTCACCGATTCAAATCGACTCACGAAGTTCCTCACTGTCCATTCTTTCGTCCAAAACCAAAGCCAAGACACAACAATAAACAAAGCCACAAGTGCGTTCGAAGCCGCAAGCACGAGTATTAAAATCCGTGCACTAGCCATCATTCTCATGGTGGCTGAACGATCGCAGCGCCCTCCACCAAATATGTTGCGGGAAGGAGACAGACTCGAAGGAATAGGCACTGATATTTATTTACACCTGGTTAATCGAGCAGCGCTGCTGATAGGAACAGCTCGCGCCAGACTGTCTTGTTGTCGTCCTCTTCTTTGTTTTGTTGACCGCGATGCCACTGGTACGTAGCAATATCGTAGGAATCTAATGGCATCTTCGGCTGAGCCGCACTGGCACCGTGGCGGTGGAAGGGAAGTTACGTCAAACACCGCCCGAGTTTCAAGCCCCACTACGGGCCAGACGAACGTGTGAGCCACTAAACGCGAATCTGCGACAGCAGCGCCGTCTCCGAGACTCGCACAGCAGTCGAAGTTCAGCAGACGACACTTTGCAACGGCGGATTTGTGCTGGGATTAAGAGCGTAAACCACGGATAAACAGACGATTAGAGACGCTTGCGAGACGCTGTGCGTCCAGCGTGTGCTCGTATGTTCTCCACGCGCTTTTGCTGCGTGAGTTTTGCACTAACTCGACGAAGGTTAGCAGTTTCTGCATCGTCTTCGCTCTCCGGTGAAATTCCGACAGCAAAAGTAGCCTAGTGTGAGCACGGCCGGACGATTTACAGCGCGCGCATGTTTTACCTGCATCCCGGCCGTGTTTTGCTGCAGCACCAGTTGTAAATTGCGCCTGCACTGATGGGACGTCGCAGCGTCGTCTGCCAGCGCGCGCTGAACGACGGGATTGCACCACGCTCCACTGTCGATCTCCACGGTGGCGCGGTGGCGTGCACTCGTGTCGTGGCCGGCCCAGCCGAACGTGCGGCACCACACGCGTGGTGACCAGACGAACGTACGGCACCGCACGAGTGCGCAAAAAACGCCACGAGTGCCGCCAGCCGAAGATCCCATAAGCGTTAAGCGACGAAAACATCGCGCGCACGCAAAGGACGCCACCTTTGCGTATGCTATTTCAAAACAAGTTCGTTGACGCTCGGCTTTTGTTTGTCTTCAGTAGCTCAAGGTTACTTCGCCTCCGCTTCCCTCTTCCGTAGATCTCCCTCTTCCGTAGGCGCGGAAAGCGGTGGCAAAACGGCAAAAAAGATAAACGGGAAAGTCACGGTTACCGAACGTTCCCCAGTGCCTCGTCCACTCGTCATTCACTTCTTGAATATGCGTGGATTTTTTTTATCATGCAAACGCTCCAATTTACGGAGGAAAAGCTTTCTCAAAAGGTTGTTTAATCTAGTTAGATTGAAGCTCATTGCCTCTAATGTTCTATCCTTGGGAGCCTCCTCATTAGGTCATTGTCACCGGGATGTCTGTCCTGCTGTACAAAAATTAATTGAATCGGGGCGTGTTTGATTTCATATGTCTAAATTAGCATTATTAATTTATTTTATTCGAGAATGCATTAGTCATACAATTCATGTCACCACTTCTACCTATAACTTATTCATTTCTTGCCATTTATAAAGGCAATCATTTTCGCAACGACGACCAAAGATGTCTATGTTCGCCTATGGATGCGCTCAAGGAGCTCTTCTAGCCTGTTATGTATTGTGTGCGAAGCATGCGAACGGCGCCGGCGGGCCGCCACTCCTGTCTAAGGAAACGGAGAGACAAACGTATGTTTACTAGATAGCACCGGCATTTAGCACAAAAGAGTGGCATGTCTTTTACGCGTACGGCCATAGCACAGTTCCCGCTTAGACATTTCGATGACAAGCAGCCTGTATGGGAAACTCCCAATCCTGTCGCAGTTTCACTGCATTAAGAAACGGGCTTGTACCGTGTTTGCAGTTCTGAGGCGCATCGAAGATGCATCAATGTTAGCTACTATCGTAAATTTTCGCGGGTAAATTGGCGTTACCTTGGTGGGTTGCGCACTAATCTTTTGTGGAATCGTATTTCCCGACTTTTAACAATACCTTCATTGTTTCCCGTTTTCAGCGCACCACCGTCTTGCCGACTTTGTCGGCGTGCTTTTCATGGTGGAGCTAACGATTGTATTGGACGGCCATTCTAACCGCAAGCTTCCTTACGAAAGTTTGGATGATGGTGGATGTGGTGATGACAATACCAACAACTCAGTAGCTGGACCTGAGCAAGTACCGCCCACCATCGTACCGAGGGCGGTGTGGATCGCTCTCTCATTTCTGGGCACGGCATCCGACTGCCTCATCGCAGCCCTCCCGTACTTAAACACTGCATGCTGTCCCCGCACGCACGCGGTGATAGTTACCGTTGCGGCTGCCCTGGTGATCTGCGGCACCTACAGCGCAGACTCCCTCGTGAATAAGATCTTCGGTCCGAACCTTCCGCTAAGTTTAATATTCTACCGTCTTCGTGTTTTGGTTTCTTTCTGGGGTTGAACGTCCCAATGCAAACACATGTTATTAGACACGCAGTAGCGGAGGGCTACGGATGATATTAACTGGGGCTCTTTAATTAAAGAGGTGCTGACACCAGTTTTCGAAGCAGAGTTAACTCCGTCTGTATACCGAGATGGCCCTGAGCAAACACGAAGCACAAGGAATGCTAATATATTTTATTTTAATATGGCATTGCATTTCTGCATGGCACACCTACTGACATCGACACTTGTACGGCTAGTTGTGATGACGTCAGTATGGCGGCCACATACCACAACGTCAGGTACGAAAATGTTTCGCTTGTGCGTCACCAAAGACATCCAAAATAGTCGATTGTGCGTCACTAACGTAGCCATGGAGCGGATGGTTGAGCACCAACAAAAACTAGCGTTTAGAAACATACTGAAATAGATTTTTCAGGGTGAGATCAAGCTCATCAAGACATTTCTAGGGTATTCATGGTTTAATCTTTAGTTCGAACGGTAACGGGTTCGTCTCGGGACACCTCGCGGAAAAAGGAAAAATAATCAAAGCGGCGTATCGCTTTGATTACTGCTGGGCGAAACCACTGAACATTTCACGGTGTACACATGATTGCTTCAGGAGCTTCGTCCAAGCTCTTCATCATTCACCCGTGGGTATGGTGCAATTTTTTGTTCAATCTTGCCGTCTCTGCAGACGCACCGGTAAGCATCCGCCTGCGAGGCCGAGGGACGCGTTGATTAGTAGTCGACTGCAGCGCCGCTACAAATTTCTACACCAAACGGCCCTCTCCACGGCAGCCGGTTGGTTGCGCCAATCAAAGTATTTTAGTACTCTCTGGAGCCTGAACGCTCGTGGCATAGAGAAAGAAAAAAAAAAGTGCTCGTAGTTCCAGCCATTCTAGCAATTTTGTCCATTGTACCTGACACAGCTTTTATTACTGATTCGACATTTCAGAAGTATTCTTTAATTCAAGTTGTCAAGAGTATTAAATTACCAGTTCCTGAATATGGTCATCTTTCATTCGGCTAGAATAATAAATGGTGTCCCGCTCGAAGACTGAAAGTGGCTATTATGAAATTGCGATGCCGGATACCCCCACCTAATTTTTATTTATACAGGTCTGGTCTGGTGCCATCTCCTATGTGCTATTTTTGTCAGGAATCTGAACACATTGATCATTTCTTGCTTACCTGCCGTCGATTCATTAGGCATAGAAAAAAGCATTTCGAAATATTATTCAGAAACTTAAGAATTAATCTGAATTCTCAAAATATTCTTTCCTTTGGGGCGTCTTCTCTTGGCTTCAGCAACAGGAACGCCTGCTCAGCCCTATGCGAATTTCTCGGTGAGACACGAATTCCCTGTTAACGTATTCCTTAACAAAATTTGGTACTCCAGACTTCCTTTCGTTCATTCATTCATTGTTTCTCATATCGTGGTATTATTCGGCTCCTTTTTCCATATCGAGTAGTCATTCTTAAAATTTAGTTTATTCCATCGGCAATTCATTTATTACCCATTCTTTATTTTAAAAAATTAAATTAACCGCAGGTTTCACGGCCGATCCCCCGTAGTGGGTAAGAGCCAATAAACGGGAACAAGCCAGCAAGCAAGGAAATGTTCTCTTTCGGTAGAAGCTCCACGTGCTTTTTCTTCGCTAATGGGACCGGCCGCTGTTTACTTTGTGCTGGCCTTGTACTTGGCCCATGAATACAAACTTTGCTATGAGTCGGCGCAGGAGAGAAAAGGACCCCCACTCCTGGCTCAATTTGGAAATGTAAGTTGAAGTTGAAGTTGAAGTTGAAGTTTATTTTCACCACAGTGTTACACCATTTTTTTTTTTTTTTTTTTTTTTTTTTTTTTTTTTTTTTCAGACATTCTTGAAACAAAGATACAATGTGTGGTGTGGAATGCGGGAAAAAAGCTGCGATACAAAACGCAGCTTGACTAGCCCCACATCCCATCAATACAAGGCAGAAAAAGTGACAGCATTCATAAAGTCTTCGAAAGAACTAAACGGACACAAATACATAGTTTAAAGTGGCACCAATAAGAAATATTACATACATAAAATTTTAAGAAATTGACAGGATCGCACTGTTTGAAGAAATACGAAAAAAAGAAATAAGCAGAACATAAAAAACAAATCTTTGGAACTGCCTAAATTTGTGCAAAAAAAAAATTTTTTTTTTTTTTTTTTTCTCTCTTGCGTCATGAAGGTAAAAAAGTATTCGACATATCCTGTCGCGAAAGAAGGCGCAATCGCTCCAATGAAAAAGTGAATTTATTTAGTATGTGGGGGAGTGAATGTTTCAGCATTTGTAGACCATAGTTTGTTCGGCATCGAGGAACCTTCCAATAATCGCTCTGTCTAGTAGGTCGAGACGAGGTGCTGCGCTCTAAGCATGCTATGGAGATAAGATTGTTACTTCCTTTGTTAATTTCAGTTTTTAAAGACGCTAGTAAACAATATTCATACATGTTGTCAAATCTTACGACTCTGAATTTGTTGAATAAAGACAAGGTATGTGCATTATATTCGGCATTTGCAATAGAACGCAATGCATTTTTTTGTAGTGTGAGTAATTTCTGCTTAGAGTGCAAGGTGCCAGTACCCCACACCAAAAGACCGTAGCGTAACTGGGAAGAAAAAAGCGTGTTGTATATCATTAGCATCTGAGTAGTCGGTAAAAATGACTGACATCTCCTAAGCATGCCTAGTACCTTACTTAACTTGTTTCTTACCATTTCGGTTTGTGAATCCCATAACATATGCTCATGAAAAACAATTCCCAATGCTTTAGCGGTCGAAGAAAAATCAATCACAGAATCGTGCAGGTGTAGTTTTGAAGTAGCTTCGTACGTTGTTCCTTTTGAACGAAATAGGACGGCTTTGGTTTTTGAACAGTTGATTTGTAGGGAGTTAGCAGTCGCCCATGCATACAAGTCATCTAGTGTCGTGTTTGCTGCTGAAATTAGGTCATTTACATCCACACCTGTGAAAAACAAGGAAGTGTCATCCGCATATATGACATATTTGATTGTGTGATTTATGTTTATAATGTCGTTGACATAAGTGATAAAAAGTAACGGCCCCAATATACTACCTTGGGGTACACCTTGAGCAAGTTTTTTCAAAGATGATTGTTCTGTGTTTATGCTTACACACTGCAGCCTATTGCTCAAATAACTGGTGATTAAGTTTAGCGCATTTCCTCTAATGCCATAATAGGGCAATTTTTGTAAGAGGGTATTGTGATTTATCCGGTCGAAGGCTTTAGAGAAGTCAACAAATATGCCTAGCGTAATTTTCCTGTCCTCTATATTACCTAATATAATTTCCTTTTGACGTAACAATGCTACCTCTGTCGACAGCCCTGACCTAAAACCGTACTGGGCTGGAGTAATTACCGAATGTTTTGCAAAGAAGTTCGACAGTCTTATAAATATTAACTTTTCTATGGGCTTTGAAAACAATGGTAGAACAGATATGGGCCTATAGTTCTTCAAATCATTTTTGTCTCCTCCCTTAAACAGCACTGTAACTTTTGCATGCTTCATACGTTCTGGGAAAATACCTGTGCCTAATCGCTGTTAACCGAGTACGCTCACGGAGCGCTGGGAAGGGACGCATGTTTGGACTGCAGTCGCTCGCCCTGTTTTCTTTTCGATCCGTATGTCAATGGTGTAGTGGCAGCTACGACATTTCGATAAGGAGAAATCTTTATAGAAAATTTACTTCACTGTTGGGGTTGCCCTACATTGATTAACGCGCTCGTGTACCGTGCTTGTAGAAAGTGTAGAAACCGGCCGGAGGCGCAGTTTTAGCCGCGGCACCGGGGGGCCGCGGCATGTGTGGACGGCACAGCGTTTGCTAGGTGCGATCTGTATATAGTTAAATGGAACGCGCGCTACGCTGATAGCATCAGCCAACGCCACCAGCTTGTCATTAGCCGCATGAGAATTGAAACTTGAGCTAGTTGGTACGGATTCATCATGATTTAAGTAGCGCACTGACGAACGAGGACAGAGAAAAAGGTGCACAACACGGGCGCCAGAGTTCTTTTTCTCTGTCCTCGTTCGTCAGTGCGCTACTTAAATCATGATGAGTTGTCATTAGCCTGTGAGAAAACGCAACAGTCTTTCAAAGCATTTGTGTCATATAAACCAAAATAAATTAAAAAAAACGTTTCGAACACTCAATTTTACTCGTTTAACGCCCCTGTCTAGAGTCGCGATGACTCTAAGATTGCTGGACGAGTACGCGAGTGGAGCGAAGTGGCTCCCTTTCCAGAAGCAGGGAAAGTCTATTCAAATCCAGGTCGAATATGCCCGATAGCAGCTACTTCGTCGCGCATGGTTTTATAGCAGAGCCATCGTTATTAGCGCATTATGTTGCCGCATTGTTGGTGCACTGTCGAATAATTTTTTAAATACAGTTTTCTCATTACGACCGAGAAGTATTTATCGCTTGACATTTAACAATCTCTGTTGTTTCCCATTCGCAGAAGACGTCCCCGGCCCCGTCTGTGTCCAACTGTCTGAGCTACCATAAGAGCGCAGATGAGTGGTCCTACCCGCTTGGCCTTATGGCCGTAGCCAAAGCGGGGTTGATGGGGCAAGCAGAAACCTTTTTCGAGGCCAACACTCTCCTCGTGAGCCACAAGAACGACAAGCGTACCTTGCCACCACACAAACACTGGGTTGGTTCACCATTGGCGAGGCACTGGCGATGATACTGCCGTACGTCCCTCCGGACGAGGCCATGGCGCTCCACATCGTCATCGTGGTAGTCATGGCCGGCATAGTACTTGAGGAACAAAGGCGCCGGGTGTGGCGCCCATTCGCCAACCCAACGGTACGTTTAAAGTTTTCTGCACTGCGTTTGGTTTGCTATTCCTGCGAGGAATCAAATGAATTTATTGTCGCACTGAGAGAAAAAGGATTCGTCTTGACAATTCGGTTGCTTATCTGAAAGCCCTTTCGCAGTTTCCTTGCATTGAGAAACGCGCTTGTACCGTGCTTCCAGTGGTGGGCCGCATCGAAGATACACGAAATTTAGCTACTATAGTAAAATTTTCGCGGGCACGTCTGCGTTACGTTGGTGTGCTGCGCACTAATGTATTGTGCAATCTTATTCCCCGACTGTTAACAATGCCCTCATTGTTTCTCGTTTTCAGCACACTGCAATCCTTCCGACAGTGTCGGCTTGTCTAAGTTGGTGGGAGCATCGCGTGTTGTGGACGCTACTCCTCGTAGCCAGTTTCGCTACGAAGGCGTGGGTAACCTGGGCCTGCGATCAGGACATCCCTAACGTCGCAGTCCCAGGGCCCCAAGTTGTCCCTCAAGGCATACTACCGAGGGTATTCTGGGCCACGTCTTCCTACGTGTGCAGCCTCGCTGACTGCTGCATTGCGGCACTGCCCTTTTATGACACCAAGTGCTGCGCGCAAGAGCACGCGTACCTTGTTGCGGCGGCTGCCATCCTGGCACTGGTGGGAAGCTTCAGCCTAGATAGCATGGTCGGAACTATCTTCAGACCAAATGTTCCGGTATGTTTAATATTCTACCGTGTTAGTTGTTTGAATACCTTCTGGGTTTTAACGTCCCAATGCAAGTACATGTTATTAGAAACGCAGTAGCGGAGGGCTACGGATGTTTTTATTTGACTGCGGCTCTTTAAAGAGTTGCTGCACCAGTTTTCGAAGCTTAGTTAACTCCGTCTTACAAGCCTCCTGTATACAGAGATGGCCCTCAGCAAATAGCAAGCTCTGTAACTGCCAAAATATATTATTTTGATATGGCATTGGATTTTTCATTGGCGCACGTAATGACATCGACACTAGTATGACTAGTTGTGATAACGTCAGGATGGTGGCTAGATACCATAAAGTCAGGTACGAAATATCCGCCAGGTACGAAAGTGTTTCGCTTGTGCGTCACCAGATATATCCAAAACAGTCGCTTGTTCGTCACCAACGCAGCCATGGAGCAGAGGGTAGAGTACCAACAAAAAGTAGCGTTTAGAAACATACTGAAAATTTTTTTTGAGGGTGCGATCAAGGTCATCAGAACATTTATAGGGTATTCATGGTTTGGCCTTTAGTTAATTTGACTAAAAAAAAAATTTCGTGTCAGCATACCTTTAGCATCCAATATATGAGCACTGTACACGGTCCTCTAGCAATGCGCCTCAATTAAAATGCCACGGTCGCGGCCTGGCTCGAAGCCCCGTCCATTTGCAGGTCGACAGCTAAACACCTGGCCACCATGAGGCCGTGACCTTGCACAATGCGTATAGTGACCCAATTTGGGAAAAAGCTTGTAAACAGTAAATTATTGTCACGCGAAGTAAAAGGGCTGTTCGTTAGAATTGCATAGCGTACCTGAAAAATGGCTGCAGTTTTAAATTGTTTTGGTTTGGCGCAACACTACGCACCTGCATACAATTTTCTCCAAACGTGATGCATATCAAGAAATGTGTGCCACATTCACCTCATTCATAATGAGCCAGACGTGGACACGCGTGCTGCTTTCTTTTATTTCCGTGACTTCTTTTCACCGCTTCCATCACGTACGAAATATTTGGCGTCATTATCAGCGCAGGAGATGTTTTCGTCCACCTGCAGATTTTATAACCTTGTATAGTCAATTTTAATGCCCCGCTGCGTGCGTTAAGCGAACAATGTTCATTCTAAATCTTAACATTTCACACGTATACGTCATACTTCGATGACCGGCGACTGTACTTTGCGGTATTGTTCTTCCTGCGTGGGCGAAAGTGTAGCTAAAAGTTTACCCGAAGCTCTGCATGCTCATTTACTGATCACCCGAGCAACGTGACATCAAAATTTGTCGTCATTTCGTCGGGCTCACATCAAACCGCTCCAAGTAGACTTTCCTTGTAGTCAAGTACTTGAGAATTATTGTCCATAGTGCGCCGCACAAGATGTTCGAAACGATTTGAATCGGTTGAATTTCGGACGTCAACAAAAATTCGGCAGATCCCACGTACCGTGGGAGTCGATGTTATGCGAAGCATACGGTGGGAACGTGACTGTGGCGTAATTTTTTTACTGAGCGACACGTCACAAAATGACGCTAGAGATTTGTATAAATTTTATACGCACACATATATGTGTTATATATGCCGCATATGTGTTATATAAACAGTTGTTTACAGTTCGGTGACGCTGCCAACGGCAACGTGGGTATTACCAACACCAGAAGCGGTAAGCTGATATGTAGTGCTTATACGTGTCCCTTATGACGGTGAATGCACGCACGTTTCACGAACCCGTGTGCATGTGTGGAAGAGGTTCTTGACAGTTCCTGAACAAGGTCAACATCCCTGTGATCAGTGAGCACCAGCAGCTGGTCATGACTTGTTATCGGATTCGGTCGTGATAGCGGTGACGAGGGGTCCATGTGTGGAGAAGTATGAGGTATACTACAGCTGTCGGAAATTGTAAATGTCTCGGTCAATTCGTCGACAAATTGTCTGTCGATATAGGCCGTCGAGTCTGGTAGGCCTGGATAGTGCTACGTAGACGAACATCAGTGAATGGCGCTTGTCGTATTCGTAGTCTACCTGGGCGTATGTGGCCTACGTTGCCTACTCTATAGTGCGGCTGTCAATCAATCTGGCATCATCTTCGGTCAGCATGAGGCCATCGCCCAGCCTCGTAAGAAATGAAGAGGACACTGCGTCATTCTGGCGGACGAAGTGCACTTTACGGTGCGGTGATGTGGATATCATATGTAACTTTCGTTAATCTATTCCTCCGTGGTCGAGCAATGCTTCAATATAGCTTGCTTAACCATAGGAATACAAATGCAATGTTTATTAGACTGCTAAAAAGCGGAGCACACACTGAAAGCAGACATTAATATATGACGCCTGTATCGTAGGAGTACACATCGTAGGAGTATCATGTAGTGCTCATTGGTTTCTTGTAAAATTACATAGCAAGCACCACAACCACAATTGACGTTGCACCATATTACGCCTGCGTAGGCTCTTTCACCAAACCAGTTTATAGACTTGGCGTGGCTCTGTGGTAGAATACCTGATTGCCATGCAGAATGCTTGGGTTCGATTCCTGCTTGGATCCTAATTTCCATTCTTTCCATTCGTTAAGTCAACGCTGCCAATGTTGGTTTTTCTTAACGCTCTCGCATTTAAGTTACCAATGTCTGTTCTCGCCGTTCCTGGGTAGATATGAACTTTCAATCACCTGTGACGCATACCCGTACACCACGGCCCGTGGCAATCGGGTATGTCCCACACGTGTCTAGTGGAAAGGGTTTCACGATGTACTCGACAGGGTTTTCGCGTTATTCATGTCATGACTCGACAATCATATTCGTCAAGTCCTCTTACACTCCAATGCCAATTGTGGTCTACGCTAGGTTAAGGAGCCGACCATGACAGCACGCAGACGTAGGCGGCTAGATATCTTCGGACCCAATTGATATTTTTTTATATGGCATTGGATTTATTTTTGCGTGGCGCACCTAATGAAATCGACACTAGTATGGCTAGTTGTGATGACGTCAGTATGGTGGCTAGATACCACGACGTCAGGTGCGACTTTTTCGCTTCTTCGCGACCAGAAACATCCAAAATAGTCGCTTGTGCGTCACTAACGTAGCCATGGAGCAGAGGGTAGAGTACCAACCAAAAATAGCGTTTAGAAACATATTCGTGTGTTTACTGAAATTAAATTGTGTCTGTGTGTGCGTGTGCGTGTGCGTGCGCATGCGTGCGTGCGAGTGCAACGCGGATATCGCTGTGGCGTTTAACACGTAAAGGCGAATCTTAAGTCCTTCCATTTTTATTCTGGCCACGTTCTCTTCAAAATAAAAATGCGCCAGCTGACGTCACCAGGGTGCAATAAACCGGCGAGAATATGCGAAACGTTTTTCCGAAGTCTGCGAGGAGTATCAACAACGCCAAAAAAAAACGTTCCGTAAACTCATTTTTTTTCTTATTTACACCACACTCTTGAGTCGTCTGAAGCGAATCTGAATTTATGCTGCTGTCGCCGCAATCGGTTCAACTTGTGCGGTTACTAGAGGTGTGCACGGGCTCCGGGTAGCCCGAAAGCCCGAGCCCGACTCGGCCCGCGGACCGGGCTCGGGCGGGCCGACGTATTTTCACCTCAGGCCCGGGCCGGGCTCGGGCTACTTGGAGTTTTATCGGGCCGGGCTCGGGCCCGGCGCAAAGCCCGACTCAAGCCCGAAATATAGAGAATGAGCGGGAATTGTTTTCCAGCACGCATACAGCGCCTTTTCCGCGACCGCCTTTTACCGCTTTTTCTTTCCATTCGTTGCTTTAAACAAAAGGCGAGCAGGTAAAGCACTGCCTCTGTTGCACTCCGACGAACAGAGAAGTAACACCACCTGAGCTAGTGACGGCGCCACCCGACTGTTCGCGATAGATTTAAGGCCAAATCCGATATGAGTGAAAATGCACGCGACAGCGACGAGCGACCCGATGTAGATCGCCTTGGTGCAAGCTGACGCTTGCATGGGCATACCCCATACACGTGACGGCTTTGGCGAGCGAACTCCATTGTTGCTGGCATGAGGCCGTCTACTTGTATAGCAAAAGTGCCGCGCTGTCGCAGGTACGCAATGCAAATAAAATATTTGTTGCATGTTGGTACGTAAAACGTTTACCGTTGTCTCGCAGTACTTTTTATATGCACGTGGATAATTATTACGTTATTTGTTGGTGTACAGCAGATGTGCTTAGTACATTGCTTAGTACGTCGCTGATGTACATCCGGTTGGGGTGTTTTGTGACTTCCGGGTGATGAGCGATGGTTTCCAAATGTGAAAAAACCGAGCGATCGCGCGATTTCGAGCACGCGATACATCCCGCGAACGGCCCGTTTCGTCCCTCGTCGCTGTCGCATGCATTTTGGCGCATATGGGGTTTGGCCTTTACTCGTAACTACTCTACGCGAACTCTGGCAGCACGCAAGAAGAGTGGATGTGACTCGCCGGCTGTCTCGCGTTCCGTTTTTCCTCTGCCAGCCAAGCCCGGTAAAAAGGACAATAAAAAAAGATTGCCTTCATTCTGTGAAAAAATCGCTCGATATAGAAATGCATTGCCTGCTCGTTCAAATGTCGTTCAAAAAGCCGGGCCGGGCCGGGCCGGGCCCGGAATTGTGTTTTCGTACGTCGAGCCGGGCCGGGCGGGCTCGCAGCCCTTTGCCGTCGGGCTCGGGCGAGCCTTCGACAAAGTCAGCGGGCCCGGGCCGGGCTCGGGCTCGGAAATACGGCCCGTGCACAGCTCTAGCGGTCACCTTCTATCGCATTTTGTGTCGCATTAGGTCGTGCTGTATTCACATAAAAAGCCGCTTTTACAAGATCACGGGATATTTTATTGATGCTGGTAAACATGAATATTTGTGTGCACATACACTAAACATCATTTATGAAGTACATGTTAATCCCCTGCATGTTGAGATTCAATATTTGTTCTGTAGTGACCGATGTGTTCTCTGTGAAAATTGGATATGTGATGCGCTGAAGTAGCCATTATTTTCCTGTCACATGGCACTATAGTACGAGTGAGTGAATGATGCAAACTTCATTCGGTGCACAATAGACGCGAGTAACGTCGAAAATGCCACAGGGAGGACATGGGTGAATGAACAGAAATGTTAATGATGTTGCTTGATTATTTGGTGACCTGCACGACGACTGACTTAGGAAATGGGAGAAAAACAGTAAAGAGCTCTTGTGGGAGCTTTTTTCAGTCCCTGTATTATCAAAACTTCTGACAGCCGTCAGGCTGCCGACCGAACATGCTTCAAAGCGAGTTATAATGCCTCGTTTTATGTTTCTAAAGCCAATAAACAGAATTCTGAAAACGTCTAAGTTCTTAGCTTGACCTTGTCAAGACGCCTTTTAGCCAATTTTTGGCGTCGCATTAGCAGGGCTAGGATAGCCGTGTACGCCTACAGAATGTCTTGACCAAGGCATCTATTAACCTCTTTAGCTAGCTGTTGAAGACGTTTTTTAGACGTGAAATAGCTTCTTTTGTGTTTCATGGGATGAAGCGTGACATTGCTGCAGTGTGTTTTGAAAATACCTTGCGCTGCTCCTGTGCCTTCGCTGGAATTTGGAGGGGCGAACGTACTTAGAGCTATAAAAGAAGCCTGGGAACGAGAGGTTCTGTGGAGAAGCCATTCTTGCGGGATAGCCAGCTTATAGAAAGTGTTCGCTAGGGGACGCTCACTAATTTGCAATGTGTCAATTGGCTATCTGTTGTATTTAGAACACAGAGGAACGATGCATCCGATGCCTGAACATCATCATCTTTATTTCATGTCCCCACGCGACCATCCTCATCTCCTTTCACATAAAACATTTCCCCGGTTGATAAAAAAAAACTATCGCTTGCGTAACGCATAGTCCCTGAGCATCAACAGAGTGTTTTAGCTCGTGCGCTCTTCCGTGGTGTTCGGCCGGTCATTTTTTCCTGCAGTGAAAACGGCTGAGTACTTGAGTCACTTCTGGCTTGTGCTGCTATTTCTTGCTGTGACGTAGATGGACAGTCAGCATGTTGTTCACTCGCAGCAAACGCACCACCTTGAAGAGACTCGTCAGGTAGTGGTAGAGTCCACTGTACCAGGTCGATTGCCTGTGAACTTCTCCACAGCTTCTGGGTGTATCGCTTGAAATTTGGAGGCGTTCCACACTCGACTGTCATGCAAAAGAAATGTGGCTGGCCCTCGTTGCTCAATAATCTTCTTCGGTTCCGAAAAGCGCGAAGATATTTTCCCGTGAACTGACGGCTTTCTCAGGCGGACGTAGTCGCCGACGGCAAAGTTTCTTGTCCGGTCTCCGCGACAGCCCAATGCAAACGCACGCTAAGAGAGACGCCGTAGTGGAGGGCTACGGATAATTTTAATTACTCGGGGATCTTTGACATGCACTGAATTCGCACAGTACACGGGCCTCTAGCATTAAAATGCGATGCGACGAAATATTTAAGATTATTGGTCAGAGCAAGAGACGCTTTCGTTTGTCTGAAGATTTTCGAATCTTGTAGAGTCGATTTTAATAACATATTACGGTGTTATGCGAACAATAATGTGCATTATAGATCTTACATTTTCGTACGCAAACCAGATTTACGTTCTGTAAGCAAAAGTTCACGTTCAGTGTAGCTAAATGGTTACCCGAAGCTTTGGATGCTAAATTACTTATGACCCGAGGAAAGTGATGCCAAAATTTCTCGTCATTTGTACGAGCTCCTATCAAAGCGCTCCAAAAGGAGTTTCTTTATAGTTACGTTATTGCCCATAGTGTGCTGCACAAAATGTTTGAAACTAGTTAAACCGGTTGAATTTCCGACAATGTCTTCAAAATATACCTGTGGTGTTGTCTGTTACAGGATACATATGCTCTTGCGAGAACCTGCCGGGAGGCTCTACCGCTGGCGGGTGGTCTGATGGGGGTGTTTGTTCTGTTGCGCGAGGCCTCCAAGAGGGTCATACCTTTCTTCGGCTGTTTCTGCCCAGTGGCCACATTTTGTAAGTGAAACTCATTTTCGTATTGTACATACTTTTTACTTGAAAGATTTTTTTCTGTGTTTTGATATCACTGAGCACAAAGAAAGTACGCAGAAACCATCGATGAGGATCGGCGGCCTGAGCAGATAGCCTTAGTTTTTTTACAGCGCTTTTAGATTATATAGAATCGTAACAAAAGACCTCCTTCTTGTGCATTATGTCATAGCGACGACTTCAGATATCCCAATTTATGGGTGTTGCTGTGCGCATTGATCTAAATGTGTAACAGCAGTTGAAAGGATTGACAACCGACAAAATGTGTTGTTTGATCCTGATGGAAATGGAAAGTCGGTGAATTATATTGACATAATCGAACACCCTATTCGTGATTTTACAAGTCGCTCAAAGACGGTATGTCGCGCAGCCTAGCGGAAGAACCTTGATGCTGCATTAAGAAGTCGTCCGTTTGCCGTACGTAGACTCGACTCGCGGAGTCGAATTCCTGTTGTGGCGGCCGCATTTTGATGGAATCGAATTGGTAGAGAGGCCCGTGTACTTAGATTTAGGCGCACGTTAAACATCAACAGATAGTCAAAATTGCCGGAGCCCTCCACTACGGCGTCCCTCATAATCAAACTGTGGCTTGGAACTTAAAAGAAGTATTATTATAATATCTGACGATCTTATGCGCGGTAGATTTTGTGCTCACAATTAGAGTACGTATATATTTTATCGGTCCCCTTTGCATTCTGTGCTGCTTAGGAGGTAAAATGATTTGTCGCAGACAATAGGTGCCGCCTTCTTGGCAACCACTGGAACGGAGCCTCCGGCGCATGCGCACGGCGTTTCCGGCGGCTTCGCAACCATTCGCCGCATCGGGGTATACGAACCACCCGAGTGTTCGAGCGATCGAGGTGATGCAAGAATTATACTTGCCAATGGGCATTCTCTAAATTTTATAGATAAGGGGTGAGAGAAGGATTTTCAATGAAGGAAACGCGAGGAAGCCAGATGGCGATTATAGTTGTGTACTGGTCCGTAGCCAGAGTGGTGGGGGGAAAAGGGCAGGGGGCCGGATATTTTGATGACACGGGGTGTTTTAGCGAAAATAAATAATAAAAATAGGCGTTTTTCTCACATAGTAAACGCTTTCAGCAAGTGCCCCCCCCCCTTGAAATAAATTCCTGGCTACGGGCCTGGTTGTGTGGCAGAAAAACTGCCTAAATATTTGATTTTTTAGGAGCGTATGCGGCATTCTCTAAGCGTGCCGCTTGCGGCAGAGACTCTGGGTGTTCGTCGCTGCCAGAGTCCATCGGAGCATGACGTTCCGGAGACTTTTGATTTCCCATGCTATCTAAAAATAGTTGCCTTAGCTCGCTCAGTTTGTCATATGGCATGAGAAAATGGCGCGTGTAACTACTGCGAAACGGGAACTCACGTGTAAAATCGTTGTTTCGTTTTCGAAGGCTTCGCACAGCTTGGCTCGGTTAAAAACCGATCTGTGCACGACCAAAGGACCTGCACAAGAAGCCCTGGAAGAACGCAGAAACTATTGTAACACGCTAGAAGGCAAAAGTCACCGCAACGTAGGCTTGAGAAACGTAACATTACTTTATAATATTTACAGCTTCACTAATTTGATTTTTTTTATTGCTGGCGTGTAATCGCTATCGCGCTGACGCAGCATGTTGTAACACAGGCAGAGAATGACGCCATGTTTAAGAGCTGGAAAACTTGGCTTCCACTCTAGTATGCTTCCTGTGTTGCTGACCAGATGGCACCACATGATAGCGAATGCAATTGCACCAAGAATGTTGGCTCTAATAGTGGCGCGAATTTCGAAAACTGGGAAAAACAAAGGTTCATTTTAATAACCGCGGAGTCTCAAGAGGATATAGGTATGTTCTGGGGCCATCCCCTGTGTGTCCCAGCGGTAGCAAACCTCAAAACATATAGCCTTTTTTTTACTAAACTGTCGCCGATTCATATATAAAAGAGAAGTACTTCAAAACGCTGTTCAGAAGTTTAGGAACAATTTATTTCCTTTGGGCCGGCTTCGGTGAATTACAGCAGCCAGAACGTCTGCGACGCCATCTGCGAATTTCTGGTTGACAAAAGAAGGCTGCCTTGTTATTAAATTATAAGATTCAAGTCTTCCACTCTTTTTAAAGCCAAGAATATTTCAATCAGGGTTTATGAATATTTTTGTTATGATTTGGTTCATTCTGAAGCTATCCCGGCCGTCATGGCCGCACTTGGATGGAGGCAAAATAATTGGGGACCGCGTGTACTTCGATTTATGTGCACGAGATGGTAAAAGATTAGGCAGATCCCATGTACCATGGGAATCAATGTTATGCGATGCATGCGCTGGAAGGTGACTGTGTCGCAATTTTTCACATTAAGCGAAACGTTGCAGAATGACGCTAGAGAAATGTGCAAATCGTATACGCACACACATATTTTGAAGAGTCCCACATGTATTATATAACCAGTTGTTTTTTGTGTTGCTTAACGATGCCAACAGCAACATAAGTGTTACCAACACCTAACGCAGTAAAATTATATGTAGTGCTTATATTCCTCCATACTGGATAGCATGAATTCAAATAGGACAATGAATGAACACAAGGTGCACAGACAGGCGCTACTCGAAACTAAGCTTTATTCAGAAAAGTTTCCCTAGATATATACACAGCCGAGTGGCACGCGCGCGCGCACTGCACGTAATAGTCAGTTGTAGTTGTTAGATTAGCGTTACGGTTGTTATGCTTATACAGATTTTAACTTGCCCTTCCTCAATAATTTCATGTTTACATTTATGTTAACCCCAGCGTCTTTGTCAATCCTCCATAGTAGGTAGGCGCCATAAAGAGAAATCGAGCAAGTCAGAAGGAGTAATCGAAAATATCGTGTGCGTAGGAACACCATGATAACGTTATACAAGATGTAGATGCGTCGGTTATATGAATTCAGTTGTATAATATTCTCGGGCAACCCTGTTTATAAAGCTAAGCCGCTGGTTATCTTGGGAGTGCGAAGCTCTGAGGTTGTGTCGGGGGCTACCGAGGCTTGCATTCCGCATATTACCGGTACAGGCATATAAAAAATTTTAAAGCTTGACCGTAAGAAAATCTGTCTTTATCAGTGACCCAAACTTCTTACTTCTTGCTAATTGGCTACTGTTTCACACACAACAAAGTTTTTGTACAGAACAACTGGAAACTATAAATTTGAACATTACGAATGTAATTGTAACTAATAGCTAAAATCAGAATATTATGATAGAATACGATTAGATTTTTCCTCCAAAACCTAATTTTATTCTCACACATTCTTAAATAACAGGTTAAAAAATTTCTTGTACATGCACAAACACTTAACATAATAGCCACAGATTCTTCCGTGAATGAGGAAAGGGCGGGCGTAGGAATAGTCTCCGATTCACTTGGCTGATCATTCGCCCTGAGGCTACCAGATTTTAATCCGGTTTTCGAAGCTCAGCTCATGGCTATTGTTATGGCGCTGCGAAAACTCCCGACGGACGACAACAGTGTGGTCATACGATTTCCTGTTGGTATGTACAGCTCTTACAGCTTCACATAACTCACGAGCCCTAAATAGGTTACGATCGTTAGCTGCGTCTCAGCTGAGCTACCTAAAATTGTCGTGGGTTACAGGTAATTGTGGGTTAAAATTAAATGAAATGGCTGATTCTTTAGCGCGAGCATTGCTGGATGGCGCAATAATTAAGGAATTTCCAGTAGTGGAATATTTCACAGCTATCAGATATAGGAAACTAGTTATTCGCACATTTAGGATCGTATCAATAACGTGGACCGAGTACAAGCACCTAAAATTCCCATGGAGGTCTCAGTAGACTCAACCTCGACAATCAGAAGTTGCAATCACAAAATTTCGATGCCGTGTCCCCCCTTTAAACGTAAATTTACACAGGGCTGGTCTGACGATATCGCCCCTCTGTCAATTCTGCGAGGAATTAGAAAATATTGAACATTATATTGTTACGGTGAGAAAGGGCGTTGCACGTTATATTTACAAGGTATATAGAGGACGGAGCCATGCATACGAGTTACATACGAGACCCTCTTGATCCGACATGGGGTCCTTAAGGTAAGTGTGGTCTATTGTCATGTTTGTGCTCTGTATCACATGGGGGAAAAATTTCTGGGGCAGTGGCGTAGCCAGGGGTGTGCCACCCCCTGGCTACGCCACTGCTCACACGATAGCACGGTAATTGCAGTTTCTATTTGATATCATAGCTACCATTCCCTTTTCATTAATTTTTTCATTAAACATTGTGCAGATTATCTTATTAATTTTCAACTACAAAGTCTTGGATAATCCCCCAGAGTGGGTATGCCTCATTATATTGAAGGAACAAACAAACAAACAAGGTGAGGTTACCGTTTATTCTTTCTCGCAGGAATCCAAGAAAGATGTCGACGATCGCCTAAGGCACCGTCCAGATTGTGCTCTTCAGGTCCTACTGTGTGCCAAGACAGCTAACGAAACAGGCGGCCCACCATTGCTCCCCATTTACGGACCAAATGGCACAAACGTATGTTTACACAATAGGACACGCATATAGCACGAAGGCTGTTGTACGTTTGGAGTGCAGCCACTTTTGGCCGGCTTTATTTTACGCGTACGGCCCTAGCACAGCTCCCGCTAAGACATTTCGATGACAGGCAACCTGTATGGGAAATTCTCAGCCCTTTCGCAGTTTCCTTACATTGAGAAACGCGCTTGTACCGTGTTTGCAGTGCTGCGCCGCATCGGAGATACACCAACCTTAGCTACCACAGTAAAATTTTCGCGGGCACGTCTGGGTTACGTTGGTGTGCTGTGCACTAATGTATTGTGCAATCTTATTCCCCGACTGTTAACAATGCCCTCATTGTTTCCCGTTTTCAGTACACTGCGTTGCTTCCGACGGTGTCTGCCTGTCTTAGCTTTTATGCCTACCGCACCGTCTGGACAGTGCTGCTCTTGGCGAATTTCGCCGCGAAGTTACGCCTGACAAGGGCGTGTGAAAACGCAATCCCAGCCACGCCTGTAGTGGGACCATAAGCGGTTCCACAGAAAGTCGTCCCCAGAGGTGTCTGGGTGGGTCTGGCCTTGGCGGCTACCACTTCGGACTTAGTAATTGCACAATTGCCCTACTATGACAGCCGGTGCTGCCCACACATCCACGGCGGCATGGTGTTGGTGGCAGCCGGCCTGGCAACCATGGGAACGTACAGCATAGACAGCCTTGCTGATAAAATCTACGGCCCCAACTTACCGGTGAGTTTAATACTCTACCGTGTTTGTTGTTTGGTTCCCTTCTGGGGTTCGACGTCCCAATGCAAAGACATGTTATCAGAGACACAGTAGCGGAGGGTTACGGATAATTTTAATTAACTGGGGCTCTTTAAAGAGGGGCTGACACCAGTTTCACGAAGCCATGCAAACTCCGCCTTAAAGTCTCCTCTATAAAGAGATGGCCCTGTGCAAATACGAAGCACAATGAATGCTAGTTTTGATATAGCATTGACTTTCTGCATGGCACACCTACTGACGTCGGCACTAGTATGGCTAGTTGTGATGGCGTCAGTATGGTGGCTAGATACCGTAACGTCGGGTACGAAATGCCAGAACGGCAATTCAAAAGAGCGGTGACCGTCGGTTTTATTGAAAAATGACGCCGACAACAAAGCCCCCAAAATAATCGGTTTCGCGCTGCAATGCGAGCAGCTGTATTACTGTCAACCGATGGGCATGTGTATTCTTTACAAAATAGCTAATTGGGCTAGTTGGTATCTCACGATTCAGTAAAAACTTTGAGCGCAAATAAACGGCGCAGGTCCTGCGTCGTTTATTTGTGCTCATTTATGTGTAAGTTTTTACTTAATTATTCTTTTCAAGCCAAGGCGCTCAATAACGATACCACCAGCAGCACGCTGGCGCTGCAGCGACTGAAGACAGGAGCAAAACGCAGGCACGGACGCAGCGCACAATGCGCTGCGCGCAATTGGCTTCGGCGGTACTCGTGGTGAAAAGTGTTGTTCACGATCGTGCTCCAGCGATTGCGGAGGCCTAGTTGGAAGCAGCTTGGCGGTCAACGTTCTGCATTTTGCGTAGCGTTGTCAACTCTTCTGTACGAATTACTGGCTATTATCTGCCCTGAGTAACTGTGGTCATACTGGCTGCAGCATATTTTCCATCAAGTGTTTCGTGAAGTAAGCCCTACTGTGTGTTTTCGCCGACTGTTGCGTTACAACAATGGCCAGATCTGTTCGCCACCTTCGTTGCAGCTAGGAACGTCGCACATTCGAATAATGTACTTCTTTCGATAAGTGAAATTAAATGCCCCTGACTTTTCGTCATTAATACTGGAACTTCTTAGGTGTCTTAACGTTAAATATGGCAGTACTCTGCTGGTGGTTGAATCGTGGTCGAATGCGAAACTATGGAGGATGCGCCGGTGCGAATCGTAAGCCAGAATGCGGATTACAGCTCGTGTGTTGGTGGTCACGCAGTGTGCGTGCGAGCGAGCGCTTGCTTGATTACAACACTGCCTACCTGTCGCGGCCTGTAGCTGAAAAAGTGCAACGCTTTTACAAATAATACCTCGCCTGTGAGTCCAGTTATGATTGTCTTTTATAAATACGATGCAGCACTTTATCACATCTGTAATTGGAAATTTGTTTTTAGAGTGACTTGATGCTCTGTTATAGACGTCACTCTCCCCAGACGGCGCTGCGAAAAAATCACAGCATATCCACGTGGTGAATGATGAAGAGTGGGGCGAAGCGAACTCGCGCTGCAGCACGGCGATGGCATTGGTTCGAGCGTGGTCCTTATTGATGGAAGATATTGTGACTAGATTGTTTGAGAACCACAATCTGTTGCACACACCGCAACTATGGCCGAAACGTTAAACTCCAGATAATATTATTAAACATCCTGTATACAAAGGTGGCCATGAGAAAGGTAAGCTCTGTATTTGCTAAAATTTGTGTTTTGATATTGAAGTCAATTTTTGCATGGCGCACCTTCTGACACCTACGGTAACATGGCTAGTTGTGATGACGTGAGGAACCGAAACACTAAAGTTTCCGAAGATCCGTCACAAGAAACATCGCAAATGGCCGCTTGTGCGTCGTGAACGTGGCCATAGAGCGGAGCAGCCGCGGCAACGTTAGAATATCTCGAGCGAGCACGTGACGACAAGTTCATAACGTGTCGTGTTTTGTTTTGTTTTGTCGCCTAGGGAAAATGGGTCATTGCAACGGGTCGGATTGGCCACAGGATCGAATATAAATGAAAATCAATCAAAATAATAAAGCCACATAAAACGCTATGCTGAATCAATCGGCGAACATGTTCTGAAAGCAAAGCAGAAGAGGATGAAGATGAAGAAGAGCATATCTAAACATATCTGGTCTGGTACCATCTCCTTTGTGTCCTAGTTGTAGTGAAGTAAAAATTATCGACCATTTCCTACTAAGCTGCCGCCATTTCAAAAATCAAAGGAAAAAGCACTCTCACAATTTTATTCAAAAATTAAGAAAGAATTGAGAATCAAGCAGTGGAGGGCTCCAGATATTCTTTCCTCTGGGGCTGCTTCATTGAAATATATTATCCAAAACGTCTGCGGGGTCCTCTGCGAATTCTTGGGTGACGCAAGGAGATTACCTTGCTATTTCATTGATCAGTATGCTTCCCAAACCAATGTTAAAATCAGTATTTCATCATTAATGAGCAATAATATTCCCTAACAAAGTCTTATATTAGGAATCACTTTTTTAAGTCGTTAAAAAATCCTATTTATTTCTTTATTTATTTCACTGTTCTGTATCACGGAAATTCCATATTCTATTTTAAAAAATTATTTTTCCTTTGACTGGTTTTTGCCTAAATGTTTACATTTAGATTGACCGCCGGCTTCTGGCCAATTCCGCATAGTGGGCATGAGCCAGCTCTAAGGAACGAGCGCGTAACGAAAAGAATCTGGCAAATTGACAGCCGTGTGTATAGAGTATAGAATTCTGCAAGTTTTTCTGTTCATTTTGTGTGACAGGTACCACGAGCGCACCCGTGCAGTCGGTAGCCCGCCTCTGCTTCCAGTCTACAGAACAAACACGACCAATGTATGTTTACCCGATAGTACACGCATATAGCACGAAGGAGTTGCATGTATGGAGTGCAGCCACTTTTGGCCTGCCTTCTACACGTTCGGCCAAAGCTCAGGTGCCGCCAAGACATTTCAATGAGAAGCTACCTGTACACGAAACTCGCAACCCTGTCGCAGTCTGTTGCACCCTGTTGCAATGCTAAGCAGTATCGAAGATGCGTGCATCTTAGCTACTAAAATTTTTGGCGGGCACATCTTTTTCGCGCTGCTCCCTTAAGTTTTGCGCCATTTTATTCCCCGACTTATAACAATGCCCTCGTTATTTTTCAGTGCACCCTGGGCGTTCCCACGGTTTCCGCCTGTATGTCGCTTTACGGCTGGCGAAACCTGTGGAGCGCGTTTCTCAGCGTCAGCTGTGGCGCGAAGGTGTACATCACTTCGATGTTTTTGAAGAACATGCCGGGCGAGCCTGTACAGGGACCACAAGCGGTGCCAGCCACAGCTCCTCCACGCTGGTTGCTCCTGGTGGGTTCCTGGCTCGGGATCTTTGCCGATGCTGCGATTGCCGCCCTGCCCCACTACGACGCGGTGAGCTACCCTGCTTACCATGCAGCTCTGGTGGGGGCAGCGGCGGCTTTGGCGGCATCTACGGCATCGATCTTTTGATCGAGAAAAATCCTGGGCCCAAACTCACCGGTGAGTTTCGAGTTCTACCGTTGCTAGGTTTATTGGTTGCCTTGCGGGGTTAAACGTCCCAATGCAAACGCACGCTAAGAGAGACGCCGTAGTGGAGGGCGACGGATAATTTTAATTACTCGGGGATTCGCCTCAATTAAAATGCGATGGCCGTGGCCTGGATCAAAGCCGCGCCTTGCTGGTCGACAGCTAAGCACCGCAGCCACTTGGCCACCATGGCGGCCGTTACCTTGTACAATGCGTATAGTGATTCTTGTGAATAACTCGGAACAGTAGCGCAAAGGATCACACGGACAGCGACAGGTAAATAAGGGACGCAGCTCTAGACGGGACATAGCGCTGTGTCCCGTCTCTACCTGTCGCCGTCCGTGTGATTCTTTGCGCTAATGTTCTTAGTCATGCACTACCAACTAGCCCATCAGTCTGTCCTTTTGAACGCCATTCTTGACACGAATTTGCCAAAAAAATTATTGTCACGCGAAGTAAAAGGACTGTTCAAAATAATTACATAGCGTACCTGAAAAAATGGTTGCAATTTTACATTTTTTTGGTGTGACTGAACATTACGCACCTGCATACAATTTTCTCGAAAGGTGATGCGTATAAAAAATTGTCTGCCACAATCACCGCATTGACAATCAGCCAGACATTGACACGTGGGCAATTATTTTTTTCTTTCATTGACCGTTTTTCACCGCTTACACAGCGTACGAAATATATAAGGTTATTGGTCAGCGCAAGAGACCTTTTCGTCTGTCTGAAGCTTTTCTTACCTTGTATTATAGGCGTTAAGCGAACAGTATTGTGCATTCTAGATCTTAAATTTTCACACGGCACACCACATTTATGTTCTGTAAGCAAAAGCTCACGTTCAGTGTAGCTGAACGTTTACCCGAAGCTTTGTATGCTCAATTACTTATCACCCGAGCAAAGTGACGCCAACATTTCTCGTCATTTGGACGGGCTCCTATCAAAGCGCTCCAAAAAGAGTTTATTTATGGTTACGTTATTGCCCCTAGTGTGCTGCACAAAATGTTTGAACCTACCTAAACCAGTTGAATTTCAGGCAATGTCTTGAAAATTTACCTTTGGTGTTTTCTGTTACAGGAGACGTGGGCAACTCCGAGATCGTGCCGTGAGGCCCTCCCTCTTGTGGGTGTTATCATGGTCATCTTCGTGGTGCTACGCGAGGCCAGCAAGCTGGCGATTCCACTATTCAGCTGGTTCTGCCCAGCGGCCACGTTTTGTAAGTGAAACTCACTTTCGTATTTTCCATATCTTTTTACTCGGAACATTTTTTTTCTGTATTTTGATATCACTGAGCACAAAGAAAGTGCGCAGAAACCATCGATGAGGATCGGCGGCCTGAGCAGATAGGCCAAGTTTTTTTTACAGCTCTTTTAGATTATATAGAATCGTAACAAAAGAGCTCCTTCTTGTGCATTACGTCATAGCGACGCCTTCAGATATCCCAATTTATGGGTGTGACTGTATGCATTGATCTAAATGTGTAACAGCTGTTGAAGGGATCGACAACCGACAAAAACGTGTTGTTAGATCCTGAGAGAAATGGAAAGATGGTGAATAATATTCACATAATCAAACATCCTATTTATGATTTGAGAAATATTGACATCTTTTATTTGCGCTTAGAAATCACTCAAAGACGGTATGTCGCGCAGCCTAGCGGAAGAACTTTGATGCTGTATTATGAAGTCGTCCGTTTGCTGTACGCAGTCCCGACTCGCGGAGTCGAATTCCTGTTTTGGCGGCCGCATTGTGCTGGAAGCGAAATGATAAGAGTCCCGTGTACTTAGATTTATGCGCACGTTAAAGATCACAAGATAGTCAAAATTGCTGGAGCCCTTCGCTACGGCGTCCCTGATATTATCCGACGATTTTATGCGTGCTAGAATTAGTGCTCACAATTAGAGTACGGATAGCTCGCTCAGGTTCTCATATGACATGAGAAAATGGCGCGCGTAACTACTGCGACATGTGAACTCACGTGTAAAATCGTCGTTTCGTTTTCGAAGAATTGGCCTGGCTCGGTTAAAAACTGGCTTGTGTACGACCAAAGGACCTGCACAAGAAGCGCTGGAAGAACGCAGCAACTATTGTAACACGCTAGAAAGCAAAAGTCACCGCCACGTAGGCTTGAGAAACGTAACATTACTTTATAATATTTACAGCTTCACTAATTTGATTTCTTTTATTAGTGGCGTGTAATCGCTATCGCGCTGACGCAGCACATTCTATAACAGGCAAGCGACGCTCACTGTCCAGCGGAAGTTTAGTGATGTAGACTGAACATGTCCAAACAGATCGGTTGCCCGAATTGTGTAACATGGAAGAATGCTACGTAGAAAGGTGGCGGGACGGACGTAGAAAACTCGTTCGGCTACGCCGCTCCGATCTGTAGAGATTGGCGTGTTTATGGTCTCGTAATAAATTACGCAGCTGACGGAGAGAGGTCCAATGGGCCTACAAGAGATCGTAATGAATTGCTTCACCACCTCAATGCATTTACACAAGACCGTCAAAAACCGTTTCGGGGTCCCCTTGAAGCTATGCAGCTGTAGGAGACATATTAACAGATGCACAACATAGTTTTGGACATGGCACTTTCAAAGCACTCAGGTAAAATAGTGAAAAACATTTTAAGGTTATTGGCACAGACGGAAGGAACAATGCATCTCTAGCGAAATTTTCTAAGCGAGTTTAGAGGACGCCACATTCTGCGTTCACACCCAAAAACATAGGTCGGCACTGTAAGAGAATACTCACTCACACTCACTCACCCCAATTTTTTCAGCCTTCGCACTCACTCACGTTCATATCACGCCTACTCACACTCATAGGCACTCACTCACGTTCATACTCACGGCTACTCACACTCATAGGCACTCACTCACGTTCATACTCACACCTACTCACACATATAGGCACTCACTCGCGTTCATACTCACGCCCACTCACACTCATAGGCACTCAGTCACGTTCATACTCACACTTACTCACACATATAGGCACTCACTCGCGTTCATACTCACGCCTACTCACACTCATAGGCTCTCACTCACGTTCATACTCACGCCCACTCACACTCATAGGCACTCACTCACGTTCATACTCACGCCTACTCACACTCATAGACACTCACTCACCTTCATACTCCCGCCTACTCACACTCATAAGCACTCACTCACGTTCATACTCACACCTACTCACACTCATAAGCATTCACTCACGTTCATACTCACACCTACTCACACTCATAGGCATTCACTCACGTTCATACTCACGCCTACTCACACTCATAGACACTCACTCACGTTCATACTCACGCCCACTCACACTCATAGGCACTCATTGACGTTCATACTCACGCCTACGCACACTCATAGACACTCATTCACGTTCATACACCCGCCTACTCACACTCAGGCACTCACTCACGTTCATATTCACGCCTACTCACACTCATAGGCACTCACTCACATTCATACTCACACTTACAGGCAATCACTCACGTTCATACTCACGCCTACTCACACTCATAGGCACTCACTCACGTTCATACTCACGCCTACTCACACTCACAGGCACTCACTCACATTCATACTCACACTTACAGGCACTCATTCACGTTCATACTCACGCCTACTCACACTCATACGCACTCACTCACGTTCATGCTCACGCTTACTTACACTCATAGACACTCACTCAAGTTCATATTCACACTTACAGGCACTCACTCACATTCATAATCACGCCTACTAACAGTCATACGTACTCAATCACATTCATACTCACACGTACTCCTACTCATAGGCGCTCACTCACGTTCATACTCACGCCCACCAACACCCACTGATGGGAATACTCACGCCCATACTGGCGCCCACTCACACCCAGTGAAGTTCATACTCACGCTTCCTCACACTCATAGGCACTCACTCACGTTCATGCTCACACGTCACGACTATTGGTACTCACTCGTGTTCATACTAACGCCCGCTCAGACTCATAAGTGTTCACTCACTTTCAGTAACGCCTCTCACACTCATTGGTACTCACTCACGTTCATACTCACGTGCACTATCATACCTACTCACTCACGTTCACACTCACACGTACACACACTCATAGCACTTACTCACGCTCTTACTCACATCTACTCCTACTCACTCACGTTCACACTCACGCCATCTCACACTCATAGGCACTCACTCACGTTCATACTCACGCCCACTTACGCTCATAAGTACTCACGTTCACACTCAAGGGTACTCACACTTATGGGCACTCGCTCACGTTTATACTCATACCTGCTCATACCCATCGGTACTCACCGACCCATTCACACTGGTAAGTACTGACTCACATACTCACACCTACTCACACCTACTCACACCTACTCACACCTACTCACATACTCACACCTACTCACAGCCATTTGTACTCACGTTCACTCATGTCTACTCACTCCCATGGGTACTCACTCACATTCATACTCACACCTATTTCACTCGTATGTTGCCTTCATACTCATGCCTTCTCATATCCCTCGTCACTCACTCATACTCACACTCACGCCTTTGAAATGAGTCTACTCATGAATGAACATGCCAAGCTTTCCGCTGTACTCACACTCACATGCGGCCCCTGATGTCCATATTGAAGTATACTCTCGTTCACAGATGCTCGCGTTTACACGTCCAATAGCTCCCATCTTCGATCATTGCCACTCACACCTAAAGTCCCTAGATTTTTCCTTTTTACTGAACAGAGAAAAATCTAGGGACTTTACTCATACCTACTCAACCTCGCCGGGTCTCATTCACATCTCTCTGTCACACTGGACAAAAGTTTTGTATGCATTCGCATCTAAGATGATCATCTCTCATATATTCTCGTTATATCCGAACGTGCAGATTTGTAAGTTTGTAATGGATAGTCTCAGGGACAAACCGCGGATGTTAGCACTGGTTCAAGAGAAATGTGCTATGTATATGTATTATTATTTTTTTAATTTGAACTTTATTCAGACAGACATTGTCTGGGATAAAGGGGCTAAAGGCAGATGCAGCTCCCTGACAAAGCCCCCCCTACCCATACATTG
Organism: Rhipicephalus sanguineus; assembly: GCF_013339695.2. Lineage (NCBI taxonomy): Eukaryota > Metazoa > Arthropoda > Arachnida > Ixodida > Ixodidae > Rhipicephalus > Rhipicephalus sanguineus. Next base: position 155,832,588 of record NC_051179.1, read on the forward strand.
CTCAGGGGATGTCATATGGGATTTCGGGACCGCGGAAAATTTGTTCGAATTAACCGAATGCCGAATTATCGAAAGTATCAAGGAAACAATAAACAATTGAGTGTGTATTACATCAATGCATTCGCATTTTCTTGATGACCACTTAAAATCAGGGTACATATCTGGCATAAAAGCAATGCAAATGCCGCAAATTTCTTCATTCGCAACTCCGTTCACAATGTGACCGCGGCTCAAGACAGCCATGTCTTAACGCTAAACGTGATCTGCCCCCCTCCCTTAATACGTACCGTCACCGCCACCACGCGCACGTGAAGACAACTTCTGCGCCGGAAAAATGATCGACAAATGATCGTCCGTTCATCGTAATGTCGCAACCGAATTTTATACCAGCATGCGCACTGCGGCTGAATCTCTTCACCTTCAACAGCTTACACTATGTTCGAGTTGCGTGACATTGCGCGTGCATTGCCCGAAGTGAAAACGAGGCTACTGAGTGCCGCATCCGCTGTGAACGAAAGTGCGGTCGCTAAATAAAGACACGATCATAGCGACCACGCAGTTCCGAAGGCGCGTGCGCGGCCTGCGCTCACAGCCGAAACGAAACTGCTCGGCACAGCATCCGCTGCTGAATAAACCTGAATCGCTAATTCACAATAATGAATGACTGCTACACAGTTCTGAAGCGACGCGGCGAAAACGAAACTACTGCTTGTCGCAGCTTTGACCCGCCGTCGCCGCTGGCGCTATGGACGCGATCATAGATATATCACCCACGCAGTTCGCGTGCGCCGAGCAAAATCGAAGACAAAGCAAGGTGGCCGCAGCCGTCGAAGTCTTTGTCGCCAACAACGCGATTATGGCTAGATCGTGGACGGTGACCACGCCTTTATGATGGACCGCAGCCATTTGAGTTGTTCGCGAATGCCGTTTTTCCTCCTGTGAGTCGAACTCCGAGTCGAACCTCGGATTGCTTGGTGCGCTCCGAGGATCGTCCGAATTAACCGGGTTGCGGGCAAATATGACCGAATTAACAAGAGTTTGATACCATTAAACAATGCATAAGTTTGCCGCGACCAGAGAAACACGTCCGAATTATCCGATTTTCCGAATTAACGAGGAGAGAATAACGACCTTTTAGCGTATAACTTTTCATTTTCGTCGACTGACCAAACAGCAAATGTATGGGGCGCTTATTTGCTAACTCAACCTTCACTGCTTATGCCAGGGGTTTGAAACTCACGTCAGCTAACGAGCCGGTCACCAAAATTTATTCCCGCAAGGGCCAGGACACAATGACGAAGGTAAGAGCGGGGGGGCGGGTAGGAATAGTTTGTACAAAATGTCAGGCCATGCATAAACACGTTCCACCGCTATGTCAGGGACAATTTTCTCCCCCCCGCCTCTCGCCCCTGAAAGTGCATTGCGCTTGCACGCTGCTCGACCAATATAGCATTGAATGCTTAGGTTTGTTTTGTCGGCGAACACAGTGAAAATCCAGCGCACAATCACGACGTCGAGGAAGAAGCACACCACCACAGCGCTGATCGGCCTTGTGCCACATTGTGATTTCTGTGCGCCACACCAGCGGCCGCGTTAATCCTTGGTTTATGCCGCTTTTGAGACATGGCGAGTTGACGCCGCAGTATGGACGTCTGCGTTACGTCATAAAAATGTGTATCTACTGCATTGAATCGGTGTACTTCATATAATATTATCCGTATTAAGGCGAAAGTCTTATAACCTCATCAGTATATGGACGTCTGCGTTACGCCATAAAAATTTGTATCTAGAACATTGAATCGGTGAACTTCATATAAAGTTATTCGTATTAAGGCGAAAGTCTTATATGCCTCATCAAGCGGGAAAAGTGACCTGTAATGCCATGTGACGCTCCCTCCTAGTCCTTTTCCGTCGTCTATGTACAAGCACAATCAGTAAACACACACACACACACACACACACACACACACACACACACACACACACGAGATCACGGGAAATACATCATCTCCTCATTATGCGCTCGTGTCGATCACCGCCACGGGACCGGCGAGGCTGCCCTCGTCCGAGGCGGAAGAAGAGATGGCCATAGCCCTAGCAATACTCCTTAGTGGCAACGAGGACACATTTGTCGTGAGTGATGCCAAGACGGCGGTCCGAAACTTTACCAAGGGATGGGTCTCCGTCGAGGCGGCGCACATGCTGAACGCCAGAGTCGCGGACTTCAAGTCCGGCGCGATCACCACCAAATCTCTCAAGTGGCTCCCTGCGCATGTGGCAGAGCTTGGCAACGAACAAAGACCCGACCTCCCGTCGAACCACAACAAGCGCGCCCACCGCGTCGCGAGACTGCTAACCCGCCGCGACGCGGACGAAAGGGCCACCGCTGTGCGAGACATCGTCGATGGCGAGGCACCCAAGGCTGGAGGACATTCTTGTGCGACGATGATAACAGACCCCGAAGCCTTACAGGACTGCAAGGACATCATGGTCACGTACCACGAGATCTTCAGCCACTATAGGAAATTGCCACCCCACAAGCATCTAGAGGGGTCTCAGGCGTCTGACCTGAGACGTCTGCAAATTGACACATTCGAATATCCCCGGCATCTGAACAGGCTGTGTCCGTCGCTCCACCCGTCACCCGGCTGTCCGTGGTGCGGGCACGAGACAGCCGACATGGCACATACTTTGGAAGTGCGAGTGCGGTATTCGCCGCCACTACCCGGACGAGGGTGTATGTACCCCATGACGACTGGCTGAGCGGTGGCGAGCCGCCCTTCTCAGCCAACATTTAGTGGACCAAATCTGGGCTGTACAGCGAGCCAGGGCTATCGCCGAGGACGTCGCACGATGTTCCCCGGACGACGGCTCTTGGAGGCCTAGCCCGGGTCAGTGATTTCTCGTTGGACTCTAAATAATTTAAAGTTCATTACCTACCTACCTCATTATGCGCAAGGGTCAAAAGGTCATCACAAACTCATAATTTATGAAGGCGAAAGCCTTTTATGTCTCACGCGAAGCACGAAAGGCTGGCTCAAAAAATCTAGTGACCTCTAAAGCGCGAAACTGTGCGCTACCTTCGCCTTTGCGGCCTTCGTGTGAAAAAGAAAAAGCAAATCGGCGCTTGTGCAATATAAATTGCATGGTAAAATAGTCGCACCCGATGTCCTTGGTATTCAAGCCGTCTTAGGAGAATGCATCAGGGGCACTGTGAATCTTTTTCCTGGTTTCTAGGATATTCACGGTCCCTCGGTTCCTTCAAAGCCATCGTGCTGAGGTAGCCAAAACTTCTTTATCATATTGTCGCGACGTCAAGACAGAGGCCGTAACGCACAGAATGATCGCGTCTTTTTTTTCTGCAATTTTTGCTTTTAAGTTCATGTGAGAAGTCGGGGATGCGTGAGAAAGTATGAATGAAGTAAACTTACGGAGCAGCCCGACCTCTACGGACTACGAACTGGCACAGATACAGGTTGTCCTGTCATGTCATATCCGGCTTTGAGTTTTCGCACTTTGCGGAGTATCAACGTGAAATATTTTTGCTATAGCCAAAGTAAAATGTAGTAATTAGTGATGCCGAAAATTGCGCACAATCTGAAGAGAAAAAAAGTAAAGTAAACCAGCAAGCTGAGACAGGCCAAGATGGATACAGTCAGGATAAAAAAAAAATAGGATTTTTCCTGACAAATCATACGATGCTTTAGAACAAGAAGAAAATATGGACGTGGAATGATGAACAATACCTTAACCACACTCATTTACGAAACAGCAATTTGAAGGTAAATCACGAAGGCAAGCATTAAGTAAATTCTCCAAAACTACAAAAAATACTAAAGAAACGACAACGCGTCAGCATTACCAACTCCAGTGATCAAGTAGAATTAGTAGACTGTAGAAACTGGAACACCACTATGTTAGTTGGCGAAATCATTTACTGTTGCTGAGCGCTCACTTATTTTCTCTGATAATAATATCTGGGTTTAACGCGCCAAAACCACGATATGAGTATGAGGCGTGCCGCAGTGGAGGGCTCCGGAAATTTTGACCAGCTGGTATTCTTTAACGTGCACTGACATCGCACAGTACACGGGCATCTACCACCACGCCTCCATCGAAATACGACCGCCGCGGTCGGGATCGAACCCGCTACCTTCGGGTCAGCAGCCGAGCACCGTCCGCTACACCACCGCGGCGGACTCTTACTTTCTCTAGCATTAGCAAAAAGGTTGCTCGTGGTGATGTTGCACACGTCACCGGTCCCAGGAAAATTAATAGTCGAAATAGTGCTACACTCCAAAAAAAAAAAGGTCAAAAGGGGGTCACGGCAACCGACTCTCTTCGGTAATTCATTTGACCCCTTTTGGAAGGTAGAATCAGAAGATGATATTGAACTTTTCTGCAAGAGTCACTCTTGCAGCGCGTTTCGATCGGCTAGCGTGTCGAAGACGCCGCCGTATGCATCATATACATCGCGTGGTCGCGTGGCTGCCTGCCGTTCGGCGCGGTTCACGCAGTTCGCGTACGCTGCCTGGCGCGGCGTCGGGGCTCGCCGTCGCGTCGGAACTCCATGGCTATGCACGAATGAAAGCACTTGTTTTCTGAGAAATCGCTTCAAAATTTGGTTTATGTGATTTATGGCGTAGTGGGTACCTTGCTAGTGTACTTGTATCAGTAGCCCCAAGAGAGCTTACAACGGGCTCTAGAAACGCCGCTCTTCCAGCTTTCGCTGTGACTATGCTGCGGTTTCAGCGCAGGCCTGGCGTTTTTCGATAAGCTTAAAGGGGCCCTGCAACACCTTTCTTAGTTATATTGGAATAGTCTCATTATTGACGTATGACTCTTCACGAGTCATATGCCACAAAAATTTTTCGAATCCGTCAAGTCTAAGTGGTGTTACCAAATTATAGAGATCACGTTCCGCAGCTTTCTCCCTCAACTCAACGCCGCGAGCGCGCGGAAAGCTGCGCGGGGCGTGAAGGGAGGGAGGGCGGAGGTGCGAGGAGGCGCCGAAGAGTTACGTCAGCGCCGGCGGCATTTTTCTTCATTTTTTTCTCTCTGGCGTCTGGGCGCAACCACGTGGTCTGTGGCGCCACTTCCGGTCGGCTTGCGTGGTCCTCGTCGAGCGGAGACCATCGCACCGTGTATCGCGCGTGCTTGAAAACTGCGAGTCGGTTTGGTAATGTTGGGTGTGCAGCTCTAACTGCCGTAGTGTTTTCATCGCTCTGCCAACCATAGACGCAAACCTGCGTGCGCGTTTGGAACGAATGACAGCTGAGATGGGTTTCGACCCACACTCTGATACACCGCCTCGTCGCACTGCTCGCGCTTGAATCGTATTCAACACGGCAAAGCTGCGTGCACCTTTCTCCCAGTGGCGGTACTTCGATGCTGTTTGCTCTTCGAATGCGAGCGCACAGCGAGTGCGGGCTGACAACAAAGAACTAAAGACTAGAAGAAAGGATCGTGGGGCATCGGGCCGGCGCGGACCCATCCCCCGGCTGTCTGCAGCTACCATGAAAATGCGAGTCTGCTTGGTTGCTCTGTCGCCGTTTCTCGGGAACCTGAGACTACGGAGAGGATACGCCGAGATACGGCTGGATGACATACTGAACAGACAGCGAACGGGACTCTCGCCATACAGCGAACACAGGTATCCTAAGCTAGCCGGCGCCAGCATTGTTATCGGAGAAATGCGGCACCGCTGCCTCGGTCGGTCGTGAGAACGTGCTGATGATGCAGTTTCCAGCTGACGAGGCAACACTCGAACGGCTGCCACTCTCAACGGCAACCGGCGATGGTCAAAAGCACAGAAATATTCACGATATCGGCACTGCGCATGGTGAAGAAAACGCAACCACGCAACTACGAGCAGACGAGCTGTCGATGAGACCGGAAGTGCTAATATTAATGTTTGTTCGGTGTTTGAACGGCATAACACAATATAAACATACATATTATCTATTTATTGAACTCAAAATTAACAACGAAGATAATAATGAGGGTGTTATTGTGATTATAACATCAGCCAATGGTGGAACTGCCGACAATCGCGTCATATATTGCGGACTAATACATCATTTGTCGAGAGAAGAGGGAGCGATTTTCAACTGACTTTGAGAATTTATTGTAAATTCTAGGCCGCTCGCTTCGCTATAATATTTGGCTCGCGTGTTCTCGGGAGCCTCGACTACCGATTGGTAGCGCTTTTTGACCCTGCTCAAAAAGTGTTGCAGGGCCCCTTTAATTACTCAGCAAACACATTCGAGTACGAGCACCCGAACGACACGCAGCGCGCGCGGACGCCGTCTACGTCGAGATCAGACATGTCATATGCTAGAATTGGCGCACATAACTCCCACAATCACGTAAACACACTTGATTCTGTTATAGCGTCATCGCAGATGTTGGCGAACCACGAAAACAGCAAACAGAAACCAAGGAAACAAGTGCACGGCGGCGACCGCCACAACGCGCGCCGTCGAAAGTCTCTCGCTTTTTCACCTTACCGGCGAGGCGTGTCCAACTTAAGTGATCAACGCGTACGTGCTGGAAGCATCCTACTATATCTGCACCTCAAACTAGCGTCTTTAAGCCAAGAAAAATCATTATAGTGCGTCTAAGCGTTCTGTAGACGGGCTTTTTTTTTTCACGTTCCCACGCGCGGAAGCACGCTGCACACTCAAGGTTGATAGAAATGTTGTTATGAAATAGACTAAAGCACATCTACAAACGACATCTTGCACCTTCAGCAGTGCAGACACAATGTGTGATCAGCAAAAAATGACCCTTGATAATTGTTTGCATCGCTCATTTTATGGAAGCTTGTACAGCAACGCGCATAACGGCATCCCCAACAACCCCGCGGACGCAGGCTGCTGTTGGAAAGGCTGGCAGATAACTTCCGCAGAGCTGCTGCAGACGCCCAGCTAAAGCTGTATAATTAGTACCTACGAAAGCAGTACACTCTCACCGTTAACGGGCACACGTTGTTCGTGTCCGCCGCTTCCTGAATCCGCCCTCCTAGCGTGACTTCGAGCACGGAGCCTGGTGTCAACGCCACCGAAGATGCGCATTTTTGATCGAACACAAAACTGCACGACAGGCAACTGACGCAACCCGCGCAACCGACGCAACGCACAACGCATTCCAAGAGACCGCGCAGACTGATAGAGAAGGCCGAGGCGCGGCGCCAGCCCGGCTGGCTCCGTCGGCGAGGGAGGCGAGCCACCGCGCCAGAACGGCGCCGAACGGCAAACGCGCGATACGTAAGGCGCATACGACGGCGCCTCCATCGCGGAAGCCAATCGAAACGCGCTTTAGGAGAGTCCCGTGACTCCAGCCCAAATGCTCTCTTTCTCTCATCCACCTTCCAAAAGGGATCAAATGGACACCTGAAGAGTCACGCGGCCGTGACCCTCTTTTGACTCTTCTTTTTCTTAGAGTGTACTGACTCACACTAATAGTACCCTCATGAGTGCTCACTCACGTTCAAACTCACGACTACTCACACTCATGAGCACTCACTCACGTTCATACTCACGCCTACTCACCCTCATGAGTGCTCACTGACGTTCACACTCACGTCCACTCACACTCATGAGCACTCACGTTCATACTCATTCCTACTCACACTCATGAGTACTCACTCACGTCCACTCACACACATGAGCACTCACGTTCATACTCACATCTACTCACACTCATGAGTACTCACTCACGTCCACTCACACACATGAGCACTCACGTTCATACTCACATCTACTCACACTCATGAGTACTCACTCACGTCCACTCACACTCATGAGCACTCACTCACGTTCATACTCACATCTACTCACACTCATAAGTACTCACTCACGTCCACTCACACTCATGAGCTCACACTCACACTCACGTTCATACTCACATCTACTCACACTCATGAGTACTCACTCACGCTTACTCGCCCTCATGAGTGCTCACTCACGTTCACACTCACGTCCACTCATACTCATGAGCCCTCACTCACGTTCATACTCACATCTACTCGCACTCATGAGTACTCACTCACGTTCACACTCACGCCTACTCACCCTCATGAGTGCTCACTCACGTTCACACTCACGTCCATTCACACTCATGAGCACCCACTCACGTTCATACTCACGACTACTCACACTCCTGAGTGCTCACTCACGTTCACACTCACGTCCACTCACACTCATGACCGCTCACTCACGTTCACACTCAAGACTATTCACACTCATGAGTGCTCACTCACGTTCACACTCACGGCCACTCACACTCATGAGCGCTCACTCACGTTCACACTCACGTCCACTCACACTCATGAGTGCTCACTCACGTTCACACTCACAACACTCATGAGTGAGTGTGCCGAGCTATGCCCAAAAATGAAAATAATGGGCTCACCCACTCCTAAGATCACCTGTAATACTGCGTATCGAAAAAGGAAATAGTGTGTTTAAAAAGATGGTTCCTGTTCACGCTTTTTAGATGTTTTCTCAGGCGTTGTGCAAGGCATAGTTTTCCGCAATATTTACTAGAAGGAACTGTGGCGATGCGATAGTTCGGCCACCATTGCAATGCCGGGTAGTACATAGAACTGCCTAGTCTTCGGGCTTGCGGCTTAGAACACACTTCTGGCTTTGTTCATTGGTTTGTCTTGGCTTTTCTTTCGGTTAAAAGAAACGGCTCGTTGTGAGTCTCGTAAGCTGTTTCGAAACGGTGAGCCTAAAAGGGTCAATGTGGTGAAGTGTGACTGCTCAACTTTGCCCAACTTCGTCTCGTGACAAAGCAGCTGCAGGCCACACGGAGCCGGAAAAACGAAGCTATGACAAATCCATGTAATAAGAACCATCATCCCCATGCTGGCTGAAGCATCATGAATTGCAGCTCCCTTAGACACTAGCGCCAGATTTCCTCTATTGTACCATTGTGAAGCTTTATGCTGCAGATGTCTGTTTCGAACTCGGTATGTTTGGCTGATAATTTCCCAGCTTTTACAGCACCGTCATCCATTCAAATCATTGCCCCCACTGCCCCCATTGCCCTCTAGACTTTTCTGATTTTGCCGGACACGTTTGAGTCGTGTAGTCGGCATAATTTCTACGAAAGCTGAAATCGGCTCTTCATGACCGCAGACAAATCATTGGTGTTAGTTGCCAATGTGACTCTGGGCGTTGTGCCGTCGATAATTTTATCAGCATATTTATTATTATTATTATTATTATTATTATATTATTATTATTATTATTATTAGATTCCAGTCATATTCTTCATTCTATATCGAAGTTGACGAGGACACGCTACAACGCCTGAATGACCCTTCGATGTGGCCCCTCGGATGCCTCTTGAAGCCATTTCGTGGGAAGCTGCGCAATGACATGCTTCATCCCTCTGAGCTAGTGCCTGGAATCGAAAGTGCCGTGTAACGTAGACATATTCTACCAAAATGCTCGGGGTCTGCGTACCAAGACACTCGAGTTTTTCTCTAATGTTCTTTTGTCTTCTTTTCCTATTATCGCTATTTCTGAAACCTGGCTCGGCACTGAAATTCCCTCATCGGACATTTTTCCCCTGACCTACACCACCTTCCGCCGTGACCGAGATTTCAGTGAAACCAAACAGAAAGGCGGTGGCGTGCTGATTGCCATTGACAATTCACTGAAATCCGTTAGACGGAAAGACCAAGAAACTATCGAAGAATCGATCTGGCTAGAAATCAACCTTGAGCGCCGTGAAAAATTGTTGATTGCATGCTTCTATTTACCGCCCAGCATTTCCCCTTCCTCGTTTCACGATGTCATGTCTTCTATTGAACTTGTGATATCTTCTCATAGTGGGCACAGAATTATTGTTCTTGGGGATTTCAATGCACCTGGAATTGACTGGAGCACGCTTACCTCTTCTCATTACAATCATTTCACAGAGTAAAAGTGCAGCCTGCTCTTGGACTTTCTGGCGTTTAATTCCCTAGTGCAACATAATTCAGTCGTTAATTCCAGTGGCAACGTCTTAGACCTGTGTGTGTCAAACGATCAACCCCTTGAAGTTTCCCGCTCCAACATCTCTCTTGTACGTCCGGACAAATTCCACCCACCACTTAACGTAAGATTATCTGCATCAGCCGAAACAACGAGCTACAGCGGTTACGTAAGTAAATCTCCAAGATTTGCGTTCAAGCGAGGTGATTACACGGGCCTCTATCATCACTTGTCCACCGTTGAATGGTCACAGGTTACTGACAACCCTAATGTTGATGACCAGGTTGATCGGTTTACGGAGCTTGTACTGAACAGCATGCTTAATTTTATTCCCCAGTATACACCTAACAACGTAAATATCCCCACTGGTCCTCATCTGAACTTATCAGTGCACTGAAGCATAAAGATCACGCACACAGGAAATCTAAATGTTCTCCATCCAGCGAGTGGAAGGAAGAGTTCAGCTTTTTTCGAACTCTCTCTAAACGCCTATATAAACGGGATCATAGTTCGTACATTGAATTCTTAGAAAAAAGCGCCTCTGACAGGCCGGCTGAGTTTTGGAAGTATGTACGTAAACGGTCTAGCAAAAGCGGAGAGTCCTTCAGACTACTAGACTAAAATGGGGTAGAAGTGCATGCCGTCGCTGACTGTTTTGCCACACATTTCTCATCCGTTTATAAGGCCTCAGACTCCAGCACTGATATCAGACAACAGCCCAAGGCAGTTAGCTCATCCAGTGCTTTGTCGCTGGATGAAAATCTTATCAGCGAATGCATAGAGCGCTTAAAACCATCCTTATCATGTGGCCCAGATGGCATCCCCTCCGCCATACTAAAAGCATATGGTACTATATTTGTCCCAATACTGACTACGATATTTAATAACTGCCTGGACACTTCCACATTTCCTAGCATGTGGAAAACTGCTCGTGTTTTCCCAGTATTTAAGTCGGGCTCTAAGACAGATGTTTCTAATTATCGCCCGATTTCTCTACTATGTGCCACATCCAAGATCTTCGAACTGGTTCTTCACAAAATATTGTCTTTTAGTGTGAAAAACTCATTGATTCCAAATCAACATGGTTTTCTTGCTGGCCGCTCAACTACCACAAATCTTGCTAGTTTCATGACGCAGATCTCCACACCTATTTCTCAGAGAGGACAGGTTGACGTAATCTACTGTGACCTGGGCAAGGCTTTTGACGTAGTCAGCCACACACTGATTATGGTTAAACTTGCGAACTTTGACGTTGACTTGTCGATTGTGAATCTCTTGCACAGCTATCTGCTCAATAGATCTTGTTATGTTGCCGTAAATGGCCAAACCTCTTCTTTGTATATTGTGACTAGTGGGGTCCCTCAAGGGTCGGTATTAGGCCCACTCCTATTTTTAATTTACGTTAATGATGTTTCTTTTGCCATTCGTAATTCTTCTTTCCTCTTGTATGCCGATGACATCAAGATATTTAAGGAAATTCATTCAGTTAACCACTGTCGCTTGCTGCAGTCAGATTTGTGTTCTTTTTCCGAATGGTGCAACGGCAATAACCTTTCTCTAAATACCTCAAAGACAAAATTCATGTCTATCACTCGCAAAACATCTAGCGTCTTATTTCAATACTTTGTCAGTTCTGTGCCGTTATGCAAGGTTTATGAAATCAGTGATCTTGTTGTTGACAGCGCGTTAAACTTTTCTTCTCACGTTAAGCGTGCTGCTATGCGGGGCCTTCGTTCTCTCGGATGTGTTTGTAGAATATCTCGAGAATTCAGGTCTCCCATGGCCCTACACAAATTGTACACGGCAATATGTCTTCCGCAACTTGAGTATGCGTCCGTGATATGGAATGGCATTGCTCAATCCAGCGGTAACACCATTGAACGAGTCCAGAAAAAATTCCTCAGCATTTATAACCATCACTTTGCTAAAAATGACTGGATCTCGTTCAAGTACTGCTGAATCATTATCACTGCCATCACTTCACTGCCGACGAAATCGTTCTGATCTCTTATTTCTCTACAAGCTAGTCCACGGTATCATATCCTGCCCTGTACTTCTCAATTGTGTTAATTTTCGAATTCCGCGTAAGTTAACCGAGAGAACAGACCGTTTCATGTACCCGCCTGCTTCTTCCAACACTCTACCGTTCACAGAATACAAAGTCTCTATAATGTTAATTTTCTTGATCTTGACGTTTTTCATAGCCCACAATCATTGTTTTTATCCGAGCTTTGCACTGTTTTGACATAGTATGGCACAATATACAAAGTCTTCCCTTCGTCTTTCCGCATAGTTGTATATGTGCAATCTAATTTTTTATTCCCCTTGAATATTTCTCATATTGTCTTATTTTACTCCTCCCCTTTTGTGTTCATTTCTCTTTGTCTACGTGTTTTTGCTCTTTTTATTTCTGAAGACTGTCTGTATTGTATTGTTTATTTTTATTGATTTTTTTTGCGTGCGCCTGCGCAAAGACCTCACGGTTGTTCCTGGGCACGTTAAATAAATGATTGATTATTATTATTATTATTATTATTATTATTATTATTATTATTATTATTATTATTATTATTATTATTATTATTATTATTATTAGTATTATTATGCCATCATTTGACTGCCGACGAAATCGTTCTGATCTGTTATTTCTTTACAAGGTCGTTCACGGTATCATATCCTGCCCTGTACTTCTCAATTGTGTTAATTTTGGAGTTCTGCGTAAGTTAACCAGAGAGAACGAACAGTTTCATGCTCCCGCCTGCTTCTTCCAACACTCTACCGTTCACACAATACAGAGTCTCTATGATGTTTATTTTCTTGACCTTGACGTTTTTCATAGTCCACAGTCATTGTTTTTATCAGAGCTTTGCACTGTCTTGACATAGTATGACACAATGCACAAAGTCTTCCCTTCTCCGTCTTTCCGCATAGTTGCACTTGTATGCAATATTATTTTTCATTCCTCTTGAATATTTCTCATGCTGTGTTATTTTAACTCTGCCCTTTTGTGTTCATTTCGTTATGTCTACGCGTTTTTGCTCTTTTTATTTGTATTTTTTTCTGAAGGCTCTCTCTATGGTATTTTTTATTTCTTGTTTTATTTTTGCTTGCGCGTGCACAAGGACCTTACGGTTGTTGCTGGACGCGTTAAATAAGTGATTTATTGATTTATTAGTAATTGATAAATTACTGTTATTACTAGGAGTAGTATTATTATCCTTATTATTATTCTTATTTTCTGTACCAGTCTTGAAAACACGATATGGCGAAGCTATTAGAAAGGTATATGTCCCTGTTTTTAATGATCTCCCTGACAGTGTTTTTTTTTTCAACGACGAAACGCAGTCTACGAAACATCCTAAAGTCTCTTTAATGCTGCATCATTCATTGCATTACTATTTTTTTAGTTTCTTGCATGCCGGGTATAATCTGTTTAAAGTGGCTGAATCCTTATCTTCACATTTCAGCGGTTTAGGTAGTATTGCTTCCGCTAATTTGATTATTGTTTGTTATTGTGTTTAAATGTAGCGTAAATGAGTTAAACATGTCTACTACCTCTGATTATTTTACGTGTCAAGCTTTTAAATATGTATGTCATCTCTCGTTTGCCGATGTGCCGGGCCTCGTCCTCGAAGCCACCGTCTGGCTTGGACAGGCCTGGTATTTGTGTTGTACTACTCAAGATGACAATAAGGATTATTAATAATAATAATATTATTATTATATTAGGAGTATGTCGAGTGCGGGGTAGGAACCGTACGTCCTTTTCATTTATTGAATACTGCAGACCAACAATCGGTCCACGCAGGACAGGTACAAGTTGCAGGATCTAAGCAAAAACACAAAAGGTAACATGGGAAAATCATAGGTGAAATGCAAAGAAAACACCTAATAACGGTACGCGTCAAGGCTAACACGGCAAAACATTACGCAAAATTGAAACATAACACAAATTTACAGTACCTATTGAAGTACTCAGTTACAGAAAATTGGCTCAGATTGGTTAAACGGTTCCACTTTAATGCAGTACGCGGAGTTAATTTTAGTAAAATACGGGGTAAAGAGTAGCCACGATGTCTGTATGTCTAGTGGCCAGCGGGGATAAACACGCGGCTCGCACGCGGATCAAGTTATGATTGAGGAGTAGACACAAAGTTCAGGCGGTTCCTTTTTGGTCGTACAGTCAAACCCACATAAACTCGCTAAAAAACGGGAATTAGTTCGATCTATCGCATGAATCCATATAAAGCTTTTAGAGCATTTACCGTGTTTTTGGTGCGAATTTCGGTGCGCAAGTTGGCTGGACGGCACAGCTTCACTATAATGCAAAGAAGGCGGGTTAGAGCTTCGCGGAGAACAGTTTTATGGCAGACAGTTGCGTTAACAAAGGGAATAATAATCATATATGGCGTTTTACGACCGCATACACGATATCATTATGAGGGATGCCGTAGTGGAGGTCTCCAGAAATTTCGACCATCTGGTATCGCACTGCGCGGTGGTCGATATATTCAGTCTATTTTAGTTAGATGTAGCCGTAAACTTTCCTCTACATTCACTTTCATACACACAGGCCCCGCTAAGACATTTCGATGAGAAACTACCTGTATGCGAAAGTCGCAACCCTGTCGCTGTCTCCCTGCACTGAGAAACGCCTTTGTACCATGTTTGTAGTGCTGGGCAGCATCGAAGATGCGAGTATGCTAGCTACTATCGTAAATATTTAGCGGGCACATCTTTTGCGTTACGTTGCGCCGCGCACTTTTTATTCCCCGACCGTTAACAATGTCTGCGTTGTTTCTCGTTTTTTCTCGTTTTTCAGTGCACAGCTGTCATGCCTACGGTCTCCGCATGTCTGTCATTCTACGGACACGGGGCGTTGTGGACAACCGTACTGCTGCTGAGCTGTATGCTCAAAGGTTACATCACCGTGTTCGGGCTATTGGCGATCCCGGCTCAGCCGGTCCCGGGCCCCCAACGGGACCTGTGCCTGACATTCCGACCCCGCGTTGGAGGCTGCTGACAGGAGCCGGACTTGGCGTTGGTGCAGATGCCGTAATAGCCATCCTTCCGCACTACGACGCACGCAACTACCCCTGGGAACACACTGCCCGCGTCGTAGTGGCGGTGGCTTTCGCGGCATGTGGCATCGATGGAATTGACGGCTTGGTTGCGAAGATTTTCGGCCCAAACCAACCTGTAAGTTTCAAATTCTTCCGTGCTGTTTTTTGGTTGCCTTGCGGGGTTAAACGTCCCAATGCAAACGCAGACTATGAAAGACGCCGTAGTGGAGGCCTACGGATAATATTGATTACTCGGCGATCTTTAAAATGCACTAAATTCGCACAGTACACGGGCCTCTAGCATTTCAACTCAATTAAAATGCGATGGCCGTGTCCTGGATGAAAACCGCGTCTTGCGTGTCTAGAGAAAAAGGCACAGAGAGGAGCACGGGAGCGTCTATTGGTGGTTTAGGGGCCCTTTAAAGGGCTCCTAAACAACCAACAGACGCTCGCGTGCTCCTCTCCGTGCCTTTCCTCTATCGACAACAGCCGTCATCACGTGACCTCTATGATTAGGTGACGTTGCGAGCAAGAGACGCTGTCAGTTAGCGAAAAGAGCCTGTTTTCTGGAAGCAGATGCGCGCGCTGCTTGCGTTCCCACCTCGGACGCTGAGGAAGGGCCCTCGAAGAGCTGGACAGACGAGCCGACGAGCACAGCCTTGCGAAGGAAAGAGCGAACCGAGAAAGCGCGTGCAACTCCGCCAGCGTTCGCTGTAGACTCGTGCACAACTGCAACGCCACAACTAAATTTCGACCTCTGGGTGGTTTAGGGCATATAGTTTCCTACAGTACTTACTAGAGGGAACTCTGGCGTCAGTGTCTATTCGCCTCGAGATCTTGGAGTGGCGCCCTCTCGCGTGTGACGTCAGAGCGGGGGCTCCGCTCTCAACCGCTGTGCAGCAGCCGCTGCTCCTGTATGCGGATCGTCTGCTTCAGGCGGGAACTTTGCGAACGAACAGCCTCGCGACGGTCAACTAACGCCTGCAACGAATGTTTTCGAGTGTAATCTTGAGCATGATTTAGTTGCGGCCCAATCGACAGGGCCAAGAAATCCCCCGGATGGCCGACGAGAGCGCCGATGCCACCGGCCGCGTTGCTGGTTAGAAAGTGAAACTATGTGTGAGTGTTCTCGCTCGTTTTCTTGTTTCCGCCGTACGATACTTATTAGTTTGGGTGGTGCTTTCGATATTTAAGTAAGCATGCCCTTCTCCAGCATCTACACGTATGTAGATAAAGCTTGTGAAAGGTAGCGGTGCCTCATCGAGGGTGAGGCAGTGTACGACGCAGGCCACGTTGTTGAATGCGCGGTCGAGGCCGTCAACGGAGATCGCATCACCGCCGCTGCTTTCGTCCTGCAAACAAGTGCGCATGTGCCGCCTTGTTGCACATCCCCCTGCCCATGCCCATGATCGCAGTTTGTCCCGTAATGTTGGTTCACTGAGAACGATATTACGTCGTAGTTCCTATTAATCCCGCACAGGGCCGTCGCATGGGTATTAGAATGTAACAAATAGTTAATCGCTGATTATACCACGCACAGGGCCACCGAGATTAACGTGGCAAAGGCAAGCTGGGTCCATTTTCACGCCACGCAGCCTAACGAAAAGCTTAAAGAGCTCCGCTTTTAAAAAAGCGTCTGCACTGCCTCAGGTGAAAACTTTTAGAGAATGTGCACTAAACAGAGGCAACAGGTTTCGCTTATGACACTGTGATAAGCAGCCCGCTAGGCGCGCGCTAGCATTCATAAGTAAAATACGTATGTACGCCATCCAAATGCAGCCGTAGTCTCAGATATCCTGCGCCGCTCAGCTGAGCTCACGAGGCGCGCTTTCCTGCGAGGCGATTCGGAGGCCGCGTCGTCGGCTCTTTGTGTAGGGGCCTTCGCGATAGGTTGTGGGACGGCACCACACCTGGTGTAAGTCGCCTATGCTTATAGCCTGCGTGCAATAAACGCCTTAAGTATTGGTGGGGCGCTTAAACACGCTCACGAGCTTACCTAAGAGTCGCGCGTACGGTGGGTAGCAGAAGTCACTGTCCGCGAAGTGCTTGCTGCACACGGTCGATGAAGGCGTGGAGCGCTTTCCCATTCTGAGCTTGCGATGCACTTCTTCTTCAGCTTTGGTTCCTTAGGGTAGTTGTGAAAGCTAACGCCTTTTTCACGAGCGGACGAAGTACACTGAGGCACAGAGCAGTACTTCACCATTGCGCAGCACTCGCGGCGGCGACAAGCGGCCGCAGTTCTAAAAAAACAAAGATTTGTAGTTCTAAATGAATGTTAAAAGCAGTCCCACGGTTGTTCGAACAGCGTCAGTAGCCACCATACGCAAGATAACCAATTGAACTGCTTTTTTGTTGAGATTTACCACAACGGCGGTTTCAACACGGCGCTGGGCCTACGTAGCAGACGAAAGCGCGCGAATCCCCGCTCTGACGTCATACAGGCGCCGTTCGCAGCGCCGCCATCGGTCGCACACCAGGCCAATAAGACCTGCAACGCATGACGCTTCAGCCAGCATGGGAATGATGAGTAGTACACAAATTTGTCTAAACTCCGTTCTTTCGGCTCCGTTTGGCTGCGCGTCGCCTGCATCCGCTTTGTCGCAAAACAAAGTTCAGCAAAAGTCTGCAGTTCCACTTCACCACTTTAACTTTTTTGGGCTCACCAAATCAAACCTGGTCACGAAGTTCACAATGGCTATTCTTTTATCCGAAACGAACGCCAAAACACAGCAGTAAACAAAGCCACAAGTACGTTTGAAGCCGCAAGCACGAAGACTAGGCTAATTTTTGTACTACCCATCATTCCCATGGCAACTGAACGATCGCTATGCTGCCCCTTAAAATTAACTAGATTCCCCTCTAGTTAATTTTAAGAAACTCTACGGTTAAGGGGCCCTTTAAGGGTTCTCCAATTTTAGAGGCGAAGCTCCTTTGAGTGTGGGTCTGTCCCTTCTCTGTAGTAGTAGTAGTAGTAGTAGTAGTTGTAGTAGTAGTAGTAGTAGTAGTAGTAGTAGTAGTGGTAGTAGTGGTAGTAGTGGTAGTAGTAGTAGTAGTAGTAGCAATAGTAGTGGTAGTAGTGGTAGTAGTGGTAGTAGTAGTAGTAGTAGTAGTAGTAGTAGCAGTAGTAGTGGTAGTAGTGGTAGTAGTGGTAGTAGTGGTAGTAGTAGTAGTAGTAGGAGGAGGAGGAGGAGGAGGAGGAGGTAGCCACCTCTAGTTCTTGGAGTGTTCACTAGATGGCGATGTCGTAACCACCTCTAGTTCTCAGAAAGATGCCTAGATGGCGCGGAGGCGCTCGCTGCGTTGCAGATGAGTGCTCTACTCTCTTCGAAATAAAAATGCGCGGTACGTTAACACCGGGCGACTTCACCAAGGTGCAATAAAGCTGCGAGAATGTGCGAAACTGTTTTCCCAAGCCTGTGAGGCGTATGATCGAAAAATGACGTTCAGTAGACTCAATTTTCCTCATTTAACACTACTGCATCGAGTCATCTGGACTGGTTTCTTTAGAAGAGTACGTGAGCTATTCAACGTCATGCCACACATAAGATAAGCAGATAACTCATCACGAAGCTTTCTCTCTCACCGCCATTTTTTGCGGGCTTTTCTATTGCGGTACGCTGATGCGCTGCTGTGCAAGATTTTATTTCCCGACTTTTAACAATATCTTCATTGATTCACGCTTCCAGAGGACCGCCCATTTTCCCAGCGTCTCTAGCTGCTTGAGTCGATACGGGACACGAGGCACTTGGATGCAGGCCATCGTACTGTCCTTCGTAGCGAAAGCCATTATTGACAACTAGCTGGCCTTCCAAGCGATCCCGGCTTTGCCAGTACCGGGGCCAATCCCCGTCATGCCGACACGGACGCCGCGGCCGGTTTGGGTGATCATCGCCAGGCTGGGTCACCTGTCGGACTTGTGCATCGCGGCCCTGCCGGTGTGCGACTCTGCCGCGCACCCTGTTGCACACGCTGTCCTCATGGTGGCGGCGGCGGCACTCACAGCAGCCCGATTGTATGGCATGGACCGCCTCGTGCAGAAGATATTTGGGCAGAATAATCCCGTAAGTTGAAAACTCTACCGTGCTTTGTTGCTTGTGGTGTTTAACGTTCCAATGTAAACATAACTGCCGCACAAAACGCTTCAAACTACTTGATTCGGATGAATTTCAGACTACATCTACAAAACTTATTTGTGATGTTTTCTGTTTCAGTGGCTTTGGCAAGCAGTAGCAAGACCAATCAGAGAGCGGTTGGCCATGGATTGCGGGTCTCATGATGCTTGGAGTGGGCTTAAGGGAGGCGTTCAAGTTCTTCGGATTCTATACTCTCGCCATGACTGGTAAATGAAGGTCATTTTCTTATATTCCATACTTTTTCCTTCAATTTGTTATTTCTCTTGATATCACTGAACGCAATGAAAGCGTGCGTCGATAATTCGTTGGTATGAGCAGATGGTCAAGTTTTTCGAGAATGCTTTTATATTTTATGGAATTGTGACAACATAGCTCCTCCTTTTGCATTGTCATAGCACCGACACCTTGTAAAGTCATAATATATCGGCGTGACTATGCACAGCCGTCATTTTTATGAAAGGGAACACGCGAACGCGTGGCAGATATATTCGCGCCGCCTATGTGGCGCGTTGCAGTGGCGAAATGAGAAAACAAAAGAGAGAGGGGTGACGTTCCCGACTACTGCCTACACTCCCGTCACGAACGTGTCTTTATTTTACGCTTTCTTCTTGATATCTGTGTTCTGTTGGGGCATTTCAGCCAGCAATTATTACTTTCGATCAGGGTCGTTGCTATCGCAGCTTCGGAAGCATTCGCGAGAAACGAAAAGCAAAAGAAATGTTGGCACAGATCAGACTAGCGTAACAAAATAAAGCGATAAAAAATAAGGAAAACAGCAAGAAAGGGTGCAGGCAATACACGGAACGGCACCGCTCTCTCCTTTCAGTTTTCACATTTCGCCACAGCGCCGCGCCACATGTACTGTACGAGGCTATTCACCATGCGCTCGCGTGTTCCCTTTCATAAAAATGACGGCTGTACATTGATTTAAATGTGCCACAAAAGTTGAAGGCATCGACAATCGGCCCGATAGAAATTGAAAAGAGTGTGGATTGTAGCAACACATTCAAGCATCCGTTCAGCGATTTGAGTGGTATTCAAGTATTTCGCGCAACCTACACTGTAAACCACTTTACACCCGTATGGGTGTAACTTGGTGTCTATAACTCACACCCCTACACCCCAAAAAATAGGTGTACCAAGCAGGATTACACCTATACAATGGGTGTAATTTCAAACTTTCACCCAATGGGTGTAAAAGCATATTACACCCAAATGAAAAAAGGGTGTAGGGTGTAAAAGCCCATTACACCCAAACGAGAAAAGGGCGTTAGGGTGTTTATGCACAATTACACCCAAACACCCAGGCAAAAATTTCCATAATTCGAGTGGTTCCCCCCTCCCAGTTGGCTCCCATTGAAACGCTAGAAAGCTTACCCTTTAGCTAGTCCTTTCAAGGGCGCATGACCTATTATAGTGGCTCCTGCCACAGAGGGAAAATCCTGGCAGCAGCACAGATTTTATAATGCATATGAAGCACGGCATATATGGCCCTTACATATACAGTGCAATCGTGACTGAATACAAAGTTATTACCTAAAATGTGTTGACACATATTGCAAGATGTTCACACAGTTATCCAATAGTACAAAATAAAGTCAAGCTTTAATAAACACAGAGCTCGTACATTCGAGACAAATTCTACGGTATTCAATGACCTTTCTCGAGTGTGCGGAGCGGCATCGCGTATGCCGCCAAACAAGGAGCACAAATGACGGAGCACAAATGACCAAGGCGTTTGTGTCAAAATATGAAGCAAGGGCGTTATTTCCACTTCATAATGAGGAATTCAATTTAACATGCTTCCATGTAACACAGCCGTATAGTGCAGTATGTGTCTTAGAACAAGCTACACCCGTGCGAGTGGGGTGTAATAGATGAAACCGCCCTCGAAAGGATAGCAGTTACAGGGAGAAGCACAAACGAACCTTCTCTGTCAGCCCCCTTGGGGCACTACAGACACTTGGTCCCTTTGGGCACACCCCAGAATGAATTTTCCCACTGTAGTTGCCCTTCCCAAGAAGGGAAATATTGGTGCCACTTCTTATACCTGCACTCATGCTGTTGATAAAATAAGGTGCCATCGTCTTAAATGGGCTGCATAACATCAGTGTATGTGTTTGAAATCAACTGGAACACACAAGGTACGGTCTGGTCGTTCTCCTGTTAAGGAGATAGTTCAGAAATGTGCAATCCCTTGATGAGAAAGTGGATTGATAAAGTTTCAAAATTCCAGCAGTGCCCACACCATTGTGCCTGCTGTCGACTTTCTTAGTAGGGTAAACACTGCCATCACACAGCTGTAGCTGATACACGAGCAGGGTATCAATGCTCCGTGACAACTCACGCAACATTATAAGGACTCAGAACGTCATTTTCCACAGCAGGCCTCCATATTATCTTTCTGGGAAAGTACATGAGTGAAGTAGAAAACTGTGCACATTGCTGGAATCATGAAATACTTCCCACTTTCTCAAGAGCAATAGATTGTGGCTCCAACACAAAAAAGTGAGCAATCGGGCCACGACGCGCACGTCGCAGCGCATGCTAAATGCGGTAATATGCAGGAAATGCATGGGAATAGGGACGTTATGACAACGACAGCACTGCAGAAGCATTACCTACATAACAAAAGTGGAATCAAATTTTACACGGGCATGTTCAGAGAAATTTAAAGATTATCCCTTTCCAAGCAAAGACAACAGAATCATTGGTAATTGAATAAAACGAGTATTTATTTCTTTAAAAAAATATTGACAAAACTTAAAGCTTGTCATATAGCTCAAAAATAAATTTTAAAACAATATTCGATGCACTGATTTCACTGACAAGTACTGGCAGTTTTGTTAAGCTAAAGTTGCAATAGCAAAAGATCTCAATTATTAAAACTACTGCAAAAAAGTCACAAAGTCCTTTGAATATAAAAACTAAGCCAATAACCACAAAGTGGAATGACCGGCGAGAACATGTTGAAATCGGCAGACAAAATGGCTTGTATTAAAATGTCACAAGAAAATGAGCAAGAAATTGAAATGAAATACTAGTACGGCCATAGTATTCGTTTCTGTATAATGTAAAACAAATAACTACTCGTTACCATATGAATATATAACTTTATGGCTTAAGCTCGAGTTAATCACAGGTGGCGACATACTTTAAGCAGAAGCTAAGGCCTATTTTCTAGGCTTTCTTGAAAATGTTCAGGAGCTTTACTACTTGTGTCCTCGGAGTCATTACCCACTGGCCAAGAAGGAGCCATTCAACAGCGACGAGAACGTTGAACACCTTGTGATGGCAGTCGATATTTAACAGCCAATGTGCTGCCATGAGTGCAGCTACTCATTCTTCGGCATTGGACACACTGAAGAGCAGTTCTTTGTCCACAGGGAGGAAAAGCTTGCTTGCATAGGGAAGATCGGGGCCATCGTACACAATGCAAGGTGTTATTGGAACGCTCTCTCCCTGCATGATAAAAAATAAAAAGATCATTGTCTGGAAAGCGCTACGCAGACTTCAATGATTTGTTTCAGTAAATAACAGTTTCTGTACCGTGTACTATCGTGAGTAATATGGGCTCGAACATGCGAGCACGTGGAAAATAGCCTTAAAGCTGAGATGGGGTGATACGTGGATGACGTTGCCGAAACTGGAGGGGATAGGGGGGGGGGGGCGCTGTTCCGCTGACTGTTGGTACTCCCGCCTCGCTAGCGTTGCTGCGAGATGTCGGCTGATTGCGTGCCAATGACCGCTAGCAATGATAACAAAATAAATAAATGAGGCGCGGCAAAATCCTCAGCCGACACCACCGAGATAACGATGCGCAAGCATGGCCTGCGCATCGTGGCAGGCTACGTCACAGCCGATATCTCAGCAGCTACCTAGTCTGATGTGGCTGTTCGCGTTGATGGGAATTCATATCACCGCTAGCGGCCTCGACACTCTCTAAGATGCTGTTTCGCATCAACAATATCGAAGCGGGAGGGTCAACAGCTAGTGGAAGCGCGGCGCCCTTTCCGCTTTGTTTCCGACAGCCGCCGCTGCGAATCAGCCGACGTAAGGTTCAAGGCTGTTCGCCACGCGCTCGCATGTTCGAGCTCATATTGCTCACGATAGTACCATCCAAATATGAAGCTCATAAGATGCCCCATATGGAACTGGAGAGAATTAACAGCTTTTCTACGTGCAATTAGCTTGTTTGGGAAAGAGAAAGTACTATTTGACAAATATCATCCCCATTTTTAAAGAAAAGGGAGCATTCTTTAGTGGCATGAAGGATTCCTGCACATCGATAAAAAGCATATAAAACAAAACTATGCACAAGGACTTCTCTTCAAGGCTGCAACTTGCAGCCTTGAAGATGATTGGAGAATTTAAAATCTCTTATAAATCATTAGGCTTGTCTTTTACTAAATAATATCATTGGAGGTGGTCGTGCAAACTGCGTTTTTTAATATTTGTACACGTAAAAGTATTTAGCGAAGTTACAACGCCAAAGCGAGGCGAGGCGCATATAACTCTTAATAACCACAACAAAATAATGAAAGCTAGACATAATGGAAACAAACAGAATAAAATAAATTGCGCTTGAATGCGGGCACTCAGGCGTACGCACGAAGGGGGGAGGGTGCGCCCCCCTAGTCAATTCAGACAGAGGGGGGGGGGGCGCAATGTCTGCCCCCATACTTTGACTTTTTAGTAAGGCGGGGGGAGGGGGGCAGCGATTAACATTCCTACTTCCCTCCCCCCTGATGGGGAACCCTGCGCACGTCTAAGTGCACACTGATGCTCGAGCACAGTTCAGGTATTCAAGGCGATTCGGCCACACATAGACATGAAAAATTCATTCGAACACAAGTCAAGTTTAACGAACGGCTCCCCGTGCACAGGTGCCGGCATTATCAGGAAACCTATGTTACGGATGAATTAAAACATCGGTACGAATTTAACGAAACGGAATGTATTAGCACTTAGGCGAGCTTCGCGCGGCGTACCTAAAACGAAGCAACATGCTGCGTTAAAATGACCCACACGCATCAACCCGAGCATCACGGTAGTTTTAGCGCACAAAACGAACACGGACGGAAAAGAACGACGCGGACACCACGTCGTTGTTTTCTGTCCTGTTTCTTTTTTTTTTCTAGTGCGACAAAAAGTGCACTTGAATTACCAACAGGCCGAAGCATACGCGCTTTAGACACGCTTGACGCTTAGAGGTAACAGGCGCCGTCACAACCCAACTATTCTTAAATCAAAATAGTGGTTCATCGAGAGCGGGGCCCCTTTCCAACACCACCGCCGACAGGCGGGCACCGCCACAACTGCGTTCAAATCCCCCTCCGAATCACAGCCGCGCATGCGCACACTGCTTTCAACATCAAACAAAGCAAAGCCTGCCCGCGCCTAATGTCACACAACTTTGCCTTCATCCCGATGAAACAATGCACTCACATATGCTCGCTACGTTAACAAATGCTCACCCATCGTCAACCAGTTAAGAAAAGCTTAGTTAACGGCATTAGATCGCGCTCTCGGAGTTAACAAAGCGCTGGCCGTAGCAACGTGATAGTGGTACATACCGTTTCAGTTCGAGTGCTCCACGATATGAAGCTGCAGGTCTCCCTTTGAGTATAGTGCATCTTCGTAATAAGCAGCACTGGCAGAAGGTAAAGGACGAGCACACAGAGCAGGCACACTTCAAACAACCGAAACACCGACTGCAAAACTCGACCGATCGGGAGGCGACGCACAACACACGCAGAAAACGATGGAGTCCGGCGGCGTGTCTGAGCGCGTTGCATAAGTCACGTGGTGATAGAGCTGTTCCGCGCGCTGCGCAGGCGCGGCGTCCGCGGCGGCTGCGCCGGCCGAGGAGGTGGCGTCGGTGGCGTCCCGGCCGTTGTTGGGTCGCGTGGGCGCAGCTTTCTTTCTGAGGCAGTGTTATGTTTTGTTCCTGCGTTACATGGCATTTCACAAACCAACATACAAGCGCTGACTGGAGCTCAAGCGAAAGCCCTGAGAGTGTGCCTTGGCCTACCAAAAAACACATCAAGTATTGGAACCCTTGCCGAAAGCAGACGCCTATCAGCTGCAGTGCTTCTGCAGCAGGAGTTTCTTCGAGTTCACTTGCGTTATGCCACCAGAATGCCGGGTCATCCGCTTGCTTCAGACAGCAGTCTTGTGGTGCGGAGCTTGCTTCCGCTGCATTATCAAAGCGCATTAATGCCTACGGAGCCATCGTGGAAAATTCCTTCGTGGTCAATAATCACTTTTGTGCCTGGATTCAAGAACAAGAGACGTACACCCGGACCAGCACTAACATATTTCACCCTACAGCACGTGGAAAATAATTACAGGGCTCACCGTCATATTTACACTGATGGCTCTGTTACACCTACATCGTCTGCAATTGGTGTCTGGATTCCATCTGCCAATGTCACCATCTCTGCCACTCTTAGTCACCGCACTTCATCTACAGCGACTGAACTGGCTGCACTACGGGCTGCTTTTAATTACATTGTAGATCAGACAGCTGAGTCTTGGGTCATCTTCACCGACTCAAGAGCGGCGCTGCAGTCTCTGAAGTCTCCACGCACGCAAGACCAACTCGTCATGGACATCAAATATCTATGCAACAAAGCCTGTGACCTCCATCACCGCATTGCTCTGCAGTGGATACCTGCCCACTGTGGAATACAAGGCAACGTCCATGCTGATGACGCTGCCAAAGCTGGACATGACGCCTCGAGAGAAATCATCAAGATACCTTTCTCGAGGAAAGATGCCGCGACAGTCGTATCGGCACACGCTTGGCGGCTTCAGCGATCCCTCTGTACAGATGCTAATCACCAGTATGGACCACTTTACAAGATTGACCCATCGTGTAACTTTGATATGCCGCGAGACCTAAACAGGCGAGATGAAACATGCTTGCACCGCATCAGACTGAACGTCGCATACACCAACTACTTCAGGAGCAAGATTAAGCTGTCGGACTCACCAATGTGCGTCCAATGCAACGTCCAAGAAGATTTACATCATGTTCTTTGTGAATGCAAGCGATACGCATCAGAGAGACAGTCTCTGAAGGCAGCCTTGCATCTTCAACGGGGATCGTGCTTAGAGTTGCGACATGTTCTGGGCCCATGGCAAAGCAGCACCTGTGCGCTACGTGCCACGAAAGCGCTGTTGAATTTCTTGCGGGCCACGAGCCTGAACCAAACTTTGTAAACTTGTGTGACTGTATGTGTTATGTGGTTATCACTGTATATATCATAATCGTCACCCAGCACCTGGAGTAGCATGTCAGGCGAGCAGCCAGGCAAACATCTCCAGCTTCATTAAAATGTTTATCTCTCTACAGTAAGGGCTGCATGACTACAAGCAGGGCTTAAAGTCTCCCTTCACTGGACGGGGGGCCCTCACAAAGTGGCAATATATATGTATGTATATAATCTCAAAGAAAAGATCGCCTAGCAGCGATCTTTTCGCCGCTAAACTGATGCTGCTGTGGTCTCAGCGGCTCTGCTACGCGCAAATCGTGAGTTGTTGGAACGCGGTGGGAGCTGTCATAGCGAAGAATAAACGCAGGATTTCTCGATATATCGGTCAAGATCCACTTTCGCGGTCGTATTATCCAGTTTTGGCAAAAGTGTGATGGTATTAAACGCATGAAAATGCAATATTTTCAAGGGGTGTTGGCAGGAAATAAAAAGGAGAACGTATTAGGCTGAAAAACGTATTATGCAGAATCGTGTCAACGAGATTTCACTGTATATGTATGCTATAGATTAAGCGTTAGGAGAGGTGTTTGCGATGATCATAGTGCAGTGAAGCCAACTATCTCTAAACTGAACGAATGCTTATGAATGCTAAACAAATACATATAT
Source organism: Rhipicephalus sanguineus (assembly GCF_013339695.2). Taxonomy (NCBI): domain Eukaryota; kingdom Metazoa; phylum Arthropoda; class Arachnida; order Ixodida; family Ixodidae; genus Rhipicephalus; species Rhipicephalus sanguineus. The sequence continues at coordinate 155,859,659 of NC_051179.1, forward strand.
TATTCCGAATGTATTTCGGGCATTCATTCAACGTGTCAATCCAATCAAGCAATAAATAAAATTATTTTGTAAACGATTTCTCAAAAATAAATCGGGATGTAAAGGCTGAAATATATGTGAGCTCAAAATAAGTAACATCAGTTGACTCACTGCATTCAGAACCTCAGGCACGACAATGCTATGTTTTATTTTCACTACCACTTGCCTAATAAAGTAGGCAAAATACATGCGTCTTTGTAATTACAGCAGACTTGTGATGCACAACTAAAAGAATGAAAATTGAGTGGCAAGCTTAGCAGACCAAGGTGAACCATTACTGATTCACGAGCAGGTAGCTTCACACTCAGGTGCCTCGTGAAACAGTATCCTGTGCCAAGACGCTCTGTCGAACAGGGTGGTGACCCGTGGTTTCACGAGGCGTTGCCCGTGGTGTTCAGTGTCTCAGTTTATTGCATTCAGCAGTACAACGATACCTGTTTACACCTATGGGTCAATTCACTGCGTGAATTGACCCATAGGTGTAAAATCCAAAGAACACCCATGGGTGTTTAACAGAACATACACCCATTGTACACCCAAAAATGAAAAAAGGGTGTGCGAAGGGTGTGCAAAGAAGACATTACACCCTTTCGGATAATATTGACAGGAATAAAGGGTGTACGATAGGTGTTTTATCGCAAATACACCTATAAGGGTGTGAAACGGTTTGCAGTGTACGGTAAAACCTTGATGCTTCACAAGGAAACCATTAAGTTTGCTCCAAGTAAGTTGATTTTATGCGCACCATAATTAGTGCTCAAAACTAGAGAACGTATATTTTATGCATGCCCGTTCTATTCCCTGCTGCTTAAGATGTAAGAGGAGTTGTCACAGAGAAGTGGCGCAGTCTTAGTGGTAGTGAATGAAACGTGGTCTTTTCTTCGTGAAGGCAATGCTGCTGCCCTGATGAAGAAAAGTCAAATTGCCGAAACGTTGTCTCCAGCAGCATTCTTTGTTCAACGATTTCTCATCCCTTCAAGCCTCCATCTTCCCCTGAATTCTGTATTGTTTGGTACTCAAGTTCTGTAAGAACATTGTGTGCGCCGTCATAACAGTCGTGATTGAGTCAAGTACGACGTGGCTTTCTCGTGATTGTTAATTGTTTTCGACCTGATTAGGATATTGGTTCATTGTTTGTTAATTATATACATATTTCAGTTGTGAATTAAAGCTGCTTTTGCAGGTTAAAGGGCCCCTCACCAGGTTTGACAATTTTGAGCTGACGAGCGCAATGCATGCACTGGGCGTTCACGATTACGTCTTCCAAAATTTGCAACGCTACGCGCCACGTAAATGGGTCAAATTTCAAGCTGAACGCCGCTTGCCCTTCTCGCGGCCGCGCGCCCAGAGAATGAGGGGATGACGTACATGAGAGAACGGCCCTACGTAGATGGTAGTGCTGTGACATCGCTCCTCTACGTAGACGACTGTGCTCTGACGTCGCTAACAGTAGCACGTGACGCTGCGATAATTATTTGGCACGACGTGTAGTTGGTGTAATTTGTTGCTTGATTGGATAAATAAAACTTGACAGCAATAACAAAAAACACAGAAAAGGAATGTGTGCGTTTTCTGTTTTAATTTTTACTGCAAATCGCAGCGAGATTCGAGACTAATCTACCTCTGTTTCGCATGCGTTCGTGTTCTCGCGCTTTGCGCATCGTGCAGACGCCACCCTTTACAACGAAACTAATTTTCTACCGCGTTCCAGCGCTCATTAGGCTCATTTATCCTCCTGCGTCTAACTAGATGTTCTTGCGGCACACCGCTAGTCTCGCGTCCGTAAAAATGTTGCAGCTTTCGTGCTCAGTAATAGGTTGAAAAGCCAAGTGATCGGCGAGGATGCATTCGGCATAGCTTGCAGAGATGAAGCTCAAAGAACGCCGCCACAACACCGCTCGCGTCTCGGGGGCTGGGGCTCGGGCACGTCATGCGCTCGTGACATTTTGTGCGCATGACGTGTTCATGCGTATGCGTTATGTGATCCTCCTGCTCGCGTGCCGAAGAGGGCAGGGAAGGGATTTGGCTTGCGAAGGCTACGCTGGGCGAGCGGCAAGGGTTTGCAGCTCGCCTCCTCGCATCATGGTTTCGCGCCGCTACAAATTATTGTTTTTCTCAGCTTCTAACCGACCGATTAGAAATATTCTTGTCGCATAATGCTCTCAATTGGGCTCGCAACAACTTGCAATGTCTCACTAAAATTCGTTAGGTCACCTGGTGAGGGGCCCTTTAACACTTTCACACTACGTGTATGTCTGTCTTTTTTAGTACGGGACGCGTGATCAAAAAAAATTTTACTTTTGTTCACCGAGTGTTTTTTATTGAGAAATCGGTCAGCTTTAGTTTGACCACTTCACAACACACGAACAAAGTTTAAAAAATGGTTAACTAAATTGTAGGTCCGCTGGCCGCCCGAACGCTCAGCGGACCTGCAAGAAAGCATAAACACTCCCCTTGCCTGCGAAGCGGGAAGGAGAGCTTCCGCGGCAACCCTTCTCCTCTCGGTTTCGCACCCTTTCCCTCTATTGCTGACCTCATCAGTGACGTCATGAAAGAAATGTTTTGTTTGTGAATTATTAGTAGATACCCGGCAGCCGCCAGTGGTGGAAGCGCCGCTGCCGCAGCGTATCAGCATGCGGGAGAGCGTCCCATGGGAGGTATAGGGAGTTTCCGCCCCCTGTTTTCACTGCATTAACGGTCTAGTACCGTGTTTGCAGTGCTAGGGCGCATTGAAGATATATCAATCTTAGTTACTATCCTAAATTTTCGCGGGTAAATTGGCGTTACGTTGCTGTGCTGCGCACTAATCTTTTGTGCAATCTTATTCCCCGACTTTTAACAATGCCTTCATTGTTTCCCGTTTTCAGCACACCGCCCCTTTGCCTACTTTGTCAGCATGCTTCTCGTGGTGGAGCTACCGTTTCTATTGGACAGCCATTCTTACTGCAAACTTCCTTACGAAAGTTTGGATGATGGTGGACGATGTAATGACCATGCCGAACAATCCAGTAGCTGGACTTCAACAAGTACAGCCCACCATCGTACCGAGGGTGGTGTGGATCGCTCGGTCCTTTCTGGGCATGGCATCCGACGGCTTCATCGCCGCCCTCCCGTACTTCGACAATGCATGCTGTCCCCGCAAGCACGCCGAGAGAGTGACCGTTGCGGCTGCCCTGGCTACTACAACGCAGATTCGCTGGTGAATAAGATATTCGGTCAGAATTTGCCGGTAAGTTTAATATTCTACCGTGTTGGTTGTTTGGTTCAGTTCTGGGTTTCAACGTCCCAATGCAAGCGCATGTTATTAGAGACGCAGTAGCGGAGGGCTGCGGATAATCTTAACTGGGGCTGTTTAAAGAGGCACTCACACCAGTTTTCGAAGCGGAGTTTACTGCGTCTTACAAGTCACCTGTGTACAGAGATGTCCCTGAGCAACCAGGAAGCGCAGTAAATGCTAAGATTTTTTTTATATGGCTTTGAATTTTCGCATGACGCACCTACTGAAATCGACACGAGTATGGCTATTTGTGATGACGTCAGGGAAATAAATTTCCGCTAGTGCGTCACCAAAAACATTCAAAATAGCCGCTTTTGCGTCACTAACGTCGGCATGGAGCCAACCAACCGAAATTAGCGTTTCAAAACACATTGAAATTAATTGTTTAGGGTGCGCTCTATCTAGCTTAGCAGTACATTCCTAAGATATTCTAGTTTGCCCGTTAGTTTGAGGCAAAAAACACAAACAAATTGTGTCAGCGCACTTTTAGCATCCACAAATTCAGCACTATACACGGGCATCTAGTGATTCGCCGCAATTAAAATGCCACGGCCGCGGCCTGGATACAAGTCTCGTCCCTTTTCAGGTCGACAGCTAAACACCGTAGCCACCTGGCCAGCAAGGCATCCGTTACCTTGTGCAATGCGTACAGTGGCCCATCGTTATGACGAAGTTTTCAAAAGAATATTACTGCCACGCGAAGTAAGAGGTCTGTTCGTTAGAAATTCATAGCGTACCTAAAAAATGTTTGCAGTTTTACATTATTTTTTGGCGTGGCCCTACATCACGCACCTGCACGCAATTGTCTCGAAAAGTGATGCGTATAACGATATGTGTGCCACACTCACCGCGTTGACAACGAGCCAGACATTGGCACCTGTGCTAGTTTCTTGTATTTCCGTTACCCTTTTCCACCGCTTCCACAGGTTACGAAATATTTGGCGCGATATTCAGCACAGAAGATGCTTTCGTCTGTGGCAAGCTTTTCGAACCTTGTGGAACGAGGTTTATTGGCGACAAGTAGCACTTGAGAAGCAGGCTCAAGGACGCTGAAGGCGGGCGGCGAAAACCAACACAAGAATCACAGTCCAAACGCCAACAGCTCGTGCTCGGCTCTTTCAGCTAAGGTCGTGGCCCACTGCAGCATATGATCTTCTTCTTCCCTACAATTACCCCGGCGACAAAGAGGAGCCATCCTGGCGAGTCAAGGTGACGAGAGGAGGAGCGGGTCGTGATATGGCTTGAGGCGACTCACGTGGACAGTCTCGCGACCAAGGCGGCACCTGTCTGGAGATGGGTTGACCGGCTCGATCACGTACGTCACAAGAGATCGACGTTCTACGACGCGATAAGGACCGTGATACTTGGCGGCAAACTTGGGCGACAGGCCAGGGGAGTGAAAGGGCAGTCGAAGCCAGACGAGCGAGACTACGGCGAAAGTCTCGACTTGCTGGTCGTGGTCATGGCGTTCTTTGTCTTGGGCTTGCTTGTCCGAGGTGAATGAGCGGGCCAACTGACGACACTTTTCAGCGTGCTGTACAATTTCAGAAACAGGGCTGAATTCGGAGGCGTCCGGGCGATACGGCAAAATAGTGTCAAGGGTGGCGCATGGTTCACGACCATATAAAAGAAAGGCGAGAAGCCTGTGGTTGACTGCGTGGCGGTATTATATGCATAGGTCACGAATGGGAGAACGACGTCCCAGTTAGACTGGTCCGAATTGACATACATCGCGAGCATGTCTCCCAGCGTTCGATTGAAGCGCTCAGTTAGACCGTTGGTCTGCGGGCGGTAGGCTGTAGAGGTGCGGTGAACCGTGCGGCAAGCGCGAAGGAGTTCTTGAAGAACTTCGGATAAAAACACACGCCCTCTATCGCTGAGTAGTTCCCGTGGTGCACCGTGACGGAGGACGAAGCGACGTAAGACGAAATTGGCAACGTCACGAGCACTAGCAGAAGGTAGCGGCGCTGTTTCAGCGTATCTAGTAAGATGGTCGACGGCGACAATCACCCATCGATTGCCAGCCGCAGTGTACGGAAGGGGTCCATACAGATCAATGCCAACACGGTCGAAACCGCGTGCAGGACATGGTAGAGGCTGCAGTAATCCGGGTGAATGGGCAAATGTCTTCCGTCTTTGGCATAATTGACAGGGCCGAATGTATTTCTGGACGAAGGTGTACATAGCACGCCAGTAGTAACGCTGGCGGAGCCGGTGATACGTTTTCAACACGCCAGCGTGAGCATGTTGCGGGTCGGCATGAAAATACGCACATGGGTTAGATCGCATGTGGCTTGGTATAACCAAGAGCCATTTACGACCATCCGCTTGGTAGTTTCTGCGGCATAATAGCGCGTCCCGTATCTCAAAATGTGAGGCTTGGCGGCGAAGGGCACGAGGGTATGCAGACGCTGAAGTGTCGGAAAGGATGTTAAGCAGCGAGGCAACCCATGGGTCTTTTCGCTGCTCAAGTGACATGTTCGGCACAGAAATGGCAGAAATTGAAAAGTCGGCGTCTGAGTATGTGTGTCTGTTTTGGATCTCACTGGTGATCGGGACAGTGCGTCCGCGTCAGAATGTTTTCGTCCTGAGCGGTAGATGACGTGGATGTCAAATTCTTGTAGGCGAAGAGCCCAACGCCCAAGGCGACCTGAAGGATCCTTTAGCGAAGCCAACCAACAGAGCGCGTGATGGTCGGTTACGACGTCGAAACTCTGTCCGTACAAGCATGGACGAAACTTGCTTAACGCCCACACAATTGCGAGGCACTCTTTCTCGGTGACCGAGTAGTTAACCTCCGCTTTTGTGAGTGCGCGGCTAGCATATGCGACGACGTACTCTGGAATGCCGGGCTTACGTTGCGCGAGTACCACGCCAAGACCAGCGCCACTAGCGTCTGTGTGCACTTCAGTCGGAGCAGTTGGGTCATAATGGCGCATAAGGGGTGGTGACATAAGCAGGCGGCGCAGTGTACGGAAGGCTTCGTCACATGCTGTGGTCCAGTTAGAAAGATTAGCGGGGCCAGCCAGTTGTTGCGTAAGTGGTGCTATGATCGATGCAAAGTTACGGACGAAACGACGAAAATATGAGCACAAGCCAATGAAGCTCCGAAGTTCTTTGAGTGAAGTCGGCTTCGGAAACTCTGCTACTGCGCGAAGTTTGTTCGGGTCCGGGAGGATTCCATCCTTTGACACAACATGGCCAAGTATAGTGAGTTGGCGAGCCTCGAAGCGGCACTTCTTCAGATTAAGCTGAAGGTTTGCCTTAGTAAGGCACTGAAGAATGGTGCGCAAACGGTCGATGTGTGTAGGAAAATCTGGGGAAAAGACGACGACATCATCAAGGTAGCATAAGCATATCTGCCATTTTAGGCCGCGTAAAATGCTGTCCATCATCCGTTCAAAAGTTGCAGGTGCATTGCACAGACCGAATGGCATTACCGTGAATTCGTATAGGCCGTCTGGCGTAACGAACGCTGTCTTGGGTCGGTCACACTCTGCCATCGGGACCTGCCAGTAACCCGAACGTAAGTCCAGTGAAGAAAAGAATTCGGCACCTTGTAAGCAATCGATGGCGTCGTGGATGCGAGGAAGAGGTTAGACATCTTTCCGCGTAATTTTGTTCAGTCGTCGGTAGTCCACACAAAACCTAATCGAACCATCTTTTTTCCGAACTAGTACAACAGGGGAAGACCAGGGACTGGAAGAAGGCGTGATGACACCGTGCTGAAGCATGTCATCGACTTGCTCCGCAATTATAGTACGTTCCTTCGGTGATACCCGGTAGGGCCGTTCACGCAAAGGAGGACGAGTTCCAGTGTCGATTGTATGAGCAACTGTGTTCGTTTGACTCAGTGCCTTCTGCGGAAGGTCGAACGAATCTCGAAATTCATGCAGAAGGCTGAGAAGCTGTTCGCGTTGATCCGGAGGAAGCTTGCTGTCGATGGAGCGGTTGAATATATCCGAGGAGATGTCATCCGGCGTAAAACGAGGTGTGACAGCGTTCAATTGAAGTTTTGAGCCAGTTTCGTGGGATTCAATGGGCACTATACAATTGTCGTCTACAGGGTGAACGTGGCCAAGCGTCTCGTGAGTATGTACGGTGAAGGGGCATAAGCTGGGGTTGCAAACGACAATTCCAGTCGCATCTTGATGAGTTGGCAGAAGAGCATATGGCAGAGACGTACCGTGGAGGCGAATGAAAACGTCGGATGGCGCGAACACGACGGTGGAACCAGAAAATTCAGTACGATAGACAGGGACAATGACGCCACTGAAAGGAGGAACGTCAGTGTCAGTGGCAACACGAAGCTTGCCAATGTGAGGTCGTTCGGTGTCAGTGGACGGGGCATCGGAAAACACCGAAAATTCCACCTGAGCGCGAGCGCTGTCAATGACGGCGTGGTGGCGCGACAAGAAATCCATCCGAGTATCACGTCGTGAGAACACGTGGCCAACACGAGAAATTCTATGTCATACAATACGTCTTGAATGATGGCTCTGGCCGTACGTGCTCCAACCGGTCGAACTTGTTGCGCACTCGCTGTACTCAGCGAAAACTCGGAAGGCGGTGTCGTTAGTTTTCGTATAGACGGTTTCAAGATTGCGATAGCAGGAGCACGTGGTGTACCCCAAGAAACTTCCGGTCACCTCATTTAATATTCTGCAACACCGAAGCGTAAAGCGTTTTTTTAACGTTTGTCAGAGTAAGGGAATACTCTTTTTCCACTTTCACATAAAAGAAAGGCGCTTATAGTTAAACACTAACACTTTTAGTGTTGTGTGTAGCTTTGAAGAATATTTAATTCAAATATTTTGCTAGACACAGGGAGAAAAGTGTTGAAGCTCTACGGGCTACTCGCCAAGGCTTTTGTTCCCCGCCAATCCTGCTAGCCTACGCCAGCGCAGGAAACCGGAAGCGGTCCAGGGCCTGTGTTAGCAAACAGTGAAACCCTCTATACAGCGGCAAAGTTTTCGGCTCATCACAGATATGGCAGCACCGGTGTCAACAAGCGCGAGAGTTCGTAAACCTTCGACAAACACTTCTATAACATTGGCGGGGGACAGGCGAGGACTTGTACAATGTGACGACGACGCAGCTCGTGCCTCCGGAGCTGCGGCAGTCAGTTTTCCGTCTCCAGGGGGTTCGGTCGGCGACGCAGGGGTGACAGAGAACGGCGCCGTGGTGAGGGTGAGCGACGGGGAGCGAATGATCGGTACTCGTGAGCAGGTTGGCTGTCTCGGTCGGCTGGTAGCGGGTCACGTTCAGCTGGTAGTCGGTCACGTTGAGGGGGCAGTTCTCGTCGCGCGTCGTACGGGGCCCGGAAAGAGTAGTTAGAATATCTCGGTACAGGCGGGGTCGCTGCGAAGCGCCGGCGACAGAAGCGCGCGACATGGCCTGGGTACCCGCATGCGTAGCAGATTGGGCGATTGTCAAGCGTGCGCCAGGGGTTTCCGTTATAGCACTGCTGTGTACCAGGAAATGACGTCGTTGGCGCTCGCACAGGTTGTGCAGTCGACACAGGTAGAGGTCGCGGTGGGGTAGCAGCAACGGCCGCATAACTCAGTGGCGCGGCGACAGGTGTTGGCTGAGAGGCGCACGGCAGTGCCTCGGAGACCTGCTGCTGTATAACCTGTCGGATGGCGGGCGCGACACGCTCAGTAGCGTGTTCAGTGGTTGGTAAGTACGACAAGCACGACAGTTGTCAAGCCACTTCCTCGCGCACATATCGTTTGATTTCCGACAGCAGTGTGTTGTGCTCACCACCGGTGGTCAACGCCGCGAGAGTGTTGTCTGTAGCCGCTGCTCGCCGCGCCAAGACCCGTTGTTTCCGCAGTTCGTCGAAACTCTGGCAGAGAGTGGCGACTTCAGACACGGTCCGCGGGTCCTTGGCCAGCAACATCTGAAAGGCGTCGTCGTCTATCCCCTTCAAGATGTGTTTGATCTTGTCTCCTTCACTCCTCGAAGAGTTAAGGCGCTTACACAAGTCCAGCACGTCTTTGATGTAACTTGTGAAGCCTTCTCCCTGCAGCTGTGCACGACCTCGAAGGCGCTGTTCAGCACGGAGCTTCCGTACCTCGTGGCGACCAAACACATCGGCAATGCGTTGCTTGAAGGCACTCCAAGTGGCGAATTCCGACTGGTGGTTGTGAAACCAGAGGCTTGCGACCTCTTTCAAGTAGAAGGACACATTGAAGTTTCGACGGATCGTCCCACTTGTTGCTCGCGCCCACCTTTTCCAATGTCGACAGCCAATCTTCAACGTCTTGTTCATCGGTGCCGTCAAAGAAAAGTGGATCGCGCAGGCGTAGCGCAGTGGGCACGATGACCATCGGAGGTTGGGCCGTGCCTTGCTGGGTGGTTTCGTCGGCCATTTCTGGGGGAGCGGGCAGTCTCCTGTTTCGGAGTTCCAGGTTGAGTACCCCGCATCTCCACCACTCTAGAACGAGGTTTATTGGCGACAAGTAGCACTTGAGAAGCAGGCTCAAGGACGCTGAAGGTGGGCGGCGAAAACCAACACAAGAATCACAGTCCAAACGCCAACAGCTCGTGCTCGGCTCTTTCAGCTAAGGTCGTGGCCCACTGCAGCATATGATCTTCTTCTTCCCTACACTTGTATAGTACATTTTGATGACCTATTGCGTACGTTAAGCGAACAGTAGTTTACATTTTAGATCCTAATATTTCACGCGTATTCTATCTTTCGATCACTGGCTACTTTGTCCTCAGGTATCGTTCTTCCTTCCGTGTTGCTTGTTTTTTGTGGGCAAAAGTTCACGTTCTGTTTAGCTAAACGCTTAGCCGGAGCTCTGCATGCTCAATTACTTATCGTGCCGTCAAAAGATGTCATTTGATCGAGGTCTTATCAAACCACTCCAAGTAGAGTTTCTTGATAGTTTCGTACTTAAGAATTAGTTATTGCCCATAGTGTACCGCACAAAAGGTTCGAAACTACTTGAATCGGTTGAATTTCGGACGTCAAGAAAATTTACCTATAGTGTTTCCTGTTGCAGTGGAGCTGGCCAATAACCAGATGGAGCGGGTACGGCTGCCCAGCAGCAGCCGTTCTCATGGTCGTGGCAGTAGTCTTCCGCGAACTCTTCAAGTTGGGGGTTGCGTTGTACGGGGGCCTGGGCGCAATAGCGGCGTTCTGTAAGTGAAAGTCATTTTCTCATTTCCCGTATCTTTTTTCCTTCAAACTGTTATTCTTTGTTTTGGTTTCACTGAACACAAAGAAAGTGTGCAGATATCATCGATGAGGATCGTCAGGGTGAGCAGATGACACTGGGTCTCTCAGAACGCTTTTATATTTTTCAGAATTGTGTCAACGCAGCACGTAATTTTGCATTACATCTTAGCATCGACACCATCAGGCATACTAATTTATCGGCGTGACTATATGCATTGATTTAAATGCTCCACAACAGTGGAAGGGATCGACAACCGGCCAGATCGTGTTGTTGGATCCCGATGGCAATGAAAAGACGCTGAATTATATTGATATAATCAAACACCATTTCTAGGATGATAAATATTTTCAATTTTTAATTGCGCTTAGAAGTTAGGGAAAGCCGGCATGTCGTGAAGCCTAGCGGAGGAACCTTGTTGCAGCAAGATGAAGTCCTTTCGTTTTGCTGCACGCAGTCTGATGATCGTACGCGTGGCAGAATGACCCCGGTATTCTAGAACGTCCCTCCACTCAACCCTTCACCTTGACTTGAGAAAGTCGACCAGAGCCCCGACCCTCGGCAAAATGAGTAACCACATATCAGCGATAATCTGCAGCAATTCTTGAGAAGCGCGGCGTCATTATCAGTCCAGCAGCGGCGCTATGCTCAGCTCGGTCAAGTGAAGGACGCAATTCGAGTCGAGGCTTGTTTGAGAATATGGGGGTGAGTGCTCAGAATTAGAGTACGTATATTTTATCATTCTTTGTTTTATTCTGTACTACTTACGAGGTAAAATGAGTTGACACCGAGCAGAGGCGTTCCCTTCGCGGCAACCGCTGATGCAACGGAGCCTGCGGCGCATGCGCTCCGAGTTTCCTGCTCCCCCCCCCCCCCCCGCCGCATCGGAGTATACGTACCACGCTAGATTGCGAGCGATTTGATCACAGAATTAAAATTTTAAGAAAAAAATTGGGGGACGCTTAAGCTTCGCCTTTAAGAGTTGAACGCCATAGCGATATCATGTTCCTAGTGCGCAGTTCGAACACTACGAGTGTTTAACAGAATGCGCGCACTAAGGTGTGTGCCTTATGTAATGGGTAGCATGCTTTAAACAAGGGCAATTCTGCGCGAGAAACTTTTTTCGAAGTTGCGATGCACCCACTACGTGGTCTTAAGGGCATACGCACAGTTATGTGTGTGCCTTTTGTAATGGGTAGCTCTCTTTAAACCACCAAGTCGTTATGATATTGACGTGGTGTGACGCCCGAAGGCAATGTACGCTTGTACCACGCAATATTACTGCGATATTACATCTCGACTGTGACACCTGTATACAGGACGCGTATTTTTGGGAAGCATGGAAGTTACTTTCAGTGCAGCTCCAAGCAGAGGCGTGGCTGTGTGGCAGAACACCTGCTTGCCACGCAGACGGCCTGGGTTCGATTCTCACTCGGACCCAATATTTTTATTATTTATTTTATTTGCAGCTTTTTCGATTTTTTCGGTCACGGACAAGATGATGATTTTTCGCTCACAACCAACGGCCCCGACGCCGACGGCGGAATTTCTGCGATACGAGCTCTTTAACGCTATCGCGTTAAAAATGGAGTATTCGGGGAGTATTTCTGCCGCACAACTATAACCGTCATCTACTATTGGTACTTCCCTTGCGTTATCACCGTGGTCCCGACGCTTCGTTATCGCGAACGGCGTGCGCGCTATCAGTGCGACACAACATTGTTGGTAGAAAAGTGGCGAGAGCAGGGTTTTCAAGCAAGCAAACGCGAGCAAGCCAGGTGGTTGTGTGGCATAACTGCTACTCGAACACTCGACTATTTTTAATAATTACAATTATACCGACCACGGTGGTCTAGTGGTTATGGTGCTCGACTGCTGACCCGGAGGTCGCGGAGTCAAATCCCGGCCGCGGGGGCCGCTGTTTTGATGAAGGCGAAAATGCTTGAGGCCCGCGTACTTACATTTAGGTGCACGTTAAAAGAACACTAGGTGTTCAAAATTTGCGGAGCCCTCCACTACGGTCTCTGTCATAATGAAATTGTTTTGGGACAGTAAACCCCAACAATTATTATCATGAGGATCAAGCAGCACATGAGCACTTGCGAGAAACAACTTGCAATCAGAGATAAAACCCGCCAGTAGTTTTGCCAGAATAATTGAAACACCATCATCATGCTGTACTATTACTCGTTTAGGGCAGGGGTTCTGAAACTTTTTAGCCTGCGTGTGTTGCAAGGTTCATTGCAAGGTTATTTCGCACCTAATTTTGAGGACAAATAAAAAAGAACTGCTTAGAGGACAAATGAGAGATTCCGGGTGCCGCTGCGTTGCATCTATAGATAATGGAGGGCCTAAAAATATATTTCTCTATTTTACGAACTTCACATATTAACAATATACACAATTCGAGTGCAGTCATCGCTTCGTTAAAGTGAGTTTCAACTATATATATATATATATATATATATATATATATATATATATATATATATATATATATATATATATATATATATACACACACATACAGTTGTTTAGAAGTATTGCTGTAGTTCATTTCTGCAGTCTGTGCGAGTTCTCTTACTCTGCCAATCTTTCGCGATGGTTCCTGCGAATATTCTCATTAACGCTAACCGAAAATATTGAAAATCAAGAATGGAAATATAAGCAGTAGAGATACATTTTTTATTCGTCCCATGACTAATCTCTAAAAACCTTTTTCTTCTTTTGCAGTTCATCTTGCGTTCGCGTGCTGTGAAATCGCCTTGAGCCTGTGCAACGCCGTGTTCTACGTTTCCTACACGTTGCCCATTCTGTGGGCGCCTTGGTGGAATCAGTAAATGTCCATCCATATTCACCTCATCTATTTATTTATTTAAAGTTAAAGTTATTTATTTATATAAAGTTTATTGTAACTTAAGAACTGGCTTGTTTCTTCCTCCGCTTGTTTATTCCTTCCTTTGACGCACACACACAGTGTCTTTGTATTAAATATTAAATGCAAGAATTGCGAAAACAAAGGTTACAAAAACCGCATTGGACAAAAGAAGAAAATCGATGCTCGTACGTAGGTTCCATTTACAAATTCCAGGCTTCCGAAAGCAAGAAAGGGCTCGTGAAGCGTTAAAGGCACTTCGTTTATTTTTTTTAACCGAAAAGCAGCTCAGAAGTGTGCAGGTCGCGCATCTATTGCGCTTAATATCTACTGGGGGTTTTACGTCCTAAAAGCATGACATGTAAAATAGGGGGCTCTGAAAATTACGACCACCAGGGGTTCTTTCAACCACCTGGGTTTCTGTATACGTATATATACGAGTACTATATACGTGTGTCTAAATCGCACACAAGCCTCTTGCATTTTGCCGTTACCGAAATGCGGCCGCCGCGGTCGGGATTCAATCGCCGAACCTCCGACCCGACCTCCGGGTCAGCATTCAGGTACCGTAACCAACAGGCCACTGCTGTAGGTACATAGATTACACTGTACGAAGCGGAAATGAAATTTCCTTTACGTCTGGTTTGATAATTTCCTGTTATTTTATCTCCATTGTTCGTAGTGGCGGTGTTCATGTGCAGCCTGTTCTTGTTTTGTTCACCTCTAACTGTGGCTCACACCCACAGTGGGGGATCGGCGAGGAGTTGTGGATATGTAAATCTGTGGATCTGCCTTCAATAAATCAGTTGTCAGTTCCCACCTGTGTTCGTCTTCTATTCTGTTGTCCCGTTTAGACGCAATATTTACTATGATATATCGTATGGACGACTGTAATGCGTAGCAGTAACGTATTCAAGCAGCACGTCTGTTATAGGTTAGGTTTAGGCATGCTTTAACAGCCGAGCTGCTTAAGCTGGAGGTAAGGCCGTCGATGTCGGCACAAAACTCGCGGGTGTGCGCCACAAAAAGCAGGTATGCGCCAAGCAGCTCCTAGAATCGAATAGCCATATAGCAAGGACGTTGGAAAGGGACAGGTCTGGGCAGAGATACTCAGAAAAGCATTCCGGAATACAGATATCGAAATACATGAACTGGAAGCCTAAAATACAGATACTGAGATACTTCTGCCTTTAACGTAACGGGATATTTCGGAGATACTTTTGCAATAAGACGAAAAAAGTATTCCGGAATACAGTTACAGCGATACAGATACTGGAATACTTTTTTTTTTGAAGGATGCTCATACTACGCAAAGACATTAGTGCAGCGTAATGTTGTAATTAGAGTTGCAGCGCATCGAAACGTTCAGCTGATTTATTAAATGCGAAGCATTTCTTAGCGAACCTCTGGCACTTTGGGCGTTTCTATCTACGTATCTATCTATCTATCTATCTATCTAGCCGCCTACGTCTGGGTGCTCTCATGATCGCCTCCTAAACTTGGTGTAGACCAAAATTTGCATGGGAGGGTAAGAGTATTTGACGAATATGATTGCCGGTTCAGAACATCAATAACATTAAAATCCTGTCGCGTACGTCGTCAAACCCTTTCCACTAGACACGTGTGGCACATACCCGTTTACCACGGGCCGCGGGGTACGGGTATGCGCCACAGGTGATTGACAGTTTATATCTACCAAGGAACAGCGAGGACAGACATTGGTAACTTAAATGCTCGATCGTTAAGGAAAACCAACATCGGCAGCGCTGACTCAACGAATGGAAAGAATGAAAATTAGGATCCCAGCCGGAATCGAACCCAAGCATTCTGCTCCGCAATCAGATATTCTACCACTGAGCCACGCCAGGTTTATAAACTGGTTTGGAAAAACAGCATACGCAGGCGTTATATCGGTGCAACGTCAATTGTGCTTGTCGTGCTGGCTCTCTAATTTTATACGAACGCAATAAACACTACATGATAATGCTACGATGTGTACTCCTACGACGCAGGCGTCATATCAAATTAACGTCTGTAGTTCCTGTGTTGACTCCGCTTTTATAGCAGTCTAATAAACATTACGTTTGTATTCCTATGATTGACCAAGATATATTGAAGCATTCCTCGACCCCAGAGGAATACATTAACGAAAGTTACATATGATACCCCCATCACCGCACCGTAAAGTGCACTTCGTCCGCCAGAACGACGCAGTCTCATCTTCATTTCTTACGAGGCTGGGCGATGGCCTCATGCTGACCGAGGATGATGCCAGATTGATTGACAGCCGCTTTGTGGATTAGGCTACGTAGGCCACATACGCCCAGGTAGCCTACGAATACGACAAACACCAGCCACTGAGGTTGGTCTGCGTAGCACTATCTAGGCCTACCAGCCTCGACGGCCTATAACTCACCAACGCGAAGGGTGGCTTCAGGTTCCGACATGTCGCCGGCTCTGTCGACAGACAATTTGTCGACGAAATGACCGAGGCATCCACGAATTCCAACAGCTCTACTATACCACATACTTCACTACACATGAACCCCTCGTCACCACGATCACGACCGGATACTATAACAAGTCATGACCAGCTGCTGGTGCTCACTGATCACGGCGATGACGCCCTTGTTCAAGAACTGTCAAAAACTTCTTCCACACATGCACACGGGTTCGTGAAACGTGCGTGTGTTCCGGGACACGTATAAGCACTACATATCACCTTAACGATTCTGGTGTTGGTAATACCCACGTTGCCATTGGCAGCGTTACCCAACCGTAAACAAGTGGTTATATAACACACATGCGGCTCTTCAGCATATATATGTGTGCGCATAAAATTTATACAAATATTTAGTATCATTTTGTAACGTGTCGCTCACTAAAAAAAGTTACGCCAGTCACCTACCCGCCGCATGCTTCGCATAACATCGACTCCCATGGTACTTGGGATCTGCCGAATTTTTTATTACAGTACCCTCAGCGCCATTAAGACATTGCAGGGGAGGGGGTGGACAAAGTACATAATTAGCAATAATGACATAATTACAAGTATTAATTCCAATAAAAATACACTATTTCACAGCAACAGTAACAAGCACTGAACACCGAAATCGACATACTTGGCGAACAAACTAAGCTGTACTAGAAATAGCACACTTTAAGCAAATCACTCGAATCACTAATGAACACCAGTGAATTGAGAAAAAGCACACATTTATTTTGAAGATCTGCTTTGCTGAGAAGGTGGCTGCGTAGGCTTCTCAAATAGGCTGCCTTCTAACAGCGTCGTTTCAGCCTAAGCACACGACTCACGAAAGAAAAAAAGTCTGTCTACCGCTGAAGGCGAGCAGGAATTCGTGTTATAGTGAATAAATATCGCCTTCATAGCCGGATTACCCTGCAGCGTGGCGATATCTCTTCTCGGGTCATCCAGCTACCGAAACACTTCCGCCCTCACTTGGGTTGTTCTGAATGTTAAGAATCCGAAGTCTGTCACCATCTTCGGAATCCTAAGCCGTCTGAACCTGTCGGCTTCAATGAAGCTGTCACCATCACCGAAGCTACCAGCACCCATTTTAGAAAGCCGCAACAGGCGAAGTCGGCTCCGGCGGTGGGGGAGCCTGCTACCAAAAAAGACCGTTTCACGCATGTAATCAATTAGGAACGCACCCTGACATTGGAGAGGTGGCTGAAAGCGCGTCAAAGATAGCCATCTTCTAGTCACTTCCGCCGCGACTACGGGAACTACTTTTGAAGTGCCGCCGCTTTGAGAACTGAATGCACGCGAAGCATTGCAAAGCCTGTTCCAAGCCGGTATCCGCGCGGGGGGTCGCGAAGTAATAGCTTGCCACCCGAAAAAAATTAGGCGTGCTGCACTGACCTTGAGAGACGGTGACTTTTGTCGGCAGAGGCCGACAACACTGCCACCGCGATTCTGCCGTCTGCGGCGTCGCGCGCTTTACCACATGGACCATTCTGTGCTTGAGCGGAAACCATCGCCGCCCTATCTGTCGGCGACCGGCGGCGCCTTTGCTGCTTGTCTTGGCACAAAAATGAAAAAAAAACGCCATTCCCCCATTGGAAACACGCCTCAACTCATTTCCTACACAAAAAAGCAATGTAACGAGATACCCGTGTCGAGCATAGTATCGCGATACAGGCGTTACATCGTAAATGTATTTTACCAGTGAGATACAAATGCATTTTTCAAATGTATCTCGATACAGAAATACAGATACTCAAAAGTATCTCTAAAATACTATCGCGATACTCTTGTATCGCGATACTGCCCAGCTTTGGAAAGGGAGGTGCGGGTGAGGCGCAGAAAAAGGTGGAGAGGAGAGAGCAAAGAAAGGAAATCGAAGGTGAGTGATTTGAGAGTGAGAAGGGGAGAGAGTGAGGCACAGCACAGTAGAGTGCACTCGAGGAAAAATGGTGTCCTTTGGCTATTTTTTTTTGCTACACGTGTGATCCTCATATGTATAACTCTCTTCAGAGAGACAACGCCAACTGTCTTGAGGAGAGTACTACGCCCCCCGACTCTCCTAAAGATAATCAATGTGTTCTCTAAAGAGAACGAAAAAACGGGAATCATGTATAACTCTCTAAAGAGAGTTATACATGTGGGTGTCACAATGTCTAGCAAAAAGGGGTCAAAAGATATCTTTTTCTTCATGGAATGCTTAAACCTTTAGTAGAGTATAGCAAATGTTGCAAAAAAGTGAGAGTGAGGAGGAGGGAAAGCAAGAGGGGTCAGCCACCAGCTCGGCACCACTAATGTGTAGCTGTCCGAATTTTCTTTTATTACATCCTTTGAGATGCCACCTAGGAACTCTGTAAATATGTAAATCAATACCTCTTTCAACGCACGTTATGTCAACATCTTTGGCAGGAAAAATAAAGTGAAAATACGTGATGCCGTTCAGGCTCTGTTCTCACGAAGGCACTGCTTCACTTGTTTTATACCACTGCCACACGGTCTTCGCGACACTGCAGGTATCTGGGACAAAAGGCACCCTTAATCAGGACGCCAACAGTTGAAACGCTCTATTCACTAGGAACCGTAGAAAAGATAAAGGTAGTCAGGTCTGCAATAAACAGACTGAAATCTCAGCGAAGAAAAATTACACTTTTGTGTGGTTCGCGGGAAGCACCACGTCGAAGGACTCGTCAAACGTGGTAGTAAGGGAACGTATCAACATCACACGAAGTGTAAAATAAAGTTAAATGAGGGCAGATTTATTTGCAGGAGGTTCAGTTCATCCAACGCCATTGCTTTGGATGGCAATTTAGGTACGCGCGTGGTACTATAAATATTCGTGTAAACAAGCGTGGCAATATGAATAGCAGGAACAAGTGGTGTACACAATTGAGTACAGCCGCCGAAATTTTTCACTAGCGTGCGTGAGCAGCGATTTTTCTGTATGCCAACGGCGTAAGATGGAGGCAATTAGCAATTATGTCAAGGGGCTTCGTGTACATGCTCATGATGGCGCTCTCAGCTCTGCTAGACTGCGGTTGTGCCACTAGGCTGATCTGTGATTACAAAAGTTCATAGTTTACGCCCGTACTTGTTGCCGTTACATGCGTCAGCAGATGTCACGCTGTCAGTACAAGCTCCGCTTTAATATCCCGTGTTTCCTCGGTAGGACATCTGGGTAACGGGCATGTTCCAATAGTTCTCCTCCTTGGGAGGGCTGTTTTCGGTTTCATCCTTGATTTACTTGAAGCTGTAGGCCTTGAAGGACGGCTTCATTAAGCCCTTATATGCCTGATCAAACGCGAAAATTGACCGGCGTCCCGCGTCGCCGTCCACACGAGTGGCGAAAGAAAATCATCGCCACGTGATGACGTCACCATATGATGTCATCATGGCGTCACAGAGCGCCAAAGTTCGTGACGTCATTATACGCCATAGTGACGTAACAGTGACGTCTTCACATGCATCTTAGCTTGGTCAACGGTGGGCCTATCACGGATGCAGTGCAAAACGATGTGAGGTGCTTCCGAACCTGGAGGCAATGCAAAAACCTTAGGTGCAGCAAGCTTTCGGAGGGGGGCGGCGTAGGAATGATACATAGACTGAGCACAAAAACAGTGTGGGTTGCGCCTTCCAATCGTCTTCGGTGTGGGCATAAGGGACCCTGTGATTTTTGTTTATAGCGAATTGACATTTTGGAATGTAAGCGTCTCTAGCGTACAGTTTGAAAACACCTGTAAGTTGGCTATCCCGTTTCCAGACTGTTTTTCTAGCTCTAAGCATGTTCACCCCTCCACATTCAACGAATTTGCAGGAGCACCACAAGGGTTTTTCGAAACACACTACAAAAATTCCACGCCAGCTCACTGTGAGTTCCCCTATGTAATAAGAGAGCAGGAGAAATGAAAGGAAGCAAACGCAAGGATCAGTGGTGAATGGGAAAAAAATTGAAAGACACTTTGCGTAAATTCCAAAGCGTGTTCTGTAAAAGCTTGTGGCCATTCGACTGATTTTGCCATACCGACGGACGCCGCTGCCGCGTTACGCAACAGTTGCGCAACGCGCGTTGGTAGGAGAAACGCGCAACTATTGCTATGAGCCGCTATGCCATCACGTGATTGCCGAGAGGGTGTGAGGGGGAGAGGCCACAGCTGCCAATGTGCCAGGGTACGGAAGGACGGTCAGCACGAGTATATGAGATATTAATGGCTTTCGCCTTAAAATTTCGGGCAGTGCAAAGCACGGACGGACGGTCACCGCTAGTATGAGACAGTAAAGGCTTTCGCCTTAAATTTCCGGGCAGTTTGCACGAAGTCGGGCAAAGCTCTGCACTGCGAAGCACGGACGCGTGCCGCTTGTACTCCCCGTTGACCGACACGTCTAACTTTGAGAGGGAGAGAGAGAGATAGATAGATAGATAGATAGATAGATAGATAGATAGATAGATAGATAGATAGATAGATAGATAGATAGATAGATAGATAGATAGATAGATAGATAGATAGATAGATAGATAGATAGATAGATAGATAGATAGATAGATAGATAGATAACTTTATTGTACACCGAGGGAGGAGAGACGGGTTTTACCCCGACGCCCCTGCGGGCCGCTCCCACGTTGGAACAGGCAGGGAGTACCTGCCTGCGGCGTCGTGGGGCCCTTGGAATGCCCGAAGCTGACGGTGACGATCCGTACTTTTGATGGCGGAATAAAACCCATGTCTTGGGATGATTTGCGCCTTGAGTTCCTTGGGTATGTGGGGGCAGTCCCACATCATGTGCTCAAATGTACACACACACCCACAGTCCGGGCAGTCAGGAGATATATCCATATAAATAGATACATTAGCTGGACAAGGGTAAACCCCTGTCTGTAGTAGTCTGAGCGTAACTTCTTGTCCTCTGGTAAGATGCGAATGGGGTGGAGGAAAGACCCTACGACTCAGACGATAATGTGAAGTGACTTCGTTAAATGTCGCTAGAACGTCCCGCGACCCTCGATCAGCCGCACCCCCATCCAAAGGATCGGCCCCGGGCGGGGCGGAGCGGTCCAACGTGCCAGGGCCGTGAAGCCCCGCGCGGAAGGCAAGTCCTCGCGCCCGGGCGTGGGCCAATTCGTTGGAGTTGGTGATGCCGCTGATCGTGGAGCCCATATGGGCCGGGAACCAAATGATCTCGTGTGGAGTGATGGTCCTACCTCTGACAATCCTAGCAACAGGTGGGGAGACCCTGCCAGAGGCAAAGGCTCTAACCGCCGAACGGGAATCAGAATAGATCTGAACACGGGATGAGTCCAAAAGCCCTAGTGCGATGGATACCTGTTCAGCTATTGCCGGGGAGGTTGCCTTGACAGAGCATGCCGACATTACTGTACCTCGCTCAGAGACCGCAACGGCCACATAACGAGAAGCCACCAAGAGAAGCTGCGCGTGCGGATAGAGAGAGAGAGAAAAAAACTTTTAATTTCGAAACCCAAGTCCGGGTCTGAGCTCTAGGATGAGGCTTTACTGATCTCCCCTAAGATGGTTAGTATTGGCCTCGAGGAGTTACGGAGTCGCCCTCTATCGGACGCGCCTCGATTGCGTGCTAGGCAGGATGCCGCCGGCGCGCTCCCCATAGGTTTTGCTGTCGGCGCTCTACAAAAACACCTCGCGGGAGCCCTCCAGGGCATTTCTGTAAGTACTTTCGAAATGAACTGTGTTCTTTACTGTCAAGATAATCATTTTCGACGAACTGAAAGCACAAGATAGTCTACAGTCGCTGTCTCTTTGCAGAAAACCGAGCACCCGCTTCACGCTGTCACCGCGTTGCAGACCCCTGAACCGGCTTCTTACGTGAAAGGTAGTCATTCGCTGAGTGCAAACTATGTGAAATATCTCGTCAGAGTAGACTGCCTGTATAACCAAACGGAGCATAACAGAAAGAAGCCTCAAGCCAGCGATCGCACGGGTTCGCGACGACTGACGGTGCCTCTACATGTATGAGCGTCTGCATGTATGTTCGTACTGCTGGTTTCGCTTTTGCTACGAGCGCGTTTTGGCACCGCGCTGTGAACTTTAGGCAGCAAAACATGAGAATTTGTGAGTAAACAAACAACTACTGTTGGGCGGACGCTATCAGAGCAGTTCAAAAACTATTTCCTTACAACTGCGACTTCGGTGCGCATGACAACTTTGTGATCTGCCGTCCCGACGATTCAGTGTTTTTTTTTCTCTTTCGGTCTAAATTCTGGTACGTTTCAATGTCATTTGACAAGTTGTCTCGCACTGCGTGTTGATCGGTCTTCGCAGCGGGCAAATGCCGCTGCTTCTGTTTCTTTATTCAGCGCATTCGTTTCGTTTGGTGCTCACACAAAACGTGAGCAAATGCGACGCCTTTTTTTTAATGCTCCTCATTATTGTTCCGTTTGCATTCCAGTGAACTTGCCGCTCTCTGTGATCAACAAATTCATAGACCAAAGCTTCACCACTTCGAGATTGCTGGTGGAAGGAGAACCAGTCTACGAGACCGAGCATGTAGTAGCATGCGACGCCTAGGAAAAGAAAGAAAATACAGTAACGCGGGAGAATCAGTACATCGACTGACAAGAAGAAGATGGCTTTCGCCTTCTAGTCATCTTTAACGAATGCATAAGGGACCCTGTGCGTTTTTTAATTCAACGTATCTAAACAATGACTTGTGCATCTGCAGCCGATTTTGTGGACGCTGAGCACGGGGCCGACGATCAAGAGGTCGCATTGGAGGGTTCTGAGATGGCATCGCACGTGGTAAAATGTAGCGCTTTTACCATCCTGTGGCAGATAAGCATCATTTGCCGGCGGGAAGCGCGCGCGAGCCATCGTCTCAGTGCGCGCTGTCTGCTACTCACCGAACATCACAGGCCCGACGCAGTAACAAAAGTCTTCATCGCGGAAGTGCTTGTTGCACAGAAGACTCGTAGCGGATGGCTACTTGCCGGTTCTTAGCTCTACAACCCATGCTTCACGCTGTTTCTTGTCCCGCGGTTACCAGTGCAGGCTGACACTGGGCTCCTTTGCGTAAGCGCGGCGCTGCGGCACCGAGCGGTAGAGCCCCATGTTCGTCGCCTTCGGAGGCAGCCACTCTATTAAAATGGTTTCAATTGAGTAGAAAATGAGAGAAAACTTCCGATTTTGAACAGACCGCAGCGCATGTGGGACTTGAAACTCGTTTTCAAAGCACGCGGCAGTGCGCCACAAGCAGCCGACGCGGCCGCGGAGACCACGTGATCCTGCCAAGTACGTCACGCCGACGGTGGCGCCGGCGTTTCCAGTGGTGGGCCTCGAGGCCAATATGGTTAAGGAGAGTTGCCCACGAGGAGGTGGTTTCGCCCAGATTCGCAACCCAGGCCTCCCATGTAAGTAGGTTAGAGCAGAGTGAATGGCGTTGTGGTGTGTTGGCTCTGGAGCAGTGCCAGTATGTGTGGGATAGAGTCGGCATGGAACCGCACACTTGGCAAAGAGGGGTATTCGGGGCTTGTTGTATATTATGCAGTGTGAAGTCATTCGGTAGAGAGTGTGTTTGGGCTTGTCTCAAGAGCCCGGTTTCTTTTCTCGAAAAAGCCTCCGGCGGTCTCGGAAGCTCTCTTCGGGCTATTTGGAGGGATTTCAGGCGGGCCCTTCGTTCCTTATGGCGTTCTGCGCGGTCCACTATCGGCAGAAATATGTCAGGCCAACCCTGGGAGGTATGTGAACACCAGGGTGTTGAGGCCTCACCGTGGGTCCGGGAGTTGCATAGGGAAGAACAGTCACCTGGCGTCCATTCAAGGTGGACACACATACCGGGATTATGATGTCCATAAGAAGCGAGCTCAGCCAGTACGTTTGGAGGGTGTTGGTTCTGGAGGAAGGCCCGTAGGGCTGCCTGTGAGTCTGTCCTGACCGTAAGTTCTTGAGAGGCGTGCTCATGCTGCGTGATGGCATTCTAACTTCGAGATACGCGGCTTTCTTCTCGGCAGTACGCAGCCAGGCTTTGCACATTCGTCCCGAGATTTTTGAGTGGCTCCTCTCGCATGTGACGCCAATGCGGGGACTTGGGTGCTGCTTTTCGCACGCTCGCTCGCTACGTGAAGGCTGCTCGATGGTCCCGGCCAGTCTGTCCTGCTCGAGTTATTGAAACATTAGCGGGCAAGATGATAAAACAATTTGTACTGAATGTTGAAGCAAAATTTCCCGCGATATCGAGCGGAGTTGCCGTCAGGAGCACCTTCAGTGTCGATTGCTCGTGGTGTCGTCTGCTAGCCATCAATGTGCACATCTGCGTGTGTGGCAAGGATTTCTTTTCCGGACTGTTCCATGGCCGTGGCGCACTCAAAGTGACTTTCCGGCCTGTTCTCGAACACTGACTTGAGCTTTTCGGCTTTGGCTTCGGTGTTGGCGTTGTAGCGCAATGTATGTATAAGCTTTCTGCACGTGTTCGGTTGGCAACCGTGTTCCTTTGGTTCAGTTCCGTTGTTCGGAGGGTTAAGCGCATGAGAAACGACGTGTGCTGTCATTCAAATAAACTAAGTGATCGTTACTAACAACAACATTTGATTAGATCCGTTTTCAGCAGCTGCTGTCTAAGCGTCGTAAGTACTTAAAGGGACTGTCTACCGCTCGGAAAAATTTTTTTGATTGCGGTGAAAATGAGAAGATTGTTCGTCACATCGGCGGCAACAAGCGCGCTTTCGTCCCATAAAAAATAATTATAATTTTAATCTGATGTTGAAAACCGTGAAAGAATGACCGCTAGCGTCACCCAACAGCAAAGTGGTCGCAATTCCAGCAATCTATAGGTGTGACAGACTATCCACGCAGGTGGACTTATTTTGCTTAAAAACAAAGATGTAGAACTTGAGAGCGTGTTTTCCGCTCTTGAAACAGCTTTCGATTGCGTCAAAAAGTAATTTTTGCTGCTTTTTTTTTATCTCACGCGTCGAAAAAGACGCCTGGCGGCGCTGCCGACGCCGCCGCTTTCGAGTTCGTCTGCTTCAACACCCCGCGCTGGTTGTACCGTTACGCTCACACTCTAGTTACGCTGCACTGTCGTTATAGGATGTCTCGCGCGTGCTGCACTGTGAAGGCATGCATTTATCACCGCTACATCAGTACAGGAGTTTCATTACATCGTTTGCCTGCAAGACCGTTACAGAAACGTCTGTGGGAAGATGCCCTCGGGTACAGTTTGTCCTCTTACAGCCGAGTGTGTTCCAATCACTTTCTCGCTTCGGACTACCAAGCGCCTTGTGCACACAAGAGAAGGCTTCGAAAGCGGCTCAAGAGTACAGCTGTTCCTTATGTTCGGCTGCACGTCACGAAAAGCAAGGTACGATACTTGAGAATGTTTCATGCGGTAATGTACGTATACCGTACATTTAAATACCGGCATCCTTGCCATTGACGTTCACATCGATGTAGGCCACCCTTAGGACGACGGTGTCGAGGCAAAGTTTACTGAAGTCGTCCTCCAACGTGACGCAGAGCTTGTCACTACGTATAACGGGGACGTCCCAACAGCATACGCACTCTATTGCCGTGGGCATTGCAGTGCAGCGTTTGCAACGACACCTGCGTGACAGGTTTGCATGAATTAGAACCCATTCGTTCAGTGCCTACTTACCAGTCGACATTTCCAAGGCGCCCAGCTTGCGGTGACGGAGGCCTGTCAAAGTCTGGGTCATCGCTTGTGCTGGCTCTACTCGAAGAATCATCGCGGTCCGGTGCGTCGACGTAGGGGTCTAAGTTTTGTTCCCTCATGCGTTCCAATATTCTGTTTTCTAATTCGCTTACGTTTCCCAACGGCATGTCTCGTCTCTTGATACGGTCTGCTACAGCGCCGACAGCGCCAAAAGCGCTGTTTTGTTTTTTCCGGGTCGACTTGGCTTGGATTGCAGCAGCAGTGCTAAAATAAACGCATAGACTGCAATGATAGCAAAACGAGTGTTCTGTAATTGTATAATAAGGCTTCATTTAACCGATGGCGCGCTTAAAACGACTGTTACATTCATTGCATTAGTGTTCAGCGAAAATAAATAAATCCTACAGAAATGACATGTGCTTTCGGTTTTAAGTTTTACCGGCACTACAATCGTCAACGCGTCCACCAACCTGTGTTGTGGGGCGTATTCACACCAATGAAAGAAGACCGAACGCAGATAGAAAAATTCTGTTTTAAAATTTTATGCCCACTTTCCAGAGAAACCGCTGCAAGGTTGGACACTTCAGACGGTATGCTTTCGATTGCGGTACAAAACAGAAAAGCGATGAAGGACGGTAGGCAGTCCCTTTAAAATTTAAAGAAGTATGAAGATTGAGAGCACGAGGAAGAAGGGCGTGCACGACTGTGATATGAAATATTGACAGCTTGTGCGGAGTTCCTTTATGCAACATGTTATATCCCCTATGTTAATAAATCGACATTTTCTGACTCGTTTACGATCGTGTGAAAGTATGCTGAACAGAATAAGTGCAATTCTACTAACTTAGTGTAATGCAAAGCTTTCGCACTGGAAAGTCGAAATAAGATGTACATATCCAGCTTTTGTGGACACATCACAGCCAGCGCCCCTGGGGGCCCCGGCGCGAAGCTAGCGCGTTTTCAGCGGAACTGGCGAGTTTTTCCCGAATAATTAAGTGTAGAGGGTGAATGTTGAAAAACGCAGACCATAGAGCGCTTCTGGGAACCTAAACGCACGAGAGCACTGCAGCGATCATGTTGCAGTAAGCTTCAATTTTGTTGCCAGAGCAGTTAAAGATTGTACAATGGGAGTCTATGGAAACGGCGAAAAATGTGGCCTGTTTTTCGAGACAAAAACGGTCACTGTCGTAAAACTAAGCAAGTTATGTTAATGGTCAGGAAATCACATGTAGTCCTGACGCTCAGCTTTCGTTTGAAGCCATTCTCAACTTGCCGCAATTGACATAACATTGTTCCCTAACGCGTTTTTTGAAGCGCGGTCGTTCAAATGTTTGTGGTAAATATATAAACCCTTGCTTACCACAGGCGACAAGGCGTCCACCGTGGCCGAGCGAGCTCATCGCTCAAGTGCAGAGCGCGGCCTCACCGCGCCGTCATCGGTTCGATTCCTGGCGACGGATAAGCATTTTTTAGGGGCGAAGCTCCTTAAAGCGGCACCCGTTCGTCCCTCGTAGTCGTAGTGCGTAACCAGTCGTAACGCTAGTACCAGATCTTGACCTCCAAGGTGGTGCCGGTGGGAGATTTTTCCTGTTGCGTTGTTGAACAATAAAAAATTCGCAGCGTGCGCGTTAACTAAAAGCCGAATTCTTCTGTCTATCATTCCCCATTAGCAGCCATTGGCATGTTCCAGTAGGAAACGTTCGTAGAAGTGTAAGTGTTAGCAAAAAGCCGACTTCTTCTGTCTCTCATTCCCATTAGCAGGCATTGTTTACCTCCAAGGTAGTGCCTGGTGAGATTTCTCCTGTGCGTGATTAAGCAATAAAAATTTTGTTCAAAACGCTGTTGATTGATGAAATAAACCAACGAAAGACGCCAGATGTTTTCTAAAAGCGAAACGAAAGACGGCCAGATGTTTTTAAAGCAAAACGAAAAGACGCCAGCTGCTTAACGAAAGACGCCAGATGTTTTCTAAAGCAATGGTTTTATAAACAATGAAAATTCACAGCGTACATGTAAAATTAAAATGAGCTGCAAGTAGTCATAACTCTCATCGAACCTTTAGTATAAACGCGCCCGATCTCACGTCGGTGATGATGTACTGGGCAGAATTCACGGAAGATTCACGGTTTACCGATGAACCTCCGCAGCTTCGCTCACTTATCATCATTCACTCCGTGGATATGCTATTATTTTTTTTCAGCCCGTGACTTAGTTCCACAGCTTCGCACAGGATGTCGCCGTCGAAACAAAAAAAAGAGCCTTCGTTTCGGTTTCGGTTCTTGACTGCAATCTTGAGCTGCCCTTTTTTTTCTCTTTACTATATAAGTTTTTTTGTGTATGTTTAAACACTCCACGCGTATCACATCGTTCACATCTACGTTTGTAATTCTTACTTTATGCTTTTATAAACGTCCTAAGGAACAGAACGCCCGATCAAGTGAAGGTAAACAAAGCTCTATTGAACTTTTGTACGCGTATTGTGGTGGAAACTTATTTCTCCCTTCTCATGATGCCGTTACGATCTTCTCAGGTAGCTACAATTCAGCAACGCGAAGGAAGCGAACTAAGCTTAGACAAGCAAGGCATAGTAATTAAATGGCAAAGTTAGACTTTTTTGCAGTTGCTTTTTACTTTAGGGCTAACGCAAGTGTTTGTCGTAACCTCAACGAACGAAGGGGAATTTTTCGAGGGATTCTTTTTTCTTTTGTTAGACGCTACTAATGAAACCAACAGATAATTAAGCCAATCATAGAATAGGAAAAATTATTTGTTCTTTTTCAAACAGCAGTGCAATGATTTCGCCCTAACTTAAAAATCGCTATCTCGACAAGCATCAGCGGACGGCTCATATACCCTTCTACATGCTGCGCTCTCAACTCGAAGAGACTGTGCGAAATCCCCTTTCCTACCTGGAGTGGCTCTGTTCTCTTACAGCGCCATTTTGTAGAGTTACGCGAGACTGGATCTAGAAGAGTTAGCTGCCAGCTTTACTTCATTTGTTGCTATCGCACTCATTGCGTCGTCCTTGCGGTGAAACTGGGATTTTTATTCATCTCTTGTCATATCTATCGCCCTACGTGAACAGAAAAAAACCAGCATGCCTTCTCTTTAACATCACAAAGCACTGTGCGCTGCATCGGATAGGTCCGTGTGATATGACGTGTGTGAATCAAAGCTTTCGGGAAGTCCAGGGACTGGTGCTCCCAGTTACAAAACGAAAATCCTGTGATTCAGCAGCTTTACGCACGCACTCGCAGCCCACCTCAACGTACCGCAATAAGATGCCGTTTTAAACATCTGTAAATGAAAATGTGCGCAGCATGTACCGGTTGCGCAAGGCTCGAACCGAAAGCGGAGCTAGCGTTCGACCTAGCTTCTTCTAAGGTTTTGCTAGTAATACCAAGCTGTTGCTAGATGTGTAAAGTTTTTGCTAGTATAGTATTAGGATATGGCTAGGCTTGGATAATGTATTCTTCTCAGGTTTCGGTCGGTTCCCCAGACTACGCACTTGTTGCGTGGTTTTGAAGGGGAAATGTCGCGTCACTAGTAGTTACGTGACGGGATTTTTGTTACGTGAGAGAGAAAGTACATGTTTATTAGAGTCCAGTGCAGACGCTGAGGTTGCCCCGCGTCACCCGGTTCTTCCGAAGTTTTTGGCGCCAACAAATCACGTCAATAGTTACGTGACGTTACGGGAATTTAGTGGCGAGACTAATTACGTGATTTTACGTGATTTTTAGTCACGTGGCTAGTTGTTACGTGATTGTAGTCACATAAGTAGATGTGCGATGTTACGTGATTTTGGTCACGCGACTATTGCAGGCCTGGTGTACAAAAAATTGTAGTCGCAGGAAACAATAACCCAACATCGATATCACATATATTTTACGATCACGAGAAATTCACTTTCGTTGCTCGAAAGAGCAAGCGAAGCTGCACTCATGCACCATTTTATCACGTTCCAAATTTTTTGGGCTTCTACGATTTTTTCAGGAATTTTTTGTATGCTTCATTTGCTCTATTCTTTTTTCTTTCCTGGTGAAGAGCGCATATATATTGCTGTAAGTTTGAAAATATAGTCAGTTGTAAGTTCAGCGCTGTGTGTGTTTTCCAATGTTGTCCTCGTTCCTTGCGCTGTGAAACATGGAAATATGGTCTACAGCGCATTTTTGCAAACAGAAAGCAGCTGTTTTCACTTTTGCATTCTGTTCCTGCTCTTTGGAAGGTGGGGACACCTGCAAGGAGCGTTGGAAGGAGATTTTGACCGTAGTATCTTTATAATAGCTATCGTATCACGGGCTTCCCGCCGCGCAGTGTGGCTGAATGGGTTGATCATCCGTGCTGGCTGTTCGCGCGCAATCGCTGGCGCCTGGGTTTGAATCCCAATGCGGTTTTTTTTTCTTTTTGTCTCTCTCAGAATTGCTTATGTTTGCTGCGGTGGTACATCAGTTACGGTGCTCGGCTGCTGACCCAAAGGGCACAGGTTTGAGGGGGGCTCCAGGATTTTTGAACAAGCCGAAAATGCTAGAGGCTCGTGTAGTTGGTTTTAGATGCACGTTACGAACCTGAAGTGGTCGAAATTTCTGCAGCCCTCCTCTACGGCACGCCTCATAAACATGGATTGGGCACGTAGAACTCCAGCAATTATTATTACTAGAACAACGCTGCTGAAGATTTAGTTGCTTGTGTTTTCGCTGGAGCATTGCAACCAAGATATTTGTTGCAGTTTCGGTTTCCCTTTTGGAAATGGAGCAAGTAAACTTCTAATGTTTTATTTTTTATTACCACGCAACCCATTACTTAATAACGAAGAAAAGGAACCCAGATTTTAGTTAACCTCAACCATAAGAAGGCAATACAAAACGAAACCAAGGCAAGCATGAGGGCAGCCATTTGTAATATAAAGAAGCGTTTTAAAGAAGTACTCTACTATTAGAGACGACGCAGAATAGTAATAGGAGAACCAACGCAAAGCTTGTATTGTTGAATCGTCGCCTTTTCTCTACGGGAGCAGCGTTCTCTGCTTCTGCAAGTAGTGCTGCTCTTTTGCATTATATTTGCGTCCCCTTTGAAAAAGAGCCATCCTGACTAATTACGGACAGCTGCACAGTGACAGTGAGGCTTTAGCAGGTCCATATGCACAATCTTATGCCTCGACCGTGTTTGATTACAATACGTCTCAAGCGACTTGACGGCGTATATGATGAAGTACGAGGCTTGCTAGACCACACGGTACGGGCCGTGGCACTTCGGAAGAAGTTTCGTAGACCGACCGGGGCCACCTAGGAGTCCAGAGGCCAGGCCCGTAGCTAGGGGGTATGCCCCAGGCGCCCGCCTCCCCTGCCAAAAGTTTGACGGAGGCGGTGTTTTACCGACAAGAATAATGAAAATAGGTGTTTCTCTCAAACTGTCAAGGCCTTCAGCAAGTGCCCCCTCCCTTTACCCAACCCCCCCCACCCCCCCTTCCCCGCTGACTGGCGCAGGCCGGCGGCGGGGACCGGTGGACCGACGTCGGGAACGGTAGGCAAGTAGACTCGGAAGCACGGTGTAAGAATATACTCAGGTGATGACACTTCCCCCAACGCATGGGAAACCGCAATCCACGCGCGTCCAGATAATGTTCGGTTTCTTATCAGATGACTTGGAGGGCGCTACGAAAAGCGGGGCAGTCGTCTCCATAGCAACGCGCATGCTGCTGATAACGTGCATTTTTCTGTGCCATTTTGCTGGATAATGTGCATCCGCCAAGCGGCGTCGAGGGGCGATATCGAGAGAGCAACAGGAGAGGGCACGGCGAGCGCGGCGGCGATGGCATAGCACCACCGTGATTCGGCTACTCGCGGGCGCTCTCCGCCTCAAGCCATTAGATGGCGCACCGCTCAACGGACCGACAACCGAACATTTTCTGGCCGCTTAGGCGAGCGCAGTGTCAACCAGGGTGTCGGAACGAAATGTTTTTCGTTTCGGTTTTAGTTTCGTTTCACCGCGAAAAGTTCCGTTTCGTTTCTGTTCCGGAACGAAAAGAAAAACGTTCCGTAACGGTTCGTAACGGTTTTTGTCTTTGTATAAGAAAAGAAAGTAGGAAAAAGGTAAAGCAATCATTAAAAAAACATTGGATTTGTGACGTAGCTACTTGCCCTCCTCTCAAGAAAGTGGGACAAGGGTAAAACATGTTCTTCAGAGGATCGGAAGTAACTGTACCACGTATTCCTACCAGCTAGCACAAACCAGTATTAATTTCAAAGTCATAGTATTTATTTTCTCACAAGACAAATACGAATTATTTTAGTTGGCTTAATTCTTAGTGTCAAGGGAGTGAGCACGATCTCAGAAGCAGCACGTCATTCAGTGTACTCTCTGATGTGCGAGACCGCTGTTCTGATAAAAAGCTCGCCAGGCCTGCGTGAAACACGCAGCAAGTCACAGCAAAAGCCAGAAGAGCGGACTTTGTAGAGCC
Organism: Rhipicephalus sanguineus; assembly: GCF_013339695.2. NCBI lineage: Eukaryota > Metazoa > Arthropoda > Arachnida > Ixodida > Ixodidae > Rhipicephalus > Rhipicephalus sanguineus. Next base: position 155,891,612 of record NC_051179.1, read on the forward strand.
CATTGTTATCTCTTGGGGCAACTAATACAAGTAAACATGCAACGTACCCGCTACGTCATAAATCGTCGCAAGTTTTCTGAAGTAGCGAAGTTCCCACTATGCCATTTTTCTTCATTCTTCGGAGAATCGCGGTACCCGCTACACATCTGTAAGGCATTATCTGCACTTTGTGCTGTGGCTGATAATGAAGAATTATGGCTGAGCACTTTGCAGTGGATGGAAAGGAGTGTTGCGGAGTGGGCGCCTCCATTCGATTCCAATTCCATTCCGGGGAATTAGAACTTGCCGCAGTTCTATTCCTTTCACTTCCTCGGAATGAAAAAAACTTAGCCCATTGGCACTCAGGGAATGGCCTGACAGTCCGATTCCATTCCTGTAATTCCTCAACGTAGGAAAGGCATCTTGATAGTTTTATCGAGTTAAGCATGAACACCCCATAAAGCTGATGTCATCAAATGCATTAAGAACTGCAAAAGTACGCAAAACACGTTGCCAAGGTCGAGGAATAGTAGCTTGGTGACGTATCTGGTGCAGTACAACCACCCTACTAATTCCCATAGGGGCAGTTCTCCCGCTACCGATAGTATTTGCGTGGTCAACATGTTTGAACGAATGGTGGTGTTTGAATATTGTTTAAGCTTAAATCTGTTAATGCTAAAATGACGACATAGCGTATTTTTATGCTGACAAAAGCGCCTTTGCATCGAATACGGAACACTTGGCCGCACTGCCCGTCAGCACTCACGCTTGTCAAGCGCGCCTCGCAAGCATGGATGGGGTGAGGAGAACTTTCTGCGTTCGCCTGTGCGCATGTATGCAATGTCTTCCTTGTGGCAAAGGTTATTTACGTGTGTCAGGTACTAAACTGCTCGTGAGATAAAGATCAGGCTGTGCATAGAGTATTCGCCACTTTCGGGTGGGGGTATCAATGGGAACCAACGCGCAGGGGTAATTTGTTTCTCCCTTCGGTATCTGCTGGGATAATGCATTTGTTTGTGCACTAACTTATGCTCCGTTTGTAGTAGGCGCGTTGCTTATAAATGAACCGTGCTTGTAATCAGCTAAGCCATTTTAAAAATACTGCGTTAGTGTTAACTTGCGAAGCTCTGACTTACTAACGTTTGAAGCTTGAAAAACAGCACGTAGACAAAAACGTCCTCTATTTTTTGAAAAAGACGTAATTCCATTCCCATTCCATTCTTCCGAGCGTTGTCCCCATTCCATTGCGGGGTCGCGAAAATGTTGAAGATTCCGGAGTCATTCCAATTCCAGAGTGGTAACTCCGCAACACTGGTGGGAAGCATTAAACCACGCACTCTTTGCACTATTAGCATTGTGTGATGACTGGTTGTTATTTTACTCTTCTGCCACGCTATATTACATATGTTAACGCAATTCCTTGCCCGACATGACGCCTGTGTAGAGTATTTTTGCGATGGAGTTATAAGCACCAGCGTTACACTGTGGTGGAAGACCCGACTGCCACGCAGAGGGCGCGGATCCTAGAAATTTGTTTCTCATTCAATTTTTTCTTATACCACGCGATAGCGGTCACGTACACCGGCGGCTGCGGACAACTATGGAGCCAAAATCGACTGTTGTGATCTCATAACAGCTATCGCTGTAACAAACTTCAGCGCCGACAATACCCTCTCCACTTTGGCCTGCTTGACCGGCGCGCAAAAGTCCACTTGCGTTAATATAAACATCTCTGGTTGCCACTGTTCTTGTTTTTCGCACAATTTCAACATATCTTTGCTTTGGATTTCCTGTCTGAGGTACGCGCTAATACTATACCCTGAGATATGCTCACACTGCATGAGCTCAGTTGTTCCGGATTGCGAAATTTTCTCGTGAACAGAAAAACGATGGAAAAAATTTCGGTTTCACTCCGGAACGAAATAATAAATAACGTTTCGGTTACGTTTTCGTTCCGGTCAAAAATATCGTTTTTTTCGTTTTTCGTTTTCGGTTTTCGTTCCGTTCCGACACTCTGGTGTCAACACCTGAATATTCTTACACCGTGCTCGGAAGCGAGCGCGGCCGCGCGCGCCGTTGCCATAGCAACGACGGAGAGATCTTCAACCGGCTGCTTTGCTGCTGGTGTTGCGTTTCCTTTTTTGAATTCTTGGCACTCGCCACTTTCCTATGAAGAATGCTGTCTCACGCTCATAACGTGCATGCCATTTGTGGCCTGAAAGTGCCGGGCGCGCGGCGATAATGCAATCGAGAGGCATGCACGATATCAGGACTGTTTTTGTGAGGCGAAACGACAGCCTTTCAACACGTTCTTCAGTGTACGCTGCTTTCCTGAAAAGCATAAGTAATTTCATAGGGAATATTAGCCGATTACACACTGCCTTTGTTGCCGCAACGCCACTCCACGCCGTTGAATCAATAATAAGAGGGAGTAACTAAGAGGGAAGTCCAGGCATGGACACATGCATGTTGTCTTTACTGATGACTTTCCCTTAACAGGTACCCATGTTAGCAGCAATGTACAACAGAGTGAATGAAAACAGCGAGGAAGAAGACTTCAAAACTAACAAGCGCTTTTCGCTTTACAGTTCTGCTTACCGATTCAATGAGCCAAGTATTCGCCGCTCACTAGATTGCCCTCCGCACTGTGTTCCCGAGCCAAGCCTAATTACGGTTCATCAAACTAATGAACAGATCAAGCTCGCCTAGCTTGCTCGCCTCAGGTGTATGAATAACGTGTCGGTATTGCACCATATATATATATATATATATATATATATATATATATATATATATATATATACATATATATATATATATATATATATATATATATATATATATATATATATATATATATATATATACACAGGGTGTCCCAGCAATCTTTAGCCAAGGGTTAAAAAATACAATATTAGAGGCAGACGAGTGAAATGACTTGAAAATTGCTGACAGCCACCTTGCGCGCTACAGACAATTTTTTGTTTTGTAATTAAATAATTTGTTAATTAGGACGATTTAACTAATTTGCTAAATATTGACTTTAGCAAGAAATAATGCTTGCAAAGTTCGAGAGCGTCCTCAAAAACCCCAACTGCATTATTTCCGATAAAGAAAGTCTCACGTATACCATTTTTTCCAAACTGTAAAGAAAGCCCGCGAAATACAAAAAGAACCACGTGACTAACGCGCTCGCGCGCCGCGAGATTGCTGCCCTCAGCCGAGGTTTGAGCGAACGAAATCAGCTGCGGCCGCGACTCGGCGTCTCCGTTGCAGCGGTAGGCCGATAAGTTAAAGGTTGTTTCTTGGCCCGCGCTCGCTACAACTTGCACCGTCACGCACGCAGCTGGCTGGCAACGGGCCAAGAAACCACCGCCCACTTATAGGCCTACCGCTGCAACGGAACCGGCGAGTCCCGGCCGCAGGTGATTTCGTTCGCTCAAACCTCGGCTGAGGGCAACAATCTCGCGGCGCGCGAGCGCGCTAGTCACGTGGTTCTTTTTGTATTTCGCGGGCTTTCTTTACAGTTTGGAAAAAATGGTATACGTGAGACTTTCTTTATCGCAAATAATGCAGTTGGGGTTTTTGAGGACGCTCTCGAACTTTGCAAGCAGGATTTCTTGCCTAAAGTCAATATTTAGCAAATTAGTTAAATCGTCCTAATTAACAAATTAGTTAATTACAAAACAAAAAATTGTCTGTAGCGCGCAAGGTGGCTGTCAGCAATTTGCAACTGATTTCACTCGCCTGCCTCTAATATTGTATTTTTTAACCTTTGGCTAAAGATAGCTGGGACACCCGGTAGATATGTGTGTTTGTGTGTGTAGAGAGAGAATGCCTTGCGGGTAGCACTCACTAAAAATAGAAAAGATGCCTTTACTAACGTTTCAGCCGTGACACCGCCTACGTAGGTCAGTCTCTTGCGAAGCCCATGCCACAGCCCAAACGTTATGGAATGCATTTTTCCCGGTTTTTGATTTGTGCTACCTGGAAGTTCATTCAATGTAGAAAGCGCCGCGCGCATGCGCCGTTGCTCGACATGCGTTCACAAGTAGTCGCGAAGGCAACACCACCTCTCAACGTAAACTCCTTTTAGTCTTTTATAAGCACAGAATAAATTGAGAATGCCTAATACCGTGCGCATTATTTTTAAACGCATTTTTTTCTTTAGTAAATAGCAGCGGACTGCGTAGAGCAATCTGCACATCTCATTCGTGCACTATGAAGGCTTGCCCGTCAGGCAACGCGACACGCCGTTGTGACTTTCAAAGCGCAATTCAACAATACAAATCCTAATCATATGGTGAAAAAAGCTCGTTTATGTCACTGTAATTCACAGCCAGGGTCTTCTGACACATTTCGGTCGGTTGTCAGTCCCTTTATTAAATCACATCGCGAATACATGCAGTGACAGAGTAAGTATTTACTCTAAAAAGGCGTGACCTCACTCATGCTCACCTCATGTTCCACGATCCCAAATATTTGTCCATAAGTAAATATTGAGAAGGTTATTGTATATACATATTTGAACTTTCTCACTATGAAGGAGGTAATTTCCGCGTCGCTACAAAATCTGCCCTAAATGGTGGCTCTGCGCTGCACAGCACACGTGTGTGCTGTACAGCGCGGAGCCACCATTTAGCGCAGATTTAGGGCCTAATATATGAAAAAAAAATAACGTGTTATCAGATTGACAGGAATTCAATGCTTTGAGCTATTTCCACTCAGACAAAGCTGAGAGGGAATACCATGTCTAGAGGGTGTTTTCTAAAACGCGTGCATCTATGATAGCACTGTGCTATCGATGCGCATTAACCAGACTTCACACCTGTGTGCAGATATCCCTATTATTAAAGTCGAGGCTACATGCCAGTTATCGTGTCTTCTAAAATATTATTAATTTTTCTTTGTCGCTTTTGCGCGTATTTCTATTGCAACTTTTATGTTGCCGTAAAATTTAATATTGAATTATATATTTCTTACTATCTATTTTACTATGATTTCCTTATCTGCAATAGAGACAAAACTACCCGATACAGTGGAAGGGACTTTCAAGGTGGGCCTACACGTTTAAGCCAAAAAAGAATCCCAACCAGGAATGTCTTCGCAGCTTTGACATTCCTATCAAGCCAGAGGATTCCAGGATTCAATACGCGGTTGATATTTTGCATCATGAAGTACAAAAAAAAAGCTCCGGCTTTGGAGACTCTCGAGCGGAGCTGTAATCATTCTATTCGACATGGGTCATTTTCTGTTGGGCTTTCAGAGGAAGAAGACTACTGCTTGAGAAGCAGTAGATATTAAGGGAAAAAGCAGATTTCGCTAGGCTTTATCTGGCTGTAGACTGGTATTTTTTCAGTCATTGCTACGAGCGAAAAACTAATCAAAATTCATGTGCGCATAAACACCATCGTTCTCTTAAGGGAACCTCTTGGAAAGAAAGGCTTAAGATTTCCTTTGGAACGCCTGCACATCTTCGTGGCAACAGAAGGAGCTCCACTCACAACTGAAGAAATGATCATATGCTGAGTGAACGAAAGAAGGGGTAATTAAAGGGTTCGCTTTCCTCCGATGTGTCTTGTGACCCGTTGTTGAGCAAGCCAAATGCATTTTGTATTCTACATCAGGAGTGATACAGAACAAAGAAGTGATTTTGAGAGATTGTAGGAATAGTTACTATATTATGTTGCATTACCAATCGTTGTTGTCAGTGCAAAAACGCCAAACTTCGCCCTTCTGAATTTCTTTGTGCTGATCAAAGTGGACGATTGGGCAAGTAGGTGATTCATGATCGACTTTGTGCTTGCCGTAGTGCAAAGTTGAAACAGACTGCGCCTACAGAACATGAAAGGAGAGCTTCAGGAGAACTTCCAGCCCATTAGAGTAATTTATTGGTGTATCTGCGCCAACAGGATTCGAGACAATCATCTCCAGTAGACCGTGAGAAAAAAAGGAAAAAAAAAAGAAAGAAAAAGAAGAAATACAATTAGGATAGATAAGTGCCTTTTTTAGCGGGATAGACGGCAGATCTAGAGATTATTACACAACACGTCGGTCGCATATGTTCTACTATACGTTCATTCCTAACAAAAAAACTAACCAAGGTCACATTTTCCGGTGTACAAGATCATCTTTCAACTACTCTATCATTTTTGCACACCCGCTTAGACGGCGCCAAGCTTGCGGTGGCAGCCACATTTCTATAAGAACTAAATGAAAACAAATAAAAACTATCTTTAACTTCCTTTTTTTTTACTATTATTCCTAGCGTTCTCAAACTTATCCAGTTTTAATTTGCGGTAACGCAAGGAGCAAATGAGCATCACCCAAGTGGTACAGCAAAGGAAATTCGGTTTATTATGCAACCACAATATCCTGTTGGTAGCCAAACATAATGGTTCCCGCTAGCTGAAAAAAGAAACTCGGAAAGCAGCATGCTGCTCCAATATCACACCGGTACGGCAGCGCAAGAAACTAAACAAACAAACAAATAAAAACACGATTCTCTTCATGCATCGCGGGCGCGTCTATAACGGCCAGACATTTCGCATGGCACGTCTAGAAAAACTGCCAATTCATTGCCAGTCGTCGCCGTCGAGATAACGCCGACAAACAGAGCTCTCTTTTCTGCGCACCGAGTTGAAGCGACAGTCAAGGGGCGTGTGTACTGTTTCTTTTGATTCTCTTTTATTTAGTGCCGCGTCACTGCATACGTCATGGCGGGACTTTTGAATTCTTTAAGGTCGATACGCCACGTGGTGTCGTTCACGCGAACTAGGCCGCTGGTGTTCAGAAAAGCTGCATATGCGCTCTGCAAAAGCGTGAAAACAGAGCGAAGGTTATATTTGATTACAACCGGGCGAATGTAGACGGGCTTGTCACTGACCTTTTGCAATCATTTCACCAACTCGACGTCAATACAAACTGGGCACTCAGTCGTGACAAATTGATCACGCTTAAAGAAAAACATATTCCTAGAATCAAAATAACCACCTGCACGCAAAGCGCTTGGTTTACGACGCATGTGAAACGTACTATTTACAAAAAGAAACGTTTATATTCCAAAGCTCTGCATCTGAGGAAGATTGGAGGCTTTATCGCGAGCACGCGCACTTATGCAGAATTGAAATAACAACAGCCAAAGACAAATTTTTCAACTACGACATTTCAAACATGCTTCGTAACGATACAAAAAAGTTTTGGAAAGTTATTAAGCCTAATTACGCAACAAATTCCACGGTGTCGTTGTCCAAGGATGGTAACATTCTTTCTCCAGCACGTGTTGCTGCAGAATTCAACGAGTTTTTTTTCATCTGTTTTTACGGATGAGGCCCTGTTCCAAGTGACCTTGAGGTCTCCATTTTGCATTCAAACATGCTCGACATTACTATCACACCGGAAGGGATACATTCCTGCATCGATCGTCTTCCGGCTAATGCCGCTCCTGGTCCTGATGGCATCTGCCCTAAGCTTCTGAAAATGTCAAAACCTGCAATATGCGACATTTTGGCCGCACTTTTCCAGCAGTCTTCGACACTGGATGCGTCCCAAATGATTGGAAGGAAGCTCGCTTAATTCCTATATTTAAATCTGGTGACCCGTCTAACCCATCGAATTACAGACCAAAAATTGGGGGACGCTTAAGCTTCGCCTTTAAGAGCTGAACGCGATAGCGATATTCTGTTCCTACTGCGCAGTTCGAACACTACGAGGGTTTAACAGAATGCGCCCACTAAGGCGTGTGCCTTATGTAATGGGTAGCATGCTTTAAACCAGGAGCAATTATGCGCGAGAAACTTCTTCGAAGTTGCGATGCACCCACTACGTGGTCTTAAGGGAATACGCGCAGTAATGTGTGTGCCTTTTGTAATGGGTGGCTGTCTTTAAACCACCAAGTCGTTATGATATTGGCATGGTGTGACGCCCTATGGCAATGTACACTTGTACCACGCAATATTACTGCGATATTACATCTCGTGCTGTGACACCTGTATACAGGACGCGTATTTTTGGGAAGCATGAAAGTTACTTTCAGTGTAGCCCCAAGCAGAGGCGTGGCTGTGTGGTAGAACACCTGCTTGCCACGCAGACGGCCTGGGCTCGATTCTCATTCGGACCCAACATTTTTATTATTTATTTTATTTGCAGCTTTTTCGAGTTTTCGGTCACCGACATGATGATGATTTTTCGCTCACAACCAACGGCCCCGACGCCGACAGCGCAATTTCTGCGATACGAGCTCTTTAACGCTATCGCGTTAATATCTTTAACTAGTACTTGTTGCAAACTCCTAGAACATATAATTTCATCTGCTCTCATGAAGTTTCTTACAGAACATAACTTCTTCTTCATCAATCAGCACGGTTTTTTGCATGGTCGTTCTTGCGAAACGCAATTGTTCGAATTAATTAATGACTTGCATCACTCTGTTCACTGCTTACATCAAATTGATGCTATATTTGTTGATTTCGCGAAGGCCTTTGATAAGGTTCCTCACTTGCGGCTTGTTCATAAACTTACAGGTCTTAACATAAATACAAAGGTTGTTAGGTGGATTACCAACTTCCTAGCCAACCGATACCAATACGTATTCGTTAATGACCATTTGTCTCCGTTAATTCACGTCAAATCTGGAGTACCACAGGGTTCCGTGCTCGGGCCTATCTTGTTCTTAGTTTATATTAACGATATTAGTAATGGTATGCATTCCACAGTTAGATTATTTGCGGACGACTGTATGATTTACAGGCAAATCAGTAACCCTCAGGGCACCAGCTTCCTTCAGTCTGACCTTGAAAATAGTAAATGGTGCAACAATTGGCAAATGCAAATTAACGTTAACAAAACAAAAGCTATCACGTTCGGGACAACGGCTAACCTCGTGTTTTACGACTACACGTTGAACAACATGCCCATAGACTCTGTATCCACAATAAAATACCTTGGTGTACATTTGTCATCAGACCTGTCATGGAACACCCATATAGACGCAATTGTCAGTAAAGCATCCAGATCACTTGGCTTCATAAGGCGTAATTTGCATCCGGCGAACTCCGAAACTAAACTTCTTGCTTATAAAACCTTAGTACGCTCAAAACTCGAATATGCCTCCTTCATCTGGAATCCGCATCAGGCCTACCTCAGACAGAAACTGGAGTCGGTACAAAATAAGGCTGCTCGCTTCATCACAAAAAACTACTTACGAACATCAAGCGTAACTGAAATAAAATCTTCACTCAATTTAGCTCCTCTAGAAAATCGCAGGTTGCTGACACTATTGTCATTCTTTCATAAGCTTCACTTCAATCAGTCATCCCACGATATCTTCAATATCAGGCCAGCTCGTCATATATCTTCGCGACTCGATCACCAACATAAAATTGAACCTATTTTCGCCCGCACTAATCTCTTTTTTCACTCCCCACTTCTCCTCGCCATTCGTGAATAGAATCTTCTTCCTGCTGACATCGTGCGCATTGTGAATCATGACTCATTTGTAACTAGCCTAAAGTCATTTCTAGGACAAAATGGAAGCCAATCGAAAAATTCTATCCTCAATTCACTAGTGCTGATTTTCTATGTTCTTTTCTTTTTCCTTTTTTTTACATTGCGTTTTATTTATTCTGTTCCGCTTGTCTATTTAGTGTTGTTTCTATTAGTTTCATGTGATACTGATGATGTTTATTGTTATGAAACTTTACTTTATGATTGTTTTTTTTTCGTATTATAATACTGTCACACGTAGCTGCTTTTACACCATTCGATGTTTACTTATTCATGTACTCTGATTTCATTGTTCAGTGTGTATTTTATTTATTTGCCACATTAACTGTATCCCCGCCTATGTAATGCCTTCTTGGCCCTTAGGGTATCTGAATAAAAAAAATGTGAACATGAATTTAAACAGCCCGTACCACTAAAACAGCGGTCGGCCACCTTTTAAGGTCGAAGGCCGACTTTAATGAAGACGAGACGACAGGCCAGACGGGAAATCGGGGGAATGTGGGAGGACGGCTGGGGAGGGTGAGGTTGTAGGTATTGAGAAAAAATTCGGGGAATTGACAATTGTGTGTAAATCTGGAATAGAAATCATGTTTATTTACACACGCATGTCGCAAGGTTGCACTATATACAGATATAGGTTACTAGCAAAACAATAATAAATCAATAAATGAACTCGTTCAATGCGACTTTAGCTGCGGAATATTCTTAGCCAACTCGCTAATGTCGACATCAAGGTTGCTCACTGGCAGACGCAGAAAGTCCTGGTTGTGTTCATTGGTCACTCGGGAACATAAGTTTGATTTGAGAATCGGGAACCTGTGCTCGAGAACGCGAATTCGAGAGCGTGGGTTCGACAGACTGCCGAACAGTCTTATTCATGCCTGCTGCTAGTTTCTTGAAACTCTAAATTTATGAGTCTGTGACGCCGTTGCGAAACTTCACAGTGTCTTTTGCATCAAATGCGCCTTTGACATTAGAGTCTGTCTGCAGATCAGCCAACAATCACAAATGAAAGCGATCTTTGTTTCAGTCTGACCCTATTTTAAGTGAAAACTGCCATGTCGGCCTTCAGGTAGGAAGAGACAAGGGAGGGAGGAGGTTCTGAAGTCGGACCGGGGTCCGCATAATACTGCCCCCGGGCCGCATGCGGCCCTTGCTGTGAGCTGAAACAGGTCAAGCTCTACAACAACAGGAGCATGTGTTTTAATGACTATATGAAGAATGTAAGCGGCATTTTCGCCTATTCTTTGCGACGATTGAATTTTACGCACGAGGTGCCCATTACGCATGAAATGCGCACAAACCAGTGCACGTGGTGCCACACGTGCACAGTTGTTGCATATTTTAAGTAATATTGAAATAGACTGACATATTCTTTATTTACTTTGCAGTGTCCCGTTCAGGCCAATATTGCCAACCACTAGCTTGAAAACCCTCTCGCTAATCTGCAACTCCCCTCTGCACAACTAACTTAGAAATGCCAGCTGCTCGCGCAACGTGTTTATCGCATTGGTTTGTGTTGGGAAGACGTTTTCCTAGGCAAAATGGGACACTGATTTGATGATCGCGCTCGGTCTGCATTGATCGTGTTCCATTGATATAAACAGTTAATATTCAGGTCAATTACCAGACCATGGTAGGATGTGCACATGTGCACCCATCTTTTATGGACTAAGTTTATAGGAAAATGAAAGATGATGAAAAAAACATTTACATCCACGTACCGCGGGAATCAACGTTGTGCGAAGCATGTGCCGGGAAGGTGACTTTGGCATATTTTTACTAGGGGCGAAACGTTACGAAATGACGCTAAAAATATGTGCAATTGGTATACGCACACACAAATGTTTTAAAATCGTACACGTGTTGTATGACCAGTTGTTTACATTTGCGTAACGATGCCAACAGAAACATCCGTATTAACAACACTAGACGCTGTAACCAGATATGTAGTGCTTATACTTGTACGTTGTGTTCGAGAACGCACGCGCGTTTCACGAACCCGTGTGCATGTGTGGAAGGGGTTCTTGAGAATTTTCAGGTAGATGGCGGCGAGTGGATCTCGTATTGTAATTGATGTGTGCAATGCAGACCTCGCCGATTCCGCTACTTGTTTGTGTGTGTTCGGTGTCTGGCGGCTGGCGAAGTGGGATGCGGCCTTCGTTGAAGTTGCGCATCGCCGTGTTCTTATAAGTGCCCACGCTTCCGCACCTAAAATGAAGCCGCTTGCTGTGGACGACACAGTGGGTTAATCGCTGCAGGTTTCATAATGTGCTAACACACCTGTTTTTGTTAGCAGAGCGCCTTTTAACGCGATAGCGTTAGAGAGCTCGTGTCGCAGAAATTCCGTTGTCGGCGTCGGCACCGTTGGTTGTGAGCGAAAAATCGTCCGTGAGCGAAAAATCGAGACAGAAGCAAATAAAATAAACAACAAAAATCTTCGGTTCCACTGAGGATCGAACCCGGGCCGTACGCGTGGCAAGCAGGTGTCCTACCACAAAGCCACCATGTAACTTGCAGCTGCTTCGGAAAAAAACACTACATAAATGCCATGTAGTGGAAGGAGTCTCCTTAACGCATTTTGTTCGGCAGGTGTCACGACGAAAACGAGCCCATTCGGCGATTTGTAGGTGCATAGGCGAGGCCATCAAACTACGTCGAAAAAGGCCGGGATAGTGCAGCCATCGCCGCTAAAAACACACACGAACTTTCAAACAGCTCTAAAGATGGACAACTATGTCCATCTAGCGGAAAACATTTCAAGCCAACGCCAGTTTCTAGAGGAGGCGTTGATCAAGAAAACAGCAAACGCTAGGTAATGTGCTGCCATCTGTGAGGCATTGTGAGAAATATGTCTCAACCCTTTATGGCCTCCGAGATGGCGGACGCGCGGCGCATATCTTGTAGGCCATGCGACTCGTGCTTTAGACCAAAACTTGTACCATTCGCGCGCGTGTGTGTGTCTGTGTGCGTGTGTGTGTAACAATACAAATTAATAAGTATGCACTTAGTGGTTGAAGTGCGCACTAGGGGCCGGATTTCGCTATCGCGTTCAACTCTTAAAGGCGAAGCTTAAGGGTCCCCCGATTTCTTGAGGTCGTGCACATGCGCGCGCACAGACTGTATGTTGAGAGCGGCGAGCGTGAGGTGATTGTTTTGGTTGTGGCATCGGATGAAGGTGGTGGCAGCCCGGTCCAAGACAATGTCTAGAGGCCTGTTTGCTGGCCGGGTGACGTCTTCGACAGACTGTCTCGTGACAGAGTCGGCGACATGTCAGAACCTTAACACACTTTTGCGTTGGTGAGGTGTAGGCCGTCGAGGCTGGTAGCCCTGGAAAGTGCTACGCAGACCGACTTCAGTGGTTGGTGCTTATCGTATCCGTAGACGACCTGGGCCTATGTGGCCCTTTGTGACTAGTATATAGTTATGGCGTTCGCTTGTGCAAGGGTAACTGTGTCCTGTTGCACAAGATATTTTCTGGCGTATATCGTGGTTGTGGTCGTTCGCGTTACCACGGGCACCCATTTGAATTCTATTGAGGGGTGTGCGGTAGGGATGTACTTCGCCCTGGCTGGGACGACAACGCCTACCGAGGACGTTGGAAATTCAAGCCACAGTCGCACGACGCTGCCGTGTTCGTCAAGCTCGATATACAAGAAGGCGCCCATGTTTCTATTAATGAGGCCGTCGCTTTCGTCGATGTTGGCCATGATCATGTACGGCTTGCCGATACTCAGGTAAAATGAGGCCGGCAGGCCACCCATGTCGCTTGCGTTCATCTTGGCCACCTTGGTGAGGGCATTCCTGTGTACCTGCTCGTTCTTATAGCCACTTGTGTTATCGCATGTGGGGTGACAAACAACGTTATCCGCAGCGTCAAGGCAACGTGCGTTATAGCGCTAGACGTGGGCATTGCGGTAGTATAGCCGTATGCCGTCAGGTCCCTTAGCGGTGGCTTCTTCGCGTGTCACAAAGGAGCGCGAATTCAATCTGACGTCATACACCGTCAGCATGAGGCCATCGCCTAGCCTCATAAGAAATGAAGAGAACACTGCGTTATTCTGGTGTAGCAGGAGGACGAGTGGATGACAGTCGAGCGTCTTCCAGGGGAGTTCTACCTTCAGCTCCCTCACATGCTTTGCGTTTCAAAGTGTATGTTCGCGGTTACTGCGTTGATTCAGACAGCGAATCACCAGTGACACATACCCGCATAACTTGAACTGTGGTATGCGGGCATGTGCCACACGTGACTGATGGGAAGGGCATCATGACGTATGCGACAGGCGTTTTGCGTCCGGATTTCTTCCAATAATCTTGCATTTGTCAGTGATAGCCTGTCCGCTAATAGTTGTTCCTTTTTGTCCCTGTTCTATAGGCACGCTGCTTCTTGCTCAGTATTAATTATTCCCGCAATTTGAAATTCAAGGACCCATATAAGCTAATGGCACATACTTTTCTTATGATTGCACAAATTTTATATTGTTATAGATAATAATGTTTTGTTTTTCTTTAGGCTGCGCTGGAAGCATATGCGCCGGTGACATACAGATTCCTGCTAATAATAACCATGTAGAAAGAATTGCTACTATTTTCTTTACTCTGTGCTCTCGTGCTATCAAATTCCTTTTTTTTTTTTAATTCTTCCAAATGAAACAGTTTAAATAACGGCGAAGCAACAATCTATACTTCAAAGCTTTCATTATGTTCTGCAAGACTAGGTAGCACATGCGACTGAGGGAAGTTCTATCATAAAATGCGCTCTTGAACATGACCACCTGCTTTCAGATTAAAACTATAACGCGAATACAAATGTGAACTAGTCAAGACATACTATAAAGCTGCACGGTGTTTTAAACGGCAAACTACGTCTTCAAAGTATCACGCCTATTACAACACATTCTGTACAGAAGGTTACGACGCATTTTAATTAGTTACCAGCGTCCTTGCAACCTGTCGATTCAATGCATTATGTCGCATCCAACATAGAAGAGTGTTTCCTTGAAAATTGCTTTTATTTGCAAAAGAGGTCGCTCATAGCGCATGTAATAGGTATCATAAAAAGACATAGCAGCGCATATGTTTCCAGGCTATTGATCCTCCATCTTTGAAAGAATAAAATACATTTCTTACAACACAGCAAAGTTTCTCATTTGACAAGCCTATTTGGAAAGGCCGAGAGTAGTAACGAGCCAAAGTGTCGCGTCGGGAGTATCACGTTGTCAACGTCGTGGCCACCGTTCCATTTGCACCGCTCTGAGCTGTCGTGGCAGACGTAGTTACTCCAGGATTCGTTGGTCCAGTCGTCGCATCTGTCACTTGGGACTGTTGCGTGGTTGTCGTTTGATTTCCATCGCAAGTGTGATTCTGCATGTACAGTAGTATAAGATAAACAAGAAAATCTTCTTACGAGGGTAGCTATTTGCCTAATATGTATGTTCACGTGTGTGGCATATGTGCTTCAAATCGCACTCTTCCATACTATATGGGTATATTTTAGGCATGTGCCCATGGGTTCACAATTGGTGTTTTTTAGTAACTGCACATCATTCGTTTTGTTTACCTGATAATGTGTTCTACGCTTTAGACATGCGGACGCAAGGCCTTATTCCAATGCCTAACTGCCTCAGCGGAATGGTTAAATATGCTCAAGGAACAGGTGAGACCAGGCTGGTGTTCTAACCAGCCGAGAGCAGGTTACCCAACTGAGGCTTCACAACTGAGGTTTCGCGTCGGCGTTACGTTTAGAATGCCTGCGACAACTCTGGGACACCACCAGTACAGTTGTCCCTGTGCTGCATCGGGCCGATTTTGTGACGCCACAGTCCGCAATGTGACAGTGACGCACTTGGTGTTATCCTGCCCAAGTCTACATTTAAATCTAATTCACCACCTCCCCGCAATGTGTGTAATATGTAATAATGTGTAATATTCGGAAAACTTAAAAAACGCATATGGGACAAGAACACAAGGTATGTCACCGGCCAAGGCATCTATGAATAGCATTTAAGAGTTCCCTAGGGCTATGAAATAAGCAGTCCAATTGGCATCCTACTGGCAGATAACTTCATAATAGGCACTTTTAGCTGGGCATTGACGGTCCGCTCCGGTCAGACCGGCGAATGCACACGAACGCGTAGAAGGAAATGTAGTGCGCGTGACTCAGTTAACACACAAACACGTTGAAAGAACTGTAGTGGGCGTGCGCAGAGCGATCGTGTAACCGGCAGAACGTAGAATGCATCTCTCGCCCCTCTCGTGAAGCCAACTGACCGGAGCGTGAAGGTGCGTCCACTTGGTTTCGCCGTCGTTTTGCACCCGAGCTCACCGCGTCTCGGCATGAAGCGCTCGTCAAAAACACGAAATCTATGCAGTTCCTGCACTCTCTCGGGACGCTACATCTGCGGGGGGTTGAGCGTAAGCGGCGCTCAGCTAAAAGAGCCTAATATTATGTAAATATTCAGTACTTCCTAACATTTACAATATGACAAAAAAATTTAAAGAAATTTTTTTGCTTACATGATGGTGATGCCGGTGGTGCCTTCTAAGTTCACGCTCACGAGGCTCTCTGCGCTCCCGAGCGTGAGGCGAGGCGTTCACTGCACAGAATATTATTGGCGTTATGGCAGTACTTGTGCATATGCTGCAAAGTCTCAGCGTGGCATTTTTATCAGACGCGAAAAGAGAACTTGCATGTTCCCACATTAGTGCTGTCCTTGTTACGAAAGTAATCAAAAGTCCACTCTTAAAGCAAAGTCCGAAATGTTGTCCAACTAAATAGTGACCGAGCTTACTAAAGTTCCGAAAACGACCTTGGTATTCTGTGAAAGTAGTAAACTAGCGCGTGGTGAAATTCACTACACGCACTAAATAGTGAATAGCACAAACCCAAACTCCCCTCCTTTGAAAAAAGCATGTAGCGAAGGGTGTTACAGGTCTACTAAGGTGCAACCTGTGGAGGGGTGAATCATCCAGTGTGCGTGTGCCGGTGTTTCCCAGAGCAAAATCACTGCTAATGGGCGATGAAAGACAGAAGATAGATTAGACACTGATACCTGCAGTCCGCTTTCAGTTAACGCGCACGCTGCTATTCTATGTTGTTCATAATAAACAATTATATCGAGCAAGTTGGAATGGATCCATCTTGGTAGGAAGCGCACAACTCTTACAAGACACGAAAGACGAGCGAGAACAGAAAAGACACAAGCGCTTAACTTGTATTGTATACAGGCATTGAAATAAAACTTGCAGGGAGATAGCGGAGGCCTATCACATTGAAAGGCACAAAGATAAGTGTGTTAGCCACCCCTCGGTTTCTCTGCTTGCAAAAGAGTTGTTGCTGATGTCAGAACGTTAAGGCGTGTGATCATGTGATGCTGTGTGCGCTTGTCATATTTTTTAACCTGATCGAGCAGAACAGTGGGCTGGTAAATATGTGTGCATTCTGAAAAATAAATCAGTTGTTAGATCGCACCTGTCCTCGTAAGTCTCTTCTAGTCCCTGTGTGTTTTGCGCGAGTAAGTGAAGGATGAATAAAAACTGTTGCAATACAAAACAGCATTCTTGTTTTATTGAACACCCTAAACAGTACAACAACAATGAATATTACGGCTCCATACCTGCGTAAGAAACGCACAAAAGACACGCGTTTGTATCTTCGCCCATAACTTGTAGCACTCAACTATACATTATGCAAATTATGCCAAGAAAACCGAAATCTAACTTGCTGAACTTTTTAACAGGCGTCACACAGCTGCATAATAATGCGTGAATGTACTTGAGCAAATCACCAGCAAACATTCGCACAGCGTTTTTTTTTTTTTTTTACAGCGAAAGCTGTTATGAGATCATTTCACCGGCCGTTTTTGGCGCCGTAGTTGTCCGCCGCCGCCGCCGCCGCCGCCGCCGCCGCCGGTGTCCGTAACCAGTATCGCTCGAAATAAGAAAAAAAAACGAAATACGAAAAAATTCCAGGATGGAATGAGGTTCGAACCTGGGCCCTCTGCGTGGGAGCCCAGTATTCAACCTCTGAGCCATGCAGGTGCTTGAAACTGCTTTGCAAAAAGGTCCTATACAGGCTTCATGTCGGGAAGGAACCACATTAGCATATGCAATGTAGCGTGGTAGAAGAGTAAAATAAGCACCATGCGTCGCACAACGCGAAGGCTGTAAACAGGCGTCACACAATGCGAATTGCGCAACGAGTAGGTTGTCGAATGCTTCCAACCCATTACAAAGGACTCTGCCATAATTCTTCGTCGTCATCAGGCACAGCATCAACAAAGCGCGCATAATGCCTTACATGGGTTTAGAGGTACCATCTCTTTCCGTAGAATGACGAAAAATGGCACAGTGCCTGCTGCCCTACTTCTCAAAAATTACAATGATTTAAAGCGTAGTGGATTCCTCGCAAGCGCACTTGTATTGGTTGCCAAGGAAGCCCATAAGCGCATGATCCACTTCCTCTGGGTCTCAGTAAAATTACAATGATTTATAGCGTAGTGGGTTCCTCGAGAGTGCACTTGTATTGGTTGCCAAGGAAGCCCATAAGCGCATGATCCATTTCCTCGGAGTCTCAGTAAAGTTCTTCGCCCCCCCCCCCCCCCGTCTCTCTCCCACGTCAACGTATGTTATACAGCATGACGGGAGAGGGAAATAGCGACCGGGCGTCACCCAATGCAAATTACATAACTGGTGGGCCGTTTAAAGATTCCAACCCATTACAAAGGGCTGAGCCATAATTCTTCATCGTCATCAGTCGTCGCGTCAACAAAGTGCACATAATGCCTTACAGACGTGTAGCTGGTGCCTCGCCTCTCCGCAGAATGACGAATAATGGCTTAGTAGGTGCTTCCTAACTTCACAAAAATTATGATTTAAGGCGTAGTGGGTACCTTTCTAGTGTACTTGTATTGTGGCCCCAAGAGAGCTTAACGGGCTCTAGAAACGCCGCTCTTCCAGCTTTCGCTGTGACTGTGCTACGGTTTCGGCGCAGGCCTGGCGTTTTTTTTCACAGACCGTATTAATATATGAGAAAGTTCTAATTGCATTACAATCATATATTTCTGAATATCTAATCACTTTTACTATTGAAGCCACACTCTTTTTTCACATGTGCTTTAAACTGAGCATGGTATGACTCAGCTTTATATAGGAAATGCGCACGCGTGGCATTACTCAGGTTTATATAGACAATGCGCACGCGTGTAATGTATCTCGTATGCTAGATTCTCCTTTGGTACGTGAAACCCAACATAAAATGCGATTCTCGAAGTAATGTTCGTGGAGTAGCGCGCATATAGAAGGGCGACTACTTACAGCTTCACTCACCTTTGCAAAAATGGTATTCCAACTAGAGTTCACTATTAACCGACGCAACAGCGATAACAACACACTTGTTGCCCACAGTCGTATCAAGTTGACGTGCGAGGCCAAGCGTGGTATTTTAACTGTAGCACAATCGTGCGCGTACAGTACGCCAGAATATTCTGGCACAATGTCGTAGGGGTTGCGGTCATTTTACCGGTTCCCACGATGCAGCACCAGTTCACCTCCTCGCGCCATCAAACTGTTGCAACGTGGAGAACTACACACATAGCTGACTCTCAAGGAAAAACGCGGTCTTGCAGGAGGCCATCTTGTGCAGCAACCAACGGACAAAAGTGCACAACTGAGGCGTCTGAAACACGGCCGTTGATGTGATGGCAGCCGAAAGAAATCAGGGCTCATCGTCCCACGTGTGGCCCCCGCCTTAACACATTTTTAACGTTGGAACGTCCAAGGAAGACGCGACGAACCCAGCCGGTCTTGTCGAGTGCGCTGCCGACTGCAGAGCGCGCGCTCCCACGGCAACCGAGAGAAATAAAAAAAAAATGGAGAGAGGTGTTAGCTTGGAACAACGCAAATGGATGGAAGCAAGAAGGTGTTGCGTCATCGGTGTGGCGTGTTGTTGAGAGATGGCGCTAGTTTGTTTTTGCGCAACGGCATCGTAAACTTCATTCAAACTGTATGGGATCCTATGGGGGTTTGGAAGAGGGTGCAACCGCCGTTCTCCTCACTAGTCTCCAAGGGAGCCGAGCGGTGGCGCCACCATACCAGCGCACGAGGCGTATAGGCGTCAACGTGAGTGCGATGCGTCCACACCATGCGATGCTATATCTGCCAAACTACAGTAGACATTGTACAAGCTCTCATATACCAATGCAGTATAAACAATAAACTACTTCTGTGACGACACGTTTGACTTTCGTGTTATACCGATTCCTATGAAGGAGGGATCAGCCATCATTTTTCCCGTTTTTTTTCTTTTTTTTAACACGAAAGGGTTTTATGCCGGAGTCCACCAAGTGTTTCTGTTACAGTATATGACGTTGCTAAAATGGACGCGAACAGGTGAGAAAGAAAAAAACCAAGGAAAAGATCCGCCGTCAGGAATCAAACCCACGACGTTGCGCCTGCGACGGTAAGTGCCCGACGCTAAGCCAATCAAGCTACCTGGTAGATGCTGGACACTTCACGAACGCGCCTTATATCTTTCACACATTCTCTCTCGCACGGTGCTCTCTGTTTGCGGTGTAGGTAAGCGGGGCGGAGCGGGGCGGTGCCGTCGCCTGTGAGAGGTGAAAAGAAGTAATGCGTCACGATCGACACTTACTAGTGCTTACTCCGAGATTGCGCGCGATATCGGAGGTCATGGTTAAAGCGCCTCGATACCAGTGAGGGACGCTGGCCGCTCTGGCGTCGCCGAGGCACCCTAGACGCAGTTAAGCCCGAACCATATAGAGCGTTTTTGCCGGCGTTTCCTGGCGTTGCGTCCCTCGGCGTCGTCGCATCAACGCCGTCAGAGAGGGCGGCAAACCATATGAAGAGCGTTAGCTCAGCGTCACACAGTGTGACCAGAGGGAATGAACCTGACACCTCGTAAAGCAGTGTACAGTTTCCGTCAATGGACAAACAAGATATATTCCTGATTATATCTTTTATGTCTCATTAGCACTTCTGTGGTGCAGAAAACGAGTCACAGTGACATAACGCCACCGAAAAGTCTATTTTTTTTTGTTTGACTTGTAGCGCCAGCTATTGGCATTAAGAAGAAGCACAAACTTGTAATATATGGCCTCTGAGCTTGAAGCTGCCGTACATCTTTGAGGCCACGTATTCGGCCAATACACTCATTCCTGCTAAGCCTACCGATGAACTTGAGTACGGCACTCGGAAAGACTTCAAAGATATCACGATCGCTTTGCTGTCGAAGCTTCTAGGGAACAAGCTAAGTCAAATACAAGCATCAGTTGAGAACTTAAGGGCCACACAGTGCACGGCGACGACTTATTAGATCCGAGGCGGGCGGCAGCCATTTTGGCAGCAGCGATGACGCCGTTACGTAGCGGAAGTCGCTGCCAGCCGCACGCTGATTGGTTTTGCGTCCATAGAACTGCTTCCGGCGTCGACGCTGCCGCCCGTGATGTCTGGACCGTCCAGAGGTGGACGTTTCGGCCACCGTCACCGGTAGCGTCGACGTCGAGGGACGCCGGCGTACGAAACGCCGGGAAAACGCCGACAAAAACGCTCTATATGGTTCGGCCATTACGTTCTTTGCCTTTCGCTTCGTGTCAGCGTGCGCCGGATCATCGGAGTAGTGCAGCTTCCACATGCACCAACGGGATTACTCCGCCGCAGACTAGTTCGATTGCGAGAGCATCGACTAAAAAAACTGCTACAATACGCGTTGCAAAAAGGACACGATTTCGACGGGCGAATGTCGTGCCTTGGTGGAGCGAGATGGAGGCCAGCGGGGCGCACGTGTTTGCGACTCAAGCTAACAACCTCTACGAACTAGGCGTCAACAAGGGTGCATCCACGCCAATCGGTGCTATATCTGCCAAACACAAATAGACATTGTACAAGCTCTAATATATCATTACAGCAGAAGCACTACTGCGTAAACACGTTTCACTTTCGTGTTATACCGATTCCTATGACGGAGGGATCAGCCATGTTTTATTTTTTTTTGCCTAAGACTGCTATCTGTGTTCAAGAATGCACAATGTATCCGAAACAAGAGCTTTCAAATTTTTCAAATAAAAATAGATTTTTCGACTTTGACAGACCAATTGTTAGTGTTATAAAGAATGCAAAATATTTACTCAAAAGCCCCGAAGGTTGTGGAGAGGGGATGCTGTTGGGTTTGCGCTATTGCTCTTCATGTTCTTGTTTACGACAATCTGGCAAGCTTTAAGTATGCCACTAAATTAATCACTTCAGCTTCAGTTTGCCATATGGTTGTCCTATCACTGGTGTTTAATTTCGATGCCTCCGTTGACGCCAGTTTTTACCATTGCTGCGCATTTTTACGTGCTGATATTTGGCTATTGAACCTGTTCGTATAAAAATCATATTCTATATTTCATCATTTTAAGGTTCCTGATGTCTTGCTCTGTTCCTGAACTTAAAAAAAATTTATTACCGCCTAACTATCTACATGCATATCTTGTAGTGATGCAGAACTATCGGTAAATTGACAATCAATAGTATCGATAGTTTCTTTGCAACTATCGATGGTGTAAACAAACTATCGATAGTTCTGCTATCTACAAACTATCGATAGTCCAACTGGTAGTACCATCGGTAATATTACTTGCGATATTACTGCCAAGCGGGTTTATTGCTTTGTTTAGATGTATTCAGGTTTCACCCAAACTGTTAACAGCGTTTGACGCAGACCGCGCGATTGTTTGAGATCATTTTGTTAAGATTACGCACCAGACGCGAATATTGAAGTTTATTGGAGTGCTTACGCGAGCCCCAGCCATAACGCTGGAAGGTTCGATGACTGATGTAGAAAAGACGAAGCGGTTCCACCGATTATCAGACTACTCGACGGCCGGCGACTGTTCTCGCCGCAACCAGTGCGCAGCGTGTATCACTTGTATTTTGAGTAAAGTTCGACCAAATAAAGAGCTTCGTATTTTATAGTCTTGCTGCAGCATTCTTCACCGTCACAACCACGTGACAAACTATCCATAGTGGTGCGAATAACAATGCTGTTGCGGGCTGGCCAAATCGCCCAACATATTCGCGATAGCCTACTGTTAGCTTCGCTTAACGTCGTTACACTGGTGGAGGTGCTGGGTAAGCTTCATGCTTGGCACTCCTTCGCGGAGCCGACAATCGAGCCCTGAATCGCCACCACGCGTCGAAACACCGGTCCACCGATTCAGTCGCCGTCTGTTAGGCCTGGCGCCCGAGCTCAACCCCCTGTCAGAAAATTCCAGCAATCGCTTGCCTCCTTCAACCATGGCCACTGCAGCTCCATCGCACCTGACACTGCAGAATCCTATGATTCCTGAGTGCTTTCATGGTGAAGCCTATGAAGACGCCCAAGACTGGCTGGACCAGTTCGAGCGTTGTGCGAAATACAACCAATGGGCCACCCCAGAAGCCAAGCTTTCGAATGTCTACTTCTACCTGAAGGACAACGCTCAGACGTGGTACATCAACCGGGAAAGAAGCTTGGCTACTTGGGACGACTTCCGCGCCCAGCTGCTTGACACTTTTACCAGTGTCGACAGAATGGAGAGTGCACAACGTCTCCTGGAAACCCGCATCCAAAAACCAAACGAGAGCGTGGCTATGTTCGCCGAAGACATGGCCCGTCTTTTCCGTAGGGCAGACCCCGAGATGCCGGAAGAGAGGAAGTTACGGTATCTCATGCGAGGAGTGAAGGAGCAACTGTTTGCTGGGCTTGTGAGAAATCCACCAACAACAGTAGCTGAATTCACCAAAGAAGCCACATCGATCGAACGGGCTCTACAGCAACGGTACCGCCTGCATGACAACATAATCAACTCTGTAGCGAGTACTTCTGTTATGACTGTGAGCAACGAGAAGCCTCTACGTGAAGTCATCCGGGAGGTTCTGCGAGAGGAACTTCGGCAGCTTGGTTTAATTCCACCAGAACCGGCGCCGGCATTTTCTTTTGTCGCTGATGTTGTCCGGGATGAGGTCCGTCAGGCTCTTTCATCGCCCGGCTATTGTGATGTGCCGCGGCATCTTACTTACGCTGATGCTGTCCGACGCCCAGTCATCGCACCTTCGACGCCGCCGGCTCCAATGCCTAGACCACCACCAACCCTCGCACAGCCGATCTCATCGCCGGCGACTCTCCCAACCTCGCCGATCTCGCCACCACGAAGAATGCCGTATGGCCGACATCCAAACACCGCAACGTGGTTCAATGGAGAATCCTCACTGAACTACCAGCGTCGCAAAACCGATTTGTGGCGTACCGCTGACCGTCGACCGGTGTGCTTCCACTGCGGCGAAGCAGGGCACGTCTATCGAGTTTGCCGTTATCGCGACGCTCAATACTCGAGATTTCCTCCCCACCCTGATTACGCGACGCATGACGGTCGACGCACGTACAACGACGCTCCTCTCGACATACCTCCACAAAATCCAGCGACGCCCCTATCACGTTCTCCATCTCCTGCGCGGTACAGTTCACCGAACCGTCGCAGTTTTGCCGACGTCACTAGGGGCAGGTCCCCTAGCCCGCGACGGGGAAACTAGACGCAGCGACCTCCGGGGGTGGGGTTGCCAATCATCGAAATTACGAACAGCCCCCATTACAGCCGAACGATTCGAAGTCGCCGAAGCCGAAGGCGACGAGCACACCGACGAATGCGACGAATGCGCCAGCTGCCGATGTAACCGACGTCGTCAGCGCTGACCTCGTCGTCCACATTGACGGCCATCCAGTGACAGCTCTTGTTGACACTGGCTCCCACTTTTCCATAATAAGCCTACAGCTAGCCGACAGATTAAGGAAGGTAAAGATGCCATGGTACGGACCCAATATAAGAACTGCCGGAGGTCAGTTAATGACACCTGTTGGAAAGTGCACGGCCCGACTCTTAATCGCTGGTTCCACCTTCGTCGCCACCCTCGTCATCCTTCATGAGTGCTGTAAACAGCTCATATTGGGAATGGAATTCTTGCGCGAATACGGGGCTGTGATTAACATCCGCGACAGGAGCGTAACGTTCGCTACAACCTGGGGCACTGCTAATGATGAGGAAAACCAACGACCTCGATTACGTATCGCCGGCGACGACGTCATACTGCTGCCGCGGAGTTGCTGCCTCGTACCCGTGCACTGCGAGAGCTTGCAGAGCGGCACTGGCATCGCAGAACGCATCAATGAGCTAGCATTCACTTGCGGCATTTCTATTGCCAGGGCTGTCATCAATGTGATCGATGGACGCGCTGACCTCTTGTTGACGAATTTCAGCAAGGAACGCCGACACATTGTTAGAGGCACTGCCATTGCCTATTTCGACGAACTCGCGCAAATTGAAGATTGCCATCTAGTGGAGGAGGTGGCAGCGTCTCCTATCACTACACCGACACCTGTTGACGTTAGTCCGACCTTATCGACCGTCGAGCGAGACCGCCTTCTTGCGCTGATCCACAAGTTCCACGGCTGCTTCTCATCAACTTCAAGAGTTGGTCAAACGCCGCTCACAAAGCACCGCATCATCACAGATTCTGACGCCAGACCCATCAGGCAAAATCCTTATCGTGTTGCCCCAAAGGAGCGTGATGCAATTCAAAAGCAGGTGAAAACGATGCTGGAAGATGGCGTTATTCGGCCATCTAACAATCCTTGGGCATCGCCTGTAGTACTCGTAAAAAAGAAGGACGGCAGCTTGCGTTTCTGCGTCGACTACCGGAAGCTCAACCAGATCACAAAGAAGGATGTGTATCCGCTGCCGCGTATTGATGATTCCCTGGATAGACTACGAAACGCACGCTACTTTTCGTCAATGGACTTGAAAAGCGGCTACTGGCAGATTGAAGTGGATGAGAGAGACCGTGAGAAGACCGCTTTTGTCACGCCCGACGGACTTTATGAATTTCAGGTTCTCCCTTTCGGTTTGTGTTCGGCGCCAGCAACGTTTCAGCGTCTAATGGACACTGTACTATTAGGACTTAAGTGGCAAACCTGCCTGGTGTACCTCGATGACGTGATTGTCTTTTCTATGACGTTCGATGAACACTTAAGAAGACTGGAAGCAGTTTTCGAAGCAATACGCGTAGCCGGTCTTACATTGAAACCTGAAAAATGCCACTTTGGCTTTGACGAACTTCAATTCCTCGGACACGTCGTCAGCAGCCAGGGGATCCGACCCGATCCGGATAAGATTGCTGCCGTGGCGAATTTTCCTACCCCATCAGACAAAAAATCAGTGCGACGTTTTTTGGGACTATGTGCCTACTATCGGCGGTTTATTGCCAATTTTTCGCGCATCGCATGGCCATTGACACAGCTCACCAGGGAAGACGTCCCCTTCGCATGGGGCGAAGACCAGCAGCGGGCATTTCACGAGCTTCGTCAACGCATGCAAACGCCTCCCGTGCTCGCCCACTTCGATGAAGACGCGCCGACGTTATTGCACACCGACGCTAGTAACGTGGGTCTTGGAGCAGTGCTCGTACAATGGCAGGACAACAGTGAAAAGGTGATCGCCTATGCCAGTAGGACGCTGTCCCGAGCAGAAGCCAACTACGCTACGACCGAGAAAGAATGCCTCGCCATGGTATGGGCAGTTCTGAAATTCCGTCCGTATTTGTACGGTCGCTCGTTCACCGTTCTCAGCGATCACCATTCACTCTGTTGGTTAATTAATCTGAAAGATCCATCCGGCCGTCTCGCACGATGGAGTCTTCGGCTCCAAGAATTCGACTTCACTGTTGCTTACAAATCAGGAAAACGACACGCCGATGCCGACTGTCTTTCTCGGTCTCCTGTTCAGACAGCAGCCCAAGACGACGACGACACGGCCTTTTTGGGCGTCGTTGACACTGCCGCTTTTTCACAACAGCAGCGGGACGATCCTGAACTGCTACCGCTTATTCATTACCTGGAAGGACGAACCAGTAGCGTGCCGAAATTATTCGCAAGGGGGCTGACGTCGTACTGCTTGCGCAATGACGTACTTTATAAGAAGAACTTCTCACCTACTGGCAGCAGCTACTTACTCGTCGTTCCCTCGTCGCTTCGACGTGAGGTCCTACACGCCTGCCACAACGAACCGACCGCTGGTCACTTGGGCTACACCCGGACATTGGCGAGGATTGGGCAATACTATTACTGGCCAAGACTTGCTGCGGCCGTAAAAACTTACGTGCAGACATGTCTCGATTGCCAGCGTCACAAACCGCCATCCGTCAAGCCAGCCGGTCTGTTGCAGCCTGTCCAAGTGCCGACAACACCATTTGCACAAATCGGCATGGATTTTCTGGGCCCCTTCCCAATGTCTGCTACCGGAAATAGGTGGATAATCGTCGCCACAGATTACCTCACCCGATACGCCGAGACGGGCGCTTTGCGACGGGCAACAGCACATGAAGCGGCACGATTTTTTATCGAAGCCATCGTTTTAAGGCACGGTGCTCCTGCAGTAGTTATCACCGACAGAGGTACTGCGTTCATGGCCGAGCTTTTGGACACCGTTTTTCGACTAAGTGGTACCGCTCACAGGAAAACAACGGCGTATCATCCCCAGACCAACGGGTTGACTGAACGTCTCAATAGGACCCTGGCTGACATGATAAGCATGTACGTAGATGTAGAGCACAAGAACTGGGACGACATTCTACCCTACGTCACGTTCGCGTACAACACGGCACGTCAGGAGACCACTCGGAAGACACCCTTCAGTCTCGTTTACGGCCGTGAAGTTACGACAACATTAGACGCAATGCTCCCTCACGAAAATGACGGCAATGAGATGGACGCTGAAGAGTTTACACAGCGAGCAGAAGAAGCTAGACAACTTGCCCAGTTGCGAATCAACCAACAACAAGGCTATGACGCCAGACAGTACAACCTCCGACACAGACCCGTCACATACAACGTGGGCGACAAAGTGTGGGTCTGGACACCTATTCGTCGGCGTGGGCTCTCCGAAAAGCTATTGCGAAGATACTTCGGACCTTACACAGTTATCCGACGCATCAGTGAGGTCAACTACGAGGTTGTTCCGGACGGCTCTCAGAGCTCAAAGCGCCGAAAACATTCGCCAGAAATTGTTCACGTGCTTCGGATGAAGCCATACTTGCAGTGACTAACTGCGCAGTTTCTTTTTTTTTACCTTGCTTTCTGAACGTTGAACATCGGGGCGATGTTTATTTTTAAAGGGGGAATAATGCCGCGCGTATGTGCCAGTGGCGACGGCAACGAAGCAGCGCGAGTGTTTTTGGCCCATCGCGGGGACGAAGAAGACGTGGCAGTTTCTCTGAATGATAAAGCGTGTTTGCCTATCGTTCTCCGTGTCCTCGTCGATCCCACGTCGTTACAATATGAGCATATTTTCGGCGAGAGAAATTATTTCCGCTGTGAAAATGGCAGCACATGTCGATCAATAAATTCATATTCAAGAGCAACCAGTTACAACTTACAATTAACAAACTTAGTTCTTGATTTTTTTTTTTATTTTGAAATCATACAATGCTATATAAGTTCGAAACCGCGCAGTTCCACCCCATGTAACGGCTTCCTTTCCGCTACAGATGAATGGTTTGACTTTATGATCATGTCAGTGAAGCACTCTCGTGAAGAACACAAGAATGTCAACTTTCTTGCCCTTCAGCCTGCTCATCCGGCTCCACTATGTACCCCGCGCGCGCGGAACCAAGTTTATTCTGCAATGAGTTCGTGCTGATGATTTTATACTATCGATAGTACTTACTATCGATAGCGCTATCGATAGTATTTTTTACCATCGATAGTTCGATAGTGACTCGGCTATCGATAGTAGCGATAGTACCATCGATAGTTCTGCATCACTAATATCTTGACGTCTTAGTAACTTGCAAATTTTGGTGAATCCTTCTATAAAAGGGGTATCACGCCGCTGTCACCAAGTTTAGTCCCGCTAGGGCCGGGGCAAAAACAAAGCGGTTTGGGGGGGGGGGGGGGAGGTAGGGGAATCTCATATGTGGGTCATTTTTGAAGGCCATTTGACGTCAGGATTCGAGAAACGTATCGACGCCGATCTCCAAAGCGAGTACAATCTGCATGCGCCGTTTCCGAAACATAACTTTTCTTCCACTCTTATATTTCAGCACATGGTGACCGCATGGGGTGCTTCAGGAAAACAAAAAAAAATGTTTGAAACCAGTTACATATCTGTGTCTTACACGAATAAAGCACTAATAATAATAATAAACGAGAAAATATTACGGGTACAATTTCGCAGAGACGTACAACTTCATTCTTTGCGAAGCCCATAATAACGGCTGAGCACGGGGACTTGATGCGTGGCAACGCTTACATGTGGCGAGAAAAGAAATGTTGCCATTGACTGTTCGTGCGGAAGTGATCCTCATGGTCGAACGCAGCTGTTCATCCTCTATCCGACTTCCGAGGAGAGCAGTTGCTCGCGCGAAGGGGTACTTCCAAACATGGCAATGAACCCAGCAGCCTGTCCGCGTAGCGCCAGGCCGTGGCGGGCCGCCACCGAAACGACCGCGGGCCGCGTGTTTGAGACTCCTGTTCAATAACATTTTGTGTACTTGTAACATGTAGTCGCATAGGCGTCTACCTATTCTAAATTCCTTCAACATGAAAACCTCGTATGCTGTAAAGAAAAACATTTTTTTTTAATATATCCGTTACTAACGTGAGTAGGTCTCGGCTAACTACCTTCAGTTATTTTTGTACGTAGATGTGACCCACAAACTACGCTTTAGTTCAATTACAGGACTACATTCTTCGAGGTGAAAACCAAAGAAACAAGATTGCTCAAAACTAAAAACATGAAAATTGGGTTACCTGCATATGCCGCGATCACCAAAAATGTCAATAGGCTCAAAGTTCTCATGGTGTTACAGCGCCGATTCCTCTTCGTGAACCGTGCTTCAACGCGCCGCAGACGCTCTTATTTGAAAGCTGTCGTCGGCTTACTGCTGTTTTATAAGCACGTGCTGTGGTGTATTCGTGCCATCACCTGTTTACTACTGCGGAATGAGATGAAATACGACTGGTGCATGATAGGCACGCCCTCATGCTAAGAGGAGCGCAATTCGTAATGTACACATGCCTCATATGCGATTTCCACGATGGTTTAACGGAACCAGTGACTCACGCAGCTTCGGGAGCATATCTAAATATAGGGGTAGTTAATTAACATGCTACCGCTCTCAGCCATGGTTTCCGTACTAAAGCAACGGATGAGTGAGCCTTTTCCGGCTTTAGCAGCGCGTAGAAAGCATCCGGCTAGTAAACATCCCACGTTCAGCCGTCCATATACAGGTCGTTCGGTCACGCGGATGCGACTGCTGACTCATCAGCCGCCATGTATTCAGTTTCCGGGGCGGATTGGGCGCTTCTGTGGGCATCCCGGTCGTAACTATTTACTTCCCTTGCTCGCACGTGCAGCGCTTTAGCTGCAAAGCAGCGATTCCCGATAAAACGTGAGTAATTAAACTTTCACTTTTTAGATGCACCAAAATGTGAGAACGTCGTACCCCTTCATTAAACAGTACCGCGATAGGGCTGTTGACAATGCGTTGTACAAACAAGTTCTCATAGCATAAAACAACATAACATACTCTTAAACTACAAGCGTAGAACATTAGTCTGTTTCGTGGCTGGGCAATCTTCAGTTTTATTTTCGCAGGATCCATAGCCTGCGCGTGAAAACCTGGATCTACTCTATACGACCCATTCACATAAACTGAAGCTAACAGAGCGTGCATGCCCACCCGCTTTCTATGCTTTGTGGTTGGGTATCGTACACAGACTATACAGGTCTGCACGTGGCCTTTTTTAGTTTATGAAAATTTGTGAAGTTTTAGTAACACTAGATTTCACATAAAACTCGGCTATATCCGAGACTGTTTCAGCAGGCTAGTACCAATTCATAAATGAAGACATGTGCATTCCTTCTTCGTTAGAGCTCTCGTTACTATGTGCGTGGAGTGCGAATACAAACGGCGCAGGAAAATGTTCACTGCTAGTAAACTGTACGACTGCAAAATCAATATCGTACAAAAAGAGGCAAGTGCTCGAATAGGCCGATCGCAGTTTTTAACAGACGTGACTAAATGAAAACTCTTTCGGTTTCATTATGAGAAAATAATAAAAGAACCATATATATTGCAGAGAAGCCTTGGAACATAGAAATTGGTTGCCCTCTCCAGCGCTTCCTAGTGGGTCGTCCTCTTTGGTTGTGAAAAGACGCTGCCCGGCGACCTAACAGCTGGTCACTATGAGCGGGTCATAGTAGGCCTTGAGACGCTCCACGTTGACAATGTCGCCACGCCGACGCCGACTGCCAAAGCCGAAAACTTTCAACGCACGTGTCGCCAGCCGGTCTCCAGCCATTACCTTGCCGTAAGCGCCCGTTTGGGCGCGTGGGCATCAATTTGTATGGACCACTTCCTCTGACGTCGGCTGGCAACCGCTGGGCCATCGTCGCTGTTGACCATCTAACGCGACATGCCGAAACCGGCGCCCTCCCAGCGGCTACAGCGCGCGATGATGCCTCCTTCCTGCTACACCGATTCATGCTGCGTCACGGTCCACCCCAAGAGCTTCTCAGCGATCGAGGCCGTGTCTTCCTGTCCGAAGCCGTCGAAGCCATTCTCAAAGAGTGCCATGCTGTTCACAGCAAAACTACTGCTTACCACCCGCAGACGAATGGCCTAACCGAACGCTTTAACCGCACGCTCGGCGACATGCTCTCAATGTACGTCGCCGCCGATCACACAAATTGGGCATTTGTGATGGCACCACCACTTCTGCGCACGCGTTCTTTCCCGGAGCGCTCGTATCTCTCCGTCCCTACCACTACAAGTGGGCTCTCGTCAAAACTCCTGCCGAAATACGAAGGCCCCTACCGTGTCCTCGAGCGCACATCCCCGGTCAACTACCTGATCGAACCCATCGAACAATATTCAGACATGCGCCGTCGAGGGCGCGACATTGTCAACGTGGAGCGTCTCAAGGCCTACTATGACCCGCTCATAGTGACCAGCTGTTAGGTCGCCGGGCGGCTCCCTTTTCGTACCCGGGGTAATTGTAGAGAAGCCTTGAAACAGTAATGGGTTGCCCTCTCCAGCGCTTCCTAGTGGGTCGTCCTCTTTGGTTGTTGTGAAAGGACGCCACTCGCGCAGGGAGTTCGTGCCTTGCCGTGACTGTCGCCATTACACATTGTCGTTGAGTGCCGTCTATTAAACACCTTAACAATATACATATATATATATATATAGGAAAAAGGTATACGCTTCTAAAAAAACTTTATTTGTCGACGTTTCGATCGGAGACCGATCTTCATCAGGATGAAATTTACCAGGCTTCGATGCGCTTTTATATCATCGTTCTCCGAGCCGAGAGAGAGAAAAAAAAGGTTAAGAAAAAGTACATACAGAAAAAAAAAAGAAAAGAGGAGACAGAGAAGCAAGAAACCTGACGAAAAAGAGTCGCGAATACGCTTGTGCACATACTTTGACTGACATAAGAATAACACGTGTTTTTTGGAGAACAAAAAAAAAAAGAAAAAAAATGGTCAAACCCCCCGTGCACATACTTTGGCCGACGAAACACACGTGTTTCCTGAAAAAAGAAAAAAAAGAAAGAAAACAAAAACTACGTTGATATCCAAAGATCGTCCCGGTGAGGTACATTCCTGTAGTCACTAGTCGAGTTCCAATGCTTTGAAGCCCCAACACAACATGGGTGCATTCCTCCAGCCCATTGTCGCTCCTAATGTCTTCGGCTCCCCCACCACATTTGCTCCAGAAGCCTGTGAGGGGATGAAGCTTCACAAGAAGGGATAACCGCTTAAAGGCAGTCAACTTTCAGTGGACACGGGAACAGCATCACGTCAAGTTTTCCTAATCTACTGTTCAACATGCAGGAATTACCATTACTCCTGCTGTCGTGGTCAGCGGTTGCCTTTGCCAGCCCGATAACCACCCCTGCTGCGCCGATGGTGCCGATAGTGCTTTCGTCCGGGATCGACTCCGGGCATGTGCACTTGCCGGCTAAGCTTTCTTCGGCTGTGGAATACGGACTACCAACCGCATCGACCCTGACATCACGCCCAGAGAAGAACTTAAGCTGCTGCTTTCACCGACCTTCCTTCAGTGGACACGGGAACAGCATCACGTCAAGTTTTCCTAATCTACTGTTCAACATGCAGGAATTACCATTACTCCTGCTGTCGTGGTCAGCGGTTGCCTTTGCCAGCCCGATAACCACCCCTGCTGCGCCGATGGTGCCGATAGTGCTTTCGTCCGGGATCGACTCCGGGCATGTGCACTTGCCGGCTAAGCTTTCTTCGGCTGTGGAATACGGACTACCAACCGCATCGACCCTGACATCACGCCCAGAGAAGAACTTAAGCTGCTGCTTTCACCGACCTTCCTTCAGTGGACACGGGAACAGCATCACGTCAAGTTTTCCTAATCTACTGTTCAACATGCAGGTGTGTAAACCATTACCGCTATTTGCTAGGAAATCAGATGACGCCTTTCTGCTAGTGTTCCCGTGTCCACAAACGCTATGGGAAATTGTATTAGACTGTTTTTCAGTGACATTGCTTTTGTTACGCTCTGGTGACATCGAAACAAATCCGGGACCAACTACGCGCTCAGAAAATCTATTAGATATCGAATCTCTGCCTGAAAACCCAACCGAGCAAATGCCTGTTCTTTTTAAATTGATCAAGGATATTCATACACGATCATTACAAAGTGCGAAGGTTCAGAACGAATTAGCAGCTGATATGAAGTCAATTAAGTGTGGCCAGAAGAACATAGAGGCAAAGATTATCGCCGTACAAAAGCGCCTCGACGACCTCGAGCAAAAATCTGAAGTCCTCGAGAAAGTTAATGGAGAGCTATCTGAAGTGCATGCTCGGTCAACAACCTCGAAGCACGCAATTTTTCACTTCAGTCACGACTCGATGACTTGGAAGATCGCTCACGGCGAAACAATCTTCTCTTCTATGGTTTTCCCGATTCCAAAGAAACATGGCAGGAAACAGAGGCCAAACTGACCTCTGAAATAAAGTCAGTTTTAAGTACCTTCACAGGCAGCACGATTGAGAGGGCACACAGGCTAGGTTCCTTTGCTCCTACCAAGTGCCGCCCGATAATTGTCAAGCTGACTGACTTCAAATCTAAAGAGCAACTTTTTTCGCTCCGAGGCCAATTAAAGCAAAGAAACATCGGTGTATCGGAAGATTTCTCAGCATCTACCCGCCTGGCGCGCAAAAAGCTAACTGAATTTCGTACCAACCAGCCTAATCCTGCATCCTTTAAACTTCGCTACAATAAGATGCTAGGTAACGGCAAGTGTTATATCTACAATACTAACCTTGGCATCGTCGAAGAATCGCAATCACAAACTTCTTATGCAGGCCACGCTCGACACCAGCCTACAAACAGTTCACAATAGGGAAGCAAGAGGGGAGATGGTCTATTACCTGCTTCTCCAACTAAGCTATCCTTCCTTTATTCCAACACAAGAAGCATTACTAACAAGTCTGACTCCTTATCATCCGCGATAGATTCGTGCGGCGCTCATGTAATTGCACTTACTGAAACGTGGCTCTCTTCAAATACGCATGACAATGAATTGTTTGATAATGCGCAAAACTTTACTATTTATCGCTGCGATCGCACAGTGCGCCGAGGGGGAGGCGTGCTCTTAGCTATATCAAAATGCCTTCCATCGTCATGCATACAGATTAATCACGACATTGAAATAGTATGGGTTCTGCTAACAATTCGTCACTTAAAAATTATTCTAGGGGTATGTTATCGGTCGCCTTCATCTTCGGAAACGTTCCTAAGTGAACTCCACGATTCAATAAACATGGTTGCTTCGCGCTTTCCTTTCACGCCTCTGTTTCTACTAGGTGATTTTAACCTGCCCAACTTAATTTGGAACACTGATCCACCAAGCTTATCACCTTTTTCAGCACAGGACAAGGATTTCGTAGATATGTGTTCTGTTTTTGGCCTATGTCAACTGGTGACCCAGCCTACAAGAATAACCAGTACCACTTCAAGTACCCTTGACCTAATATTGACTAACTCGCCCGATTTAGCCTCTGAAATCACTTATATGCCTGGTATCAGTGATCATTCTCTGCTTGCTTTTCACCTTAAAATGCCACCCCCAAAACGAACCAAAGAGAAAAAAATCATAGCCGATTACAATAAAGCAAATTTCGATGCCATTAATGACGAACTGTCGAACTTCGTTGTTTCCTTCTTTGTCCAGTTCAGTGATCGCTCTGTCCAATCGAACTGGGATATTTTTGCTGCAAAAGTAGACGAACTTACTAAGAAATACATTCCTAACCGAACCATAATTTCTAATCACCAGGCACCATGGTACAACACCTACATCAAACGCCTTTCTAACCGTAAAAAACGACTTTACAGATCAGCAAAACTAGCGCCTTCTGAAGACCGTTGGGCGATTTACAAAACTGCGCACAACGCTTACCTTACCGCCTTAAAATCCTCTAAGTTACATTTTCTTTCTCGAACTCTCCCAAATATGCTTGCAAATAATGTACGCAAATTTTGGCGCTTAATTAACCCTTCACCAGATAACAGCATAGTTCTAGTAGATGATTTTGAAAATCCAGTCCCTACTGACATGTGCGCCGATCTTCTTAATGACACTTTTAAAACAACTTTTCTCGAGTTGATAACGTCATCCTACCCCATGTACTGAACTTCAATTATATTGCCATGCCACCAATTTCCATTGATCATTCTGGTATCGCTAAACTCATAAATAACTTGCCTATTCACTCATCCCCTGGCCATGACAACATTGGTACCAAATTTCTGAAAAGAACCGTTACTTACAGTTCAGTGATACTAACAAAAATTTTTCAACAGTCCTTAGATACATCAACCATTCCTGCACAATGGAAAATCGGGAGGGTGGTTCCAATCTTTAAGTCGGGTAATAAACACTCTGCGAAAAATTATCGCCCTATTTCGTTAACAAGCACTTCCTGTAAGTTATTAGAACATGTCATTTTCACCAACCTCATTAACTTCCTTGAATCGAATTCTTTTTTTACACCAGCACAACATGGTTTTCGCAAACATTTTTCATGCGAAACACAGCTCATATATTTCACTCACAAACTGCATCAGATTTTAGACCGTTCATCATGTGCTGATTGCATTTTTTTAGACTTCAGTAAGGCTTTCGATAAAGTCTGTCACCAACTACTACTCTTCAAACTGAGCCTACTAATATTGACAATAGTTTACTCAAGTGGATTGAGTGTTTCTTGTATAACCGTGTTCAATACGTTACTGCTAACAATCACAGTTCGTCATCTGCTGCGGTCCACTCAGGTGTACCGCAAGGGTCAGTTCTTGGTCCACTTTTGTTTCTAATTTATATTAATGACCTCACGTCTTCACTTTCTTCTAACATTCATCTTTTTGCAGATGACTGCGTCATTTTTCGTGAAATAACCAGTAATAATGACAGTTTAAGCCTCCAATCTGACCTTAACACCGTAGCAGCTTGGTGCAGCACATGGCGAATGGACTTAAACATCGCTAAATGTAAGGTAATGCGCGTAACCAGATCTGCTAACACCCCACCAAAATACTACTTAAGCAACGTCCCGCTTGATCCAGTTTTCTCGTATAAATACCTGGGCATTCTTATCACATCTAACTTATCTTGGGCACCCCACATCGCATACATTACTAATAATGCTAATCGCATGTTAGGCTACATACGTCGTAACTTTTCAAAAGCACCATCTGCACTAAAACTACTGTTGTATAAAACATTAATACGTTCCAAACTTGAATATGCATCATCAGTATGGGATCCTTACCACGATAACTTGGTTACTTCACTTGAGCTCGTACAGAATAACTCCGCCCGTTTCATACTTTCTAACTACAATCGCATCGCCAGTATTAGTTCAATGAAATCCAGCTTAGGCCTTCCTTCCCTTGCATCCCGTCGGAACATATCTCGTTTGAGCACATTTCACAAATTATTTCATCATCCCACCCTACATAACCAACTAATCCTCAATCCTCAGTACATATCTCATCGCATCGATCATCGTCATAAGGTTGGCATCGCATCCTGCAACTCCCAGTGTTTTTATCGGTCATTCATACCTCGTACATCAGTAGATTGGAACCACCTTCCCGAAGACATCGTCACTATTACTAATAACAATATTTTCCGTCAAACATTACTCAGTATTGTATGAGTTAAACGTTACTCAAAATTGTATTATGTTCACCGTCGTTGCACAGCTACTATTGTATAATCTTTATTTGTTGCATTGTTTATTCTCCTGCTGTATTTTCTCTGCTGTACATTCTGCTGTATAATATGTATTTTCTATGCTGTATATTCTCATGCTGTATTTTCTTTCTTTTTTTTTTTCCCCTTTCTTTTTTGATGTAAACGTTATTTCCACTCCCCTCTATAATGCCATATGGCCCTGAGGGTAAATAAAATGAAAATGAAATGAAACTCAAAAAGCTTAGTAAAAGTCCGGGAAGAGTGTGCAAAGGCGCGTTACTAAAAAACAGGTGGTCACGATCTCCCGTTTGTGGCTCCAGTTAATGCTTATGAAGAAAATGGAGAATACCTTAAGATTGGAATGCGTGGGAGCATGCTGTATGTCCGACAGCGTGCTGCTGAAGCGATGTCAGAAAAAATAATAAAATAAACTATAATAAAAAAAGCGAAAAAAATAAAAATAATAAAAAATATATAAAAAAGAGATGGATCTTGAGTTAAGATTATTATTAACTTGAATCTTCCAGAGCACGAATTGAAGACAGTATGCCCGGATTGATGTTTAGGCCAGCCTTCAATGTATAAATTTAAAAATCATATATGATTCGCGCTGTTCACGCTCCCTTGTACTGGAGAAACCACTTTGCAGGAGTGTAACCTTGATGGAATCAAATGGGTGGTTTTCGGAATTTATATGCTGAGACAGAGGAAGATGCGGAAGCGAATTAACATTTGGTAGCAACCCCTCTAGCGTAAACAAAATTCTAAAGAGACACTATAACATCTTACAATAGAGTAAACGACTATCAAGAATTTTCCCTTCCCCTCCGCGAGTCGTTTATAGACGCCCCAGAAACATTAAGGATTATCTTGTGCGTTCGAAAACCGATAAGGCACCTGTAACTGGATGCCAGCCATGCGGCAAGGCTCGTTGCAAGGTGTGCAAACACATACAGACAACCAACTTTGTTGAAAGCACACATTCCAATTTCAAATACTCTCTTCACTCAAACCTTAACTGTGACAGCTCTAATGTAGTATAACTTCTCGAGTGCGGAGCATACAGTATTCAATACATAGGTCAGACAGACACGGCCTTCCGCACCCGCTTTAATAACCATCGTTCCCATGTTAATTCGCTTCCGCATCTTCCTCTGTCTCAGCATATAAATTCCGAAAACCACCCACTTGATTCCATCAAGTTTACACTCCTGCAAAGTGGTTTCTCCAGTACAAGGGAGCGTGAACAGCGCGAATCATATATGATTTATAAATTTATACATTGAAGGCTGGCCTAAACATCAATCCGGGCATACTGTCTTTAATTCGTGCTCTGGAAGATTCAAGTTAATAATAATCTTAACTCAAGATCTCTCTTTTTTATATATTTTCTTATTATTTTTTATTTTTTATTCTCTTTTTATTATAGTTTATTTTATTATTTTTCCGGACATCGCTTCAGGAGCACGCTGTCGGACATACAGCATGCTCACACGCGTTACAATCTTATTCCAATTTTCCAATTTTCTTCATAAGCATTAACTGGAGCCACAAACGGGAGATCGTGACCACCTGTTTTTTAGTAATGCGCCTTTGCACACTCTTCCCGGACTTTTACTAAGCTTTTTGAGTTGACTGACTTTAAGCGCTTATCCCTTCTTGTGAAGCTTCATCCCCTCACAGGCTTCAGGAGCAAATGTGGAGTGGGGGGGGGTGCCGAAGACGTGAGGAGTGACAATGGGCTGGAGGAATGCACCCCTGTTGTGTTGGGGCTTCAAAGCATTGGAACTCGACTAGTGACTACAGGAATGTACCTCACCGGGACGATCTTTGGATATCAACGTAGTTCTTGTTTTCTTTCTTTTTTCAGGAAACACGTGTGTTTCGTCGGCCAAAGTATGTGCACGTGGGGTGTTGACGATTTTTTTTTCTTTTTTTTGTTCTCCAAAAAACACGTGTTATTCTTATGTCAGTCAAAGTACGTGCACAAGCGTATTCGCGACTCTTTTTCGTCAGGTTTCTTGCTTCTCTCTCTCCTGTTTTCTTTTTTTTTCTGTATGTACTTTTTCTTAACCTTTTTTTTCTCTCTCTCGGCTCGGAGAAGGATGATATAAAAGCGCATCCAAGCCTGGTAACGGCTCCCGTACTCGTCGGCCGTCCCACCGCGGCCATGCGTGCGCTTCGGCGTCTGTGACGGACTTGTGCCCGGACTTTGACGCTGTGTTGCCTGTGCACCGGCTCATGTTTTCTTTTCCCCGACAGCTCTGTTTTTTTAACCGTAATTTTATTACCCCGCTGTCAGGAACTGTTTACGATTGCGTGACACCGTGACCGCGTGTACCGCCGCGCATAACAGTACCGCGAACACTTGAGGTTACACTGTTTTTAATCAAACTGTTTCATATACTTTTTAGTGCTCCGATTCAGTGGTGTTTTGTGATTTACTGTGTGGTGAACGAGTCATCATGAGCACCGGACAATACACCGCCTCAACCGAATCGATTCAACAAGCGGCCCTCGCCGCCCAAATCACCGCGGCAACGGCGGGAAGACATGACCCTTTCCCGCCACCGCCCGCGGACCCTGCTCGACGTTCGACTCGTGACGGGCATCGCCGCAGTGCCAGCACATCGCTGATCAACTTCGTCAGCCTATCCCCCCTCACTGCCGCGGCCATCCGGGCGCACGATCTTAAGCAAAAGGTGCATATGACCGCATGAGGCAGTGGCTTGCATTTAAAGCCCCCATTCCGGGATGGCCACAACAGCCGCACTCTGCGCCAGTCGTCGACACGGCAGGCCAACCCACACAGGCTCAGAACATCGTGGCAGCAGCCCTGGTGTCCACGGCGCAAGCGGGCATCCCAAAGGAACCGGTGGACTTTCCCCTACCTCCTGGCTCCGACGAGGAAGGGGACATGGATCTGTCCCACACACGCAAAAGGAACCGCGACGATGACAGCAGCGACGAAGAACAGATGGCGCTGAAGAAGCTGCCAGTCCCTCTATCGAGTCCGGAGAACCATGATGAGGACAAGGCCAAGAGCAGTGACCTCTCGGCGCAAAGTGGAGGCTCCACGGCCTGCCCACCCACTGCCAGGAGCTTAGATGGTGCCTCATCTGCAACCACCGCTTCGACCAGCGAGGCCCACGAGGGTGCCGCTCAGACGGCACCGACTAGCCTCCCGCCCGTCGAATCAGGTGGTGCAGCTACAGCGGAGGACAGCAGCTCAGACACCACTGCCCTGCTGGCCAGATCCACCCTGACCGCTACGCAGGACCTTACTGCGTCCGATGGTGATGACATGGAGGAGGACATCGAGGCTGAAGACTGTGCTGCCAAGCGGAAAGGCACCAAGGCGGCCCCACCAACTGCGGCGGACTTCCTCAAGACTGCAAAAGCGAGAGCCCCGGCTCGAAAGGCCAAAAAGAGAAGTAAGAAGGTCAAGAAGGCGACTCGTCAACAGCAAGCACCTGCAACACAAGGTGCTACTGACAGCCCCTCCTCCCAGCCTCCCTACTCCCCTCCCGCCGGAGCCAAAGCTGCGAACAGCAGCAAAGACACAACTCCCGCTGCCCCTCCCCCACCAGCCGAGGAATACTTCAAGGAGGTCTGCAGCAAGGCAGCTAGCCGCCGGGCCAGAAAACTCGCGTCTGCTGCACTGCCTGTGGACTCTGCAGTTGTCGGCACGGTGCTCTTCAAGCCATCTGGCCCAGGGGCTCTTCCCAGGGCTCCCCCCGGCTGACTCTGGCCCAGGTACTCTCCTCACGACCGGGTGTTGCTGCCATACGCGTCAATCATCAACGCAACATAGTGGCAGCGGACGTGACAACGAGAGAGTGTCTGGAGCAGCTCCTAGCACTCACGGAGCTACGGGGGATAGCGGTGACAGCCAAGCAGCCCGCAGACCGACTGACCAGCATCGGGTATATCCATGGTGTGGACGGGGAGCCGGACAACGCCAGCCTCCTAAGTGGACTGCAGTCTACGCTGCCGGTGCTGTCGGCTACCAGGGAGGGCAGCACGGTCACACTACAATTCGCAGGACCGGTCCCTCCACAGCACGTGAAGCTGTTCCTGGTCCGGTTCCCCGTGCGACGAGCAAGACCCCGCCCTCTGCAGTGCCGACAGTGTGGGCGCTTCGGCCACGCCAGAGAGGCCTGCAGCTGGCCCGACGGTTGCATCAGATGCGGACGTGCCCAACCGGAAAGGGAGACATGCTAGCGCCCAAGATGCATTAACTGTGGCGGCCCCCATGCTGCTGACACACCCGCCTGTCCTCGGTGGCAGCAGGAGCGCAAGATAGCGACCATCATGGTCACTTCCATGACAGCCCTTTCAAAGAGAGCGGTCCGAGCGGTGGTTCGGGATGAGGAGCGCGAAAACCCAACCCCCAGGCCGGTGGTACGTTCCTATGCCAACGTGGCACGGGGGCCCGCTAGACCTGCTGCTTCCGGTAGCACTGGATTGGACTCCCAACGCCCGCAACCTGCTACAAGTCCTGCTGGAAGAACCCCTGCGAATCCTGCTGCTGTCCATGGCCCAGCAGCCTCTACTGCGGTCCCGCCTTCAAATACTACCGCGGTCGTGGGCTCTGTCACACCTAAGGCCCCGCATGCAGACACACCTACGGTACCTGGACCTGCTGCCACCACTCCGGCCCAGAACCCGCTCGACAACCTGGCCGAATGCCTGCTGCAGGCCATGAGGTTCGCCTGTGCTGCCTTCCCTGAAGGCCACCCTCTCCGTGCCATCTGCCAGCAGGCAGTGGCTGTCCAGCTCTCGTCAACACAGCATGGCTGGTCGGCCTACCAGAAGTACCCACTGCCGCCCCAGCGTTCTGCAATGGAACACACTGTCATTGAAGCTGCGACTGAGGGAGCTATCTCTGCACCTTCAGCAGCACACCTACGACGTCCTAGCGCTGCAGGAGGTGAAGGGATTGGCTTCGTCCCTGCGGCTCCCCGGCTACATCGGCTACAACGGAGCCACATCGTGCACCCTGACCTCATGCCAGGACACACCATGCTTGGACGGTACTCATCCACAGGACAAACCACGCGTGGCTGTGTATGTTCGACGTGACCTACCACATGTGCTTGTCGACGTGGCCAGTGCCACAGGGGGCCGACTAGAGTGCTGTGCAGTGACGGTGCGACTCCGGGGAGTGGACACAACTGTGGCATCTGTGTACATACTACCGCAGCTACCCTGGGACGCCACCATGCTGACCAGGCTGACCTCACGACTGGGGCAGGACTACCTGTTGTGTGGAGACGTCAATGCTCACCATGGCGCCTGGGGAAGCCGCAGAAACTGCCGCCGCGGTAAGGAGCTGATGGACACTGCCCTCCAGTTGGGGTTACGTGTGCTAAACACCGGCTCCTTCACACGCATCCGACGGACAACCCGGCCCACCTGGACGGCCATAGACGTCAGCCTGGCCACCCCGGGAGCGAGCTACGGCTGGGCCCAGAGCCTGACTCCTGGGTATCTGACCATCTGCCGATTGTTATCACTCCCGCGAGTTGAAAGGTCCCAAGAACACGACGGTACGCGGTGGTGGATTGGCGGCTATACCGGCATCACCTGGACATGGCCCCGGAACACCTGGGCATCTTCGAGGCCATGGCAGGGGCAGCAGAGGCAGCCACCACCATCACCTCAGCTCCAGTGAACCACCCAGCCCCAGACCTCCACCACCTCAACCTGAAGGCTGCCAGACGACGTGCGGAGAGAGCCTTCCTGCGTGGGGGCTGTCGCACTCTGTTCAACCGTTTGAATGCTGCCTGCAGATGGCATGCCAATCAGCGGTGGCGGCAAGGACCGGGGGGGTATCTGCCAAACTGTCAGCAGAAACAAAGGAGGTTCCAGGGCGTGGAGGCTCCTCAGATCACTGCTGGTGGGGCCATCAACACTGCAGCCAGTGCTCTCCTTGGCCATTGCCCTCAACAACCGGGAGGACACCTTGGCCGAGCAGTTTGCGGACCGGTTCGCGGCAGCAGTGGCGGTGCAGCCAGCAACAGTTACCAACCAGCGGGCCCCCTGCCTACCACA
This sequence comes from Rhipicephalus sanguineus, assembly GCF_013339695.2. Taxonomy (NCBI): domain Eukaryota; kingdom Metazoa; phylum Arthropoda; class Arachnida; order Ixodida; family Ixodidae; genus Rhipicephalus; species Rhipicephalus sanguineus. The sequence continues at coordinate 155,934,480 of NC_051179.1, forward strand.
AGGTCACCATCCAGCCTGGGCTGCAGACCAGATAGAGGCCCCCTGCCAGGCACCGATCATGGCACACGAGCTCAACGCTGCCCTGTCACGGACCAAACGCCGCAGTGCCCCAGGACTCGACGGCGTCACCTATCAGATGCTACGGAACCTGGACGACAACACACGGCAGAGACTCCTGGCGGCCATGAATGACATCTGGTGCAGTGGCGAGCTACCGGAGGCCTGGCTGACAGCAGTGGTGGTGCCTGTCCTTAAGCCCGGTCGAGCGTCATCTACCATCAGCTCCTACCGTGCGGTATCTCTGACCTCCTGTGCATGCAAGCTCATGGAGGCCGTGGTCCTGGGGCGCCTCAGCTGGATCGCTGGGGCTCTGGGCCCTGAACGCTGGGGCCCTGAACAGCAGACCGGATTCCGTCGCCACCGCTGCACAGCGGACTCCATCGCCGATGTGGTCAGCTCCATGGAGGACGCCAGAAGCAGAGGAGAGGTGACCCTTCCTGTCCTGCTCGATGTCCAGAGCGCGTTCGATGGCCTCCCACATGCGGCCATTGAGAATGCACTGGACGCCATGGGCATAGAGGGCTGCCTCCGACGCTTCATCTCCGGGTTCCTGACCGGACGGACTCTTCGAGTACGGGTTGGCCGGTCCACCAGCAGCCCCAGGAGCGTGATGACTGGAGTACCGCAAGGATCTGTCCTCAGCCCACTGCTCTTCAGCCTGGTCCTGGCGGCCCTTCCAGCAGTCATCCCGGTAGACAACACGCACCCCACACAGTGATCAATCTATGCCGACGACGTGGCTCTGTGGGCATGTGGGCCGAGACGCCACCTACCAGCCATCCGGCGTTCCCTCCAACACTCCTTGGACGCGGTGGCCTCCTTCTTCAGAGGCATCGGGCTTCAGGTGTCCCCCACAAACACTGTGGCCATGATGGTCCACCCGAGAGCAGCGGCCAGGGGGAGCGTGCAGAAGCTGGTCCTCAACGGCCGACCCATCCCATGGAGTAAGGAGGTGACTTACCTGGGGCTCCGGATAGACCACCGCCTGGCCTGGATCCCTGCTGTCAAGACGGCTATAACCAAGGCGGCGCGGGTACAGTCCATGGTCAGCAGGCTCCTGCTGCGTGGAAGGGGCTGCGCTCGGAAGCTGGCCCTACAACTATATCACGGCACTGCCACAGCTGTCATCCAGTATGCTGTGCCCTTGGACCAGCTCTCATGGCGCCGAAAAGAACAGCTGGAGAAACAGCATCGCTCGGCCATCAGGGCGTTCCTGGGGCTCCCACGCTGTTCTCCAGTGGCTGCCACACTGGCAGAAGCACAGACCTCGCCAGTATCCCTGCTGATGCTGCGCCAGGCCCTGCTGCATGTCGACCGGCTGCACCGAACGCCATACGGAGAGGCTCTGCTGCGGCGCATCAGGGACCGGCCGACCTCCCGCATGGGGAGCATCTGGGCACTCTATCAAGAACTGGTCCCACAGCCCCCCACTCCAGTCCAGCCTCCACCTCCACATCGGCGACCGCCAGACATCAGCCTGCGCCTGGGGAAGCTGACAAAGAGACGCACTCCAGCCAGTCAACTCCAGCAGGCCGCAGTGGAGAAGATTCACGAGCAGCTGAGTGGCCACCTGCTGCTCTACACGGATGGCTCCGTCTACAAGAGTCCTCCTTCTGCTGCCGCTGCCTGCGCGGTTCCCGAGCTGGGGGTAAGGCTTCAGTGCCGCCTTCCGTTCCCAGCGAGCTCAACAGCAGCCGAACTGGCAGGACTCAATCTCGCAGCAGACCATCTTGCCGCCAGCCTCCCTACACAGCCGGTGGCCATCGTCACGGACTCCCGCCCAGCTCTACAGGCCCTGCTGCAGCCCGATCGAGCCGGCATCACGGTGATCCTGCTCCTCGCCAAACTCCAGGCCCTCAAGGACTGCGGGGTCAGACTGTCGATGCACTGGCTTCCATGCCACGTTGGGATAGCCGGCAACGAAGAAGCAGACGCCGCTGCCAAGGACGCGCACCGGATCGACATTCCAGTCACAACTGCTATAGCGGCCTCTGACTTCTCCCGTCAACGGCTGCTGCACCTGCTCAAGGCGGCCCACCCGGACCAACGAGTAGCAAGTGGTCACCCTCCCCGGCCACTACAGGAGACCAGATTCCAGTGGCGAGAGCTGAGGCTGCTGCTGCGGCTCCGAACCGGAAGCGCATGGCCTGCTGCACGCAAGTACAGCAAGGGCCGCTGTTCCTCGCCGGACTGTAGCAGATGTGGGTCCCCTGAGATGTTCGAGCACATCCTGTGCTTCTGCCCAGCCCTGGATAGCCCGCGAGACACCATGAAGAGGTCCTACCGCATGCAGGGCCTACCCCACTCCACCGTTGACGATCTCCTGTTCCCGTCTGGATACCAGTCCACCGCGCTGCGAGCTTTTCTGAAGTTTGCTGATGATGCCGGTCTAGAGACCTTGTGAGCCCTGTACCTCAACAGTCCTCCTGCCCCCCACGTCTACTCTGCTGGAACTATGACGACCTGCTGCTGAACCTTCTACCTTCTTCCTTCATCTTTACCCCCACTTCCCCATTCCACAGGCACTGAGCCGTGTCCCCAACTGGGAGACAGAAATAAGTGTCTCATCCTTCCTTCAACAATCACTATATATATAGCCTGGTAAATTTCAGCCTGATGAAGATCGGTCTCCGATCGAAACGTCGACAAATAAACAGTTTTTTAGAAGCGTATACCTTTTCCTAATTATTTTACGGCAACCGAAGACAGACTCTATATATATATACATATATATATATATATATATATATATATATATATATATATATATATATATATATATATATATATATACATACTACTTTTACGACTGTTGAAATAAGCAACACGTCTTTTCAATGTAGCGAAACTGAACTTCAGCATGGTAAACTCCTCATTAAATTATTACCAGGTAGTTTGGTTCGTGTAGTGGCTACAAGATAGTAGTGCCTATGTCCGCTTCAGATGTTGTGGCTGTGGATTGGATGTGTGTCATTAAGGTCCAAGTGGAGCATTTCACGACGGGTTACACCTTTGTTGTAGTGGAATACACCGCATTTTAATTCGCCAACTAATTGTTCTATACACAGAGTACGCTGTACTGTTAGTCGTTCGCCCTCTGCTCTAAAAGGCCACACTGAGCTAGAGATCATTCCGATGAAATATTTAGGTTCCGCTCTATTAAAAGTGTTTGCATTGACTATTTTCATTGACGATCATGCATTACGCTCAAGAGTGCTTAATTTGTACGTTTCAGCCCACCAAACATTTTTACATTGCGCGAGAAGACGAAGACACACATAAGAAAACAATCAGAACACTACGAGCATTCGTGGTGTTCGTGGTGTTCTGAACACCACGAGCGTTCGCGGTGCTCGTGGTGTTCTGAATATTATCTTCCTTGGTGTCTTCGTCTTCTCGCGCAGTTTAAGAAAGTTTATCGCAATGAACCAACTAGCCTGCCAGAACGTATTATTGCAGCCCACAGAAGTACGAACAGAACCATACCGCTACAAGCGTACTCTTTATATTTGCCGGCAGCTGATAACGTTATTTTATTGTACTGTAAACTGTAGCCGTATATACGAAAATACAAAACAAAGTTGGTAAAACCAAGTTCCATGTAGTTCATTGTAATTCAGATCTTAGTTCTTCTTCAGTAACCTGCCTATGTACGAAGTACGCAGTGCAAACGCGTAATGTGCCGATGTGCTGAAGCCAAGATAATTCGAGTTTTGAAACCAAAAGGAACTGGAAGCCTCAAGAAGCCACAGACCGGTTCGCAAACAAACTCACAGGGAATCTTATAGATTCGCCTAAGACGACTCGAAGGCGAAATCAATCTTCTTCTTTTCCATCGCAGTCGATGTATTGCTTCTCTTTGAGCTTTGAGCGTAAGGTGAGGCCCGGTTGTATGACGCTGTCATACAGCAAGAACTTCGTAAGAGCGCCTCGCAACAGCGAAGTGCCAGGGAAAAATGTCTCAACTTATTGCTTTGGTAATGCTACGGTGCTTTCACGAGTCCTGGTACTCTATCGCGTCATTGGTATTTGAGTGAGACTATGTGCTTCCCAGCACACATCTTATCTACCAAACCACCATGGTCGTTCGAGCAGCCCGTGTCGGACCTTGTGTGAACTAAGCAATTCATCACGACATCTGGCTGGAAAAATTAGTGCACGCTTTATCCAATTGTTGAAAACGCAGCACAAGGGAAAAGGTAAACAAAGGGGCTAGTAGCTATTTGTTGTTTTTATGCCTTTTTCGCCTTGGGTCGCCTGTTTAGCAATATGAATATCTGGCTAACAATGCACCTCCTTATTAAATGCGAATCACCTCATAGCGAACCAAATGCACTTTGAATCTATCTATCTATCTATCTATCTATCTATCTATCTATCTATCTATCTATCTATCTATCTATCTATCTATCTATCTATCTATCTATCTATCTATCTATCTATCTATCTACGTCTTGACACTCTCGTGGTCGTCTCAATGCCTTGGTTAAACGCAAATGGGCATAAGAGGACGTGAGTGAATGAAGAACACATTTCGTATGTCATGACATGAGTAAGGTGACTTCCCTATCGCGTAGGTCATGAAATCATTTCCACCAGTCATGCGTGGCACATACCCGCATACCACGGCCTGTGGTATGCTGGTATGCACTAGAGGTGATTATCACTCCATAGTAAATCTAGAGTTCGGAAATCTTAACGTGATAGCGTGATAGCCGGAATCGAACTAAGGCATAACGCAGCAGGTGTTCTGATTACGGCCTGACTTTGTAAAACCAAGCGGTGCGTTTCTTAGGCCGGGGAGTGGCAGATAGGGCGATGCAATTTTTACAGCGAAAGCTGTTATGAGATCATTTCACCGGCCGTTTTAACGCGATAGCGTTAAAGAGCTCGTATCGCAGAAATTCCGCCGTCGGCGTCGGCGCCGGCACCGTTGGTTGTGAGCGAAAAATCATCATCTTGTCCGTGACCGAAAAATCGAAAAAGCTGCAAATAAAATAAAGAATAGAAATGTTGGGTCCGAGTGAGAATCGAACCCAGGCCGTCTGCGTGGCAAGCAGGTGTTCTACCACACGAGTGGGCTGTTGGATGCTTCCAACCCATTACAAGGGGCTCTGGAATAATTCTTCATCGTCATAAGGCACAACACAAAGTGCGCATAATGCCTTATATGTTTTTAGCGGGTACCACAGCTCTCCGATGAATAACGAAAAATGGCATAGTGGCTGTTTCCCTATGCCACAGAAATTATGATGAGGTATAGCGTAGTGGGTTCCTCGCAAGTGCACTTGCATTGGTTGCTAAGGAAGCCCATAAGCCCATCATCAATTTCCTCAGGGTCTCAATAAAGTTCTTTCCTCCTCTCTCTGTCTCTCTTTCTCACGTCAACGTATGTTATATTGCATGATGGGAGAGTGAAATAGCGACCGGGCGTCACATAATGCGAATTACGTAACTGGTGAGCTGTTTAAAGCTTCAAACCCATTACAAGGGCTGAGCCACAATTCCTCATCATCGTCAGTCGTCACGTAAACAAAGTGCGCATAATGCCTTACATATGTGTAGCTGGAACCTCGCTTCTGTGCACAATGATGAATAATGGCGTTGTAGGTGCTTCCCAACTTCGCAAATATTGTGATTTATAGCGTAATGGGTACCTTGCTAGTGCACTTGTATGAGTAGCCCCAAGAGAGTTTACAACTGGCTCTAGAAATGCCGCTCTTCCAGCTTTCGCTGTGACTGTGCTGCGCTTTCCGCGCAGGCCTGGCGTTTTTTTCTTTCTGCAATTTTTTCTTGATACTGTCTACCTCATTGAAGCCTGTGAGAGCGCTGGTTCCCGACGTGCGCAACAGTCTAGTCACGTGTCACTTTTCATATTTCGCAGGCTTTCTTGATCAAGCGGAAAAAATGAGCGCGCAATTAGCACGTTGTTGAAAGTACCGCAGTTAGATGTCATTTGAACATGCCTGCATACGCGTCATTGACATTTTGACAATTAGGGGAGTAGTTGTCGAGTTACAATTATAATTATGACTAAATAATTAAATATCATCGAAAAAATAGCCGTGGCTACTCCAGTGTACTAGGAACGTTATGCAGTAGGTTTGCTTCGCGTAACGCCGTTCCTCTTTTTGCAGCGAAAGCTGTTATGAGATCATTTGAGGGGCCGTTTTTGGCGCCGTAGTTGTCGGCTGCCGCCGCCGGTGTCCGTAACCACTATCGCTCTAAATAAGAACAAGAATGAAAGAAGAAAAAATTCCGGGTTGAACGGAGGTTCGAACCTGAGCCCCCTGCGTGGGAGTCCAGTGTTCAACCTCTGAGCCATGCCGGTGCTTGAAACTGCTTTGCAAAAAGGTCCTATACAGGCTTCATGTCGGGAAGGAACCACATTAACATATGCAATATAGCGTGGTAGAAGAGTAAAATAAGCACCAAGTGTCGCATCAACGCGAATTTTATAACCAGGCATCACACAATGCAAATTGCGCAACGAGTACGTTGTTGAATGCTTCCGACCCATTACTAAGGGCTCCGCCATAACTCTTCATCGTCATCAGGCACAGCATCAACAATGTGTGCATAACGCCTTACATGCGTTTCGCAGGTACCACGGCTATCCGTAGAATGACGAAAAATGGCATAGTGCCTGCTTCCCTACTTCTCAAAAATTACAGTGATTTATAGCGTAGTGGGTTCCTCGCAAGTACAGTTGTATTGGTTGCCAAGGAAGCCCATAAGCGCAGGATCCATATGCTCGGGGTCTCAATAAAGTTCTTCGCCCCCCCCCCCTCTCTCTCGCACGTCATCGTATGTTACACAGCATGGCGGGAGAGCGAAATAGCGACCGGGCGTCACACAATGCAAATTGCCTAACTGGTGGGCCGTTTAAAGCTTCCAACCCATTACAAAGGGCTGAGCCATAATTCTTCATTGTTATCTGTGGTCGCGTCAACAAAGTGCACATAATGCCTTACAGACGTGTAGCTGGTGCCTCGCTTCTCCGCAGAAGGACGAATAGTGGCTCAGTAGGTGCTTCCCAACTTCAAAAAATTGTGATTTATGGCATAGTGGGTACCTCGCTAGTGTACTTGTATTAGTAGCCCCAAGAGAGCTTACAACGGGCTCTAGAAACGCCGCTCTTCCAGCTTTCGCTGTGACTGTGCTGCGGTTTGTGCGCAGGCCTGGCGTTTTAGGGGCGAAGCTCCTTAAGCCGTGGATCGTGCGTCCCCGATGTATGTAGTAGGCACCTCTCGTTTAGTTCGTGGAGTGTCCGCTAGATGGCGGTACTTGTACATGATTAGTTCGTGGAGTGTCCGCTTGATGGCGGTACTTGTATATTGACGCGAGGTAGGTTGGCAACCGTAGTGGCCAGCCTCTTGAAAGAGAACAATGATGTTGATCGGTGTGCGCGCGCTTTTGGGTGTCGCCCTTGTTCTAAAGAAAACGTTCCTATTTTGTATCCTTGCCCTGTGTCTTCTCCCATCAATCAGTTAGCCTGGTGACATTTTCTGGTGGAAGTGCTGGGTACGGTAGATGATACGTTCCCCAGAGCGCACCCCAGACGCAAGCCCGTCGAATAGTCCGACCGAGCTTACCCCTGTGCACGTACGTACGAGTCGTCGTCTCCAGGGCCTCCAGCCACAGCACGGTTTGCTAGCTCAACGCACGCGAACTATGAATGAAACACCTCCTAACGCTACCGTGCAAGCACCTGCGCAGCTCGTCGTCAACCAAACCAGGACGCCGAAGACATTTCATGGAGCTGCTTTCGAGGATGCCGACGACTGGCTTGAGTATGTAGCGGCATCTTCATCACCGCTCACGATCATCATCACCATTTTACCATTTACGCGCCGCGCCTCTCGCGCAGCTGATGCCTAGCGCTCGAGGCGCGAGCAGTTAGGAACGTGCTCACGCTCCTGGAGGCTGGACGCCGGCCGTTGGCCGCCGTCACGTCTACCTCTCTCGCTACAATTGGTGACCCGGAGAACACGCCCTTCGCCGAGCGGCCCCCTGCCATGCTACCGCGACTCTGCCCTCCAGTTCAGCCGTTTCACCCGGCCTACCCACGAGCGTGGTTCTGGCAGCTCGACGCCTGCCTCGCGGTGAACGGCGTCACCGCACAGCCACTGATGCACGATATCCTGCTTGACGCCCTCCCAGCTGAGCTGCGTCATCTGTCCGCCGCGTCGTCATCCAGCCCGCAGCCATACGACGACCTCTGCGCTGCGGTGCTGGCTCGCTATGGCGAGACGTACCGCCCGCTACCGGGGACCCGTGAGCTCCGGGTTTCCCCTCCGCCAACGCGAGCGGTACCACCCGGCTCGCAGCCCTCCCATGACCACGACCTACCTTCCCCGGCTACGTCTCTTTCAACCTCTCGTCCGGCCACCAGCGCAGCGGTTCCCGCGCCGGACGACCAGCCCGACGACGTTCAGGTTCCTACGCCCGAGCTTCCTGGGCCCGACGACGTTCCTGCTGCCATCGACCAGTCCGCCACGAGGTGCGTTTCTTCGACGTCCTCGGCCGACGGTCCATCAGGCATGCCGGCCATCCGCCCGTCGTCCCTGTCCTCGCCGGCTCACGACACGTCCCTGACCTCGGCTTCCACGCTGGCTACCTTGCCGCCCGAACTGGAAGCTGACACGGACAACCTCTCGCCCACTGTTCGACCCTCGCTCGCCGAGGTTTCCCCGTCGACGGTACCCGAACACGACTTTTCACCGACTTCTAAGCTATGCGCCTCTTGTCAGCAGCGACCAGCGTCGCCCTCGACGTCTACCGCAGCAGAAGTTCGTGCCCCTTACCAACTTCGGCCGCACTTGCGCGACGCTGCTACTATGACGGAAGTGCCTGAGGACGGCATGCCTGCTGGTTCGCCAATGGCAGAGCAAGCCGCACATGTGACGCCTGCTCGGTGTCACCGCAGATTTGCTCCCGAGCCCTTGACACAGGACGCCGCCCACCTGACATGTGGCCACTGTGCAGGCGCGCTGTGTCGACATCCGCGTCAGCGCTGTGCCCGCACAGGAAAGACCCATCGCAGCAGCTACTCGCCGATGGTTGCTCGTCGTGGCTTCACTGTGCCATTTCGCATTGTTTCGCGCACATCGCCCGCACCGGCCCCTGTGCACCCGCCCTCAACTCCATCTGCAGGCACCTCTGCCAGCCGCGCTGACTCGCGCCACCCGGTTCGCTACCGAAAGGCACCATCAAGTCGTCGTGGGACCCGCCTGGGCACGACCCCAGCGTACTTTCGCCCAGTTCTCCGGCCGCTGCGCTTCTCCCAGAACCGCCCGCCAGAGACCCAAGGGTTCCCGATAGTCCTTCACCGTTGACGACCTGGACTGCCCACGGACATTCTGTCTCGCGTCACCAGCCTTGTATATACGCCCCCATAGTTTTTCATTTCGGCTTCATTTCTGCGGGGGGGGGGGGGAGTAATCTGTAGCGGCATCTTCATCACCGCTCACGATCATCATCACCATTTTACCATTTACGCGCCGCGCCTCTCGCGCAGCTGATGCCTAGCGCTCGAGGCGCGAGCAGTTAGGAACGTGCTCACGCTCCTGGAGGCTGGACGCCGGCAGCCGCTGCCGCTCTGCTTCTACCAGGGCCTTCTAATAAAGTGGCGAGACTTCGGCACGGCCACGTTGGCCGCCGTCACGTCTACCTCTCTCGCTACAAGTACTTCGACCGGGTTGCCATCATCAACGACTGGACCCAAGAGCGTAAGCTACGCTATGTGTACTGCGTTCTCGAAGATTCTGCAAAAACGTGGTTTGAAAACCATGAGGCAACGCTAACGTCGTGGGATGAGTTTCGTCGGCAGTTACTCAGCGCCTTTGCCAGAGTGGACAGGAAGGAGAAAGCTGAGTGTGCGATGGAGGCCAGAGTTCAAGGCCCAAACGAAAGGGTAACAACATACACAGAGGACATGGATCGGCTGTTCAGGCGTGCGGACCGCTCTATGACTGAAGCCAAGAAAGTTCGTCACCTGATGCGGGATGTCAAGGAAGAAATTTTTGCCGGCCTCATTCGAAACCCGCCTGCGACACTTGCGGAGTTCCACGATGAAGCCACTGCAATGGATAGGGCCCTTCAACAGCGTGCCAGGCAGTATAACCGCGATGTCGTGCAATCAAGCGAGGTAATTTCTGTCACTCTTGGCAATGACATCGGCGCCTTGCGAGAGCTCATCAGGGCTGTCATCAAGGAGGAGCTACAAAAGATGCAGATGACTGCTCCACCTGTAGGGCAGCTCTCCGTTGCGGAGATGGTTCGCGCCGAGGTACATCGTGCTGTCCACGCTCCCCAACACTACGAGGTGCCACAACAACGGCAGTGCGTCGAGATGAGCTACGCGGCAGCAGTGCGACGTCCTCCACCGTGCAGTACTCCCGGCGTGGTGCACCCCGTTCAGCAGATGGAAGTCGACTTCAGTCCTCGCAACCCACCGTTCATCGCCGAAGCAAGACCAAGGAAGAGCGATGTCTGGCGCACGCCGGACCACAGGCACCTTTGTTTTCATTGTGGGGAAGCCGGGCACATCTACCGAACGTGCCCTTACCGCCGTGTCGGTCTCCGTGGATTTTCGCCGAATGCCCCTCGTCCGCGACCTGGTGAGCGACCACTGGAAACAGAGAACTTCATCTCGAATCGTCGCAATGTCGAGCATCGATGGCATGAGCCCCGTTCATTGTCTCCTGCTCGTTATAGGTCCCCAAGCCCAGCCTTTTCACGCGGCGCTTCGAGACGCCGCTCGCCCAGTCCTGCAGGTTGGGAAAACTGAGTTCAGCGACCTCCGGAGGTGAGGCCGCTGACGCTGACTGCACTGAAGATCCTCCATTACGACGACATCGACGACAGAAAAGAGACACACAGACGCAGCCAAAGTGGTAACATCCAATATTACTGTAACCGTGGACGACGAAGAAGTAACGGCGCTAATACATACTGGAGCAGACACTTCAGTTATGAGCATGGACCTTGCCTGCAAGCTGAAGAAGGTGTCTACACAGTGGACTGGCTCGCAGATTCGAACGGCAGGAGGCCATCTTCTAACTCCGGCGGGAAGACGCACAGCACGAGTAAGCATTCGTGGGTTTACGTATCTCGAAGATTTCATGATACTGCCGAATTGCTCGAGGGACCTAATTCTCGGAATGGACTTCCTGCAGGCTAACGGAGCCGTGATTAACTTGCAAGAATCGCAGGTAACGTTTTCCACGCAGTACGCCTTAGCGGGTATCACTGACGACAGTTATGTCAATGCCTTGAGGGTTGTCGACGACAACGTCACGTAACCGCCGAAAAGTAGCGTATTGACCCTGGTAACCTGCGACGTATTCGACGAATTTGACGACTATGAAGGCATTGCCGAGGCAAATATTTCTTTGTTGCTCAAACGGAACATCTGCATAGCCCGAGGCCTTGTTCGGTTGCAGAATAAATGCTCTCAGGTTCTGCTGACAAACTTCAGTAATGAATTTCAGCACGTCCCTCAAGGCACCGCTGTCGCCTTTCTCAGAGATATCGCCGACTTCTCCGACATCGGTACGTTAGAGTTGAATTCATCGGCTGCAGTAACTTGTGCTAACCTAGGCAGCCGCATTCACGTTAATGCTGACTTGTCAGATACGCAAAAGGAGAGCCTGCTAAGCCTTGTTACAGAAATCTCGGGTTGCTTCTCCACATCATCGAAAGTTCAGCACACTTCTGTGACCAAGCACCGTATTGTTACGGAGGAGTCGGCGCGACCTCTTCGCCAGCATCCATACCGCGTGTCCCCAAAGGAAAGGGAGGCGATTAAGCGTCAAGTTCAGGAAATGCTGAATGATGATGTCATTCAACTGTCGACAAGTTCGTGGGCGTCGCCTGTGGTACTAGTAAGGAAAAAAGACAACACACTTCGCTTCTGCGTTGACTACCGACGACTTAACAGAGTCACCAAACGCGATGTTTATCCCCTGCCGCGGATCGATGACGCCTTGGACCGTCTACGCCATGCTCAGTTCTTTACATCATTAGACCTCAAGTCAGGGTACTGGCAAATTGAGGTTGACGAGGGCGACCGTGAGAAAACTGCGTTTGTGACTCCCGACGGGCTATACGAATTTAAAGTACTGCCTTTCGGTCTCTGTTCCGCTCCCGCCACATTTCAAAGAATGATGGACACTGTGCTCGCTGGTCTGAAGTGGCAGACGCGTCTTGTATATTTGGACGACGTCGTTGTGTTCTCAAGCACGTTCGACGAACACCTCACACGGCTAAAAAGCGTACTCACAGCAATACGCAAGGCAAACCTGACTATCAAGCCCGAGAAGTGCTACTTTGGCTACCAGGAACTCAAGTTTCTAGGTCACGTGGTGAGCCCTGACGGTGTTCGACCAGACCCAGACAAACTGACTGCCGTTGCCGAGTTTCCTTGTCCTGGAGACAAGAAGGCTGTTCAGCGGCTCCTTCGCCTCTGCGCCTACTACCGTCGTTTCGTTGAATGATTCTCCAAAATTGCGGAACCTCTTACGAGACTAACGCGAAAAGATGTACCCTTCGTGTCGACGGAAGAGCAACAACAGGCCTTCGTACAGTTACGCAAGCGACTTCAAACAGCTCCAGTGCTGGCACATTATGACGATACTGCGGAAACTGAGGTTCACACGGACGCCAGCAACGTAGGACTCGGAGTCATTCTAGTTCAATGGCAGGACGGCGCAGAACGTGTGATCGCTTACGCAAGCCGCAGTCTCACAAAAGCAGAGGCTAACTACTCTACCACCGAAAAAGAGTGCTTAGCAGTCGTTTGGGCCATCAGCAAGTTTCGACTCTATCTGTACGGTCGGCCATTTCGAGCGGTCAGTGACCACCACTCGCTTTGTTGGCTTGCCAATCTCCGAGATCCATCAGGCCGCCTCACTCGTTGGAGCCTTAGTCTTCAAGAGTACGACATAACTGTCGTATACCGATCCGGACAAAAGCATACCGATGCTGACTGCCTATCGCGTGCCCCTATTCCCGTGACATCATCTGATATGGAAGAAAGTTTGCCGTTCCTAGGCTTCGTCGACGTGGTGCGGATGGCTGAACATCAACTGGAGGACACTGAGCTGCTTCCTGTCATCCGCTATCTTCAGGGAGCTGACGTTGTCGTCCCACGCCCGCTCTCACGAGGACTGACTTCGTATTGCCTACGGAACAATGTGCTCTACAAGAAAAATTTCAGGAACAGCCAGGAAACTTTTCTCCTCGTCGTTCCGATGGCACTACGTGGGGAAGTTTTACAGGCGTGCCACGACGACCCCTCTGCCGGTCACTTAGGTTTTGCGAGGACATTAGCGCGCATACGCCAAAAATACTTCTGGCCACAGCTATATTCGTCAGTTCAGCGCTATGTCAGGACTTGCCGTGACTGTCAGAGGCGTAAAGTTCCACCCGTCAAGCCTGCCGGCTTCCTCCAGCCTTTGGATCCGCCTCCAGCGCCGTTCCAGCAAGTGGGAATGGATCTTCTCAGTCCATTTCCGACGTCATCCTCGGAAAACAAATGGATAATCGTCGCAACCGACTATCTAACTCGCTATGCGGAGACAAAAGCTGTGCCCAGGGGAACTGCTGTCGAAGTCGCCAGATTCTTCGTTCAGGACATCGTGTTGCGTCATGGTGCACCTACTGTTCTGATCACTGATCGCGGTGCAGCATTTACTGCGGAGTTACTGCAACAGGTCGCCAAGCTAACGCACACCAACCACCGGAAGACAACAGCCTGTCATCCCAAAACCAACGGTTTGACGGAGCGATTAAACAGAACGCTGGCTGACATGCTGTCTATGTACGTGGATGTGGAGCACAAAACGTGGGATAAAATTTTGCCGTATGTGACGTTTGCTTATAATACAGCTGTGCAAGAGACCACCGAGCTTACACCAGTCGAGCTTGTTTACGGACGTGGCGTCACGACACCGTTAGACGCCATGCTCCCAATAGAACACGACACCAGCAGAAATGACAGCGTTGACGACTTCATTCAGAAAGCCGAGGAAGCTCGCCAGCTTGCTCGGAACCGCATCCGCACGCAGCAGGACAACGACGCTCGCCGTTACAACATGGGCCGATGGAACGTTCATTACCAACCGGGTGACTACGTGTAGGTGTGGACACCTATCCGACATCGTGGGCTCTCGGAGAAGTTGTTACGACGCTATTTTGGCCCTTACGAAGTTTTGCGCTGCATCAGTGATGTGGATTACGAGGTGGTGCCCCGAAGCTCTGACCCGAGTTTGAGCCGACGACGTCCACGTGCTGAGGTTGTTCACGTCGTACGGATGAAGCCGTACCACGCCCGCGAGTAATAACCGACACTTCGAAACGCGTTTGAATATTGTATTACGTTACCTTAGTTTTTTTTTCTTCACGGAACCACCTTTCTCCCTAGTGCTCTCTTCTTGCATCCTGAACCCATAGACCGGGACGGTCGCTCTTGAGAGGGGGGAATTGACGCGAGGTAGGCTGGCAACCCTAGTGGCCAGCCTCTTGAAAGAGAACAACGAAGTTTATCGGTGTGCGCGCGCTTTTGGGTGTCGGCCTTGTTCTGAATAAAACGTTCCTATTTTGTATCCTTGCCCTGTGTCTTCTCCCATCAATCAGTTAGCCTGGAGACAATATGATGAAAACACGGCTCAAGGCCGGCTAGATAACTGAGGACGACGAAATGGGAAGCTCGAGCAGCAACCACGATTTCTCTGAGGAAGACGACGCTCGGTTCTTCGGTTCTTCGGACGTGTTCAAGGCGGGCTCGATAACTGAGGACGACGAAGTGGGAAGCTCGAGCAGCAACCACGATTTCTCTGAGGAAGACGACGCTCGGGTCTTCGGTTCTTCGGGCGTGTTCAAGGCCGGCTAGATAACTGAGGACGACGAAGTGGGAAGATCGAGCAGCAACCACGATTTCTCTAAGGAATACGACGCTCGGGTCTTCGGTTCTTCGGACTTCAACGCCTGATGCTCACCACCCCTTCACGAAGCCGTTCTGCCAGTCCGATCCCGCAGCCCGTTCCTGCAGTGGATACTCCTGTCCACCGCTACAGTCGCCGACTGCGAGGCCTTAGTCCCGAGGCCATCCCTCTGGAACTTCTCCAGCGAAGCCCTACATCAGGAGAAATGGCCACCGCCGGCGCTTCACAGGTTGAGCAGCCGATGCGAGAAAGTTTGCTGTTTAACATTTCTCATGTGTTTACTTTAGTGGGGCGAATTACTCGTATTCCCGGTTTATCGATGATGCCCTCCGGAGCTTCGGCCCACTCCTCATCATTCACCCCTTGGTTATGCTGTAATTTTTTTACAGCGAAAGCTGTTATGAGATCATTTCAACGGCCGTTTTTGGTGGCGTAGTTGTCCGCCGCCGCCGCCGCCACCGGTGTCCGTAACCACTATCGCTCGAAATAAGAAAAAAAAACGAAATAAGAAAAAATTTCCAGGATGGAACGGGGTTCGAACCTGGACCTTCTGCGTGGGAGCCCAGTGTTGTACCTCAGAGCCATGCCGGTGCTGGGAACTGCCTTGCAAAACGCCGCTATACAGGCTTCATGTCCAGAAGGAACCACATTAACATATGTAATTTAGTGTGGTAGAAGAGTGAAATAGCAACCACGCACCACACAACGCGAATTCTCTAACCAGGCGTCACACAATGCGAATTGCGCAACGAGTGGGATGTTGGATGCTTCCAACCCACTACAAGGGGCTCTGCAATAATTCTTCATCGTCATCAGGCACAACACCAACAAAGTGCGCATAATGCCTTAAATGTTTTTAGCGGGTACCACGGCTCTCTGTTGAATGACGAAAAATGGCATAGTGGCTGCTTCCCTACTTCACAGAAATTATGATTTATAGCGAAGTGGGTTCCTCGCAAGTGCACTTGCATTGGTTGCCAATGAAGCCCATGAGCCCATCATCCATTTCCTCAGGGTCTCAATAATGTTCTTTCCCCTCTCTCTGTCTCTCTTTCTCACGTCAATGTATGTTATATTGCATGGTGGGAGAGTTAGATAGCGACCGGGCGTCACACAATGCGAATTACGTAACTGGTGAGCCGTTTAAAGCTTCCAACCCATTACAAAGGGCTGAGCCACAGTTCTTCATCGTCATCAGTCGTCACGTAAACAAAGTGCACATAATGCGTTACATATGTGTAGCTGAACAACCTCGCTTCTGCGCACAATGACGAATAATGGCGTTGTAGGTGCTTCCCAATTTCACAAATATTGTGATTTATGGCGTAGTGGGTACCTTGCTAGTGCACATGTATTAGTAGCCCCAAGAGAGTTTACAACGGGCTCTAGAAATGCCACTCTTCCAGCTGTCGCTGTGACTGTGCTGCGCTTTCGGCGCAGGCCTGGCATTTTTTTTGATCGCGCTGCGTGATAGCTGGGCACCCTGTATATGCACACCTATGACTCCGCAACTTATAGGCTCCGTGCAGACGTAACTCCGCTGCCCGAGCGAAGGTGTCCCTAGCGGCAAGAAGCGCAGATTTGGCGGAATGCTCTGACGCGTTCGCAATAGGGTGAAATCGAGGAACTATGCCTTTTACGATGACTATACTTTTCGTGCTTTTCGCGCTTGGCCAGTGACCAGAGCGACGGTACGTCCGCGTTATCAACGCGATCACTCAGCCGCAGGTGGTGGACGATAAGAATAATATAGCATAAAACAACGCTCCGCGATATCACCCCTGCTCGCTCCACGCTCCCGCTGTGACGGCGCGAGGTATTTTCGCGGGCAGTTAAACTTGTGCCGGTTCTGCTCTTCGTAGGAATGCCCAACTCCAGGAATAATTGCTGCGTTGTTGGGTGCAATAACACCTACAGGAATTCTCCGGGCACGCGTTTTTACCGGTTTTCATTTAGAGAATATGAACGGAACCAGCGCGAACGGTGGATCGCACTCGTTCGACGACAAAAGTGAGTTTTTTTAATAGATGGGGTATTTTTTTTCTTGGGTTGCATTTGCCCGTGATTGTTGATCTGCCGTGCAACACCTCTTCCGCGTAGCGCTGTGTCCTGTCTGCCGTCTTTACCTCGTCCTTTGTGTTTTTCGCGCTAGTGGATATGTCCACAGTTAATACGCACCAACTAGCCCAACTCACTTCTCTAATACTCTTCCACGACTCCGTGCCCCGCTTCGAGGAGGTCCCTGCCCTTCTTCAGGTTAGCTCCTCGGAGGAAACTATCTATACCACGTAGCTCTCTGAATTCAAACGTAATAATAATTGGCACGCTTTGCAGTGCCATGGCAGCAAAACACGAGCCACGATGACGAAGTCGGCGCAGCGAATGCAGCGCCGTGGCCGTTCGATGGAAAGCGTTTTTTCAGTCAGCGGCCGTGACAGTGCAATTGCTGGTATCACCAGGTTCAAGCTGCTGCGTTAGCCAGAGGGTGATAAGCTGTGATTGTTTAGTGAGCGAGACGGCCCGCGTTAGACGTGCGCAGTTTCGCTCAACGGGCTCGTCACCTCCGTTGTCTTCCGCCAGCTCATGCATTTAATGTTGCCGCGTTCGCCTGAGGATACACGAGGTCTGGCGAAAAGAAGCACCCGCGCTAACGCTACATTTTCGGACAGCTGCTAACAATTTGACGTCTTTTGTAAGCAAACGGCAAAGATAACGGCGCAGTGGCTTACCGTCCCCTGCGTTGTCTGCTCCCACATCCCGCCAGATCTGTTGCCGTGGCCGCTTTGGCGCTGGAAGCAGCGCGCGACTGCGGCGGCTCCTAACGTATGCACGGTGCCCATAGTCAAGCAGGCCCCGAATACGCCTACGACCACGACTTACGATATTCACATTATCGCACCGTAGTATGCACGTCGTAGCGATAAAGCTGGCGTATCTGCTCTAACGTGAGTGCTGACGTTACGTTAAACCATGAGCAGCCCTCTACATGCAGGTGTACGCGGTGTGCATGGTAAGCCGTCCAAATGCGCACAACTGCTAAATTTACACTAAGACACTGACCCCCCTGGTAACGGTTGGCTCAAAGCAAAAAAATTCGGCATATGTTGCTACTCGCTGACTGCCTCGCATGAAAATTGATTTGCACAATGTGTAGGATCAGCCGGATTTCTTTAAACATTTCTTGCACACTAATGCTATTGATCACTGTCATACCTACTGTCGTCAAACATTTAGCACGTGAATGGTTGCTCTCATGGCGCGCTCACTGATACTGTAAGGATTTGCGGCAACGCTTACTGGAGTTTCAAGTAGAACAGCTGTACTGGTCGACTCTGGCGCTCTTGAACTGCATGAATAGCCGCGCTGTTCCGCTGCTGAGACTCACAGGCAAACTTTCGAGCTTATTCTGTCGTTATCTCGGGTTTCTTTTCGTAGGCTACATTGTCAGTGGCGTGAAGAAACTGCTACTCGATGTTTTTGACTGAATGACTTAGAGCGTACTTGAGATAGGAGACACCAAAAGCGAAGCCCTGTGGTGCTTCGTTAGGGGGCTCAAGTTGTTTCGCAACTCTGACCCTCTCAACGCTTCGATTCCTGCGTGAAATTTTGATTGACTTGTGCGATTTCGGTAGCACAGTGAGCGTGGCGCAAGCATGATCCAATTTCTTGACCAAGCATTATTACATTTAACTTTACGATACTATTACCAGTTGCTCGTTCTCCCGGAGTAATGCGCTAGTCGCTGCCTGGCAACCATATTCAGTAGCGCCAACATTAGCAATACAGGCATTGCAAAAGAGAATTAGTACTCGATCGCAGGTGTGCATTTTCGAAGCCGACCATGACCACATTCGTGCTATGTAATTTTCATGATTTAGTGGCCAGAATGGCTCGTTAGTACACAAAAACGCATTCGCAAAAAGAAAGGCTCTTCTTCTTTGAATCCGCGGAAGTATGTGAGCCATTTTGAATTTTATAACAGCCAAAATACATGAATGAAGATCGATATTCGGTAGACTTACGCCATAGCAAAAGATTTACATCATGATATCGTTTTCCAGTGGATTCCAAGTCACCGTGAAATGACCGGAAATGTCACAGCTGATTGGCACATGCAGCGCATCAAGATCACGGTTTATCTCTATTACCTCTCGCGGCGACTGATGCACGATGTTTCTTGAACAAACTCTGTGGTCGATTATCCAAAGAGACTTGTTTCGCAAATGGAGCTCAAAACTCTCAATTATATACAATCGATCCTGGATTGGAATTTCAAATTCCAAATAAAATTAGCCGCTCAGTAGAAACTGTAATTCACAGACTTTTTCTAGGCACTGCCTACACTAAGAGCTTCCTATATAGAATAAGAAAAACTAATGGCGCTACATGTACATGTAAAGAGGCAGACGAAGACATAGAGAACCTCCTTCTACACTGCAAAAATTATTCTGTTCCCCGTAAAAAATTCTTACAAAAACTAAACAGATTCGACAGACGGCCGCTATCATTAGCAAAATTGTTGGGTTCATGGCCAACAGAAACTCTTCGAAACATTGCTGCACGCGCCCTAGTACAGTTTTTAGAAGATTCGGGAATATCAAAAAGATATTGAATCACATTTGTAATTATTCTTCACATTGCGATACTTTTGGTCACATGTTTCGCGCTGCCTCTTGTGATTCAAGACAGCTGTGTTTAAAGTGTGGGCAATGCCCAGTGACTGTTGTGTGATGAGATCGCATTCTAAAAGGACTGTGAGATGAATTCTTCGGCAAAGTGCGAACGATTCTTATGTGTCTTGTGTGCGAACGTTGTTGTCATCACGTGGACATTATGCATGACGTGCAAACATTCCTTTTAAATGGACATTGCCGTGAGTGCGACTACTTTTATTTATAAGTTCGTGACGATAATAAGTAAGGGAAGAGGAGTAGCCGGAGCCATATATAGACACCAGCCTCTCCTTAAACACATTTAACAAAAAAAAAAGCAGAACGCACTAAAAGGCCGTTGAGAGCAAGAAAGACTGCGTTTCTCGCTGTGTAGCAAACAATGCGTCAAAAGTGACGGCTTGCCTTCGTGGTGACCTTGGTTACATGTTCGCTCATCTCCATTACCTAAACAAATCATAATTCGAAAGAAGCAAAATGAAGATTAATAACGCGCTGGAAATTACTTCTCCGAACTTATGCCTGATATACGTTCCAACGCAGCCTTTTTTTCTAACAAAAATGTTGCAGTGGCTTAGCTCGGCTATGGCTGGATAACGTAGGGCTAGCAAAGGTTCAGCTGATTCTTCTTAACTTTCCTTACTGTCAAGGATTAGCTTGATTATCATGCTCCAATGACACACACATAGTATACGTATTATGTGGCACATGTATATTTATTTTGCCAGGCAACTACTTCGGGGTCCGATTAGTTAAGCTTCCCCGCTCTTCTGTGCCGTTGAGCAGCATTTGCGCTCTCCTTCTTTATGGCTAAACCACACTGGCAAACGCCAGTTAGAGGCGCTATCAAGCGGCTCCAGCGCAGTGTCAGACGGTGACTGCACAGCAAAAGCGAATAGACCTTATGCAAAATGTGCTGCCATATAGCGGCCGCCGTGCGCATTTCCGCGATGTCGGAGGCTAAGCGCGCTCTGCATGTGCACACATGGAGCGTACGTATTGATGTGTGGCGGCTGATAGGAACGGCAATGCCGACATATTTTCGTGTACCGTGTTGCTGAGATTGACGAAAATGGGATGCTGAAAAAAGGCTTGCAGGAAACCAGCCTCCATGCGTTAATGGATTTCCTTGCGGCCTACGAGAAGTGGCAGATTATTCCGTTGCTCCCGCTACTGCTTACGACTAACGCCGCGTTTGCGTTTTCCGCTCCTAATAGACGTGGTATGTGACAGCATCGGCACTCATCAGAGAGCACTATTTCGTGTCATGCCGGAAAGAGACAGTTTTTACGCCTTGTACTTGCAGGCACAGACAAACCGGCTTCGTGTACGAGCTCCAAAGCTGCATCGCAGCTTTGGAGCTACATCGCAGGTTTGAAGCTCGCAGTTGTTGGGACCACAACTTTGTTTATCACATTGCGATAACAGTTACATGTTAGGTAGCCCGTGCGCGTCATCGATTCTCAGCGAATGGACCGATTGTACTGGAGCTGGTTGTTCGTACATTGTTTTCGATTGTGAAGTTTAACAAGGTAGCATTTGGTGGGATGCTTAGCGCGTACTGCTTCCCTATGTATATTTTTCAAGCATTTCATGTGCTATTACTGCCAAATTCAGAGGGTTGGTCCGGATGGCCTGACCCCCTACCCCCTACTTTCTATTTTATTTGTACCCCAAGAAGAGCGCATATCAGGCTCTCTCAGCTGACGCTGATCCCGCTTCGGAAAAATCCTGTATCCGCCATGTGTGTTATGAAATGTTAACAGATGCTTGTGCGTGGCACTTTTCGTATTAAACTGAAAAAAAAAAAGAATGCTGTTCCTGCAGATGTCTTACATTCGACCGTGGGTGGCTACCGTTGGTTACGCACTGAGGTGGTTTGGCAAGCGTTCAGTCGGCGACGCAAAACTGCCTCGCTGCAACGGGTTGAAATTGTAAGGCGCCAATAGGACCCGAAAGCGACGATGTGAACGCGAATATGCTTGGCGGATCGTGTTATTTACGAGCACATGTCGGAAGGATATTCGACAAAATTCTAGCTAACCGTCGCCTACTTCTTGGAGCAACTAACGCTTTTCATGTTCACCTTTCTAACATTTTACCCGTGCGGTAGCTCTATGCAAAACATACATCGGTGACTAAAGCAGCAAATTAATGTTTAAAAATAACAAACAGGACAACGTTTTATTTCCAATAGGATACACAATACATTAGGTCTGCGTAGGCTGTCCCTTATGAACTCCGCTTTGAAATGGGTCAAAAGCACTTTCATAGCGTCATCGCTGTGCCCAGCTTCATCGCGCGCTAATGCCTCCTCCCAACCATCCTACACTACACGCATGATTTTCCGATAGCTAATAGCGCTTCATTGTCTACATGAAAAGAGACAACATTTATAACCAAGCGCAAAGCTTCATTCTCAACGACAACAGGCTTAAATGTGACTCGGTGACAAACTTGCATCTTCTTCTCGTTGCGAGGCAGTTCTTCACACGTAATAATTGTCCATGTAAAACCTAGGAAATGCTGGTACCGCGTACAGGGTCGTCTGACGTTTTTATGCCCCGATTGCCGACTATCAAAACAGATAGAACCAAGAAGTTATAGCAGCGATAGCCATACGATTCGGACACAAGCCTCCAACATGGCGCCGAATCATTAGCTTCGTGAAACCTCCGACAGACTGCAGCAATTTTGTCTAAGGTCTATAGGCAGAATAGCTGCGCGCGTGCCGGCGCCAGTACGTCTACATTGGCTACGACGTCACTCCTCTGAAAAGCGCAGACCGGCGGCAGCGAGTTGCGCACGGCAGCGGCGGAGTGCGCGGGAGGTACCGGCTCCCATGCGCCAGCTGTTTGACATCATTGATCCTCGCGCATGTGCAGCACGGCTCTAGGGGAGCCAGGCGAAATTGGCTCGGCTAGGCCAGTGTAGCGAACGCTACAATATTAAGTGGCGGCAAAATTTGGTATGCATTCATATCACCATTACAGGTGTCCTGTGTCAATTTCTAGGCTTTATGTAGCACTTTACGCAGAAGATGATTTCTGGCTAGCACTTTGCTCGAGACATGATTAAGTGTGTTGCCTCAAACAAAAGAAAAAGCCGGCAGATCCCACGCATTGTGGGAATCGATGTAATGCGAAGCAGCCAGCAAAGATCTGCATACATCGTCTTGTATGTCATTGAGGAAATTGCGTGTCATGGAACTCCTATTATTTATGTTCGTCACACAGTCACGTCGCAAGATACCAATTTCGGTGTATATCAAGCAAGCGAAACGGCCCCCAGCGCACCATGAGCGTGGCACGTAAACATGCGTGTCATGATTGTCATGTTAACTCCTGTTATTTATATTTGTCACACAGTCACGTCGGAAGAGACCAATTTTGGTGTATATCAATCTAGCGAAACGGCCGCCAGCGCACCATGAACGTGGCACGTAAGTCATGCTGTACATGACATGCGTGTCATGATTTTCATGTTAACTCGTGTTTTTATGTTTGTCACAGTCACGTCGCGCAAGACCAATTCCGGGGTGGATCAAGCTAACGAAACTGCCGCCAGCGCGCCATGAGCGTGGCACGTAAGTCATGCTGTACATGACGTGCGCGACATGATTTTCATTTTAACTCGTGTTATCGCGTTCGTCACACAGTCACGTCGCGCAGTACCAATTTCGGCGTAGATGAAGCTAGCGAAACGGCCGCCAGCGTCCCATGAGCGTAGCACGTAAGTCATGCTGTACATGACACGCGTGTCATGATTTTCATGTTAACTCGTGTTTTTATGTTCGTCACACAGTCACGTCGCGCAATACCAACTTCGGGGTAGATCAAGGTAGCGAAACGGCCGCCTGCGCCCCATGAGCGTGGCACGTAAGTCATGCTGTACGCTGTACATGACATGTGTGTCATGATTTTCATGTTAACTCGTGTTATTTATGTTCGTCACACAGTCACGTCACAAGATACCAATTTTGGTGTATATAAATCTAGCGAAACGGCCGCCAGTGCCCCATGAGCGTGGCACGTAATTCATGCTGTACATGACATGCGTGTCACGATTTTCATGTTAACTCGTGTTATTTATGTTCGTCACACAGTCACGTCACAAGATACCAATTTTGGTGTATATAAATCTAGCGAAACGGCCGCCAGTGCCCCATGAGCGTGGCACGTAATTCATGCTGTACATGACATGCGTGTCACGATTTTCATGTTAACTCGTGTTATTTATGTTCGTCACACAGTCACGTCACAAGATACCAATTTTGGTGTATATAAATCTAGCGAAACGGCCGCCAGCGCCCCATGAGCGTGGCACGTAAGTGATGCTGTACATGACATGCGTGTCATGATTTTCATGTTAACTCCTGTTATTTATGTTCGCCACACAGTCACGTCGCAAGATACCAAGTTTGGTGTATATCAAGCAAGCGAAACGGCCCCCAGCGCACCAGGAGCGTGGCACCTAAATCATGCTGTACATGACATGCGTGTCATGATTGTCATGTTAACTCCTGTTATTTATATTTGTCACACAGTCACGTCGGAAGAGACCAATTTTGGTGTATATCAAGCTAACGAAACGGCCGCCAGCGCACCATGAACGTGGCACGTAAGTCATGCTGTACATGACATGCGTGCCATGATTTTCATGTTAACTCGTGTTTTTATGTTTGTCACAGTCACGTCGCGCAAGACCAATTCCGGGGTGGATCAAGCTAGCGAAACTGCCGCCAGCGCGCCATGAGCGTGGCACGTAAGTCACGCTCTACATGACACGCGTGTCATGATTTTCATGCTAACTCGTGTTATCACGTTCGTCACACAGTCACGTCGAGCAGTACCAATTTCGGGGTAGATCAAGCTAGCGAAACGGCCGCCAGCGCCCCATGAGCGTAACACGTAAGTCATGCCGTACATGACACGCGTGTCATGATTTTCATGTTAACTCGTGTTTTTATGTTCGTTACACAGTCACGGCACAAGATATCAATTTTGGTGTATATGAATCTAGCGAAACGGCCGCCAGCGCCCCATGAGCGTGGCACGTAAGTCATGCTGTACATGACATGCGTGTCATCATTTTCATGTTAACTCGTGTTATTTATGTTCGTTACACATAATAATAATATCTGGGGTTTAACGTCCCAAAACCACGATATGATTATGAGAGACGCCGTAGTGGAGGACTGCGGAAATTTCGACCACCTGGGGTTCTTTAACGTGCACCTAAATCTAAGTACACGGGCCTCAAACATTTTCGACTCCATCGAAAATGTAGCCGCCGCGGCCGGGATTCGATCCCGCGCCCTTCGGGTCCGCAGTCGAGCGCCATAACCACTAGACCACCGTGGCGGGGTGTTCGTTACACAGTCACGGCACAAGATACCAATTTTGGTGTATATAAATCTAGCGAAACGGTCGCCAGCGCCCCATAAGCGTGGCAGGTAAGTCATGCTGTACATGACATGCGTGTCATGATTTTCATGTTAACTTTCGTCACACGGTCACGTCGCGCAATACCAATTTCGGGGTAGATCAAGCTAGCGAAACGGCCGCCAGCGCCCGATGAGCGTGGCACGTAAGTCGTGCTGTACATGACGTGCGTGTCATGATTGTCATGTTAAGTCGTGTTATTTTTGTTCGTCACACAGTCACGTCACAAGATACCAATTTTGGTGTATATCAAGCTAGCGAAACGGCCGCCAGCGCACCATGAGCGTAGCATGTAAATCATGCTGTACATGACATGCGTCTCATGATTTTCATGTTATGAATTTTCATTTATGTTCGCCATGCAGTCATGTTACGCCATACCAATTTTGGTGCACATTCGATTAACCAAGCGACCAGGAGAGCACAAAGTCGTAGGCGGCTAGATAGATAGATAGATAGATAGATAGATAGATAGATAGATAGATAGATAGATAGATAGATAGATAGATAGATAGATAGATAGATAGATAGATAGATAGATAGATAGATACGCTCAAAGTCGCAGAAGTTCGCTAAGAAATGCTTCGCATTTAAAAGAGGGAGGCGCATGACCTCTGTGGGGATAAGCGGCACTTTGTGGGCTTTTTTTTTTGGGTTGACGTAGTCGTGCGTAAGGGATCATTACGCGGTGGATTAGAGTTACTGTATATGCTACCTTCAGGTAGCAGAGTTGCGCATCTGTTTTCCAAACACCGCTAGCAACCATGCATTGCGGAGAAGCTGACGCTCGGGCCAATTTTTGTATTTCTCGACACCGCCGCTGCAGCTCACTCAATTAACACTAGTCATCGACAGCCAATGTTTATGGTCGGCCTTCGACACGCCAGACATGTTTATCGGCGACGCGGTACGCATGTCGCCTGCAAAAATGGAGTGGGACTTCACCGCATAGCTGTGGTTGCTAGCCGGACCTATGCGCTACTCTGCTACCTAAAGGTAGCATATACAGTGACTCTACGGTGGATCACCTACGTGTCGTCTGGTCAGCGGGCGAACACCGTAACCGCTGCACCCTCGCGGCGGACTTTTGCTGTACAAACGCTAGCAGGATTACAGGCTACCCTACTAAAGTATAATATACGCAAACCTGAAGAATGGCAAATTAAGAAATGTCGCACTGACTATGGTCAACAAATGCTTCGGTTCACGCTCCCAGCTTCATTAAATAGAATCAGTAAAGAGCAGCTTTTTAACATCCGGGAAACATCATTTAAAGAACTAGGGATAATTTTCACCACAATATGCTTATCATAAATATGCCTCATAAATAACGCCGTCTTTTTCTTTTTCGTATTTCGCTGTTTCTGAAAAGAAATTCATTTTTTATTATGTTTTCTTTATTATGTCTATAAAAGCACGTTATTTCTTTTTTTTGTATGAAGGATAGTCTTGTACAATATATTATGTGTACATATTTTTTTTGCATGAAGGATATTCATGTACAATATATTATGTGTACATTTCATTTTCCTGTTCTTCTTTTTCGTTCGTTACCACCTCTTACGATGTAGCACGTGTAGGGTGGCCAGGACACCCTCAAGCTGATTGTATCAGCTTTTTCCCCTGGTCTCCCACAACATTGTGTTGTAAATAAATAAATAAATGAAATGAAATAAGTGAGAATGTAAGGTACTAGAGTCATAGCAGGTTCTTCATGCTCATCGTATTTACAACGCCAAACTGAGTCTGTGAAGTTTGCATAAGGAATGCAGAGATGAAGAACAGGTTAACTGTGGCTGTACTTTTTAAAATTGACGGTACTTTTTTCCGTAATGTCAATAAATACTGCTCTTTTGTCGCGGTATAGGGCGGCCCAGCCACATCTGTTTTTGCAGCTTCTTTCTTAATTTCAGACAACAATTTTGTAAAGCAAATTATTTCTCTGTATATAAAAAATCACGTCAAATTGACGCCTGTCCCCCCACTCGCAAACGAGCGGGACGCCACCTGTAATAATTTTCTGTTGACGGATTACAACCAACGGCTGGCATTACCAGCTCCACTGTTAAAAGTGTAGGCACCTGACAAACGTGCCAGAAGCAACATATCCATATAATTAACACATTCTCCAGCACTTTAAAACGAAAAGCATCAATATCAGTCACGACATGTTGCTGTAATCTTTTTCAATAAAGCTTTGTTGACGATATGTGACATTTCCACTGATACCTTACACTTTCTGAAAGATCAGGCTCTTCCGAAGCTTATACTGAAGCGTTTCATATATCCGTAGAGAGCGCCCACCTATTGAAATTGCACAGAATTGCGTTGGGCAATCACCCGATATCATAACTATGTAGTCTTATATATCTTATAAGACTACTTCCTTGGCCTGGCAAATTTTAGCACATCATGCGAGCAGTGCCAATCGTTTTGGTTACGCGTGTGACAAAAGCTACGCGTAGTTATCTTTGGCTTGGCCTAAATACCACTCAGTATTGATAACGGAAGTGCGCATGATGTGAGAGGTAAAGTGTTTCAGTTAAAGGAGAACTCCGGCGCATTTTCGATCATATTGAGATAATGCCGTTTTCAAATAGTATTAACAGTCCTGTAAAAGCAAGGGTGGTTGATTTTGCTGAGACACTAGTCAATAATTTTAAATAAGCAATAAACAATGAGTCGAAACCGAAACAGGGAGCTAAGCTGCGCCGTGCTTGGTATGCGATGACGTCACGAAGTGCGCTACACGCCGCCATGGCTAGCCAGGGTGTAAACATAGCACACGCGTTTCTTCTATCACGCGAAAATCAAGGTGGCGATGTCATCCGAAACAGAATCATGCTGTGCCAGCCCGTCTCAACTTACCAGTGACGAGTTCAGTGATAATTGTAACTACTATATGAGCGCGGGAGCATCGCCTTTTGATTTCTACCCGCCGGCGCGTGAAGTAGCTCACGTGCCCCGCATCGATCTCCTCATTGCTAAATATTGTGCGTGCTTACTGTAAGACCCAATGTTAATGACGACTAAGACGCTATGTAGCTAACAAAGCCGAACATTGCTCGCGTCGTCGCCGCCTCATAGAAAAAAGCGTGCGCTGCAACCGTCTGCTGGGCGAGGCGGGGTCGGAAAAGAGTAGACATGTTACGTCACATACACAGGGTGGCCCGCGTTAAGAGGCACGATTCCGGAATTGGCTACCAAATTTAAAATTCGTTTTCTAACAAAACGCCAGGCCTGCGCGTAAAGCGCAGCACAGTCACAGCGAAAGCTGGAAGAGTGGCATTTCTAGAGGCCGTTATAAACTCTTTTGTGGCTACTAATACAAGTACATTAGCAACATACCCACTATGCCACAAATCGTAATTTTGGGAAGTTGGGAAGCACCCACCACGACATTATTCGTTATTCTGCGGAGAAGCGAGGTACCATCTGTAAGACATTATGTGCACTTTGTTGATGCGACGGTTGATGGGGATGAAGAATTATGGCGGAACCCTTTGTAATGGGTTGGAAGTTTTAAACGACCCACTAGTTACGTAATTCATATTGTGTGACGCCCGGTCGTTATTTAACTGTCCCACCAGGCTTTATAACATACGTTTACCAGAGAAACGGAGTGCGAGAGAGAGACAGGGAATTAACTTTATTGAGAGCCTGGGGAAATGGATCATGAGAGTCTTATGGGCTTCCTTGGCAACCAATAGAAGTGCACTTGCGAGGAACCCACTACGCTATAAATCATCTTAATTTTTGTGAAATAGGGAAGCAGCCACTATGCAATTTTTCGTAATTCTGCGGAGAACCGTGGTACTCGCGAAGCGCCTTTAAGGCATTATGTGCACTTTGTTTATTTTGTGGCTGATGACGATGAAAAATTATCGCAGAGGCCTTTCTAATGGGTTGGAAGCATTGAACAACCCACTCGTTGCGCAATTCGCTTTTTGTGACGCCCGTTTACAGAATTCGCGTTTGTGTGACGCCTGGTTATTATTTGACTCTTCGACCACACTACATTACACATGTTAATGTGGTTCCTTCCCGACATGATGCTTGTATAGGGTCTTTTTGCAACGCAGTTTCAAGAACCGGCATGGCTCCGAGGCAGAACACTAGACTCCCACGCAGAGGGCCCAGGTTCAAACCTCGTTCCATCCTGGAAAATTTTTTCGTATTTCGTGTGATATCGGTTACGGACACCGGCGACGGCGGCGGCGGACAACTACGGCGCCAAAAAGAGCCGTTGAAATAATCTCATAACAGCTTTCGCTGTAAAAACTAAATGACTTACCGTTGTATAATTTGGCACATATCGTCAGGGTACCGAAGAGAACATATGTTGAAAGTTTAATTGAAATCGGTGAATACTGAAAAATCCCCGGAGTTCCCCTTTAAAGAATATCCGGAGCGGTTGATGTTTATGCGGCCGAGAAATCGTTGAACAACAATAATTGCTTGCGTAAACGTTTGTAAAGGTGAACTTGTCTGGGACTTGACAGGTACGTGTCTGCTTGTCGAAATATGAGCATCAAAAAAACCTGCCTGTAATATGTCAGCACATCAATCCTCTGTCTTACCATGGTACTGGTGGTGGTCGAGTTACAGGAGGCGGATTTAGCCTTCCATAGGGAGGCAGCAATCGTTGCGTCTAAGCCTGCCGTGAGTTGATAGTGGGAGTGTGTTACCAGGTGTTAAACAGCCCATGTCTGCAAGGAACTGAAACAGTTAAAGCCTTGTTTGGGCAAGTTATATGTTCCTACTAGCCTTATCTCCGTTGCGAAAAAAAAAATTAAGTCAAGCTTACTTCTCTTCAAGTCATATTTCACTTTTCTCCTACACTGTCCTATGTAGAAATCAGTAAGAAAAATGCTGACTTCTTGTGTTGTGCACCACACTTTTTATTTCTATGTGACAATTTTTCATGCATTTGTAGTGTTTTCCTTCAAAACACGCTGACTTGGTCTACCTGCCTACCTCATAACATAGCAAAAATTGGGAGACGCTCAAGCTTCGCCTTTAAGAGTTGAACGTGATAGCGATATCCTGCCCCTAGGGCGTACTTCGAACACTGCGAGTGTTTAACAGAATGCGCGCACTAAGGTGTGTGCCTTACGTAATGGGTAACATGCTCTAAGCCAGGGGCAATTATGCGCGAGAAACTTTTTCGAAGTTGCGCTGCACCCACTACGTGGTCTTAAGGGAGTATGCGCAGTAATGTGTGTGCCTTTTGTAATGGGTGGCTGTCTTTAAACCACCAAGTCGTTATGATACTGACATGGGGTGACGCCCGATGGCAATGTACGCTTGTGCCACGCCATATTACTGCGATATTACATCTCGTACTGTGACACCCGTATACAGGACGCCTATTTTTGGGAAGCATGAAAGTTATTTTCAGTGCACCTCCTAGCAGAGGCGTGGCTGTGTGGTAGAACACCTGTTTGCCACGCAGACGGCCTGGGTTCGATTCTCACTCGCACCCAACATTTTTATTATTTATTTTATTTGTACCTTTTTCGATTTTTCGGTCACGGACAAGATGATGATTTTTCGCTCACAACCAACGGTGCCGACGCCGACGGCGGAATTTCTGCGATACGTGCTCTTTAACACTGTCGCGTTAAAACGAAAAAGGAAGAGTTGTACTCAATGCACCCTTTTCTGCTCCTGGTTCGGTTTGACGCAGCTGTGCCTAAATAATTGCGCTTTTGTAAGAGAGATAGAGATAAAGGCAAAGGAAAAGAAGTGAGGTTAACCAAGTTTTACCCGATTCGCTACCCTACTCGGGGAATGGGAAAGGGAGAAAAATAATATAGAAAGCAACGAGGCAACAGAGAAGAAGTAATACGCGCGCACACATCAAGGGTCATCGCGCGCACACAGACAGTCCCAACCATGAAATATTTGAGATCGGCTCCTCTGCGGTTGTCTAAATGTAGGCTAGAATTCTAGAGGTTAAAAAAAGCCTGCAAGGGCTGGCTCCAAGGGATAAAGAACTTGCACTGCGCTTTGAGCTGACGGAGCTGTTATCCTGTTGGGGAAAGTGCGCATCGTGGTCAAGAGAGAGCTCAACACAGCGAGGACTTGTAGGATTTCGTCGTGGCAATCATCTGCGGACGATGGAGCTCATCGCGGGGCATTCTGCATCGGTTCTTAATGAGCCCTCACTGGTATGCTCTTGTAAAAGTTCTACATGTTCCTATAGCTACCACCGCCGCCAACATTTACTATATGATCCGTAAATTATATGATAGAGTGCTACTCTATCTGCTAACTGGAGGCTACGCTTATGTTTAGGAGCATGATTTAGCACGTATGGCGGAATTGACATCTGTTCGTGCTATACATGAACAACACGGCCAAAAAACCTGGTAATGCAAAACCGCATGCATTTAGGTGAAAGCAACGGCGCACGTGGTGTTTTATGTTTTATAAATGCGAAACGTTTTATGTTTTACAAAAACCAACCCGAACTTAATCCTCCGCTGAAGATCCGTTTTTATAGCACGTAGGCCACTAATCTTAGTCTGCGAAATATGTAGGATACGGGTCGTGCGTCATTTCCGCGGAGCTTTTTTTGCGTTTTCGCCCTCCCTATAAGCGATACCCAATATGTCTTTTACGCGTTTCATATATATCGTACTTTTTTCTTAAGCCCCACTTGATACTGAGTCACGGCGCAAAAATGGGCGTCACCCCAAAAAACGGTGTTGTCGACGTCAAGACTTGTGATGGCCTAATCACATCCGGAACGATTAGTTCAGCTTCCATGTCTAAGCACCCGGACATACGGACGTAAGCCTAAAATTTATGAACTCTGCCTGACAGCCTTAAAAGCTGCTTTAGCAAAGCACATTTTTCGTATTTCATCCCTTGACACTTGTATCGCTGCTTTAATTTTATGTATTCTTGCAGTCGACCAATCCTTTTCGTTAAAAATGGCATATCCGCTTTTTTAGCAGGATAGCGTCCGCCGCTCACATGCATAGCTTATGCAAAAGGTCGTTTCCGTGTTTGTTTCCGTGCAGCCTGAGAGAAAATTATTACTGCACTGGCATCGCTATAAAAGGTTCGCCTACTTTTTTCTCGACACAGTTCTCCCCATCTTCACGAAACACACGCTTCTCCCGCAAAGCTCGAGCTTGAAATGATGAAGGCGGTGACATTCTCAGTGCTGCTTCTCGTCGCCATTCTGTTTTGCGGTGAGTCACTGCGTGCTTCCCTTCATCATGTTGGCTTTCCGCCCTGTTTTAAAAGAATGGAGAATAGAGTGGTACCGTAGAGTTAAGATGACAAAGATTACATTGGATAGTGTTGTAGTAACACCTTGGCTGCATCTGGAGTGTAGAAGACGCTTCTGTCATGAACTTATTGCAAGAAAATTTGAACGTCTTCTAAATCATGCCGGTAGATCAACTTCGCTTTAAGATATTGGTTCTTTGGACAAAAATTTCTCTAAGGTTGTTGAAATAATAATATGAAAGTTCACCAGATCAAACTCGAGTTCAATGTTCTACATTTGAGTTTCCTCAGTTTATAAGGATCCTCTTTAGAAAAATATACATATATGCAACTGTGTATTGGTGTTACCACTTATTGTCTTCTTTGTTAAACACTGACTAGAGGCGATCAGCTACTATATGCACAGCGTACCACGAGCACTTGTTTCATAAAATATACCGTACTTTTTTGGGAATCCAACCGCTAGTTCAAATACGCGCAGATAGAGATTCTTTAATAGCTTATCTGAATCCACGACAGAATTTCACTGCAGGGATTAATGTGTCCCCGCAGAATCGGTAATAAATTGTTTTACTGCAATATAAGCAATCGTGTCATTAGAAGAGTGTAGCAGTGGTACTACGCCATTTATTTATACGATAGTTTTTTGTTATTTAACGGATGAATTCTCACCCTCTTTTCCGCTCATTGTTTAGAGAAATTCAGTGCACAGTGCTGATAACTTGCTGGCATGTGTACGAACAGAAAGTACACAGCCAGGCATACATACAACTGATTCCTTGCAATTTGTCGTCAATACGTTGTTTTCTAATGCTGTTACCTAAGCAATGATGAAACCGATATAGTGGAAACGGCTTCCCTTGTGCCTAATTTTGTCTGATTCGTTTGTTGTGAATAGAGAACATCAACTGAACAACTTCAAAAAAATCCATATTTTCTCTTGCATACCTCAAAGGCGCTGTCACATACTGTGCTGAAATGTTTTCTCGGCATTCACAACCCTATAGCGATGTTCCCGTACGAAACTTAACAAAGTCATTTGTCTTCTTATTTTCCACATGGTCACAATGGTAGCTAATCTAGGCTGTGTTTTAGTTAGTTAGTTAAAAGACTTTATTTGTTATCGCGATAGCAATTATATGGACACTCTCGGCTCATTTTACAGCAAAAGCTGTTATGAGACCACAACAAGAGCCGTTTTTGGCACCGTAGTTGTCCGCCGCCGCCGGTGTCCGTAACCACTATTGCTCGAAAGAAGAAAAAAAATAAAATAAGAAAAAAATTCCAGGATGGAAAGAGGTTCGAACATAGGCCCTCTGCTTGGGAGCCCAGTATCCTACCTAAGAGCCATGTCGGTGCTTGAAACTGCTTTGCAAAAAGAACCTATACAGGCTTCATGTCAGGAAGGAACCACATTAACATATGTAATGTAGCGTTGTAGAAGAGTAAAATAACAACCAAATGTCACACAACGCGAATTCGGTGACAAAGGGTAACACAACGCGAATTGAGCAACGAGTGAGTTGTCGAATGCTTCCAACCCATTACAAAGGGCTCTGCCAGAATTCTTCATCGTCATCAGCCACAGCATCAACAACGTGCACGTCATGCCTTACAGGTGTTTAGCAGGTACCATGGTGCTGCGCAGAATGACTAAAAATGCATAGTCGTTGCTTCCCTACTTCACAAAAATTATGATGTTTTATAGCGTAGTGGGTTCCTCGCAAATGCACTTCTATTCGTTGCCAAGGAAGCCCATAAGGCTCCCATGATCTATTTTTCTCAAGGTCTCAATACAGTCAATTCCCTCTCTCTACCTTTTTCTCAAGTCAGCGCATGTTATAAAGCGTGGTGGGAGAGGGAAATAACGACCGGACGTCACACAATGCGAATTATGTAACTAGCGGGTCTTTTAAAGCTTCCAATCCATTACAAAAGGCTTAGTCATAATTCTTCATCATCATCAGCCATCGCATCAAGAAACTGCACATAATGTTTCACTTTTTGAGCGCACAAAAAGTGAAACATGAATTACCAACATGCCCATGCATACGCTCTCGCATGCACATAACGCCTTACAGATGGTACCTCGCTTCTCCGCAGAATGACGAGTAATGTCGTGATGGGGGCTTCCCAACTTCACAAAATTATGATTTGTGGCGTAGTGGGTACGTTGCTAGTGTACTTGTATTAGTAGCCACAAGAGAGTTTATAACGGCCTCTAGAAATGCCGCCCTTCGAGCTTTCGCTGTGAGTGTGCTGCGCTTTCCACGCAGGCCTGGCGTTGTTTTGCCGTCGGCGTCGCCGTCATGCCCCGGATATGTATATATATATATATGTATAAATAACTAAAAGCCAGAAATAAAAATAACTGAGAAGAAAAAAATCCGAAGTGCTCGACCGGGATTTCGAACGTGCGACCCCTCCCTCCGCAGCTCACTGCCTTAGACAATTACGCCATGCCTCTTTTTTTGTGCTTATTGCAGGGCTTCAGTTTTCAACCGCCTCATTCGTTCTCCAGGATACTAACGGCAGAATACAAACGCACGCGGCGTTGGGTGGAGCGCACGGGACGCCACACGTGGCGAAATGAAAATCATGCGAGACGCAGGCCATGATGCATCGTGCCCCACGCTGCGTTTGCGTCGTATCGCTTGCGACCCACACAAGGTTTCTATTTTGTGGTTATAGCGCCACGCCACTCGTGGCTAGTCGGCCAGAGAAAAAGAAGAGCGTCCCGTGGCTCGTGGTAGCGCGAGCTAGTGGGAACGCTTTGTCTCTTCTAGACTTATGTCACCGGAGGGAAGAAACGAGATGACTGAACCAGAATCACAGTATATATGTTACACCACGACCAGAATCATGAGGCTAAAATTATAGCGCAAACGAACAAGACACCCACGAAGAAAAGAAATGTACGACACAAGCGCTGGCTAATAATTGCTTTATTCTTTCATAACCAACGCATATATAAGCCCGTGGCAATCTTATTGTACATGCGCGCACAACAATAGCTCTAAACCAAAACGTGTAACAAGGAATGATAGTGTATTGGATACACGGAGACATGAAATTATATTCACATGGGTGCAGGGACAAAGAAGTAGAGAAGAAGTAAGAGGGACAAAGAAGCGCCTTTGCGCTGTAATTTTAGCCTAAGGACAATGTACGAACTAGAGCCAATTTAATATTATCTTAGTGACCAGAATCGACGCCCGCAGGGATCGCAAGCCGTGGCTTCACGTGCCACTGTCAGGCGCCGTCTTTATTTTCTTTTCTTGAGGTTTCGCGCTGTTCGGTTTTGTTCGCCGCCCGAAGGAAGGCGCTGCAGGGTCTTGCGACAACGCAAGCACAAGAGCCCGACAGTGGACTGCCTTCTGCGCATGCGTCCTGGCGGCTCGCAAATTTCTTGGGTCCCCAGCTCTAAAACTGTGTAGTGTTTCGCGGGAGTTGGGATGGGCGCCTTCGACTTGTACTTTGACATATAAAGCGTGGCTGACCATGCTCGCGCGATTATCTCTTGAGTAGGAGTTTTGAATGTCTTGTGCTTTCACCGCAAAATTTGCGCTTAAGCTATAGACCTCACGAAGGTCATATTGCTGGCTGCAGCGGCCGCGTTTGCAAAAGGAGTGGTCTGATAGCTAGAAGAGCGAAGGGGGAGTTAGTTGAAGTAACAACTGTGACAGTTCGCGCTTGTCCTATGTATACATGCGCGTTCTTTTCATGCCTCCTCCTTTTTGTTTGAGCAGCGCGCTGCAAGTGTCGAGCTGAGAGAGTTAGTTCGCGCTCGCCTTGTGTGTTCTCTTTTTCTACGTTCTTCGTGGCTGAGAAGCGCGCAGCAAATTTCTATCTGTTGCCGCTCTTCCTGTGACATTCCAATTTCTTGCTATTGCATTCATTGCTTCGCCCTTGAGACAAAACTATGACTTTTTTTATCCGGTGGACGACTATCCTATCCCCGCGATTATTGCTATTCCATTAATAACTTGATAGCGTTAAAGAGCTCCTTCCGCAAAAAATCCGGTGTCGGTGTCGTTGGTTTTGAGCGAAAAATCATCATCTTGCATAAAATAAGTAATAAAAAATCTTAGGTTTGAGTGAGAATTGAACCCAGGCCGTTTGCGGGGCAAGTAGATGTTCTACCACAGAGCCACTCCATTGCTTGGAACTGCGCTCAAATTAACTTTATTGCTTCACAAACATAGACGTCCTGTGTACAGGTGTCACAGTACGAGATATAATATCGCAGTAAGACGGGGTGCCAGCCTATATTGTCATCGGGCGTCACACCATGTGAAATGCATAAGGAGTAGGTGGTTTAAAGCCGGCCACCCATTACAAAAGGCACGCACATTACTGCGCGTATTCCCTTACGAACACGTAGTGGGTGCATCGCAACTTCGAAAAAGTATCATGCGCGTAATTGCTGCTGGTTTGAAGCATGCCACCCATTACAAAGGGCATACACATTAGTGCGCGCATTTCTTTACACGTAGTGGGCACACTGTTGTCATAAAAGTGCCGTTGAAGAGGGCGGAAGCCTTTACCTTTACTATAGGTATGTCGTGTGTGTGTGTGTGTGTGTGTGTGTGTGTGTGTGTGTGTGTGTGTGTGTGTGTGTGTGTGTGTGTGTGTGTGTGTGTGTGTGTGTGTGTGTGTGTGTGTGTGTGTGTGTTCGCGCGCGTGTGTGTGCGTGTGTGTGTGTGACCGGGTGACTGAACATAATGACGAAGCGAAACAGAGTACGATGAGGATGGGGCCGCGTTCAACTCTTAAAGGCGAAGCTTAAGCGTCCCCCAATTTTTTATTTTTCATTACTGCCAAAAGGAAGAGAGCTTGTGTTTAGCCATGTCACATTAATGGAAGTAGCAGAAGTTGAAGGTATTGGGTCATAATACGCATGCATGGCTTCAAGCAGGTGTTGCTGTTTCAGAAGAGCACAGTTTTAGAAGAAATCCCCAACATAGGCATGCCGGTCAATAAAATAAAAATTATTTGTCACTTATAGGTTTTCTTCGCCGTCAAAGAAGTGTTTGTCATAGAAACAACAGATTCCACTCTGACCAGGTATTTGCGCGATAGGCTTGATATGACTATTCATATCTAGCTCATGCAGCGGTTTAGAATGTACATTGATTTCTCATTTTTCAGAATTTGGCATGTCAGATTGTACATTATTTCTATAGAATGGCAAGAAGGACAAATTATTGATACATATTGTGTCTGTTTCTGCGCAGAGGCCTCCAATGGCAACGGTGCCCCAGAAGCTGGCGGACCTCCAGGCCAAGGCTTCCCTTTTACCGTAAGTTCTCATCGCGTAAGAGCTCAATTGGATGTCCCACACGTGTTTTGCTTATTGTATCAGGAACCCATAACATATATTGTAAGTGCTAAAACAAAATACGGTGTTCAACATCTGTAGGATGTTTCAGCGAAAGTGTAAAGCCCTAAAAAAACTAAAGCAGTGTTACGCTAGTGAAAGAAACTCAATATTTCACTTTTCTCACTTGAAAAAAAAAAGGTTACCTTTATATGTACTTAATGGCTTAGAAAACAGGCAGCGGATATTTTTCAGGCTGTTTTAAAATGATAACGTTTCCTGCGGCATAATAGAAAGCGATCGCGACAAGAAAAAAGTCACATTTTGATCCATAAGCATAGAAATCTGTTAGAGAACTACAGTTAGCTATGTTGGTAGGTTTATCGGTGATACAAAGTGTATTAGGTATCCGTTTACATGTTAAATT
Organism: Rhipicephalus sanguineus; assembly: GCF_013339695.2. NCBI lineage: Eukaryota > Metazoa > Arthropoda > Arachnida > Ixodida > Ixodidae > Rhipicephalus > Rhipicephalus sanguineus. Next base: position 155,972,594 of record NC_051179.1, read on the forward strand.
ACCAATTACTTTGCCCGTGCACACAACAAGATGCAAGGAGATCTCGTTTGATTACGCGAACATTCGCTGTTGCGATGAGTGATTCATGCTACCATTTGCCTAACCGCGTCTAAGAAATTTAAGACCACAAGGTAGATGGCCGGAAGAATTAGGCAGTGGGTGGCAGTGCATTCAACTTCAATTCGATGGTAACCACAGTTGCTTCTACGGCATCATTTTGCATCAAACGACAAAAATAGTCATGTGGGCCTTCCGGTTACATTGTTAAACGGGTTGAGCACAAGAGAGCAAGAATATGAGAAGCCAATATTCACACACATCTGTCAAGGCCCTCTCATCTCATTGTTTTATTGCACTCAGTCCTGTTCGTGTTTCAAGTATGCGTTCGGCTTAGTACAATCTAAATATCGAATGTCAAGGAAATATTATTACATGATATTGCTGAATGCTGCCCGAGCATATATCTCAGATCTCTTGGATGTCATAAAAATCTCCATAAGATGCAGATTCAAAGTGCTATTTCCGTGAAAATAAATTAGCATGTCCTTCGCATTTTTCAAATTTAGTAGACTTCATTGGCATATTATTTCTTTCGGTACACAAACGAAAACTGAAGCAAAAGCACGAAATCGCACAGCCTGTTGGAGGCATTTTGCTCAGAAATTTATTTTGGTATACAGTCATGATACAACTATTCAAATGTCATTGATACAAAAACTTCAAGTCAGGAAACCTTTAATAATATGGCGTCTGCCAATATGCATAAAAACAATATTGTAATACTAGCACTGAACGACGACGGAAATCACCAGACGTTTGTAATCAGAAGCAGTAAGAAAAAGAAACAACGTAAGCTCAAAAATAAAATAAAACACACTGTGAACATTGCACAAGTAGACAAGGCAAAATTAGGGGAGGCTACATTAAAAACTTTATCCACAATAGTTTTGCTTGGGAATTAGGGCATGTAAATTCATTTCATTTTTTATTAACATTATTACAACTTTAAAAAACGCCAGGCCTGCGCGGAAAGCGCAGCACAGTCACAGCGAAAGCTGGAAGAGCGGCATTTCTAGAGCCCGTTATAAACTCTCCTGTGGCTACTAATACAGGTACATTAGCAACGTACCCACTACGCCACAAATCATAATTTTTGGGAAGTTGGCAAGCACTCACCACGACATTATTCGTTGTTCTGCGGAGAAGCGAGGTACCGAATGTAACCGATTATGTGCAGTTTGTTGATGCGGCGGTTGATGACGATGAATAATCATGGTTGCGCCCTTTGTAATGGGTTGGAAGCTTTAAACGACCCACTAGTTACGTAATGCATATTGTGTGACGCCCGGTCGTTATTTAACTGTCCCACCACGCTTTATAACATACGTTAACCGGAGAAACGTAGAGCGAGAGAGAGAGAGAGAATTGACTTTATTGAGACCCTGAGGAAATGGATCATGGGAGCCTTATGGGGTTCCTTGGCAACCAACAGAAGTTCACTTGCGAGGAACCCACTACGCTATAAATCATTGTAATTTTTGAGAAGTAGGGCAGTAGGCACTGTGCCATTTTTCGTCATTCTACAGACAGCCGTGGTACCTGCTAAACGCATGTAAGGCATTAAGCGCACTTTGTTGATGCTGTGCGTGATGACGATGAAGAATTATGGCAGAGCTCTTTGTAATGGGTTGGAAGCATTCAACAACCTACTCGTTGCGCAATTCGCATTGTGTGACGCCTGGTTACAGAATTCGCGTTGTGCGACGCTTAGTGCTTATTGTACTCTTTTACCACGCTATATTGCATATGCTAATGTGGTTCCTTCCCGACATGAAGCCTGTATAGGACCTTTTTGCAAAGCAGTTTCAAGCACCGGCATGGCTCAGAGGTTGAATACTGGGCTCCCACGCAGAGGGCCCAGGTTCGAACCTCGTTCTATCCTGGAATTTTTTCTTATTTAGTTTTTTTTCTTATTTCGAGCGATACTGGTTACGGACACCGGCGGCGGCGGCGGCGGCGGCGGACAACTACGGCACCAAAAACGGCCGGTGAAATGATCTCATAACAGCTTTCGCTGTAAAAGTGCATGGAGCCGCCCGGAGAAAGTGTAAAATTTTCACTCGGTTATCTGCACACTGCACAGCAATATGTTTGACATAGTTTAGCTGATACACGTTGCATCAATACATTGCGCTATGGAATAGTGTTACGCCATCGCGTGATACTAAACGCTCTGCAGCCTCTAACATTAAGTTACTTGTTGAAATATCCTTCCGTTTAGCCTCCTGGAATCCTGAAGAAGCTAGGTCGTAACACGACCACGCAGTCTACGACCACACAGGGTGGGGCTGGCGATAACGCGACTACAACGACCCAGGCAACTACATGATGAATTCACGGCACTCTCCTTGGTGACGAAATGGCATTTTCGGTATATGGTTTGTCCAATGGAATAAACAATGAAGTCTCACTTGGCTCTATTTATTATAGCTACATACGAGTAACCGTTTCTTTCACCTGGTCATACGTCCTTACGAGAGCATACATCTGGATTGGTCGCCCTCTACACGTATGTATCATACAATGTAAATATTCTACCTTGCTCGCTGAGCTTGGTACACCACAAGATGAATGCTATTATTTCTGGTGTCTGTAAGGCAGACGAGTTGCAAGGAACAAAAACATTTATTCAGCAACGCAGTCGAGTATATAAGGAGGCTAGCGATAAGCGGCGGGAGCGTTGCACATGCGCGTTGGTTGACGTGCAAGCGTGACTTTGCGCTCCATTGCAGTGTCAACGTCGGGGGGTGTTATAAAAACCATACCAGCTGGACATATTAACGCGATTGCGTTAAAGAGCCGTGTCGCAGAACTCCCGGCATCGGTGTCGGCGTCGTTGGTTCTGAGCAAAAAATCACCGCTGTCCACGTGCGAATGTTTAAGACGCATGCGAATAAATAAATGAATAAATGATAAACGTTCGGCTCAAGTCGTAATTGAACCCCGGCTTTCCGCGTGGCAAGCATGTGTTCTACCACAGCCTCGCGACTGTTTTGAAGTTGATTGTGAAAAAGCCCTATATGAATGTCATGTAGATCGAGGATGCCTCCTTAACGCATATAATATTGCGTGGCGAAGCGTATAATCCAACCAGGCATGGAAATATGCAAAGTGCGCTGCGCAACGAGAAGGTGGTTTGATGGCCCACCCATTACACAGCGCTAAGACATAATTAATAATCATCATCAGCAGCAGCAGCATCATCAGCAAAGTGTACGGGTGCGCGTGTTGCCTTACGGACGCGTAGTGGGCACTTCGCCGATCCGCAAAAGGAAGAATTATGCTAGAGCGGGCACTTCTCAGCTGTACTTGCAGCAGACATAGTTTGAAGAGGCCAATTTTGCGCACGCAGACGATCCTTTCCTTGTGGCACAGTTGAGGTGTTCGCCGAGATACGAAGCCAAGCTAGCGAACGAGCAGGCGATGGGCACGGTGCCCGATTGCACTCTCGCTTCCTACTCTTAAAGACGAAGCTCAAGCGTCCTCCACGTTTTTTCGCGATGCATAAACACGCGCCTACTAAAGTTGACTCGAAAGAGTCTCATGCCAACGTTGTGTGAGAAAAAAAGTGATGCCTAAAAGGTCTATGTCAGCTCGCCTGTGCGTGTGTTAGGCATGCGCATAAGCCAGTTCCTTTAAACCAGGGGTTCTCAAACTTTCTGGCCTTGGGAAACCGCAACGGCGTATGCAGAGTGCCGCGCAACCCGTATATTTTTCTCGAGCATGAAGACAATCGAAACCGGGCCATCGCAATTGATGTAGAACCCCCGATAATACATACACTTGCATCCCCCCCCCCCACCTGCGTGCTGCCCCGCGAGTCGCGGAAAGCGCCCGCCGATCATACACTGCATGTAGTAGAACACTAAGTCGGGCTAGTTCGCTCGTTTAGATGTATTTTAAAGCCTATTAACTGCGCTAGTAAACATGGACGAAGACGAGGGAAGGCAGGACGCGCGCAGACTCACAACTGATCGTTTATTGGTTGAAAGATGAGATATATACAGTGAACAACAGATGAAACAAGTTCATTGGACAATGATACGCCTTTATGAAAAAACAGCATCTAAAATTGTTAGCTCACAATCAGCAAGATATACCGAAGTTTCGCTTATACACCCACGTGTAGGGCAGAGTGGGGTCGTTTGGGCCAGTTGGATGAATGGAACAACTCGTCTATCTCTCCTGCAGTTACTTCGAAGACGTTAGCCAACTACTCATGAGATGTGGCTAGCATACCAAGACGTGGCTGTAATGGCCAGCGTCTTGAGCGAATAGAACGTTTTGCAAATGTAATCGCCTTTTTCATGTGTCAAAAGTAAGTTTCTGCTATCTTAATATCGAACGTTCTCAGATTTAAAGGAGTACTGACAAGATTTTGAGACATCAAAAGGGACATTTTTGGTTTCCTTGGTGTGCAATATTAACGCTTTCCACACACCTCAGTCAGACAACACGTATAAAACATTTTACTTTGATTTTGAAGTTTTATTCGTTGAGCATCAGCAAGCCAGCGCCACCACAATGGACATTATCGCGATGAGTCAACACAGTTCCAATAAGTTTGCCAAATCTGCGTCCTTTTATGCAGCCTATATCGCAGAAATTCTTGTCGAGGTGATTGGCTCATCGTTGTTTACGTGCACCACGAGCAGATGACGGATCTGGCGCTAGCATGTTGCGAGTTACTGTCTCCCCGTGACGTCACACTGCCATGACACTTCACTGAGAAGCCACCCCTTCGATATCAAAACTGAAAGTGTTTATTAAGGTATCGCTATTAAACGTATATTAGATGCATTCCCAGGCACCACAATACTCTTTTTAGGGTTCTCGACACCAGTGCCTTTATTTGGAGCAACAATCCGAAAATATATAAAATTCGTGTCAGTACTCCTTTGAACTGTTTTATGGACGCTAATACTATTTTTTCTCCGAAGACACGCATCAGCATCGTACTTCTTCAAAGAGAAAGTTTAGGCTTGATGACTGAACTTTAGCCGTTGAACGTTGTTTACTTTAGCCAACGTAGCCTGGGAGGAATGGGACAGTTGAGTTCAGGAAAGCGCGAGACAGTGTCCTATTGTGACAGGATAAGGCGCTCACAAAAAAACGCCAGGCCTGCGCTGAAATCGCAGCACAGTCACAGCGAAAGCTGGAAGAGCGGCGTTTCTAGAGCCCGTTGTAAGCTCTCTTGGGGCTACAATAGAAGTACACTAGAATGGTACCCACTACGCCATAAGTCACAGTTTTTGTGAAGTTGGGAAGCACCTACTGAGACATTATTCGCCATTCTGCGGAGAAGCGAGGCACCAGCTACACGTCTGTAAGGCATTATGTGTACTTTGTTGACGCGACGATTGATGACGATGAAGAATTATGGCTCAGCCCTTTGTAAAGGCTTGGAAGCTTTAAACGGCCCACCAGTTATGCAGTTTGCATTGGGTGACGCCCGGTCGCTATTTCCCTCTCCCGTCACCCCGTCATGCTGTATAACATACGTTGACCTGGGAGAGAGACGGGGGGGGGGGGCGAAGGCCTTTACTGAGACCCCGAGGAAATGGATCATGCGCTTATGGGCTTCCTTGGCAACCAATACAAGTGCACGTGCGAGGAACCCACTACGCTATAAATCAATGTAATTTTACTGAGACCCCGAGGAAATGGATCATGCGCTTATGGGCTTCCTTGGCAACCAATACAAGTGCACTTGCGAGGAACCCACTACGCTCTAAATCATGGTAATTTTACTGAGACCCCGAGGAAATGGATCATGCGCTTATGGGCTTCCTTGGCAACCAATACAAGTGCACGTGCGAGGAACCCACTACGCTATAAATCAATGTAATTTTACTGAGACCCCGAGGAAATGGATCATGCGCTTATGGGCTTCCTTGGCAACCAATACAAGTGCACTTGCGAGGAACCCACTACGCTCTAAATCATGGTAATTTTACTGAGACCCCGAGGAAATGGATCATGCGCTTATGGGCTTCCTTGGCAACCAATACAAGTGCACTTGCGAGGAACCCACTACGCTATAAATCATTGTAGTTTTTGAGAAGTAGGGCAGCAGGCACTGTGCCATTTTTCGTCATTCTACGGAGAGCCGTGGTACCTGCTAAACACATGTAGGCATCTCATCACACATCAGTCATCGCGTCAACAAAGTACACATAATACCTTACAGACGTGTAGCTGGTGCCTCGCTTCTCCTCAGAATGACGAATAATGTCTCAGTAGATGCTTCCCAACTTCACAAAAATTGTGACTTATGGTGTAGTGGGTACCATTCTAGTGTACTTCTATTGTAGCCCCATGAGAGCTTACAACGGCCTCTAGAAACGCCGCTCTTCCAGCTTTCGCTGTGACTGTGCTGCGATTTCAGCGCAGGCCTGGCGTTGTTTTGCCGTCGACGTCGCCGTCATGCCCCGGATATGTATATATATGCATAAATAAATAAAAGCCAGAAATAAAATTAATTGAGAAGAAAAAATTCCGAAGTGCTCGACCGGGATTTCGAACGTGCGACCCCTCCCTCCGCAGCTCACTGCCTTAGACAATTACGCCATGCCTCAATCGTTCTCCAGGATACTAACGGCAGAATACAAACGCACGGGGCGTTGGGTGGAGCGCACGGGATGCCACAAGCGGCGAAATGAAAATCATGCGAGACGCAGGCCATGATGCATCGTGCCCCACGCTGCATTTGCGTCGTATTGCTTGCGACCCACGCAAGGTTTCTATTTTGTGGTTATAGCGCCACGCCACTCATGGCTAGTCGGCCAGAGAAAAAGAAGAGCGTCCCGTGGCTCGTGGTAGCGCGAGCTAGTGGGAACGCTTTGTCTCTTCTAGACTTATGTCACCGGAGGGAAGAAACGAGATGACTGAACCAGAATCACAGTATATATGTTACACCACGACCAGAATCATGAGGCTAAAATTATAGCGCAAGCGAACAAGACACCCACGAAGGAAAGAAATGTACGACACAAGCGCTGGCTAATAATTGCTTTATTCTTTCATAACCAACGCATATATAAGCCCGTGGCAATCTTATTGTACATGCGCGCACAACAATAGCTCTAAACCAAAACGTGTAACAAGGATGATAGTGCATTGGATACACGGAGACATGAAATTATATTCACATGGGTGCAGGGACAAAGAAGTAGAGAAGAAGTAAGAGGGACAAAGAAGCGCCTTTGCGCTGTAATTTTAGCCTAAGGACAATGTGCGAACTAGAGCCAATTTAATATTATCTTACTGACCAGAATCGACGCCCGCAGGGATCGCAAGCCATGGCTTCACGTGCCACTGTCAGGCGCCGTCTTTATTTTCTTTTCTTGAGGTTTCGCGCTGTTCGGTTTTGTTCGCCGCCCGAAGGAAGGCGCTGCAGGGTCTTGCGACAACGCAAGCACAAGAGCCCGACAGTGGGCTGCCTTCTGCGCATGCGTCCTGGCGGCTCGCAAATTTCTTGGGTCCCCAGCTCTAAAACTGTGTAGTGTTTCGCGGGAGTTGGGATGTGCGCCTTCGACTTGTACTTTGACATATAAAGCGTGGCTGACCATGCTCGCGCGATTATCTCTTGAGTAGGAGTTTTGAATGTCTTGTGCTTTCACCGCAAAATTTGCGCTTAAGCTATAGACCTCACGAAGGTCATATTGCTGGCTGCAGCGGCCGCGTTTGCAAAAGGAGTGGTCTGATAGCTAGAAGAGCGAAGGGGGGGTTAGTTGAAGTAACAACTGTGACAGTTCGCGCTTGTCCTATGTATACATGCGCGTTCTTTTCATGCCTCCTCCTTTTTGTTTGAGCAGCGCGCTGCAAGTGTCGAGCTGAGAGAGTTAGTTCGCGCTCGCCTTCTGTGTTCTCTTTTTCTACGTTCTTCGTGGCTGAGAAGCGCGCAGCAAATTTCTATCTGTTGCCGCTCTTCCTGTGACATTCCAATTTCTTGCTATTGCATTCATTGCTTCGCCCTTGAGACAAAACTATGACTTTTTTTATCCGGTGGACGACTATCCTATCCCCGCGATTATTGCTATTCCATTAATAACTTGATAGCGTTAAAGAGCTCCTTCCGCAAAAAATCCGGTGTCGGTGTCGTTGGTTTTGAGCGAAAAATCATCATCTTGCATAAAATAAGTAATAAAAAGATCTTAGGTTTGAGTGAGAATTGAACCCAGGCCGTTTGCGGGGCAAGTAGATGTTCTACCACAGAGCCACTCCATTGCTTGGAACTGCGCTGAAATTAACTTTAATGCTTCACAAACATAGACGTCCTGTGTACAGGTGTCACAGTACGAGATATAATATCGCAGTAAGACGGGGTGCCAGCCTATATTGTCATCGGGCGTCACACCATGTGAAATGCATAAGGAGTAGGTGGTTTAAAGCCGGCCACCCATTACAAAAGGCACGCACATTACTGCGCGTATTCCCTTACGAACACGTAGTGGGTGCATCGCAACTTCGAAAAAGTATCATGCGCGTAATTGCTGCTGGTTTGAAGCATGCCACCCATTACAAAGGGCATACACATTAGTGCGCGCATTTCTTTACACGTAGTGGGCACACTGTTGTCATAAAAGTGCCGTTGAAGAGGGCGGAAGCCTTTACCTTTACTATAGGTATGTCGTGTGTGTGTGTGTGTGTGTGTGTGTGTGTGTGTGTGTGTGTGTGTGTGGTGTGTGTGGTGTGTGTGTGTGTGTGTGTGTGTGTGTGTGTGTGTGGTGTGTGTGTGTGTTCGCGCGCGTGTGTGTGCGTGTGTGTGTGTGACCGGGTGACTGAACATAATGACGAGCGAAACAGAGTACGATGAGGATGGGGCCGCGGTCAACTCTTAAAGGCGAAGCTTAGGCGTCCCCCAATTTTTTATTTTTCATTACTGCCAAAAGGAAGAGAGCTTGTGTTTAGCCATGTCACATTAATGGAAGTAGCAGAAGTTGAAGGTATTGGGTCATAATACGCATGTATGGCTTCAAGCGGTGTTGCTGTTTCAGAAGAGCACAGTTTTAGAAGAAATCCCCAACATAGGCATGCCGGTCAATAAAATAAAAATTATTTGTCACTTATAGGTTTTCTTCGCCGTCAAAGAAGTGTTTGTCATAGAAACAACAGATTCCACTCTGACCAGGTATTTGCGCGATAGGCTTGATATGACTATTCATATAGCTCATGCAGCGGTTTAGAATGTACATTGATTTCTCATTTTTCAGAATTTGGCATGTCAGATTGTACATTATTTCTATAGAATGGCAAGAAGGACAAATTATTGATACATATTGTGTCTGTTTCTGCGCAGAGGCCTCCAATGGCAACGGTGCCCCCAGAAGCTGGCGGACCTCCAGGCCAAGGCTTCCCTTTTACCGTAAGTTCTCATCGCGTAAGAGCTCAATTGGATGTCCCACACGTGTTTTGCTTATTGTATCAGGAACCCATAACATATATTGTAAGTGCTAAAACAAAATACGGTGTTCAACATCTGTAGGATGTTTCAGCGAAAGTGTAAAGCCCTAAAAAAACTAAAGCAGTGTTACGCTAGTGAAAGAAACTCAATATTTCACTTTTCTCACTTGAAAAAAAAAAGGTTACCTTTATATGTACTTAATGGCTTAGAAAACAGGCAGCGGATATTTTTCAGGCTGTTTTAAAATGATAACGTTTCCTGCGGCATAATAGAAAGCGATCGCGACAAGAAAAAAGTCACATTTTGATCCATAAGAATAGAAATCTGTTAGAGAACTACAGTTAGCTATGTTGGTAGGTTTATCGGTGATACAAAGTGTATTAGGTATCCGTTTACATGTTAAATTACCAATTACTTTGCCCGTGCACACAACAAGATGCAAGGAGATCTCGTTTGATTACGCGAACATTCGCTGTTGCGATGAGTGATTCATGCTACCATTTGCCTAACCGCGTCTAAGAAATTCTTAGACGCGGTTAGCATTTGCCTTATTCTTCCGGCCATCTACAAGGTAGATGGCCGGAAGAATTAGGCAGTGGGTGGCAGTGCATTCAACTTCAATTCGATGGTAACCACAGTTGCTTCTACGGCATCATTTTGCATCAAACGACAAAAATAGTCATTTGGGCCTTCCGGTTACATTGTTAAACGGGTTGAGCACAAGAGAGCAAGAATATGAGAAGCCAATATTCACACACATCTGTCAAGGCCCTCTCATCTCATTGTTTTATTGCACTCAGTCCTGTTCGTGTTTCAAGTATGCGTTCGGCTTAGTACAATCTAAATATCGAATGTCAAGGAAATATTATTACATGATATTGCTCTTGGATGTCAGATCTCTTGGATGTCATAAAAATCTCCATAAGATGCAGATTCAAAGTGCTATTTCCGTGAAAATAAATTAGCATGTCCTTCGCATTTTTCAAATTTAGTATACTTCATTGGCATATTATTTCTTTCGGTACACAAACGAAAACTGAAGCAAAAGCACGAAATCGCACAGCCTGTTGGAGGCATTTTGCTCAGAAATTTATTTTGGTATACAGTCATGATACAACTATTCAAATGTCATTGTTACAAAAACTTCAAGTCAGGAAACCTTTAATAATATGGCGTCTGCCAATATGCATAAAAACAATATTGTAATACTAGCACTGAACGACGACGGAAATCACCAGACGTTTGTAATCAGAAGCAGTAAGCTCAAAAATAAAATAAAACACACTGTGAACATTGCACAAGTAGACAAGGCAAAATTAGGGGAGGCTACATTAAAAACTTTATCCACAATAGTTTTGCTTGGGAATTAGGGCATGTAAATTCATTTCATTTTTTATTAACATTATTACAACTTTAAAAAACGCCAGGCCTGCGCGGAAAGCGCAGCACAGTCACAGCGAAAGCTGGAAGAGCGGCATTTCTAGAGCCCGTTATAAACTCTCCTGTGGCTACTAATACAGGTACATTAGCAACGTACCCACTACGCAACAAAGCGTAATTTTTGGGAAGTTGGCAAGCACTCACCACGACATTATTCGTTGTTCTGCGGAGAAGCGAGGTACCGAATGTAACCGATTATGTGCAGTTTGTTGATGCGGCGGTTGATGACGATGAATAATCATGGTTGCGCCCTTTGTAATGGGTTGGAAGCTTTAAACGACCCACTAGTTACGTAATGCATATTGTGTGACGCCCGGTCGTTATTTAACTGTCCCACCACGCTTTATAACATACGTTAACCGGAGAAACGTAGAGCGAGAGAGAGAGAGAGAGAATTGACTTTATTGAGACCCTGAGGAAATGGATCATGGGAGCCTTATGGGGTTCCTTGGCAACCAACAGAAGTTCACTTGCGAGGAACCCACTACGCTATAAATCATTGTAATTTTTGAGAAGTAGGGCAGTAGGCACTGTGCCATTTTTCGTCATTCTACAGACAGCCGTGGTACCTGCTAAACGCATGTAAGGCATTAAGCGCACTTTGTTGATGCTGTGCGTGATGACGATGAAGAATTATGGCAGAGCTCTTTGTAATGGGTTGGAAGCATTCAACAACCTACTCGTTGCGCAATTCGTATTGTGTGACGCCTGGTTACAGAATTCGCGTTGTGCGACGCTTAGTGCTTATTGTACTCTTTTACCACGCTATATTGCATATGCTAATGTGGTTCCTTCCCGACATGAAGCCTGTATAGGACCTTTTTGCAAAGCAGTTTCAAGCACCGGCATGGCTCAGAGGTTGAATACTGGGCTCCCACGCAGAGGGCCCAGGTTCGAACCTCGTTCTATCCTGGAATTTTTTTCTTATTTAGTTTTTTTTTTCTTATTTCGAGCGATACTGGTTACGGACACCGGCGGCGGCGGCGGCGGCGGCGGACAACTACGGCACCAAAAACGGCCGGTGAAATGATCTCATAACAGCTTTCGCTGTAAAAGTGCATGGAGCCGCCCGGAGAAAGTGTAAAATTTTCACTCGGTTATCTGCACACTGCACAGCAATATGTTTGACATAGTTTAGCTGATACACGTTGCATCAATACATTGCGCTATGGAATAGTGTTACGCCATCGCGTGATACTAAACGCTCTGCAGCCTCTAACATTAAGTTACTTGTTGAAATATCCTTCCGTTTAGCCTCCTGGAATCCTGAAGAAGCTAGGTCGTAACACGACCACGCAGTCTACGACCACACAGGGTGGGGCTGGCGATAACGCGACTACAACGACCCAGGCAACTACATGATGAATTCATGGCACTCTCCTTGGTGACGAAATGGCATTTTCGGTATATGGTTTGTCCAATGGAATAAACAATGAAGTCTCACTTGGCTCTATTTATTATAGCTACATACGAGTAACCGTTTCTTTCACCTGGTCATACGTCCTTACGAGAGCATACATCTGGATTGGTCGCCCTCTACACGTATGTATCATACAATGTAAATATTCTTCTACCTTGCTCGCTGAGCTTGGTACACCACAAGATGAATGCTATTATTTCTGGTGTCTGTAAGGCAGACGAGTTGCAAGGAACAGAAAACATTTATTCAGCAACGCAGTCGAGTATATAAGGAGGCTAGCGATAAGCGGCGGGAGCGTTGCACATGCGCGTTGGTTGACGTGCAAGCGTGACTTTGCGCTCCATTGCAGTGTCAACGTCGGGGGGTGTTATAAAAACCATACAAGCTGGACATATTAACGCGATTGCGTTAAAGAGCCGTGTCGCAGAACTCCCGGCATCGGTGTCGGCGTCGTTGGTTCTGAGCAAAAAATCACCGCTGTCCACGTGCGAATGTTTAAGACGCATGCGAATAAATAAATGAATAAATGATAAACGTTCGGCTCAAGTCGTAATTGAACCCCGGCTTTCCGCGTAGCAAGCATGTGTTCTAACACAGCCTCGCGACTGTTTTGAAGTTGATTTTGAAAAAGCCCTATATGAATGTCATGTAGATCGAGGATACCTCCTTAACGCATATAATATTGCGTGGCGAAGCGTATAATCCAACCAGGCATGGAAATATGCAAAGTGCGCTGCGCAACGAGAAGATGGTTTGATGGCCCACCCATTACACAGCGCTAAGACATAATTAATAATCATCATCAGCAGCAGCAGCATCATCAGCAAAGTGTACGGGTGCGCGTGTTGCCTTACGGACGCGTAGTGGGCACTTCGCCGATCCGCAAAAGGAAGAATTATGCTAGAGCGGGCACTTCTCAGCTGTACTTGCAGCAGACATAGTTTGAAGAGGCCAATTTTGCGCACGCAGACGATCCTTTCCTTGTGGCACAGTTGAGGTGTTCGCCGAGATACGAAGCCAAGCTAGCGAACGAGCAGGCGATGGGCACGGTGCCCGATTGCACTCTCGCTTCCTACTCTTAAAGACGAAGCTCAAGCGTCCTCCACGTTTTTTCGCGATGCATAAACACGCGCCTACTAAAGTTGACTCGAAAGAGTCTCATGCCAACGTTGTGTGAGAAAAAAAGTGATGCCTAAAAGGTCTATGTCAGCTCGCCTGTGCGTGTGTTAGGCATGCGCATAAGCCAGTTCCTTTAAACCAGGGGTTCTCAAACTTTCTGGCCTTGGGAAACCGCAACGGCGTATGCAGAGTGCCGCGCAACCCGTATATTTTTCTCGAGCATGAAGACAATCGAAACCGGGCCATCGCAATTGATGTAGAACCCCCGATAATACATACACTTGCATCCCCCCCCCCCCACCTGCGTGCTGCCCCGCGAGTCGCGGAAAGCGCCCGCCGATCATACACTGCATGTAGTAGAACACTAAGTCGGGCTAGTTCGCTCGTTTAGATGTATTTTAAAGCCTATTAACTGCGCTAGTAAACATGGACGAAGACGAGGGAAGGCAGGACGCGCGCAGACTCACAACTGATCGTTTATTGGTTGAAAGATGAGATATATACAGTGAACAACAGATGAAACAAGTTCATTGGACAATGATACGCCTTTATGAAAAAACAGCATCTAAAATTGTTAGCTCACAATCAGCAAGATATACCGAAGTTTCGCTTATACACCCACGTGTAGGGCAGAGTGGGGTCGTTTGGGCCAGTTGGATGAATGGAACAACTCGTCTATCTCTCCTGCAGTTACTTCGAAGACGTTAGCCAACTACTCATGAGATGTGGCTAGCATACCAAGACGTGGCTGTAATGGCCAGCGTCTTGAGCGAATAGAACGTTTTGTAAATGTAATCGCCTTTTTCATGTGTCAAAAGTAAGTTTCTGCTATCTTAATATCGAACGTTCTCAGATTTAAAGGAGTACTGACAAGATTTTGAGACATCGTAAAAGGGACATTTTTGGTTCCTTGGTGTGCAATATTAACGCTTTCCACACACCTCAGTCAGACAACACGTATAAAACATTTTACTTTGATTTTGAAGTTTTATTCGTTGAGCATCAGCAAGCCAGCGCCACCACAATGGACATTATCGCGATGAGTCAACACAGTTCCAATAAGTTTGCCAAATCTGCGTCCTGCATGCAGCCTATATCGCAGAAATTCTTGTCGAGGTGATTGGCTCATCGCTGTTTACGTGCACCACGAGCAGATGACGGATCTGGCGCTAGTATGTTGCAAGTTACTGTCTCCCCGTGACGTCACATTGCCATGACACTTCACTGAGAAGCCACCCCTTCAATATCAAAACTGGAAGTGTTTATTAAGGTAGCGCTTTTAAACGTATATTCGATGCATTCCCAGGCACCACAATACTCTTTTTAGGGTTCTCGACACCAGTGCCTTTATTTGGAGCGACAATCCGAAAATATATAAAATTCGTGTCAGTGCTCCTTTGAACTGTTTTATGGACGCTAATACTATTTTTTCTCCGAAGACACGCATCAGCATCGTACTTCTTCAAAGAGAAAGTTTAGGCTTGATGACTGAACTTTAGCCGTTGAACGTTGTTTACTTTAGCCAACGTAGCCTGGGAGGAATGGGACAGTTGAGTTCAGGAAAGCGCGAGACAGTGTCCTATTGTGACAGGATAAGGCGCTCACAAAAAAACGCCAGGCCTGCGCTGAAATCGCAGCACAGTCACAGCGAAAGCTGGAAGAGCGGCGTTTCTAGAGCCCGTTGTAAGCTCTCTTGGGGCTACAATAGAAGTACACTAGAATGGTACCCACTACGCCATAAGTCACAGTTTTTGTGAAGTTGGGAAGCACCTACTGAGACATTATTCGCCATTCTGCGGAGAAGCGAGGCACCAGCTACACGTCTGTAAGGCATTATGTGTACTTTGTTGACGCGACGATTGATGACGATGAAGAATTATGGCTCAGCCCTTCGTAAAGGCTTGGAAGCTTTAAACGGCCCACCAGTTATGCAGTTTGCATTGGGTGACGCCCGGTCGCTATTTCCCTCTCCCGTCACCCCGTCATGCTGTATAACATACGTTGACCTGGGAGAGAGACGGGGGGGGGGGGCGAAGACCTTTACTGAGACCCCGAGGAAATGGATCATGCGCTTATGGGCTTCCTTGGCAACCAATACAAGTGCACGTGCGAGGAACCCACTACGCTATAAATCAATGTAATTTTACTGAGACCCCGAGGAAATGGATCATGCGCTTATGGGCTTCCTTGGCAACCAATAAAGTGCACTTGCGAGGAACCCACTACGCTCTAAATCATGGTAATTTTACTGAGACCCCGAGGAAATGGATCATGCGCTTATGGGCTTCCTTGGCAACCAATACAAGTGCACGTGCGAGGAACCCACTACGCTATAAATCAATGTAATTTTACTGAGACCCCGAGGAAATGGATCATGCGCTTATGGGCTTCCTTGGCAACCAATAAAGTGCACTTGGGAGGAACCCACTACGCTCTAAATCATGGTAATTTTACTGAGACCCCGAGGAAATGGATCATGCGCTTATGGGCTTCCTTGGCAACCAATACAAGTGCACTTGCGAGGAACCCACTACGCTATAAATCATTGTAGTTTTTGAGAAGTAGGGCAGCAGGCACTGTGCCATTTTTCGTCATTCTACGGAGAGCCGTGGTACCTGCTAAACACATGTAGGCATCATCATCACACATCAGTCATCGCGTCAACAAAGTACACATAATGCCTTACAGACGTGTAGCTGGTGCCTCGCTTCTCCTCAGAATGACGAATAATGTCTCAGTAGATGCTTCCCAACTTCACAAAAATTGTGACTTATGGTGTAGTGGGTACCATTCTAGTGTACTTCTATTGTAGCCCCATGAGAGCTTACAACGGCCTCTAGAAACGCCGCTCTTCCAGCTTTCGCTGTGACTGTGCTGCGATTTCAGCGCAGGCCTGGCGTTTTTTTTTTTTCTTATTTCGAGCGATACTGGTTACGGACACCGGCGGCGGCGGCGGACAACTACGGCGCCAAAAACGGGCGTTGAAATGATCTCATAACAGCTTTCGCTGTAAAACAAGGACACTAGAAGAAAGACGCAAACAACACAGGCGCTTACTCGCAACTACAAACTATTGGAAATGAAAGCTTACACGTATGTGCCACACCTTTCACAAGATCTGGCTACTCTCGCCTAGGGCAGAGTGAAAAAAGCAAAATATAAGAAGATGGACAAGGGGCTAGAAAACCAGTACCTAAGGTCACAAACTTAGAGTGCTGATAAGATGTGAAAATTCTAGTTCTGTTAATGTGGCGTAAGGGGCGCTTACACATTTATCCCCATATCTCGTATTGCGAAAGGCCCCTGTCAGTTCTCTGGCGGTTTGATCAGAGTGTTTCGATAAAATAGTTGCATCACAAAAAAATGGGAGTGCAACCGCACGAGCTACAATGTTGTGACATGTGTCAACAGTCTTTTGGTTCTAACGATCTTCTATGTTTTTGCAACCTGTGCTTTCCCATTCCTCCCCGCAATAAGACTGGTGCAGGTTACTGGAAAATCAGTTTTGTAGGTAAGGCATTTTGAGCGCAAAAATTTTCGGTGCCGGGAAGATTAGCTTAGATAACCGACAGGCTGGCTAGACTAGAATTCTCGTTAAGAAAGGCATGCTAAAGGTACGTACATTACATACACAGTGTCTTTTCATTTAAAAATGTTTTATTGCACATTAGCGAGTGCCCCGGTGCAAGTGCGGGAATCGTAGGTTACAGCTGGAGTGCTGCTGATTGCTTTATTTAAACGACTTTATTTATTCAGAAAAAAAAAAACTTCAGCGCGCTTTGTGTGTGTGAATGTTTACATTTCCAAGTTGTCACTTCATTTAAATTTTCAAGAAGATGCTGAGGGTGTACAAAAGAGAGCGTCCCGTCAAGCCTCACACGCAAGTGAAACAGCGTTAGCGTAGCCAGGGGTGAAAGTTGAAGGCAGAGAGTCAAACACCATCTGCCCCGGAATAAAGGGTAGTCGAATCCACCCCCCCCCCCAAAAAAAAAGCATAATCTTTGCTGCCTCACTGTGAAAAAGCGCGATACCGGACGCATTGAGATAACCGCCTAACACAGCCAGACTGCTGCCACTACAGATTGTTATGACTGGTAGTCGGTGGCGATGCGCTGACCATGAGAATCTGCGGGCGAGGCGTTCTCACACTGCTAGAACACCCGCATCCTTCCACAAAACGGAATTTCTGGGACGACGAGTGACCAACAATGGGCAGAATCTCGGCCTCAAAGTCTGGGACGGCAAAGCCGGAGACAATGGGCCACCTGGGCTTGGCTTGGTACGCTGCCGAAGCCACCTGACGGGTATGTTTGGACGGGAGTCTCCGCAAACATTTTTCTGCCCTTCGGGGAAGAACTGCAGGAGCAAGCACGTTCTGCCTTCGGGGAAAGAACTGCAGGAGCAAGCACGTTCTGCCTTCGCGGAAAGAATCGGAGGGGCGAGCACGAGGAACCTGTTGTCCTGCTTCCCCCACCTGCGTGCCGTCAACCACCGGACCCTTGCTGCTTCAAGAGTGCAACGACCCCTCAGCGACAGTGAAATGGACTGTGCCATGGTGGGATGTGTCGTGTGTGTGATTGGTGGTCATCAAGAAGGAGGAGCCAAACTGAGGGGTTAAAACGACGGTGCTGAGTGAGAAATGGGGCTCTGATCCCTCGGTAACAGGCTCATCCAATTCGCTCGTCGCTGAACTCTGTCCTTGTCACGATGTAAATTGAGTGTACGAAAAGTGTCAGTAAACTTGTTATTGCTTTCCCATCTTGCTAGCATCAGTTCCTCAACCCGGAGACTCGACTACGCTACCAAACGGAGTCCGGGTACGACGCTGCCCTATCGTAGCAACAACCTGGTTGCCGATGAGGGACGGATCCAAATAACCGGTCGCAACAACTGGTTGCATCGGTGGGATGGATTCAAATACCCAGGCACGACAAGATCCAGAAAAGAGATGGCCTTTGCTGAGAGACGCCAGTTCTCCGAGTGAAGACAAACTTGCCCTTGCCATTGACGATGCTGACAATGACATGCCAGATTTTGATAACGACAGGCATGATATTTTGAAATCGATTGGTCCAATGAATCTATACAAGTAAGAAAAGGCGATGTTGTATTACTCAGCTTAGTAAAATAAATCTGACGTTTAGCACGTGCGTACTGTCAAGAGCAGTGATAACATGTCAATGTCGCAATTCCTGCGGAATAAGGAAGAGATCTCAAAGTTCCCTCCTCAGAAACTTATGGGGTCATTATCAATGACGGACATTGAGATGAAGCTGCCAGTGTCAGAAACTATCAAGGGAGCAAAGTTTGTGCAATCCTGTTCCAAATTTGATGTTGAACTGCAGGCTCATAAAGGTCGCTGAAGACGTTTGGACCATTGCGTTACATACTTCGCAGTCCTCCCAAGTGATATCCCACTCCACCCGCATAAGGGGTGGAATGGGACACCTTTTAGCTATCACAAACTATTATTTACAGCTGCACCAGGAGCGGTAGGAACCAGTGCGCCAGAGAAGTATTGCAGCTTGTTTAGACTTGTATTATAAACAACCCAACATATTTCTGCCTTCAAGCTAAATGAAACTAATAATATAATTCTGAAATGTGTCTCAATCCTCCCGACCGTCCCCTAGTGTTATTCTTGAATGCTTCGAACAGCTGTCGTGTGCGCCGGTCCCTGCGACGATACAGAATATTGGCTTTATTTAGAAGTGGTTAGCACGTGTTATTCTTACCTACTTTAAACTCCCTACATGGCCTAGACACGTGAGAATAGTCATATGTAGAGCCATTCTTAGGGTGCTCTTTTAACCGAATATTTACACATCTACCCGTTTGCCCCGCATAGAGCCGGTCACAAGAAAAAGGAAATTTATAAACCACTGCGTAGGCGCAGGGGACAAACCTTGATCTATATTCAACAAGGCAAACGAAGTAACTGCAATTAGGTGATTTGTCAATAACATTCATTACCCTAGCACATAGACGCGACATTTTCTGTGGAGCTGAAAACGCAATGTTTGCATCGTAGCGCTGCGCCACATTATTTAAATTAGGCGACAGCCTGTGCAGGTACGGAATGACTGCATAGCCTCATCCCTCGTGCACGCGATTCCGGGGTGTCCGTGTGTCGTTGCTTTTTAACGTTTTTACTAGTTTTCCACAGGTTGCTACAAGTACAGGTAAAGGATAATCAGAATTCCCCATTTTACTCAACTTCTCCCGAACACTTTCTGTCACTGCATGGGCGCATGACATCCGCAACGCCGCATCCATGCAGGACAGAGCGAGGCCACTCTTAAGAAGTTTCTAATGCTGTGATGAAAACCTTAGCGGGCTTTTCTGAGACCTAGGTGGATAGAGCGAGCAAGTGAGGGACGATTCAAAACGGAGTCGAATGTCCAGAAACTGCAAAGCATTGTTAATAGGAAGCTCAGCCGTGAACCTAAAGCCTAGGCATGATCCACTAAAAATATGCTTTGTTTGAAGAGCCCTTTCTTCCAGCCCACCTTCAACCGCAAAGATCAGCTAATCGTCCACATAGCGGAACACTCGAGAAACAACAATATTTATTGAGCTATTAACGGCTCTATCCAATTTAGATAAAAATATGTCGCTAAGAATGAGGACGACCCGAGTGCAATACACTGCATGCTTCAGGCACCACGCAGCGTAAGAAACGTTTTTACGAAAACGAAGCCCCGGACGTACGGAGGCCTGCTTTATTTTTACAAAAGAAAAAAAATCAGCAGTTGTTTCGTGTACGTATACAACCGATGGGCGAAGCTCTTAGAAACGGGACGCAAGCGACTATGCGCCTGATATCGCTGCTGGCTTTAATAAAGGCGGTAGGCTGGGAAGCGGGTGGGGAGAGCGTCTGCTGCACTCGGCTGAGCGAACGAGTAGACGGCGCGCGCAGCGCAGGAAGTGGGAGACAGGTGGGTGAGGGGTGTGAGCGGTAATGCGGCGGGGAGCTTGGACGGCGGTGACGGAACGCTGCGCGCGGCGTTCGGCAGGCGCAGCGTTTCGTTGTCTTGCGCCGGCACCAGGTGGGGAGAGCCTTCGACAAAGCGCCCTGAGTGCGCTAGAATGATGCTTGTCATTTCACAATCCACAATAAAGGTGGTGAAAGTGAAGGCGACCATTATACCCAGTTGTGCGCATAGCTTATTTCTTTTATCCTTGAATTTCTGGTGCGCTAGAAACAAACGACTCAAGGCCTAGAGATTTCCTTTTAAATCACCGGCCACTTCAACCTAAAGCGATTCTTAAGAGAACGCAGCTCCGACGGTGCTGAGGAGTGCGGCCTAAGGAGCTTCGCTCCTAAAAAAAGGAGAAATTACCAGTATGCGTGCAGCCCAAGCTTTTACGAAACTACCGACGCTATATTGATTACCGGATGAAGGCGTTTTTTTTTTATGAAAGCTCCATACTCGCTCAGTTTTTACTATGCTGCCTCTGCATCGCATTAATCAGTTCCTGTCGTCATCTTGTAAGAACTGAAGGTGCACCTGCATTCAGCTTCATGAATAGCAATAGATGCAAGGGTTGTGTTTGCGTAAATTGTTCTTGCAGATACAGCTTTCAACACCGATGTCTACATGCCTTCAGTGCCGAGGACCAGGTTGCGATGGCAGGTTTATGTGTTTCATTACCGCCTTAGCTGTATGCGTAGTCTTCGGTTCAAAATATTGTTTAGATTTTATATCTCAGTTTTATTTAAAAGCAGGCGACAAAGCATCTGTAGTAACTGCTTTATTTCAACCTACAGTACGAAAATATTTCGAAGGTTGTGGTCGCTGCTGTATACGAGCTTTCCTCAGATTTCTTAACTGTGGTATTTTGAATGTCAGTCGTACAGTGAAACGCCCGCACACCGGTCGTAAAGCTCAGCCTAAATGTTCGTGCAGCCGACAGCCGGCATGAAGCGACGCCTAATACGCGTTTGAAATAATATTATCTGGGGTTTAACGTCCCAAAACCACGATATGATTATGACACACGCCGTAGTGGAGGGCTCCAGAAATTTCGACCACCTGGGGTTCTTTAACGTGCACCTAAATCTAAGTACACGGGCCTCAAACATTTTCGCCTCCATCGAAAATGCAGCCGCCGCGGCCGGGATTCGATCCCGCGACCTTCGGGTCAGCAGCCGAGCGCCATAACCACTAGACCACCGCTCGTTGCACGTTTTCATCACAAAACCGACATAGAGCAGCGGCAAATCACCCTGCCCTGTCATCGCTCATACCGTCATCGTCTTCCTCCCTTTGTGCGTGTTTTCTAATTCGCGTCCATGTTATGTCCTTAAGCAAACACCAACTAGGCCAACAAACAGCCTTTTTAAAACCGCGTATGAAAACTGTGCCACCTGAACGCCGACGCGCCATGAGGCACGAATTAGAAGTGTGCGCCGCCGCCGGTTTCTGGTCACGCGGCTCGCGCCGCCGCCGAAGTCCCAAGAGAGATCACGCCGCCGCATTCAGAACCCTCCACGCTTGCGTGTATATGGGGTATCCAACCCGTCGTACCATCGTGTGGGCTCCGGCTCATGCAGCTCTTGAGGGAAATGAAACAGCCGACGCTGCCGCCCGCGCACTTACTCACCGGGCATCGCCTCATCCGCAGCCAGCCCAGGAACCCGATTTCAATCCGGCGACTACCTTTAGAGAGATCACCTCTCTTTATCAATCCTCGCATGGCCTCTATCCCCCCGTTTGCAAAGGCCTCACCAAGGCGGAGGAGCGCTGGCTTCTCCGCCTTTTCACCAATACTGTGCTGTGTCCGGCAGTATTAAAACATTTCAATTTGGCCTTCTCGGGCGCGTGCCCGCACTGTGCGTAGGAGTCTTCTTACAACTATCACATGGTGTGGGCATGCCCCTCCAATCCTGCCTACCCACCCCACTCCCACCCCACCCGAGAGGACTGGGAAGCTCTCCTGCTCGGCTGCTCCGACCTCCAAGCCCCACAGGCATTGGTGGATAGAGCCCGGGCCGCCGCGCAGCAACAGGGATACCGGACTAGGGATCCTTCCTAGTGTTTGTGAAGGGCGCGCCCATCCGGCTCACCCCGTCCACACCTCTCGCTGTATATAGCTTAATAAATGTTTTCCACCACCACCGCCGCCGCCACGCAATAATTGCGGCGCGCCGTCGTTAGTGTTTTCTTTTAATTCGAATGGGGAATCTCGAAATAAAACACAGCACTTCGCCAGAGGAGCTCTTCTCGATGTGTCCATGTAATGAACTGTCATTTTCAGCGGCCGCTGAATAGCGGGAGCTCGGCGAGAAGCGCGTCCCCTGTTTCCGCTCCTTGTTCTGCAGCGCCATCATGACATCACGAAGTTTTCAAACACTCTCGACACAAAGAATAGGGACGGAATGCGCTTCAATGCAACGAACGCAGCCTTTAGAGATCCTATTTTCGGTGCACATGTCTTTTCATCGTGTTAGCCATCGATTTAGTTTTAATGCGGCCGCTCGTCTAACGCAACTGTAAGGCCGGTACGGATTTCCTGCATCGTTCTCAATCATCTGGGACATATTCATATGCAAATTCAGACTTGAAAAGTTCCTGCTCCTGTGCATTTCGTCCACCCCTTCTTACGCTAGGAATGTGGTGGCGGGTTCGGTGCGGCGACGTGGTCAACAGCGAGGTGACATCAAGGCTCACCGCTTTTCCGAATCACTGAATGCGCTCAGCCGAAATGGACTGTGGAGACGCCTCCTTTGGAGGAACGCATTGAGAACATCTCCCCAGAGGTTGTAGTATCTCCTTCTCCAGAAATATCCAGAATATTGTCTGACTTTTAACGCTGCCGCGTCCTCCAGCCTTAAAGGGACACTAAAGGCAAATAACAATTTATATGTCAAAGTGAAAGCTCAATGTATGACAGCGTTTAACACTGGCAATATTATCAAAAGCGGTGCTTTACTTACCGAGAAATTAAGCTAAATGTATCACACGATGAGTGGCAGGAGCGGCACATTTTGGAAATGATCCCGATGACGTGAGAGAGCTCGACTACAATTATTCACTTGTAATCAAACTAGCTGCAGTAAGAGACGTAATAAAATGCTGCTTGTTCGTTTCTGTTTGATTTGTGGAAAAAAAGAACCTCTTTGGCGTTGCCATGGGGAACGGCGCGCGTCGTTCAAAGTTTCCGTTTTCGCCGAACTGCGCTTCGTCCGGCACCCCGCTTCGCTCACGCGGTCGCGTCTCAGTGGTAGTTTCGGTATCGCGTACTGCCGCGTGTGTTTTGCGCGCTCGTAAAAGACGCTCTGACAGAAAGTTGAACAAAATGCCGCATGCATGTGATGTTGCCGGAGGCAGCTGCTCATCCTCTACCCGACTTGCGTCGAAGGCAGCTGTCGAAGGCAGCTGCTCATTGTCGAAGGCAGCTGCTCATCCTCTACCCGACTTGCGAGGAGAACAGTTGCTCGTGTGAGAAGGTACTCCCAAGAAGGCGATGAAACTAGCAGTCTGCCGACGTAGCGCCAGGCCGTCATGGGTCGCTAGAGAAAGGTCCGCGGGCGGCGTGTTTGAGACTCCTGTTCTATAACATTTTGTGTACTTCTAACATGTAGTAGCATACGCGACTGCGTATTCAAAGTACCTTTAACATGAAAATCTCGTGCATTGAAAATAAAAACGTTTTTCACACGAAGGTGCTTTATGCCGGGGTCCACCAAGGATTTCATGACGTATTTCCGTCACGAAAGTACGTCAGCAAAATGGACGCCATCAGATGGCAAAGAAAAAGTTCGATTGATGGGAGTCGAACCCATAACCTCTCGGTCCGCGACGATGGCTGGCGGGCGTTTAGCCCACTGAGCTACCGCAAATATATTACGGAGGCTACATGAACGCGTCTTTTACCTTTCACACTTTCCTCTGACTCTTGGATGAATGGACGAATGCTATGAGCGTCCCCTTTATAACAGGAAGGTGACACGTGTGCCACCAAGCTCGGAAAAAGACACGCGCCTTTGCTACTACCGTCCCATTCGGCGCGTTTCCAATACAAGTTTAATTTTGTTAACGCTTTAACACACCGTCAGGTGAAGTCTGTAGCCCAAGCCTCGACAGAGCGGGAAAAAACGATGGCTATGGGGGAAAGGCTTAAAGGGCCCCTCACCAGGTGACCTAACGAATTTTAGTTAGAGATTGCAAGTTGTTGCGAGCCCAATTAAGGACATATGCCCACAAGAAATATTTCTAATCGGTCGGTTAGAAGCTGAGAAAAAAAATAATTTGTAGCGGCGCGGAAACCATGATGCGAGGAGGTGAACTGCAAACCCTTGCCGATCGCCCCGCGTAGCCTTCGCAAGCCAAATCCCTTCCCTGCCCTCTTCGGCACGCGAGCAGGAGGGTCACATAACGCATACGCAGAACACGTCATGCGCACAAAAATGTCACGAGCGCATGACGTGCCCGAACCACCCGAGCCCCTGAGACGCGAGCGGTGTTGTCGCGGCGTTTCTTTGCGTTTAATCTCTGCAATCTATGCCGAATGCACCCTCGCCGATCACTTGGCTTTTCACCTATAGGCACCGTACACTGGCCAGAGGGAGCTTGCGTTCCTCGCACTGGCCCGTCCCAAGTCCGCTGACATTGGCCGTTAGGGGCACGCAGAAAGTAGACGCGCTCACGCGTCCCCCGTGTAGCCCGGCCACAATCCGCGCACTCGCGCAGGGAGGGAGACGCGCGCATCGCGTTCAATTTTGACGGACCCCGTCTCATTATTGCTTTTTTTGTCCGCCAGGCTTTGCGCTCTGGCGCTGCAGTCGCACTGGAAAACTCGACTGTACGGTGCCTATTACTGAGCACGAAAGCTGCAATATTTTTACGGACGCGAGACTAGTGGTGTGCCGCATGAATATCTAGTTAGACGCGGGAGGATAAATGAGCCTAAATGAGCGCTGGAACGCGGTAGAGTAGAAATTAGGTTCGTTGTGTAAATGGTGGCGTCTGCACGATTGCGCAAAGCGCGGAGAAAACACGAACGCCTGGCGAAACGGAGGGTAGATTGAGTCCCTCGAAATCTCGCTGCGATTCGCAGCAAAAAATTAAAACAGAAAAACTGCACCACATTTCCGTTTTGGTGGTTTTATATTGGTCTCTCAAGTTTTATTGATCCATTCAAGCAACAAATTACACCAACTACACGTCGTGTCACTAAATTATCGCAGTGTCCACGTGCTTACTGTTTAGCGAAAACGTCAGAGCACAGTCGTCTACGTAGAGGAGGCGACGTCAGAGCACTACATCTACGTAGGGCCATTCTCTCATGTACGTCATCCCCTCATTCTCTGGGCGCGCGGACGCGAGAAGGGAAAGCAGCGTTCAGCTTGAAATTTGACCCATTTACGCTTCGCGTAGCGTTGCAAATTTTGGCAGATGTAATCGTGAACGCCCAGTGCATGCATTGCGCTCGTCAGCTCAAAATTGTCAAACCTGGTGAGGGGCCCTTTAAGTCAGCCGAGGAGGGGTTAGCAAAGGTAGTCATGGTGAACAAGGAAGCAAGCGACAGCGGGAACAGCGGGGCATCGACCCCCACAGTGGTACACGCGAAGGGGGAAACAGGTTTGGAAAAGACAAGTGCAAGGGTCATAGGACCCAGCTTCCGCGAAGTAGTTTTGGGAAGGGGACGGGACAAAGCAGCAGTGGCACGCGCTAATAACCGAGGCGGTGGCCAGGTGCGGGACGGTCCAGCGGAAGAGTCGGAGCACGTGATAATCGCCCAGGACTCGAATTTAGTTAGATGCGAAGAAGCAGTCAAGGAAAGGGTGAGAGGCGACAAACGAGTTTTAATAGGGATGTTCCCGGGACATAGGCTGGGATCAGTGATGAGACAAGCTAGCGCAAAACTCGCAACTAAGGCTAATGGACGTAACCTCGTGATAATCGCGGGAGGTCTAAACGACGTCTTGAATGAAGAATCAGCCGAACTAGCGACCACATTGGCGAAAGGGGTCGATGACATGCGCGCCATTTCCCCTCAGGTGCATATAGTGGTATGCACAATACCGGAAGTACCAGGGAGGAATATCAACTTGCAAAGAGCGGTTGTCGACGCAAACAAAGAGATATAGCGAATTAGTCGAGAGAAGGGCTTCGGGGTAGTGAATATAAACAGGGAGGTGCACAGGTGGGGCGGTTTCCAAAGAGACAGAATTCACTTTCGATAAGAGGCTTGGTCATGAGGTGGGCTGGCGACTGGCAGGACGCACAGTAGCTTTTTTGGGGGGCATGCTGGCCCTTCGGTGCCCAGGGTAGCTTGCAATGAGGAAAACAACCATGGGGACTCTTTGACAGGCAGTATAGCGAAAAACCAGAGAAAAGGTAAAAGAAGGGAGAAGGCGCGTGTTGCAATTAGTTACATAAACATGCAGGGTGGCAGAAAAAAGGCAAAATGGTTAGAGATTGAGGAACAGTTAAATAAGGAACAGATAGGTGTTTATGCGGTTACAGAAACGCACCTCAGAGACTTGGAAGAGCCACCACGTATTGACAGTTATATTTGGGAAGGATGTAACAGGATCACATCAGAAAGGACAGGTGGGGATGTTGGAATGCTAATCCATAGCAGAACAAAATTGTATAAAGTGAAACAAACGTGTTCAGAGCATATGTGGGTTTCGGGCACAGTAGGTGGAAAGAAAACGCGGCTAGGTGTAACTTACTTGTGGACGGGGAATAACTGCAGAGAAAAGAATCTGGAGATAGTGAAATGCATAAGCACAGATATTGAAGAATTTGGTCATGATGCCGAAATAATCCTTCTAGGGGACATGAACGCTCACATCCATGACCTTGACGGATATTCAGACACCAATGGCAAGTTATTGCTAGATCTCTGCGAGCAACGTAGTCTTGAGATAGTTAACGTGGGGCCTAAGTGTGAGGGGCAGATCACGTGGGAAGTCGGAAACCGGCAATCGAGCATTGATTATTGTCGCATGACAGAAGGAATATATGACAAACTTAGAGAGATGAGAATAGACGAGGAAGGCATTAACAGCTTGGGTAGTGATCATAAACGCATAATATTACGAATGGGATATAAAACTGATAATAAGAACATAGAATCAATGTTTGGCAGCTTGTATCTAAATGACAAACAAATAACAAATATAGCCGCAAGAGTCGAGGAAAAAGTGGACGAACTACCAGGTAAAGACTGGAAGTATAGTGAGCTACTACATATAATCACAAAAGAAATGGCAAAAAAGAAGAAAACTATTTGTTGGAAAGGAAAGAGAAAGCCAAAAAGCTGGTGGAATAAAGAAATCCGGGAGGCGATCGAGAAGCGACGTGAGGCATCACGGGAGCACAGACAAGCAAAAAAGCAGAAGCGGCCACAGGACGAAGTCAACCAAATATGGGAAATATATTTAGAGCAAAAATCCATTGTGCAGAAATTAGTCGAGGCAAAAATTAAAGGTGAAAGTGAACGCTGGATGGCAGAGATTCGCAAAAAGAAGAAGGCCGCGCCTAGGATATTTTGGAGCCACCTAAAAGCGCTGGGTAGAAGTCTGTCACAATGCAACAACATATGGTAGATGAAGGAGGAAATCAATTGGAAGGGTATGAAGCGCTAGGTTACATCCGAACGATAACAGCCGATTCGTTTAAAAAGGTCGCCCAGGGGATTCGCCCGATGAGTAAAAGTACGCAAAGGAGTGCAACCGACGAAGTTGTAGTACTAGAGAATTTCAATTGGAAGAACAATTGGAAGAAAGCCGAAGGAAAAATTCCTAAGCGCACTACACCGGGCTTAGATGGGGTTCCCGTCAGCCTCATTAACGAACTCGGACATAACACTAAAAAAGCACTGCTGAAAGACGTAGAAAAGTGCTTACAGGAGAGGGGAATACCAGACAGTTGGCGGAAAAGTAGAATGAACTTAATCTATAAAGGCATGGGAGAAAAGGATAACATTCGCTCGTATAGATCGCTAACCATTACATCGGTGCTATACAGGTTGGCGATGCAGGCAGTAAAATTAAAAATAGAAGCGTGGTTAGAACAAAATGATATTTTGGGAGAACTTCAGAATGGATTTCGAATCGACAGGTGGTTAGACGATAATCTGTTTGTTCTTACCCAGTGTATAGAAATATCGAAAATAGAAAACAGGCCCTTATACGTAGCTTATCTAGATATTACCGGGGCGTATGACAACGTTAATCAGGAAATTTTGTGGGATATACTGAAAGAAGTGGGCATAGGCGACGACTGTATACAGCTTTTGAGGGAAATATACCGAGAAAATACAGTTTGTATAGAATGGGAAGGAATAAGTAGCAAGGAGAGCGTTGAAATTAGCAAGGGGCTGAGACAGGGATGCCCTTTGTCCCCGCTGTTATTCATGCTGTACATGGTGAGGATGGAAAAAGCGCTAGAAGGTAGCAACATTGGATTTAATTTGTCACACAAACAGGTCGGCATGATGGTCGAGCAGAAGCTTCCAGGTCTATTTTATGCTGATGATATTGTCTTGTTTGCGTACAGTCAAGGTGATATACAGCGACTGGCAGATATATGCGGAAGGGAATGTGAGGCTCTAGGACTAGGATTTAGTGCAACAAAATGTGGATTGATGGTATTCAATGATCACAAAGACCATGCGGTCTTTATACAGGGCCAAAAAATACCGAGGGTAAGCGAGTACAAGTACCTCGGAGTAGGGTAAATGAGGGGGATATATATATGGAGGTACAAGAGAAAGCATCGGTAGCAAAGGGAAAGAGGAACGCTGCAATTATGAAGCAGAGAGCTTTATGGGGGTACAATAGGTACGAGGTGCTTCGAGGGCTGTGGAAGGGTGTGATGGTCCCGGGGCTTACATTTGGGAACTCAGTGGTGTGCATGAAGTCAGAGTTACAATCAGGAATGGATGTAAATCAAAGGACGGTGGGCCGCCTCGCGTTGGGCGCTCACGGGAAGACGACAAATGAGGCTGTAAAGGGTGATATGGGATGGACAGGCTTTGAAGTGCGGGAAGCTCAGAGCAAAATGAGATTCGAAGAGAGGCTGAGGAAAATGAAGAAGAAGTAGATGGGCAGAGAAGGTTTTCAGGTATTTGTATAGAAAAAGCGTTCACACGCAGTGGAGAAAAAGAACTAGGAGGCTCACCAGTAAATATACGGCTAACAGTGCGGGCGATATGGCAGCAAGAAGCATTAAGTGGAAAGTCAGAGAGGTGGAAAGGACTTATTGGATGGCAGCGATGGAAAAGAAGCCGGCTCTGAGTAACTACCGAAAGGGAAAAAACGAAATAAGGAGAGAAAGGTTTTATGATAATTCAAGGGGAAGCGCTGTACTGTTTGAAGCAAGGTCGGGCTGCCTTAGAACGCGTAGCTATAAAGCGAGATTCAGTTACGAAGAAGAACAATGTACATGCTGCGGGGGAACTAAGGAAACGATGGAACATGTACTGATTGAATGTGGCGATATTCACCCGAGGTATACGTGTGGGCACGAGTCTACATCAAGCCTTGGGTTTTAGGGACAACAATGGAAAGCTGAACACGACCGCGATAGAAATAAGTAAGAGACGGTTGAAGTATTGGTGGCAGAAAAGTAGAGATAAAGAACAAAAATAACTAATGGGGGAAAAATACGGTCATTCTGCCCTTAAGAGGCAGTGAGATAGACCGTGAATTTATATTTTTTGGTATAATAACATAGATTCAATCAATGTAGATAAGGTATTAGGCCAACATGAAACAAGGAAGCTTCTTTTTTTTGTTTTTCTTCGAGCCTGGTGGCAGACATGTCACCGCCCCGTTATAAAGGGGACGCTCATAAGCATCCATCCATCCATCGCTCATGGCATCCATCCATATCGAAAAATAGCTCTCCGACGCTCGCCTGGCTATGGTGGCATAGCCTAGCTGTCGCACCGCGTTCCCCGCTCGCCCTGTGAGAAGTAACAACCAGGCTAGAGGCGCGGCCGTGCTAGAGGGAAGACAGGACGCGCGTAGCGTTTCTCTTCGCATTTGACGACGCTTTGAAGGAATGCATATCGAGTATAAGTGTTTATTATATGCTTGTTGATTCCATCTTTGCGCGGGATTCACCATATGCGGTGTCCACGTATATGTTAAGAACTTCAGCTACCACAAGTATTAAATCATGATCATGGGCGCTTGTCGTCGGTACGGAAATGTGCCACTAGGCTTCAACGTTAGTGCGATGCGTCCACATCAAGCGGTGCTACATCTGTCCAAGCGGTGCTACATCTGTACAGTACACATTGTACAAGCTCTTATATACCAATGCACTATAAACAATAAATTACTGCTGTCACGACACGTTTCGCTTTCGTGTAATACCGATTCCTATGACAGAGGGATCAGGCATCTTTTTTTATTATTCGCATTAAAAACGTTAGTAGGCCTCGGCTAATTACCTTCAGTTATTTGTGTACGTAGACATGACCCAGAAACTACGCTTTAGTTCAATTACAACACTGCATTCCTCGCAGTGAAAGCCACAGAAACAAGATAGCTCAAAACTGAAAACATGACATTTGTGTTATCTTCATATACTGCGATCACCAAAAATGTCAATAGGCTCAAACCTCTCATGGTGCTATAACGTTGATTCTTCTTACTAAGCAGTGCTTCCACGCGCGACAGATACTCCTTTTATTTGAAACATGTCGTCGGATTGCTCCTGTTTTAACAAGCATGGTGCTAAAAATACCAGCGCGTAACTTAAACAGGGACTTAGGAAGACAAGTCCTAAGTCCCTGTTTGATCTAGGCGCTCGTATTTTTAAGCATCATGAATAACCAACTCGACCAATCAGTCATTCTAACAAGCACGTGCAGAGGCGTATTCGTCCCATCAGGTGTTTACAACTTACGCATGAGGTGAATTACGACTCACGCATCAGAGGCACGCCCTCGTGCGAAGAGGAGCTCAATACGTAATGTGCGCATGAGTCATACGCCATTTCCACAAGGTTTAGCGGAACGAGTGACTAACGGAGCTTCGGGAGCATATCTAAATATAGAAGAAGTTACCATGCTACCGCACTCAGCCGTGCCTTCCGGACTAAAGAAATGAGCAGGAGCGCCTTTTCCGTGTTTAGGAGCACGTATAAAGCGTCCGGCTAGTAAACATCCCATGCTCAGCAGTGCGAATACAGGTCGTTCAGTCACGCGGATGCAACTGCTGACTCATCAGCCGCCATGCATTCTGTTTCCGGGGCGGATCGGGCGCTTCTGTGAGCATCCCGGTAGTAGCTATATGCTTCAGTTGCTCGCGCGAGCAGCGCTTGAGCTGAAAATCAGCAATGCCCGATGGAACATGAGTAATGAAACTTTCACTTTATAGATGCAGCAAAATGGCAGAACGTCTTACCCCTTCTTTAAACAATGCGTTGTATAAGCAAGTTTTCATAGCATAAAATAACATAACATATGCTTAAAGTACAAGCGTAGAACATCAGTTTGCTTCGTGGCTGGGCACTTTTCAGTTTTATTTTCGCAGGGTCCATAGGGTGCACGTGAACACCCGGATATACGCTTTACGACCCATTCGCATCAACTGCAGCTAAGAGATAGCGTGCATGCCCATCCGTTTTCTATGCTTTGTCGTTCGGTATCGTACACAGGCGATACCGGTCCGCACGTGGCCCTAGTTTTTAGTTCATGAAAATTTGTGAAGTTTTAGTAATACCCGATTTCACGCTAAACGTGGTTATATCCGGGAGTCTGTTTCAGCAGCCCTACTCCCAATTCATAAATGAACAGATATGCATCCCTTCGTTGAAGCTCTCCTTGCTATGTATGTGGGGAGCGAATACAAACGGCGCAGGGAAATCTTCACTGCTAGTAAACAATACGACTACAAAATCCATACGGTACAAAAAGAGGCCAGTGCTCGAATATGCCGAGCACAGTTTTTAACAGACATCACGCAATAAAACCGCTTCCCGTTTCATTATGAGAAAATAATTAAACAACCATATATATGCTACTTTTTCAAAAGTTGAAAAACCAACACATATTTGCAATGTTGCAAATCTTAACTTGAGCCTGGTAAACATCTGACTGAATGAATGCCGGGTAGTTGGTTTTTGTAGAGGCTAGAAGACAGTAGTGTCTATGTCTGCTTCAGATGTTGTGGCTGTGGATTAGATGTGAGTCATTAAGGTCGAAGTGGAGCATTTCAGGACGGGTTACACCTCTATAGAGGTGGAGTACATTGCACTTTAAATCGTCAACCATATGTTGTAAACACAGAGTACGGTGTACTCTTACTCGTTCGCCCTGTCCCCTGAACGACCACTCTGAGCTCCAGATCTCTCCAGTAAAATATTTCGGTCCCTTTCAGAAGCACGGCACCTCCGAAAGCAAACCCAGGCTATCCAGA
This sequence comes from Rhipicephalus sanguineus, assembly GCF_013339695.2. Lineage (NCBI taxonomy): Eukaryota > Metazoa > Arthropoda > Arachnida > Ixodida > Ixodidae > Rhipicephalus > Rhipicephalus sanguineus. Next base: position 156,005,432 of record NC_051179.1, read on the forward strand.
GGGCCGAGGAAAGGGCGGAGCGTCACGGCGTTCTGTCCACGTGGGAGCGGCCAGTGGCTACAACGACTTCCAATTAGGGGACCAGTAACTCCTCAGGATCCAATAAAGTTAGTTGTCTGTCTGTCTGTCTGTCTGTCTGTCTGTCTGTCTGTCTGTCTGTCTGTCTGTCCCGCTCCAGCAAAAGTGTTTACATTGACTATATTCATCGATGGCTCATGCACTACGCTCAAGAGTGTTTAGTTTGTACGTTTAAGCCCACAGAAGTAGAAACAAAACCATACCGCCGCATCCGTATCCGTTATGTTTGACCGACAGCTGATAATACTCGTTAAGTAGTACCGTAATTTGTAGCCACATATACGAAAATACAAAGTGAAGTTGGCGAAAGCAAGTTCCATAGAGCCCATTGTAATTCAGGTCCTCGTCCTTCTTCAGCAACCTGCCTATGCATGAAGTACGCACTACAAGCGCCTAATGTACCGATGTGCGGAAGCTAATATAGTTCGAGTTTAGAAACCAAAAGAAACTACAGGCTTCAAGAAGCCGCAGACCGCTTCGCAAACAAACTCACAGGGTCTCTTATGCATTCGCTGAAGACGACTCGAAGCCGAAAGCCGTCTTCCTCTTTTCATCCGCAGTCTACGTATTGCTGCTCTTTAAGCTTTGAGTTTATGGTGAGCCCCGGGCTACATAACGCTGTTATATAGGAAGAATTTCGTAAACGCGCTTCGCAACATCGAAGTGCCAGGCAAAATTGTGTAGACTTGTTGCTTTGGCAATGCAACGGTGCTCTGACGAGCCCTGGTACTCTATCACGCCAGTGAGACAATGTGCTGCCCAGCACACATCTCATCGATTAAACCATCCCAGTGGACCAAGCAGTCCATGTCAGGACCTTGAGTGAACTAGGCAACTGAACAAAACATCTTGCTGGACCAAGTGGTTCGTGCTTTATCCTAATGTTTGAATCATCGCCCAAAGGAAAATATAAACAAATAGGTAATAGCTGTTTGTTGTTTTTGTCCTTTTTAAAGCGGAGCATTACTTAGCGAATTTTTTGACACTTTGAGCGTTTCTATCTACGTATCTATCTACCTATATATCTATCAAGCCGCCTACGTATTGGTGCTCTTATGATCACAGCTTGAACGTGGTGTAGACCAAAATTGGCATGGGAAGGTAAGTGTATTTGATAAACATGACTGTCGAGTCACGACATGAATAACGTGAACATCCTGTCGCCTACGTCATCAAACCCTTTCCTCCAGACACTTGTGGCAGTGGCGTAGGCACACATTTTTTTCGAAGGGGGTGGGGGGGGAGAGGCGGCGGCAATTCCTTGATCCGACATTGGGTCTGCGCAGATAAGTGGGGTCAAGTGTCATTTTGTGCTCTGTATCCCACGGGCAAAAAAACATTCGAGGGGGGGGGGGAGCGGCACGGGCCCGGTATCCCTCCCCTGGCAATGCCACTGACGTGCGGCACATAGCCATTTACCATGGACCACGGTATACAGGTATGCGCCAGAGGTGATTGACAGTTCATATCTACCCAAAAACACGAGAACTGACATTTGTAAATTAAATGCGAGAGCGTTAAGGAAAACCGACATCGGCAGGGTTCACCCGATTAATGGAAAGAATAAAGATTAGGATCCCAGCAGTAGTCGAGTCCGAAAATTCTGCCTGCCAATCAGGTATTCTACCGCAGAGCAACGCCAGTCTGAAAACAGGTTTGGAAAAACAGCGTATGCAGGCGTAATCTAGGTGCAACGTCAATTGTGCTTGTGGGGCTGGCTATCTTATTTTACAAGAAAGCAATAAACACTATATATGTACTCATACGATACAATGTCATATCAGATTCACGTCTATGGTTCCAGTGTTGGCTCCGCTTTTATAGCAGCCAGTAAACCTTAGATGTTTGTTCCTATGATTCAGCAAGCTATATTGAAGCATCGCTGGGCCCCGAAGGAATACATTACGAAAGTTGCGTATAATATTCACATGAATGCACCATAAATTTCACTGAGTTTCGATAATACTGACGTATGTACTCTAATGTGAGGGCTCACATTACGTAGCACCATAAGTAACCCTTTAAATGCCAGTGCGGTCGACGTGCCTGGTAAACCCGCGATGTGCACACAGCTACTACTCTTAGAAAAACACATAGATCCACCTCGTAACGCTTGGCTCAAAGCCATAAAGTGTAGGATAGAAGTACTCACTGACTGCTTCGCATGAAACCGATTCCCACTACACGCGGGGCCTGCCGAATTTTTTTCGCCTTGTGTCGCCTGTTCAACAGTTGGAATATCTGGCTATGAATGCACCTCCTTATTAATGCAATGCATTTCTAAGCGAACCAAAACGCTCTGACAGTTTCTATCTATCTATCTATCTATCTATCTATCTATCTATCTATCTATCTATCTATCTATCTATCTATCTATCTATCTATCTATCTATCTATCTATCTATCTATCTATCTATCTATCTATCTATCTATCTATCTAGCCGCCTACGCCTTGGCCCTCTCGTGGTCGTCTCCTTGCCTTGGTATATACCCAAATTGGCATAAGGGGACGTGAGTCCACGAGGAACACAATTTGTATTTCTTGACATGAGTAGGGATGACTTTCCTATTGTGTAGGTCATAAAACCATTTCCACCGGTCATGTGTTACACACATCCGCATACCACGGCCAGTGGTATGTGGGTATGCGCCGGAGGTGATTCTCACTCCACATAAAACCTAGACTATGGAAAACCGCTGCGATATTTGGACCCCGGAAACGCGAAGGAGCGAATACCGAGAAAATATTCAGAAATACTCTCGCACTATAGAAAGCAACGACGCCACTATCCACTTGCTCACAAAATGCTGACTAGAGAGCAGTGTTGTACGGAACGGCGTTCCAAGGAACGACGTTCCAGGAACTACTTTCTTTTTGGAGGAACGGAGGAACGCCACCGTTCCATTGAGGATCGGTGGAACTGTAACGGTAACTCGTTACGTTTACGTAGGAACGGCATAGAAAACGGCGTTCCTTCTGTAAACGTTCCTCGGCATTGAACAGGCGCACGCACACAACATATCATGCAGAGCAGGTCGCATGGGAGACCGTGTGAGGCGCAAGAGAGCTCGTCTTTCACTTTAATAAGGCGTTGGCCGGGTGCGCGCGAAATATGTCTTCTAGTCACCCGGTTGTGTGGATAGCGGTGAAGAGGACCGAAACGCAGTGGACGTGGGTGCCGCACTGGCGCCTGTCCAGTGCCTTCGATGTTTTCGTTTGGGCAGGCATCCCTTCAACATGCGGGTTAACCCCGTGGCTATCGGTCTATAATTTTATTATAGTTCATTTCGACAGCTGCCGTACCGATGACGTCTATCATGCAATAAACGATACGCGTACATCCAGCGCTACATTCTTGTTGCACCCGCTGAGCTTGCCCTTGCGCCTACGACTTCGGTTGACTTTGTTCCTATTTGTATACAACACGGCAGTACCCTCAAGCGCTTGATGGAGCGGCTCTTCAACATTGCCAATGAAGTGCTGACGAGAAAACAGGTTCGGCTGTCGGATACCATCATCATCGTCATAATCATAATCATCAGCCTGACTACGTCCACTGCAGGGCAACGGCCTCTCTCATGTTCCGCCAATCAACCGGTTCTGTGCTTGCTGCTGCCACGTTATACCCGCAAACTTCTTAATCTCATCTGCCCACCTAACTTTGTCTCCCCCCCCCCTTGTGTTTGCTTTCTCTTGGAATTCAGTCAGTCGCTCCTAATGACCAGTGGTTATCATGCCTACGCGCTAAATGCCCTGCCCATGCACATTTCTTCTTGATTTCGACTAAGATGTCCTCAACACCCGTTTGTTCCCTGACCCATACTGTTCTGTTATTGCCCTTAAGGGGGACACTAAAGAGAAACAATGAATTCGTGTAGATTGATAAAGTGTGCTCGGAGAACTCTTGTGTAGTGTATTCCACCACCATAGGTTTATTATTAGAGGAGAAAACCAAGTTCAAAGTTTCGTTTTGAAATTTCGTGCCGCACTTTGTAATTCGTGACGTAGAAGACTTCAAAGAGCATTTAAGGTATTTTGGCGCCACTGGCTCAACGAAATTTCCACAAACTCGTTATGTCAAGTCTCTGGCCCTCTCAGAGCACAATGTACTTCGATTTAACCGATTAGGAACTACGTAGGCCCAAGCAGGCGCCGTCAAAAATATGTGACGTCACGGCAAATGGTGCGGGAATTCCAAGGTGGCGTCGCCACCTGTATTTTCTTTTTGCGCGCTTTCTCGCTTATTAAGCGTCTTCGCGCAGAAAGAATGGTGTTTTTGGTATCGTGGAAGACTACTTTATTAATGCGAAAAAAATCGTTTTGATCTTTAGTGTCCATTTAAGGTTACACTAATCGTTTTCCTTTACATTGCCAGCTGCGTAGTCCTCAATTTCAGTTGAGCACTCTTCGTAAGCCTCCAGATTTCTGCTCCGTCGGTAAGTACTGGCACGGCCGCTGGATCAAAGCGCACGCTTTGATCCAGCGGCCGTGGTTCTGGTAAGATGCAACTGTTATATGCCTTCCTCTAGAGGGATAGTGCTACCGTTCATGATTTGGGAATGCTTGCCGAATGTGCTCCACCACATTCTCATTCTTCTACTTCACTCTCATGGTTCGTGATCACTACCTGTGATAAGTAGACGTATTCCTTTACAACTTCCAGTGCCTCGCTACCTATCGTAAAACAATGTTCTCTTCCGACATGTGCATTATTTAGTTTTCTGCATATTATTTTCAGATGTACCGCTCTGCTTTCCTTGTCCAATTTAGTTATCATGAGTTGCAGTTCCTCCCCTGAGTTACTCATACAGACATCGAGATGCAACTCTTGATGAGTGCGAGCAAGGGAGTTTACTAAGTCGGGAATACCTATCCTGGACATTATTTTCCACTGACACTGCAATACTGCATCAGCATTCATTTGGATCCGGTTTCTTTTGCGAGAAACTTAATGATATTGGTGCATGTGTAGAAATTTCTACTTGAATATCTGAAGCTCAGTATTCTGACTGCGCATTTGAAGACTGACGTGGAAAGTGCCACAGGTGTTGCACTTGTAATAGACGAGCAGGAATGTTGCTGTTAGCCATGTCTGTAGTACGGCTGGTGGTCTATAAAAAGTTCGTCTAGGAGCGTTTCTTTAGTTTCTCTTTATCTACATGTAACCTGGCGCCGGTGACGTAAAATTGGTAAAATATATGTAGTTTCATGTCAGCTTTAACTTGCACACTTTATTTCGCCTCAAGATTATGCGGCACTACATTTGGATTAAAATTTCAAATGTAACGTTAATGTAACGACGCGTTCCAGTTTTTGAAATGTAACTGGAACGAGTTCCTTTCGCGTTAAAGGAACTTGTAACGGGAACTCGTTCCAAGGTTGGAGAGGAACGAGGAACGAGCTGTCGTTCCTGTTTTAGAGGAACGTGTACAACACTGCCATGGACTAACAGAGCATCCAAGAAGATCCGGAAGACGAGTGGGAGGCGTTGCTGACGTCACTAAACCTTGGCGACCAGCTCCGGCTGGTGGACATTTATTTATTTTTTTACATTTATTGCGCACTAATGCCATTGATCATTATCATCACCACTGTCGTCAAACATTAATGACGTGAAGGGCTAGTGTCATGGTGTGCTCACTTGATACTGTAAGAACTTGTGGTAACGCTTACTGGTGTTCCAAGTAGAGCGGCAGTACTGGTCGACTCTGTCGCTCTTGAACTGCATGAATAGCCACGCTCTTCCGCTGCTGAGACTCACAGGCAACGTTTTGAGCTTATTCTCTCGTTACCTCGGGTTTCTTTTCGTAGGCTACATTGTCAGTGGCGTGAAGAAACTGCTAGTCGACGTTGTTGACCGAATGACTTAGCCGAGGGCGTCATTGAGATATAAGGCACCAGGGAGGAAGCTCTATGGCTCTTCGTTAGGGGGCGCAAGTTGTTTCGCAACTCTGACCCTCTCAGCGTTTCAATTCCTGTGCAGAATTTCGTTTGACTTGAGGCTTCGGTACCACAATGAGTGTGGAGCAAGTATGATCCAATTTCTTGACCGAGCATTATGACAATTAACTTTACGATACTATTAGCAGTTCCTCGTTCTATCTATCTATCTATCTATCTATCTATCTATCTATCTATCTATCTATCTATCTATCTATCTATCTATCTATCTATCTATCTATCTATCTATCTATCTATCTATCTATCTATCTATCTGCGGTCATTTGCTTGAGTCGGTATTTAACAAAATTAACATGCAATGACGTGAAAGCATCAAAATATCAATCGCATCAAGTGTGGCTCAATTACGTCATGAAAGCCCTTTGCCCCATCACATGTTGCGTACGTCTGCAGGAATGGAGGTTTGCACAACAAGCCTTGGTACGTTAATATTGCAATCTATATCAAAACATGAAACGGCAGAATAGACAATGAAAATCTTATAAGAACACATTTTCCGTGGATTAAGCTAGACAAAAAAATACGGTTTCTTACAGTAGGTCGTTTCGATGTAGGCATTGCACAAGCAGGCAGACGTAGACAAATGTGCCGCGACTGCTTTTGGCAGCTAACCACGGTTTACAGATGGTAAATAAATGTATTGCATAAGCCATTTGGCGGCAATTGTGTAACATCAGTTGTAATGGTGCTTTACTCAAATCGACTGTGTTAGTGTTGACTGTCTGGTCAGATAACAATGTAACACTCACTACATATGGTCTACTATCACTCAGAAAGCTATAGACTAGCCTTGCTCGATACTGCACGAATACGCCAAGGAAGCCTGCCCATTATATGCCAATCAGCGCAGCGTAACGTGCAGTTCTTTTCGATGAAACTGAACTCCGTACTCTAAGGTGAGTTCCGGCGTTACGTCGGATCATAAACGATCATTTATGTGCCACAGCGTCTGGGAAGCTAACGATGTGCACACAACCACTGAAATTGCAGAGAGGCGCTAATCCGCCTAGTAATGCTTGGCTGAAAGCGATACATTGCGGCTCGTTGGTTCCCAAGATATGTGAAATCTTCAGGAATAATTTGCCGTCTTTAGAGTGAACATACATCCAAAGCACTAAAAACATTAGGTTACAACGCACATTACCTAAATCCCCCAAATGCACTAAGTAAATAAAGCGTAACATGCTCATTTGCCCTATATTAAAGTATGAACCATGTTTCTGGAACCTATTAAAATATGCGACATTAACAAAGTTGAATATGTACAATGGATGGCTGTTAGTTTCATTTTCCATCGCTATGAGCGTAATTTTTCGCTCTCATCCGCAATGAATTCTTTGAAGCCGCCTCTCCTATGCACCAGACGGGATACCGATTGCTTGAAGCTCTTGCATTCATTTATCGTGTTGTTTATCCTCGGATTATTACATTTGCTATACCAATACTATTTCAGCCGGGTGTTATCCCAGCCTCAACGTAAAGCCTCGCTTTACGTATACTAATATTTAAATACATTCTAAAAAGACAAGGCGTGCAAACTCGGACACAAGAAAGAAGTCAGGACACCACAAACAACGACTAAACAACTGAACCGAAGCTTTTTGTCGCCTTTATGTCGATGAATGCGCAGTGTTGTACCAGCATAGAAATGAAGAAACGCGCCTGATGATTGTAGCATGGCATATCGAGAATAGTGGTAGCCCATGCGTCAGGCAACAATCGATTAACTTGCGTAAAGATGAAATCAAATGATGATGATGATGCTGACCTTTATAAATGGCTCACACCCACTCTGGGAGATTGGCCAAGAAACGAATAATTTATAGGTAAATGTGGTCACATGTGAAAATGAATTATAGAAGTTTAGAATATGTTATTAATGCTAATTTAAAAATTCAGAATCAAAATCGCCCTGATTCAATTAAGAATTTTTGTACAGCAGAACAGACAACCCTGTGACAATGACCTAATGAGGGGGCTCCCAAGGATATAATATTCTAAGTAATGAAATCCAATCTAATACGATTAAACGCTGCTTTGAGAATGTTCTTAACAGTTATCTTCCACGTAGACCGCCACGCGTGCCGGATTAATAGGTTCGCATGTTGCATGGGCATGCGCAGATAAATTTGCGTGCCTTCTTTCTTTTCCGCCGTTGTGCGTCTCTTCAGTTGTTAGTCGGCGTTTGTGGTGTCCTGACTTCTTTCTTGTGTCCGTGTTTGCACGCCTTGTCTTTTTAGAATGAATACTTACCAACTAGCTCAGCTCTCTGTTATTCTAAATTTAAATACAGTTATTTCCCGAAGTTTATTGAAAGCTGGAACAGTTTACCCTGTTATGTTCGTGAATTGGCGCTGTGAGAGTTTATAGAAGCACTGCTATGCTAATATTACTGTTTTTTGTCGCTTTTATGTCATCCTTGTGAAATGCTCATTTGTTTGTTCTTTATGAAATGTACTCCACTCAGGCAATAGCCCTGTATAGGGCTGCAGTATTTGAAAATAAAAAAACAAAAAATAAGCATCCGTTATAATACTAAGCATCTTTCTGCGCTCGTTACTCACTACAGCATGCCTATATAACCCAGTGTTCATATTTTCTCTTTCGTACTGTTTTGAGCTGAGCAGTTGCTTCAATACCGTTCGCATGCCCACATTTAAGGTTCTGAACCCATTCCACTATTCTGTAATGCATGTTACGTAATAGAATCCGCGATTAGACGAGCTCGTTGTGTGCTCTTGTTTACCTTTTCATTTTGTTTTTTTTTTTAATTGTGCGGTTTCATAAGCATGTACGCCATCGAGAGCACAACTTTTCATAGCTCTGCCAGGTCTGCAGTTCATATGGCGCACGCAGTAAGCAACGTAACAAATGAGCCTTGATGGCGGGTTGAGTTCGATGCCGGAGATTGTGAAATTATCTCACTGTCGAAAATCTCGGAGCAGAGCTTCCTCGGGAGAATCAAACACGCCAGGTTTATTAGAATTACGATTGTAATAGTCTGCCAGATATAAAGAACTACAAAGTCACAATTTCGAAGACTATGACGAAGTTTCTGATTTTTATGTGTTTCGCTTGTTCAGTATGTCAGAAAGAGTGTGCCAGTAAAAACGCTCGAACCTTCAATCCAAGAAGAGTCGGGGAGGAAACAGAGTGACTTCTTGTTTTTAAAAATAAAAATATTTCATAAGTCGGAACAACCGTTTGTGTTGATTTGTATTTAATTCTCTCGTGCAGGTTTGCTACCGTTGTGTCAATCACATGAAGATGTTTCCACAAGTCACCGGAACTTACAAAATTTGGTACATCAGCTTTCGTGCAGCAATTGTCCGCAGGTTATGTTTATTCTCATACCTGCGATTCTGTCAAGCAGCAAAGGTGCATGTCAACGAGAGCTTTGTGATAATAATCAAGGATGTGATTTTCTGCAGTAGTCACCGATGATGTGCTCTTTTTACGCCAAGTGTATGTGTTGTTATCGCGAGAATGTCTTTACCACTGCCGAGTCACCACGCAGTATAGGGACCCGAGGGAATCAATGGTTCGTAACTGTGACGCACTTGAATGGTATCAATAGTTTCTTCGAAGGGCAGCCTTCCGTTATATGTTACATCTCGGCTAATCGTTCATTACTTCCGTTTCAATCAGTTACAGCAGACTGGTTTTGCCTTCCAGTATACCATAGGGCGACAATACGAAATGCAGAAAGATAAAATCATAGGACGAACGCGAAGTAGGCCAGTGTTCCAGCCTACTGAATTTGTCTTGTTGTAACCTTTTCTCCACTTCATGAGTTCATGGGTCGGACCTCCGATTAGAAGCATGCCATGAAAATAACATTAGCTTTATTCATCAAGCACGTTAGTCTTAACTTTATGTGTCATGAGGAAAATTCTACTTGTGAGAGATAATGTGCACTTTCTGAGTTGAATTTTTGCCGCTAATTCACGGGTGTGTGTACTGTGTCCGTTTTTTTTTGTACTTTCATACTGAACTACCGCTCATGAGTCCCCTTTTGGCGTCGGCATACACAATGGGATCTCGAGACATCCGTTTCTTTTGAGAAACGATTACCACCGTATGACGATACATGAAGCACTCCCTGGCAACATTTCACAAATGTCGACGCGAACTGCTTGATATAACATCTATTGAAGAACTACTGAAGATTTTTATCGTTGTTTTTTCAGTAACACTGAAAAAAACAGACCGACAAGGTCCCTTTGCTGTTGCGTAAATATTCCACTAGTCGTATAATTTTCCACGGACAGAAATAGATGCTACGGAAGCTGTGTGCTTTCGCCGGTGCCCTTTTCAACAAATGCACGTTTCCTTGTCAACTGTCAACACGTTCGCGTGTTTTGTCAGACTGTTTTCGAGAGATGTATTTCCTGTTGTTTTTGTAGCATGCCACTGTACGTGTAATGAGTAACCTTGGACTGAAGCATATAAATAAGGACGCAAAGCCAATCAGTGCAAATGGTAGTTAGCAACTACTTGTGCACTGCTGCCTGAGCAAGTACCTCAATCACACAACTGGCTTTGTGCAACAGCACAGGGACAAGTGGCTGATGTAAGTATACTCCGCTCGTTTCCATTTTCTTTCACATGTGCTGAGCTGTATCATGCCTTTCTTTTGTTCATTCAAACCAAAGTCACAGAAGCTGTACGCACAAGACAGCAGCGAGCCTCGCACGTACGTCAAGTATCAAAACCTGCGTTACTTTTAAAACATTCGGGAAAACTAGCACGACATGGATGGCTGAATAATATCGTAACGTATGTAAGGACCGTAAAATTGCTTAAGAAACAGCGTGTTTGAAATGTTGCATGCAGCCTTAGGTCTCACGATCCACTCACTGCACAGCCAAGTGGTTATGAGATTGCACTGCTGAAAACGAGGTCGTAGTTTGGATTTCATCGGAGGAAACGCAGTGCAAAAAAGACGAGGACGAAGGAGACATGCTACACTGGGTGAGCCCTCTTCCGTGTCTCCAATTCGTCCTCGTGTTTTTGCGCTGTGTTTCCATCGCTAAGCATGCACCAGCACGCCTAAATCTGTCTTGTTCGACTTCGTATTTGCTTTATCTTGCTTAGGCGACTCCAGTCCCGCTACTAACCCTCTCCCGCTATTTCCGTCTGCCACGTTTATTGGGGAGCTGTGCTCTTGTTATTCCTTTATCCGTCATTTCTTTCTGTTACGAATAGGGAGGTGAGGCGCCCTATAAGATAAAAGTTATTTATGTACAATGTTGTCTATGCACAGCGGATATGCGTTCTGCCACATCCGTATGCTGCAACCTCAAAGCAGCATTACTAATGCATTATCGGACTGTAAATGTGGAAACGGTATGGCGTTGGTGACAACGATGTCACTGCTAGAATCACAAGCACCGGCGGACGCATTAAATACCCGGGACGTTAACGTTTTTGCGGTGTCTTCGAACTCGGCGTCCTGAGTTGACAAAATTCTTGCGTTTTATTCGGGGAATACCAAAGCGATTCGAAGGATGGGTTTACAGACGACTTGCAAAAGCCCGGCAGATACGTTCGCTTCGTACATTGATGCGAACAGATTTGTTCCGCAGAATGCCGCAAAGTGGAGGATGGTTGAGAATAAAAAATAGTCCTCCACATGTTTGACTCAGTTTGCTTCAATCGCCCTTTCTGTGCGATCTGCTAACACCCTGGTTCACAGTGGCGTAGCAGAAAGTTTTTCTGAAGGTGGGGTGGGGGGAAAGAAAAGGGGGGTCAATCACCCTTTATGCATCTTTGTGTCCGTTTGTATGTGTGCGTGTACATGTGCAATTGCAGGGGGGGTATGAGGGTTTAACCCCCCCCCCGCACACAGAACACCAATGGCTACGCCAATGCTGCTTAGCTCGTATGATAGATCAACTACCCCAAATAGGCATTGGTTCCTGGTTAGGATCCCATGCCAAGGCGCATCTTTTTTCCGAAAAAAGTGTTTCCTTCTTAGAAATGATATGGGTCTCCATTGCAGCTTTATGCCATAAGTGGGTGGCTGACAAGTTTACTCAGTAAAAAGCAGAACAGTAACGTAGTGTAGTGTACTTAGTAAAAAGCAGAACAGTAACAATAATTTCAAAAATATATCGAAGTGCCACATTGATACGTATACGATACAGACTAAATACAGAGTTCAATATAAGATGCTAAAATACAAGAGAAGCCTTTTTTAAAATGAGCTGTGCAGCACATCCTATCATATTAACCCTTTAATGCCTGAATTATGAAAGCGCCGAACAAAAAAATTTGTTTTTCATTTTTCAGCTTTAAATAGCAGCCTTAACACAAATCAGCAGTTGCATTATCCAAAATGCAACTTTCACGCATACTTTTAGGTATGTCGCGAATTCGCGACAACCGGCACTTAAGCCAATAGTAGCTCAATATGTTCAATGCAACGCAAGTATGGCATCGCCGCATCAATGAGGTGGATCTCTTCAGGGCGACGTAACTTGGCGTCGTCATTGTTGTTAAATGCAAGTTTGACTTTATTGCCTCCTACCAATCACGTGACATCGTCTCGGCCACCATATGTGCCCTAGACTCCGCCGCCCAGTATAGCCAACTTCTTGGGAGCCGACAGAATGACACGAAGGTGAAGGCACCGAGAAATAGATCTAGCTCACCACGAGAGAGAGCCAGTCCTTTGTTCGGATTTTTCTGCGTCGCAAACAGATCGCTCTGCTGAACGATGTGTTCCGTGAAGGTGTCATAAAAATTTCTTGAATTATTCAATAGGAGCTCGGACAGCGTCACAATGAGGTTGAGCGGTTTTCCAGTGTGGCATTTCCCGCTGTTCTTGACAGTCTTTTTTTTTTCCACCGCACTGCATGTTTTAGAGAGGCACTAGCTTGGCTGGTCTGCCACATCTTCGTCTTCATCTTCACTGCTCGATGAAGACACTCGTGCTTGTACATGAAGATCGGGATCGACATCGTCGTCTTCGCTGTCATTGAGACAGCTGTCGTCAGTTTTATCCTCAGGTGGCAAGCGCATGCGAAGCCTTTTTTCCCATAAAAAGAGCGGAAGTGCATCATGAACTTGTCATACCGGCAGTCATCACTGACTGACTCAAATGCCGGATGTCGCGAATTCGCGACATACCACAGAAGCGAGTATCGCGCAGGAGGTAACGTACTTGAAAACAATGTGACATGTCGTGTGCAACCTCTTGTATGCGTGCACATCGAAAAAATTTTATGGAGATGGAACTTACGTCCCTCGGGCAGAAAACAACGAAGAAGTGAGAGCTGTTGCACGTGCTTCGCGCTCTCCGGCAACTCATGCACAACACTGGGCTCCAGCTTGCAATACCTTACATGCAATGGCGCTAGATATCTCGTGCTGAAAGCTACGTTCGCCGCAAATACGTGACAGCCGCCGGTGAAGGCATCAACGTGTTTCGTGTGTTACTTAATCAGCGTCTTTCGGTATGTCGCGAATTCGCGACAACCGGCAGTAAAGGGTTAACAGCAATTAATTCGCACGTATGGCTCTAGCAAGTTCATGGCATACCCTGCCCAGTAATTTCACTTTGATACCGCTGCGCTGAATTGGTCACATTGCATTACCACTGCGTAAATAAAGATGCACAAACAGAAAATAAATGACGCTGTTTGAACTTTACGTGTGAGCCCGAAATGATGTCACGCAGTGTTTCCTGGCATCTGCAAGACCTGCCAAATATGAAGGTCTTCGCCTGTTTTGTGCTCCTGTGCGTTGCTGTAGCAATTTCAGGTGAGTATAAATTTTTATCCCATTACTAAAACAGCACTCGCATGAATACGGTTAAATCTGATCACCTAATACATTTTCGGCCTGTAGCACTTGTGTTTTTCTCTTGGCCCGAAACACTTGGGTAGAGCAGCATCACTCAAGTTAGTGCATCTGTAATTATCTTGTCTGCATGGAAAGGTTTTTGCGCCACCTACCATATTCCGGAAATAATTCGCAATTCAGAATTCGGGACGGTATAAAAATGATGCATTTCTAAGATAAGCCACTGTTGTTTTCTTGTTTGAACATTTCAGGCACTTCCTGTGTGCGTTTCAAAGTACCAACGGGAAACAAATATAATCAATAAAAATGCCGCAACACGAAACGCGAATTTATATGGTGTAAAAAGACCTTTTGCAATAACTTTGTGTATAATAGTAAAAAAAACGGCACTAAGATGTGGCATCATAGTTGGGTCGACATTTATGAGGCGGCACTAAAGATCATGGTACTTGCGTCAGCATTTAGCCTATGGTGCAGAATGGTGGGGAGTAATCCACTACAGTATCGAATATTGTTATGTTCGTTTTTTATATACAAGGTATTCTTTTTGAGAGCTGTTCTGTTTCTGTTTCTGTTAGTGCGTTTGTCCACACTATCACTTTGCAATGACATCGAAGAACGTTTTCACCATCCCTTTTAACCAGTATTCCAACTAATCAGAGATGAGAAAGTTATTAAAAATAGAAGACATCAATTGTACGGCTAGCTATTTTTCCACTCTGAGGAAGTCTCTTAAAATTCGGAATATCTCGAACAAATGATGTAGTAAGAACACTACGCTAGATACTACGCAATTACAGCGCTGTAAAGCTTTGTCGACTAGTGAAAATCTTGCCTCATGTAAATAAAATATTCTTAGTTTACCTAGTATCAAATGTCCCGACTTTTGCGCTGCTGTTTAAGTACCATTTATGGTACTTAAACAACAGCTCAAAAGGCGGGACCAAGGAAAAGAGAAGACACATGCGACGCACAGAGGAAGAATACACACGAAGAATATGATTCTTAGCAGCGACGCAATAATTTATTGTGCATGAGATGCGCCAAGCCACAGCTAAACGCCTTCAAGAGCGACATGGCAAGTTACCGGGCAGGTGCGCGACACAGTCACGACTTCATGCCGTCTACATCAGGCTCAACAGGCTCGATTGGCACACAAGCCCGAAGACATTGAAAGGGTTATCTTGTTCTAACTATGTTATTGTCATGCTTTTATTCACTGCGTGCACAGCAACAACGGGGTGGCAGCCTCACGGTCGCATAGCAGCAGCCAGACACATTTTCCCAAATTTGGCTGTCGGCGAAATCTTATCGTGATGTGTGCGGGAAAGGAAAATGTGCGAAGGTGCGCAACAGAGCCATTGGGGCCGTACGATCACGGAAATAAAGCGAGTTGTTGCTTGTTCTTCAGGGACGCACTACTCGCTTCTGTCTGCTGATTACCAGCCGCGTTCGCGTCCCGCGCATTTGGTGACCCGAACGTGATCGTAACGCCTCTACGGCCTTGGATCCTTGCTGATCCTTGGACTGACAGTGATGCGCTGCTGAACAAAGTGGTGCGAAATCGATTCGCGCCCACGGCGGTCCCATTTTAACAGGGGTCATACACAATGGTACCCAGGCACTTACATATAGTTGTAGGTTAGTTAACTCCTCATGGTCGAAACAAATCCGCTCCTATGGCGAGCCACATATTCTTATCGTGGGTGGGCGTCCAGGACCGCTCAAATATATTTTTCCTTAGTTCGTAGACGTGCTCAAAATGAGAAGTTCTCGTTTTCGCTATGCGTTGTTCTCAAAGTAATTCAGTGCTCTCATATAGGGCAGAAAGAATGTAAAGGAATCAGTATCTGTCTTCGGGTAGTGCTATTTTGCGTGTGCTTGTTAGTGGACTTGTTAGCATTGTTAGTGTGTTGTTAGTGCTTGCTAGTGTTGTTAGTGTTAGTAGACAGGCTGATGATGATGATGATGTTAGTGGGGGGAGTGATAGCCTTATGTCGTTGTGCTCATGTGCGTCATTTGTTCTAAAACAAGAGATTTTATCCTGACATATGTTTAAATGCACCCTTACGTTCGTTTGAAGCCATTCTTGTGAGCTTTCGAAGCCAACGACAATGATGAGCTGGAGCGTTTTTAGGCAGATGGTGGCAGATATTAAAATAATTTTTTATTCGATTCTACGATGTCTGCAGGGAAAGGAACTTGTATTCAGTGTTTATCCCATAATAAAACAGCGAACATGATGAAACATTTACTGCCTAATTTCTGTTTCTTTAAAGCAACGCGCAGTAAACACCATGATGGCCATGGAAGCAACACAGACGATACTTCTGGAAAGGGTCGCCGGCCTGGACAGCAAATTGGGTCACCTGACGATGAGAGTACATCACGAAGTTTTTCAAGTAGTGACCGTGGCAGCCAGAGTGCAGGAAGTGTTCTCGGTGGATCGCAGGCGTTACACGAAGGCCAGGAGGGTCGAAGTTATGTCGGAGGTCAAAGAAGGGCCGACAAACAGGGTACTAATATTGGAAGCCGCGACATTAGTAGCCAGCCACGTGCAAATCCGTTCCAAAATATGGGTAATAGCGAAAGTGCTCAATCTGCATCTAACTCAGCGCAGTCAGGTGCCGCTCGCAATGGAAATGGCGGCCTTGAAGACTTCAGTCGTGCCTACAGAAATGGCTATCGCCCTCGCGGTCCTTTTGAATATGACAGGCTGAGTAGGGAAGAAGGACAGCAAAATGGAAGAAGTTTTCGCCGACCATCACGCAAAGATGACGACAGTGGGAGTTGGGAAGGAGAGCAAAATGGACGACGTTTTCGCCGACCGACATGGAGAGATGACGACAGCCGCAGTAGCGAAGAAGAAAGACCACCACGTCGCAGAAATTTTGAACCACGCTACCGGGATGAGTACGGCAGCCGCAGCAGTGAGGAGTACAGACCTAGAAGAGAAAGCGGTCGCCCGTATCCGAGGCGTGGCGGTGAGGACAGCATGGAAGATCGAGGCCGTCCATTCGGACAACGCCGTCCAAGCTCCTTTGAGGGATTTGGCCGAAGTGGCTAAACGAGATGCATGCTCTTCGTGCGAGGCATTCGGCGATCTGGCAAGTATATTTTAACAGTAATAGAGGAAAGTTGTGCTTCACCGGTTGCTTAAGTATCCTCGTACTAAATTATAGCCATAGTTAGACATGAGGTGACTTCAGCGCCTAAAATCATTATTCGTGCCAATCATTTAAATACAGTATTAAGAAGAGTAGACGCAACAAGCGGTAATATATGACCCTCTAGCGGAGGTGCTATTTCGCCCGTTTTTTTTATCATTTCGTAACGGCCTGCTCGAAGAAAAAAATTAGTAGAGAATAATCTAGTAAATGCATTGACTTGGATCCTGCCCTTTGTATGTCGTTCATTGGTTCTCAAGGAAGTCAATCAGCTCAAGAGGCCATGATAACCAACTTCATATTTATTTTCGCACTAATTTACGTGTATTTATTATGAAAATTTACGTGGGTTCCACGAGCCATAAATCGCAGTACGAACAGGAAACTCTGGTATTCCACAATGAATACAATGTTTCTTCTTGTATAGATGAGTATCCCAAATCAAATCGAGTCTAGCTTCTAGGTAACCATTCCTTACTGACGTGCAAATTAAGTCGCGTTTAATAGCCCTATAAATATTATAACTACTTTTTTTTTCAAATAAAGGTAAAATAATCAGACGGACGTGCAGATCAGAAGAAAATGTTTTTTCTAGGCTTTGTAAGTTTGAAGAAAAGGCTGCAGAAGAAACATTCGGTTACCATCCAAGACCTCACAAAAGTCCAGTTGTACAGCATTCATGCTGCCACATTGTGCATAGCCTTTGTTTTTGAAGCTGATATTTTGTATGGCTCTTAGTCGCGAACCAGAAACCTTCCTTAAAGACAAAGTTGGCAAGGTATTCTCAACGTTTTAAAGGTATAGAGCCACTCAGAAAAAGAAAAGAAACTAAGAAGATAACAAAGAGGAAACAAAAGTGGCGGAATTTGGTAGTCCCAACCTTGCTGCTTACAACATCTCCTGTCTGTTTATCTTCATAGGTACTTCTCTCTTACTTTCTTCTAATTCTTCTAAAAGTTGTGCAAAGCTGTCTTGCCAAGAACCGCCACTATTTTGAGATAACGCTGCTATAGGCAACTCTAGCACCATACTCTCTTGTACGGTGTACAACGCCGCCTAATTTTCCATAGTGTCTTTAACCCCGTTTACTGAGGTTTATAGTCGCTAGAAAAGCGCGAGGTGATGTTTTGAAAAATTATGGCTTCATAATAGTGAATATGTAGAAATAAGTCAATTCCTCAACATTTTCATGACTAAGTCATACTGCATATGATTTTCCATGACCATCTAGTTATGAAGCCTAATAAACTTCGTTCACCAGGTGTATCGCATTAAGAGACGTTCTAACCAGTCTTTTTCTGCACATTTGGCCGAAAAACAAGTGTTTCTGCCTACTTGACACAGCTTGTTCTGCAAGAATGGTTCAACAAATTATATTGAGAGCGAAAGATAGTGGCAGTTAGGCGTAGTTTGTCGCTCGTGGTGTCATGTGAGTCTTCAAAAAACGCCTTGAGAAAGCAGTCCGCTAACGGTTACTTGAAATGCATACCATGCTAACTGCGCAGCAACGCAGTGAAAAAAAGATCGAAAAAAAAACCGAGCGAGCATGTTTTTTTTTTTTTGTTGCTATATAATGTTAGCTTCGAGTGCCGAAAGACTAATTAAAAAATCATAAATAAATGCCGCGTTAAACTACGCATGTTCAAAAGAGAAATGCTAGTTGGTATCCGCGTCACATAGATCGGTATGGTACGGTAATAAACACTTTATTGAAAGCATCCTGTGAAGTGCCACCCCTAAGGGTGAGCCCGCGGGGAGCAACCACGTGGGGATATCTAGTTCCACATTCAAATTACTCTACCGACTTAATGAGTTTTCTTGCTCTTTCCTTTCAGCGTTCCAGGAGTTTCTATAGAAATGAATTTGACTGGGGCCCATTTGGTTTGATTTTCCACGGAGCAGCGTTTCGTCGCTTCGCAACATCAACTGCATTTGGTACCAAGCATAGCTACATACAGCACTACAAAATACTGTACCATATTCAAAGCAAGCAGCACAAGCGCCAGAGTTATTAACCGTGGAACGCTTGACCGCATTACCTGCCCTGCTGAAAGAAGATATGTAAACCAAAGAATAATTTGGAAAATAAATTCAAGGTCATCACAAAGTATGAAAGTCTTTCAACGCCTCTTTGAAGAGGCTGTAGTGATGAGCACTGACTTCATCTACATCGAGTGCACGAATTGCGCCTGTGTGTGTCGAACAACTCACAAAAGGCAAATGTATACTTAGTTTTTAAATATTTTATACCTAATAACTGCTTGAAGATGGGTAGCAGTCGCCAGGAAATGGCAACTGCTTGATTTACATTTTTTTTATATTGCCATATACATCGTGAATTGGGAACATCAAAAGGAAGCCACCAAGAACCTTGTTGTGGGCACTGGTTATGCTGACGGGTTTCGTCACTTTACCACCACCAGTATTACGACTGGCAGCGTCTTGCAGCCTGATGCAGCTTCTAGTACCGAGTCCATAGTGGCGAAGGCGCAGTTGTCGATCTTCCGGAGTTTCCTCGTGTCACTGGGCGGCAACGTAAGACGACACTGCGCGCCTTCAGTGCTCAGTATTTGGCCTGCGACACTGCTGCCGTAGGTCATCGGCGATGGACACTTGTTGTGTCGGAAGTAAAATGAAAAAAAAAAGAGCGAAGCAATGTTTAAAACAAAGGAGAAAAGAAACTACACGAACGCAATGCTTTGTTGCTACGAAGCACATTTTTTTTCTTGATCGCAGTTTCTAGCGATACACGCACATGCGGGGTTGTACCTAATAGTAACCGGACTGGCACTGCGTTGGGCGGAGATACCGTATTTATTAAGCAATTCTCCCACTAAGCTAGCATAGTGACACACCTTACGAGTTCATTGTATCCATTGGATTTTCCGAGGGCGGTTTTCTCTGTGTGCGGTGATTTTTTAGTTAAAAAGTATCGTGCGTTTGGCTTTTTTTTGTGATGGCTGATTTAAGCTAAATTTGTGCGGATATGAAACTTTATTTCGGAATAGTAAGAATAGTATTCTGACTGGTCATGAGTAGCAAGTTTGGAGAGAATGTCTAGGCAGCTTCAGAGCTGTTCTTTGCGCAATCTCTTTGTTCGTTTGTCTAAATTCGAGGTATACATTTCTCAACGACTATTCTAATCCCCGCATCTCTTGTTTGAAGGGTCTCCCGGATTTCTTAGGAATAAAAACTACTTTCGGGTTTGTAACGACCTCTCAAAAAGTCATCACGGCGAAAGCCTTTTCACGTTCATTGCCCCTTCAGTGAATGTTCTTCTTCTAACTACTTCATTTTCTTACAGCACAACAAAGAAAACGGGAAAGGCTATACCTGTGCCAAGGGGGCACGGAAAATGGCATTAAATTCCTAATGCCTTATGACGTAATGCCATATGCGCGGTTCCACAGGGCAACTCAAATGGCATTCGCATTACTGCCATTCGTCATCCTAGGGCTTCGCTAAAACCCTTTCGACTGAGCAATACGTACTCTCGACACCAAAGCTTCCTCACTACGGTACACATAAAACATTTGAAATAAAGTCTATCCTGTGAAAAATATTCCACAGATGACTCCCTGTCTCCACCCTTTGCCAATGTGAACGCCCTCTTTGCTACTTATTAAGTGCGGAGCACTTTAGGGGCTCGCCCAATTGTATGCTGCCGCATGCTGTCGTCGCTTGGTGTAATGCAGGCAAAATCACGTATAAAAATGGTTCGTGGGAAGAAGAAGGTGGAACAAGAGGTTTATATAAGAAGAGTTCATGTCTGGGCACGTTGGAATTGGTTATGCGTCTTTGAAACGGGCGGTTTGTAGTTTTACCCTTATACCCTTATCCTTGTTCTTGCGCCGCCTGTTTCGAACATGCATAGGATTATATCAACAACGGCACACAAACGTGGGCACAACCGTCATGCTTTTTGTTATCATCATGACAAAACGTTTACCTTCACTTAGCAGTGTTCCTTTGTTGCTTAAGATGAACTCAACAGGTATAGAAGCAGTTGTAGGAACAAGGGGACATGTCGCAATTCCTTTACCCTCCGCAAAAGAAGTACAACTATCGGAGCACATAGCAACCCAAAGTTTTCGTGAACTGTTTGTACAACGGTGAGCCATCATGTTCTGGTCGCCGATAAAACTTTCTTAATTCATCGTGTAGACACCACGTACTTATTTCGTACTATCATTTCCACCTTATAACTCCACACAACGCGCAGTACGTCATATTTTTCATACTTTTCGCCAAAAAGAAGCTGTGTCTGTATCATGTAATAATTTCAACTCATAGAAGCAAACAACCGAGGTGTCCACCTTCATCGATTTATTCTTCGTTGCCTCTGTTCGATGCAGATTTTCGATGAGCCAGTCGTGAGCTACATGTAACAAGTTGGCCTTATCGCAATAGACATTAGGATGAAACGAGCTATACATACAAAATGGTTTATTGCTGGAACCCCGATATTTGATAAGCAAGAGCTCGCAAAGCTATTGGTTCTCAAGAGCTTTATTTAAAGTATAACACAGCATAAAAATGCAGTAAGCATAATAAAGTAAAGCATAGCACAGAAAGAAAGACAGAAGTAGAACAAACGAAAGGTAAGAACACCAGAAAGAGAAAGCGAGACAGAAAGAGAAAGAATCGCAGAAAGAGAAGTATATTGATGCAAGTGGCCTTTATATAGAAAACACAGTACTCTGTGAACGTCTGAGCGCGGCCCACAACTTTCCTTTTTGCTGCCAGCTCATGACTGACAGGTCTCTTAAACAGATCTCGCATTTTTTTTTGTTTACAGACATCGCAGCTCGTCAGGTCAGCTGCATGCGTGTCATACCGTTGCCGCGCAGTTCACTTAAGATAAAAAGGTTTGCTAGCATCAATGTCGGGTCCCACCTGTAGCTGTCGCTCACTCTCTCGTACAGCTCAAGCGAGTCCTCGACAACGGTGTTATCTGAGCCAATAGATGTCGCTAGCTCGCGCCGATGTGTGACGATTACCGCTGGCACGGACTGCTGGAGCTTCGACATTGGATGTGTCACCGTGGCGGCAGGTAGATGACGTACTTGTATCCAGCACCTCCACCAAAATGTTGCACGGAGAAAGAAGGCACACGAATGTAGAGTTGCTATATTTACAAGAAATATGAATGGGACACAAGCGGCGGTAAGACTCGTCGTCTTCCTCTAGTTCGAAACAGTTTCGTCGTTCTTTCCACCGCAACATCATTCACAGAACGAGATCAAGAGAAAGGGGAAGCGAGAAAGAAAGAGAGCGAAAGGTAAAGAAAGATAGTGGGAGCGAGAAAGGGAAAGGAATATATAGAGACAAAAAGAAAAAAGAATCATATCTATTCACATTGTTTATGAGATGGGAAAACTGCTGCACACCTTTTTTACTTGTAAGCGGGCGACAAGAAGTGTTTGAGTTTATCATGTTCAGTAATGCACGTGAAAGTAGAATTATTACGTAAGTATCAGCCGAAAAGCCATCAGAGCCTTGCTAATCTCGGCGGAGTCAACAGCTCGCGGAAAGTACTGACATCTCCAATCTAATCTCGAGCCCCTCTATTCCTTTCTTTTTCTCTCCCCGAATTCAGTAATCCAAGCGGTGAAAAGAGGCATCCTGGCGACTCAAGACAATGAGTGCGTGAGTTAATCGGGATAACGCTTTAGGGGCGTGTCTTGCGCCCTGTCGCGACCAACACAGCGCCTGTCAGCGTACAGCTTATCAGCGCTGGAAGCAAGTGAATACAGAGGAAAGTACAAAGGACAGGTAGCAGGCATACATGGAAATGTACACATAAATATTACGACACCGCAGTCATTGCACTAACATGCATTGAAGCAGTGGACACATGTACTCAAAACACGAATGCACGAGGTAGTCATAGAGGTGAAACGAAAACACGATTTGAGGCAATTTCTAACGACGTCTTGTTGCAACGTATCCCAGTAAGGAATGGTTCTAAAAAACGAAATGTTAAAGGAGCCTGTTTAACGTTGTATTTATTTTATTTGATGCGCGTGGACAAGGCGTGTATAAAACGTGGTACATCACGACGCGCATACAAACGCACATCAACATGCATGTGCGTACGCTATGATCGAGAGAGCGACGTCCTAATTGAAATAGTCCTGAAAAGTATGGGCAATTAAAGGTTAGGTAAGCAATCATAATTATTTCCCTGTCTTGTTCTTCACAGGCACCACTAACTGTCAACGCCTCATAGCTTCTGCAGAGAGTATAAGAAAGGTTGTGGCGGAAATGCTGGATGAAATGTAATCCCGCTTTCAAGAGCTCATCACGTAGAATCTATTGTGCGGGCTTGGAAACAGACTGAGCTGATTGGCACGGAACTACACAAGATCAAATATAATGTACTATATTGCAACAACTAAAATGACTTCGCACAAGCACCCTAAAGCTCAAAAACAATTAGGCTCTCATTGTACTATACGTATTGCGTGCCTGTATCAGCAGACTAAAGTTTCGAAGAAACGTATTTGTCTCGAAGGTACTAAACCCACAACTTTGTAGACGTTATTGCTACGCTGTAACGTACTCGCACCGAGAGGGTCCCATAGAAGCGGCCTGGACAGTGCATGCGCTTCTGTTGCGTAGAAGGCCCAGTATCTTCGCTTGGAATATTATTAGAAGCACGCCAGTGCCAGAATGTTTCTTTTAATAGACAATGGATGGATGAATGGATGTTATGATCATCCCCTGTATAACGGGGCGGTGACTTGTGTGCCACCAGGCTCTAATAAAAGAAAAAAAAACACTTCTTTTTTAAGTGGGCCTGTGCCTTGTCTACTTCGATTAAATTGATCTTACCAAAATGACATAAATTCACAGCCCAGCTCTTTCACCCTTATGGAAGAATATGCTTATTTTGCCCACTATTTTTCCCACTCTACCTTTCTGCGACCAATACTACAACCGTCTTTTGCTTATTTCAATCGCGGACGTGTTCAGCCTTCCATTGTTGTCCCTAAAACCCAAGGCTTCGTATAGGCTAGTGCCCAAATATACAGCTGGGAGGATATCTCCACATTCAATGAGAACATGCTCCGTCGTTTCCTTAGCTTTCCCGCAGCATGTACATTGTTCTTCTTCTTTACAGAATCTCATTTTATAACTACGCGTTCTAAGGCAAACCGACCCCGCTTCCAACAGTAAAGCGCTTTTCTTTGAATCATCATAAAATGCCTCCCTCTTTATTTGGTTCCTGCGCCCTGGGTAGTTGCTCAGAGCAAGATTTTTTTTTCATCGCTGCTATCCAATAAATCCTCTGCGCTACTCTGACTTTTCGCTCAAATTTCTTTGTTGATATATCGCTTACACTGCCAGCCGTATACTTGCTGTTGAGTCTCCTAGTTCTTTTTCTCCACTGTGTGTCAACGCTCTTCCTACACGAATACCGGAACACATTCTCTGGCAATCTAATCTCTATCATATTCCTTAGCTTCTCTCCGAGCCTCATTTTGCTCTGAGCTTCCCTTACCTTAAGACTTGTCCATCACATGTCGCCTTTTACAAACTCATTAGTCGTCTTCCCGTGAGCGCCCAATGCGAGGCGTCCCACATTCCTTCGCTTCACATCCATTCCCGATTGTACCTCTTCCCTCATGCACACCACTGAGTTCTCAAAAGTAAGCCCTGGAACCATTACACCTTTCCACAGACCTCGAGCCACCTGGTACCTATTGTACCCCCACAACGCTCCGCCCTTCATTAGTGCAGCATACCTCTTTCCTTTTGCTGCCGAGGCTTTTTCCTCCACCTTCATGTATCTATCACTCTCTTTCACCCATACTCCGAGGTACCCGTATTCGCTTACCCTCGGTATTTCTTGTCCATGTATTGACACCGCCTGTTTACACCGATCATTGAATACTATCAATCCACATTTTGTTAGACTAAATACTAGCCCAAGAACTTCACCTTCCCTTCCGCATATATCCGCCAGCCGATCTGATTGTGACAGATTGAAACCAATGTTGCTATATTCTAGCGCTTTTTCCTTCTTCACTATGTACAACATGAATAAGAGCGGGGACAAAGGACATCCCTGCCTCAGGTCCTTGCTAATATCAACAATCGCTTTGCTGCTTATTCCTACCCATTCTATGCAAACTGTATTTTCTCAGTATATTGCCGCGAGCAGTACCTTTTGGTTTGTTCTTTTGCGTATTAAGTTGCCAGCGTCTGGCAGCCGGAGTTCTTACCTGTGTTCGAAGCGAAGCATTTCGCTCTCTCTCTTTCTTTTGTAGCTCACCCAGGGTACCTTGATTTGATAGGGCGAGCGCTTCGCCGTGTCGTAACTAGAGCAGGGTTATCGCTACAATTCGAAGACATGAAAAAATAATAACGCCCGAAACACAAAACGCCCGCAGCAGAATCGCCGCGGCGCTCTCTTCCCGCCGACGCTCGCCTGCGTATGTTGTCGTTTTAGGGGCGAAGCTCCTTAAAGCGGCACCCGTTCGTCCCCGTCGTAGTACGTAACCAGTCTTAACGCTAGTACCAGATCTTGACCTCCAAGGTGGTGCTGGTGGTAGATTTTTCCTGTGCGTTGTTGAACAATAAAAAATTCGCAGCGTGCGCGTTAACTAAAAGCCGAATTCTTCTGTCTCTCATTCCATTGGCATGTTCCAGTAGGAAACGTTAGTAGAAGTAGAAGTGTAAGTGTTAGCTAAAAGCCGACTTCTTCTGTCTCTCATTCCCATTAGCAGCCATTGTTTACCTCCAAGGTAGTGCCTGGTGAGATTTCTCCTGCGCGTGATTAAACAATAAAAATTTTGTTCAAAACGCCGTTGATTGATGAAATAAACCAACGAAAGACGCCAGATGTTTTCTAAAAGCAAAACGAAAAGACGCCAGATGTTTCTAAAGCAAAACGAAAAGACGCCAGCTGCTTAACAAAAGACGCCAGATGTTTTCTAAAGCAATGGTTTTCTAAACAATGAAAATTCACAGCGTACATGTAAAATTAAAGTGAGCTGCAAGTCGTCATAACCCTCATCGAACCTTTAGTATAAACGCGCCCGATCTCACGTCGGTTATGATGTACTGGGCAGAATTCACGGAAGATTCACGGTTTACCGATGAACCTCCGCAGCTTCGCCCACTCATCAACATTCACTCCGTGGATATGCTGTGATTTTTAGGGGCGAAGCTCCTTAAGGCGGCACTCGTTCGTCCCTCGTAGTCGTAGTAGTCGTAGTGCGTAACCAGTCGTAACGCTAGTACCAGATCTTGACCTCCAAGGTGGTGCCGGTGGGAGATTTTTCCTGTGCGTTCTTGAACAATAAAAAATTCGCAGCGTGCGCGTTAACTAAAACCCGAATTCTTCTGTCTCTCATTCCCCATTAGCAGCCATTGGCATGTTCCAGTAGGAAACGTTAGTAGAAGTAGAAGTGTAAGTGTTAGCTAAAAGCCGACTTCTTCTATCTCTCATTCCCAATAGCAGCCATTGTTTACCTCCAAGGTAGTGCCTGGTGAGATTTCTCCTGTGCATGATTAAACAATAAAAATTTTGTTCAAAACGCCGTTGATTGATGAAATAAACCATCGAAAGACGCCAGATGTTTTCTAAAAGCAAAACGAAAGAACGCCAGATGTTTCTAAAGCAAAACAAAAAGACGCCAGCTGCTTTACGAAAGACGCCAGAAGTTTTCTAAAGCAATGGTTTTCTAAACAATGAAAATTCACAGCGTACATGTAAAATTAAAGTGAGCTGCAAGTCGTCATAACTCTCATCGAACCTTTGGTATAAACGCGCCCGATCTCACGTCGGTGATGGTGTACTGGGCAGAATTCACGGAAGATTCACGGTTTACCGATGAACCTCCGCAGCTTCGCCCACTCATCATCATTCACTCCGTGGATATGCTGTGATTTTTTGTTGGCTGCTTCTTCGCCGCTTTCATTTTTAGATGCGAAGTATCTTAAGGGGGAGCTCAATCCGGTGGTGGTTGTGTGCGGCGTGACCACACTTACTGCGCATGCGCATACCCTCTCCACACACCTTCCCTCCACTCCCCCTCACCATTCGCCCTGTCCTCTACACCTCTCCCCTTTCCCCTCTCCACTCACTCTCTCCACCTTCCCTCTCCCCTCCCCACTTCCCCTTTCTCCCCCTTTCCACTCTTCCTCTGAAACGCGGGCTAGACATGCCGAAATCCTCTCCTGCGCAAGGCCGCGATGAGCTCGAGCGCATGCGCGTCCCCTCCCCTTCTCTCTCCTCTCCTACGCAGCCCCCCTCTCGTCCGACTGTCGACCGCGTTCCCCGCTCGCCCTGTGAGAATTAACGGCCAGGCTAGATGGAAGATGGAATTAACGGCCAGGCTAGATGGAACGCCATCGCGCAAGTGCTCCGGCTTCGCATCGCCTCATGGTCCCCTTTAGCGGAAGGTGGTGTAATTTTTCTTTGAGTTTCTGCCGGGCACAGGTTCGCTCTAATAAACCTCGTTTCCTGAACGAACGTTGCATCGTTCTTGGCTACGTGACATCTGGTGGAGGTGCGGAGAACGTGAATCCTAAACCTTCTGCAAGTCGTCAGGCAAGTCCGACTCGTACCAGCCGCCGACAGCAAGGTCTTCAGCCGGAGTTTGGGCTGCTTCCGGAAAAAGTGAAGAAAGAACACGTCGTGGCCACAGCCATGAAAACGCTGCCACCATGACCAACACTACCAATCCCCCTGTAGTTATTCAGCAACCGAGGGAGCCGCCACCATTTCACGGGTCACGCTCGGAGGATCCCGAAGACTGGTTGGAGCAAGTTGAACGGGTCAAGCTGTTCAACCGCTGGGACGACGAGGAGACACTGAGACACGTATTTTTCTACCTCGCAGACTCAGCTCGACTTTGGTTCGAAAACCATGAGAGCTCCATAGAGTCCTGGCAGGGATTCAGGCCGCAATTTTTAGCGACATTCACCACGGTTGCGCGGAAGGAGCGGGCCGAGGTCTTGCTTCAGACGCGCGCGCAATAGCCCAACGAAGGAGTAGTCGTGTACGTTGAAGATATGAAAAAGCTCTTCAGGCGAGCTGACTCGGAAATGGCCGAAAAAAGAAGTTACGCTTCTTAACGCGTAGCGTCAAGGAAGAACTGTTTGCCGGGCTTTTGCGTAATCCACCCAATACCGTTGCCGAAATCGTGGCCGAAGCCAGTACAATTGAGAAGGCCCTCGAAATTCGTGCCAAGCAGTATAACCGTCGCTGCGTTGAGACGGCCAACGTGAACTACATTGACGGGAACCAGATTCCGACGGATACACAACGCACGACCATCCGCGCAGTAGTAAGGGAGGAGCTGCGTAAACTTCTCCCAACGGCGCCGCAACCCCAAGTCGCTTCCCTAAGCGACGTTATCCGAGAAGAGGTGCAAAAAGCACTGGGTACTTCTACGCTGCCGGAACCACCTCATGAGCGGCAGGCTATGGCCTACGCCGCGGCTATTCGCGCCCCTCGCCCGCCCCTACCTCGTCGCCAGGAGCCTCCATACCGCCGTTCTTCGTCGCCTGCCCGACGACCTGTGATGGAACACGCGACGCCAAGGAAAACCGACGTGTGGCAAACCCCCGACCGTCGTCCGCTGTGTTACCACTGTGGAGAAGCCGGGCACATCTACCGCCGCTGCTTCTACACACAACTGGGCCTGCCAGGTTTCTCCGTCGATGCACCGCGCCCCTTCCCGGCCAACAACCCAGCGAGATCGACGAGTACCTTTCCCACACCAGCCGTGTACCAGCGCGCTTCAGCCGTGCACCGTCGCCCTATCCTAGGAATGGTCGATTAAAATCTTTAATCGATTAACCGTTAATCTGCAACCGATTTAGCCTTTAATCGATTAATTGCTTTCGGTGGAAAGTTTTAATCGATTAATTGATTAATCGACATTTTTATGGGTGCTTTAAAACCGATATCTCTTTGTTTGAGAGGCGTCGTTCATGCTTGATATGGACCCAAATTTTTTTATCAGACACGCTGACCATCGAAAATTCCCGCTTTCGAAAGTGTCGACGACGGGCTTGTTGTGTCCAGTGTGCGAAAATGCCCACTTTCGCACACTGGACACAAGGGGCCCGTCGTCGGGAGATGGCTGTTGGCTAAATAGCGAGCTACTGATAACTTACCTGAAGAGGCGGATTGGTGTCGTCAGGATAGGATTCTTCAACACTGTCACCTTCGTCGTTACCACCTTTCTTTGGGAGATGGCTCTTTGGCACGTGAAGAGTGGGCGTGCAGCTGGTGATATCTTACAGTCTCCATTGCTGGCTTCGAGAAGTGCTTGCCACATTTATTACACCGTGCACTCTTCGTTTTCTCATCTTCAGCGAACAACGACCACACTGCGCTCCTCTTCCGATTGCCCGGCATTATGACATCCCAAAGGTAGCAGTATAACCACCAATGTGTAATGATTGCACAATATAACACGCAAGTGACGCAAGCCCCACTTATACTCAGGCGACGCTCAACCAGCTTAAGGGAGAGGAGGTGAAGGCAGTAGCAGCAGCAGCAGTAGACTGTGAGCCAGAGCGAAGCGGGCAAGTTCATTTCTGCCTCGATGGGGTGGAGCCGCCTCCTGTCCGGGCTTGAAGCATTGGGGAGCGCTTGCAGTTCAGGGCGAGTTCATATCTTTCTCTATGGGGTATGGCCGCCGCCAGCTCCGGGCTCGTTCTGCTAACGCAGAAATATGCGCTGTAGTTAAAGCAGTGACAGAGAGGTGATGTGCACGGCATCTGCGTCTCAGGATACGCATCTCGAAGTCATGCGCTCCGGCCAGGGGGGGGGGTTGGCAGCGGGAGTGGGGGGGTGCCGTAATCGAATAAGCGAATAGCTTTAATGTATTTACTTTAATCGATTAATCGGACCTTTAATCGATTAATCGATTGATCGTTCATCGATTTTACCCTCCCTACCCCATCCTTATGGATTAACGAGCGGTGACTTCACGAGCGGAAGGTTCCCCAGTCCAGGAACGGGAAACTAAAGGCAGCAGCTTCGGGAGGTGAAGTTGCACTGCGGCGAAAGAACGAAAATCCTCCAACGACGCACCGCTGCACCAAAGACCAAGATTCACGACGCGCCCACAGTCCGACGCTCCGATCTAACGCCGACATGATCCCCGCAACTCGGCAACGTAACCAAGCCCGCAGTTAACAAGATGACGACGACGTCTAGTCGCCGACCATCAACGCGAACCAGCCGTGATACGGCGCCCCGTCAATTACGGAACTCCAAAACGACTACTTCTGACGTACAGCTGTGCATCGACGGCCTTTACGTTGACGCACTAATCGACACGGGCGCCGACTACTCAGCAATGAGGGGACCATTCGCGTCGAAACTTAAAAAAAGTTATGACAAGATGGGACGGCCCGCACATCCGCACTGCAGGGCGCCACCTCGTCACGCCTAGTGGAACATGTACGTCGCGGATCACCATAAACGGCGCCACGTACCCTGCTGCGTTCGTCGTACTCTCTACCTGCTCGCGCGACGTAATCCTGGGCATGGACTTTTTGACGGAGAATGGTGCCATTATTGATTTGCAGGCCAAGTCGATCAGTTTCTCCGCGGAACCACCCCTGACGCCGAAACCAAGCACCAAACAACGTACTTCTCTAAGGGTTGCCAATGACCACGTCAGCCTGCCTCTCGCGCAAGCCTGATGATCGCCGTCTACTCTCAGGATGCTGCTCCGGAGAGCGACGTAATTGTGGAGAACGACCACAGCTCGTTCCTGGACCGCGGTGTCTCCATCGCAAGAGGTATTGTGTGTTTCAAGCAAGGAAAATCCCACGTCCTGATCACGAACTTCACCGAGGAATACCAGCACCTAAACAAGAGCGCTTCCAATGCGTTCCTCGAGGAAATTCAAGAAGAAAGTGACGTGACTGCCTTCGCCGACTTTCAGCGCGAATCGGCGACACCTTAAAGTCTGCTGACTTCTTCGACGTGAATCCGGATCTACCGCAAGGAAAACAGAAAAGTCTAAGGGCTTTGCTGCGCAGCTACAGTGAGCGTTTCACGTCGACTTCGAGATTACGTCAGACACCCCTTACAAAGCACCGGATTGTCACTGAAGATGGCGCCCGCCAACGCGAGTCACCTTACCCCGTGTCTGCGCACGAGCGCGAAGCAATCTGCGCACCAGTGGAACACATGCTCGCCGATGACAGCATACAACCGTCGAAAAGTCCCCGGGCGGCCCCAGTGGTACTCGTGAAGAAAAAAGACGGCACAATGAGGTTCTGTGTCGACTACCGGCGACTGAACAAAACACAAAAAAAGACGTGTACCCACTCCCACCAATCGACGACACCCTAGACCACCTTTGCCATGCGAAGTACTTCTCTTTGATGGACCTGACAACCGGGTACTGGCAAACTGAAGTTGACGAAAGGGACCGTGAGAAGACAGCATTTATAACGCCGGACGAACTCTACGAGTTCAAGGTAATGCCGTTTGGATTATGCACAGCGCCAGCAACATTTCAAAGAGTTATAGATACTGTACTAGCCGGGCTAAAATGGCACACCTGCCTCGTCTACCTCGACGACGTCGTCGTATTTTCCCAGCATTTCGACGAACACCTCGCGCGGTTACACTCTGTGCTCGAAGTCATCCGTACGTCGGGGTTAACGCTGAAAATTGAGAAGTGCCGCTTCGCGTACGCACACCTGAAGTTTTTGGGCCACATCATCAACGCCGAGAGAGTGCTGCCTGACCCCGCGAAAACTACAGCCATAGCCAACTTTCCAAGGCCGCAAGACAAAAAAGGCGTGCGAAGATTCCTCGGACTGTGCGAGTACTACAGGTGTTTCGTCGAAAACTTCGTAAAAATGGCCGAACCACTCACGCGCTTGACAAGAGACAACGTTCAGTTCTGCTGGGAGGAAACTCAGCAAAATGGGTTCTGTGAACTTCAAAACCGCCTACAGCGCCCGCCTGTGCTTGCACATTTTAACGAATCTGCCGAAACAGAAATGAACACAGACGCACGTGAAGTAGGCTTGGGTGCTGTCCTTGTCCAAAAGCAGAACGGCTGCGAAAACGTAATCGCTTACGCCAGCCGCGGCCTATCGGAAACAGAAAGGAACTACTCGGCCTCGGAAAAAAAGAGTGTCTTGCCATAATATAGGCCATTTCGAAGTTTCGCCCGTACGTCTACGGTAGGCCGTTTAAGGTGGTAACGGACCACCATGCATTGTATTGGCTCGCAAACTTGAAGGATCCTTCTGGCCGACTGGGGCGATGGAACCTGCGCCTGCAGGAATACGACGTAACCATTGTTTACAAATCCGGCAGGAATTATTCTGACGCCGACTGCCTATCACGCGCTCCAGTCGAACCGGCGCCACAGGACTCCAATGAAGACGCCGCGTTCTTCGGCATCGTGACGGAAAGCGACGTAGCGGCCCAGCAGCGAGCCGACACCGAGTTGCGCGCCATGATCGACCATCTCGAAGGACACAACGTCGCCGTGTCAAGGGCTTTTAAACGCAACTCCGCTGCATTCTGCCTGAACAAATCGGTGCTCCTGAAGAAAAACTTCGACCCTACAACGAGAACAAAGTACCTTCTCGTCATCCCCGCTGTCCTCCGCGACGAAATCTTGCAAGCGTGCCACGACGAACCAGCATCAGGGCACCTCGGCACGGCACGCACGCTTGGAAAGATCAAGACAAAGTACTGCTAGCCCCGTCTAACATCCGATGTCACCCACTACTTCAGGAGCTGCCGTGACTGCCAGCGCCGCAAAACGCCGCCGACTAGACCCGCCGGACTTCTGCAGCCAATCGCTGTACCATCGAGGCTCTTCCAACAGATCGGCATGGACCTTCTTGGCCCGTTCCCCACGTCGCGAGCCGCGAACAAGTGGATTGTCGTAGCCACAGACTACATGACGCGATACGCATAGACCGCCGCGCTGCCCAAAGAGACTGCAGAGGAAGCCGCCAAATTTTTCATTCACCAAGTGGTGCTGCGACATGGAGCCCCTGAAGTCCTATTCACGGACCGCGGGACGGCTTTCACTGCAGAGCTGATGCAAGGAGTCTTGCGCTACAGCAACACGGATAACCGGGAGACCACGGCGTACCACCCCCAGACGAACTGACTCAGCGAACGCCTTAACAAGACGATCGCGGATATGCTGTCTATGTACGTCAACCTTGAACATAAGACGTGGGACACAGTTCTCCCATATGTCACTTTAGCGTACAACACAGCTAGCCAAGAAACTGCGCAGATGACCCCATTCGAGTTGGTCTACGGAAGGCGGCCCACGACGATGCTCGACGCCATGCTACCACGCGTAGAAGACGACGACCTCAACGTCGACGTCCAGGGGTACCTGCAACGTGCGGAGGAAGCCCGCCAGCTTGCTCGAGTGCGTATAACGGACCAGCCCCTAGTTGACGCGGGATGCTACAACCTCCGACGCCGGGACGCCGATTATCACCCTGGTGATCTTGTGTCGGTTCGGACTCCAATGCGACGGCGCGGGCTCAGTGAGCAGCTCCTGCGACGATATTTCGGACCCTACAGAATTCAACGACGTCTTGGCCAACTTATCTACGAGGTCGTCCCCGACGGTGACTACGGCACATGACGACGACGCACGTGACCCGAAGTCGTCCACGTGGTCCGTCTCAAACCATACTACGCGAGATGACAGACTTTTGTTTGGACTACCATTTAATTATTAGCATCGGGTCGATGCCTATTAAAGGGGGGCGCAATCCCGCGAGTAGTGCCTTTTGGTTTGTTTTGCGTATTAAGTTGCCAGCGTCTGGCAGCCGGAGTTCTCATCTGTGTTCGAAGCGAAGCCCGTGTTTCGCTCTCTCTCTTTCTTTTACAGCTCACCCAGGGTATCTTGATTTGATGGGTCGAGCGCTCCGCCGTGTCGTAACTAGCGCAGGGTTATCGGTACAGTTCGACGTCATCAAAATAGGAATAACGCCTGAGACACAAAAAGCCCGCAGCAGAATCGCTGCGGTGCTCTCTTCCCGCCGACGCTCGCCTGCGTACGTTGTCGCTTTGTTGGCTGCTTCTTCGCCGCTTTCATTTTTCTTTGAGTTTCTGCGGGGCACAAGTTCGCTCCAATAAACTTCGTTTCCTGAACGAACATTGCACCGTTCTTGGCTACGTGACAATATCTCCCGCAAAGCTACAAACAGTCGTCGCTATGCTCACTTATTTCAATATATTACACAAGATTTCGTGACTGACGTTGTCGTACACCCCAGTGATATCTAGAAAAGCCACGTACAATGGCCTGTTTTCAATTTTAGATATTTCTGTACACTAAGTAACAACAAATAGCTTGAACAAATAGCTTATCGTCTAACGGCCTGCCAATTCGAAATTCACTCTGAAGTCCTCCCAAGACATCGTTATGTTCTGTATCGCCAAGCTGTATAGTAGTACCTGTATAATGGTTAGCGGTCTAAACGAGTAATGTTGTCCTTTCTACCTTGCCTGTATAAATTGAGTTCATTCTGCACTTCACCGATTGACCTGGTATTTGCCTGTCCTCTAAGCATTGTTCCACGGCTTTCAAGAGTGCTTCTTTAGTGTTATGTCCTAGTGTGGTAATGAGGCTAACGGGAATACCATCGGATCCCGGCGCAGTGCGCGTTAGAATTTAGAGCGCAGATCTTAGGTGGCCGTTCCTGCGTTCAGCGGCGGCGCCGTCGGTACCGTATCCGATAGACATCGCGAAGTAACGAACAGACATGAAAAAAAAAGAGAAAAAAATACCCAGGATCGAAACAGATTTAAACCCGGGCCCTCTGCCTGGCAGTCGAGTATTCTACCTCAAAGCCACGCCTTTGAAACTCATTTGCACAAAGACCTTATACAGGCGTCATTCCGGGCAAGGAATCGCGTTAACTTATGTAATATAGCGTGGCAGAAGAGTAAAATAACAACCAGTCATCTCACAACACAAGTGTGTGGTGTAATGCTTCCCACCCACTGCAAAGTGCGCAGCCATAATTCTTCATCGTCATCAGCCACATGCAGACACAATGCACATAATACCTTACTGATGTGTGGCGGGTCCTTCGCTTATCCGCAGAAGGGTGAATAAGGACCTAGTGGGTGCTGTACTACTTCACAAAAATTATGATTTATGGCGTAGTCGATATCTTGCGGAAAGCCAAAACTTCAAACACAGTTGGCCTTACCCCAACACGAAGCTGCACTCATCATTCGCGTTAGGCAGTATCGTAATCGTCGGTGCATCTTTTCCTTCACCCATCTTCTGGTGGAAATTCTCAAGTACGTGCTCTTCCTCAGTTGCGCTCTCCTTCACACGTTTACTCACCCGGGAAATCCCCTGTATGATATTTTTAATCGAATCGGCTGTTACCTTTTGGATGTAACCTAGCAATTCGTACCCTTCCAATTGATTTCCTGCTTCATCTACTATATGTTGATGCATTGTGACAGACTTTCAACCTAGTGCTTTGATGTGGCTCCAAAATACCCACCGGACAATATCTCATCAAAAGAGCGCTCGCGGTGGTTCACGCAACAGAGGCGCATGTCACACAAGCGTTACCGCTGTTGCCAGGCGCTCATTCTGAGAGGACATCTTGACAAGGGCGCTTTTTGTCATACATTTCACAATGAAGCTTCGCTTCCCTTATTCTGACGAAGACAGCATACACAGGAACCTGTTCGTCAGACCTCGACGTTCAATGCCTACCTTGTTCTACAGTTGTCAATAATACCACTTGTTTACGCGGCTAAAGGCGCAAAAGTGACTGCTGTTGTCACACCCTCTAGCTGAACATGTAAACAAACCTTGTTACTCGGCGTATATATGTAGAGAGGAAAGAAATATCCCCAGAAATAGCTCCTGCGCAATGGTACCACTGCTTTCGAACTTTACTCTTCTTATACTGATCAAAACTGGTGAGTACATGGTTAAGAAGTACTCTTTCATGTGCCTGACGAGTGATAACAAACGTCAAGAATTTCTGATGATTTCATGTATTGCAAGTTATTCCATCTTATAGAGGTTTTTAGTGCGAATATTTCGTTGTATTTCCGGCTAGTATTTGTTCTGGTTCCCTTTGCATAATAAAAAAAAGATTATTTCATAGGTCCATATTACTCTCCAAATTATTTACGCGATATAGCGGGGCATGTGATACTAGAGACGCACGTATCATATCGCAAAATCAGCCCCTAAGATGACTTCATTAGCTAACTGCTACTTGAAGGGCGCAGTATGTTGATTCGAGGCATTAACAATAGGTATGGCAAGTTGCCCAAAAACGCAGGCTAGCGCCATATGCATAGATGGGAAGTTGCTTGTGGAATAAACACTTTTGAATATGTTGAAGGGGCCTACAGATATGTTTAATGTAGTTTACGGATACACATTTTCTTTCAAGAATCTTCAACTAGTCAAGGTTGATTGATGTCATGTTAATGTCAAGCAGAGTCCGTTGTAAAAAAAAGCATAAAAAAGAAAATCTCAGCGCCATTATATTTAGAAGAGGTACCATTGATGCCGTAACTGTGAATGTACTTCAGGTATTAAGTTCTATTTGCTTTACTCTGGAGAAATAAATAAGAACCAAGCAAGAAGGCTGCGAATTCCAGTGCCAGCATTACTTTTTTCGAGTGCGAGAAGTACCATTTTCTGATGCCGAGGAGAATTTCTCAAGAACTTCCGAAGATCAATTTAATGTCTTTTTAGCGGTTTGCGGTTATGAAATCCCTGTTCTTGCGCTTTTTACTCACACTCCCGTACTGCTCAGTCATAGTTATGCTTAAATTTGAGTATTCGCATCTGCAATGAAGTTTGATGTGATGAAACTACAAAATGGCAGTGTATGGCAATAAAAACGTCAAGCTATCCTACATGTGTCAGAGTGGTTACGATAACAAAGCATGTAACCAGACTAGTTGACGTCGTATGATTTCATGAACAGCGCGGAAGGGACAGAAAATCAAGGGACCGACGAGGACTCGCGCAGCCAGAATTAGGTAAAGTACTGTGTAAATTTTGTCGTCTGTGTAAATGTTGCTTCAGTCTTCTTATCCACCTGGACTAAAAACAGATCACTAATTATGGGAGCGATGCATCGACCTATGCATAAAACGCATTTTTGAAGACAAACGCGTCTATTCTATTGAAAAAATGTAGAGTTAAGGTACAACGTGAGCAAGTCAAGGTGCTTGCTACCGTAGTACCACAATCATTCTGGAAAGCGACAGAGCCAAATTACGAAAATTGCTGGTCCGATGATACTGAGTCCCATAAGGAATGGCATAACAGATACCTCTTAATGCAATAGACATGGTCTTTTGTATGTAACAGTACGTGTTGTGCTCATTAAGATTCTGAATGAATTTTGATGAAATGTTAACTAAAAAGTAGTTATGGACGTGACTCATTTAAGGTCACTCTGTGTCCATCATCCAAACGACATTTATCACTTTTATTTTTACAAATTATGACGCGAAAATTCATTCCACTCTTGCGTAAATTTCCACAAGGAATAATGCAATAAAAGGCAGTTCGGTTGCCCCAAGGCTGACAAAGTGCACAGGTCTTCTTAGTACGATGCCACTACCGCTTCTACGCGAGATGCTCAACCTAGAAAATTATATTTTAAGAAATATACCATTCTCGCAGGGACGTTTGGGAATGCAAGGGATCGTGTTTTAAATAGCGTTGTTTCTACAGCGAAACCGCTGAAAGAAAAGAAAAACGAATGTACAGGCTCACTGAGAGCGCATGTTCGATTATTTTCACAGTTATGACGAATGGCTAAATGTAATATTCAATATGAGATAAAAACGCCAATCACTGTGGCAGAGACCAAACCGTGCCAGAAATTCCACTCTGTTCTACCGAATGCTCACATACCAAATATAGACTCAGTTTACGACGCCGCTGAAGAATAAGCTAAACGCAACGCTTCGGCAAGGTAATGCTAAGAAAGGTCCATTCTGTGACTGTGAACAGGGCAAAAGGTGGGCTCCTTGATGCCTTTTTAATGTTTCGCGCAGAGCTCCGCGAACGCATAATTAACTACATGTAAACGGCGCAACGTCTTAAAATTGTAAGTAGGATGTAAACATACAAACTTCGCTTGCGAAAGGTGGTTGCGTGACGTCATGCTTACATCTGGTTTCCTTGATATTAGTCATGTTCATTGAGCACGCACACATTTACTGCGCAATATGAGATCTGAAAAAAAAAAACTGCCAGTCTTCGCATGTTTGCCTGAAACAATGTCACCGCTACAGTGCTTGCTTCTTCTTGCAACACTGACTGAAACTTTTCCTGCAAGAATGAAAACCTTGTTTTTCTTTTACGGAATGAAGTATTTACATCGTTATCATACCGATTAGATCATAGTAGAAACAAATAGATCGCTATTTTTGGGCGGCATGAAGCCTAACACGTGATTACAGTTGCTATTTGTCGTAATTACTCTTCACAGTTTTACATCCGAAGAGGGCGTGGAAGCACTATGAAGGCATCACCATTTTGCCTGTTCCTATTACTAGCTGTAGCGGTGATAGGTGAGTAATCACTGTGTTGTTCTATGAGCGCGAAAGAAATAAGTCTGCAAATCAAGCGAGATATTTGAAATCGTAGTACGTTTTATTTCGTGCTTAACGGCAGCACTGTATCAGGAAACGCACAAAGACTTGCAACTGGGAGCTGTCTGTCGATGATAGATAATTGTTACTTAAAAATTATATGATATTTATGCACTGTGTTTCACTGCTTGTCACACCGACGTTAGAATTCGAGGCACTTCGGTCCTAATTGTCCATGAGGCACTTGCAGCGATATGGAAGAGGAATGATCCACGCTGCAACCATATCACCAGCCTTCCGCGACACTTGAGCTCGAGATAACTTGGATTTGTTCTTGCTAGTGCGCTGCCTGGCGCTTTGGTACCCATTCTAAAGTGGTAAAGGTGCAGCCACACGGAGGGATGGCCATATGGCTACAGCAGCGGGTGATCGTCTTCGCTCCACTTATAATTTCAAGATCGTCAATAATGCATTACTAGCCTCGTACAAGACGAAGAACAAAAGCTTATACATACTGTTCACATGAAAAATCTCAGCAGTACTGTTTCTACATAACATCAGAATAAAGGAGGAGAGCCACAAATGCGGAAATGACTGTTGTGTTCACACTGCACCAGGGAAGATGCTCGTACACTGAAAGAATAATTATGACGACTTGGCGAGACTGTCGAATCGTCTGCTAAACCTGTCCGGCGACATAAATATAAAAATGTGTGGCCGTATATCACACTGATAAACCGCGCTTGCAGAAAGCTTCAAGAATTTGCTAGAAATCCCCACTTAAGTGCTTCTCAAGGAATTTCTCTCGCCTCCGAGGCAGGTGCCCAAAGTTCCATTCGTCAGTGTGAATGATTTGAACTCCTGTATGTGTATTTGATTGATACGGCCATCATATCACTTCCTCGGAGGCTAGTGCCTGAAGAATGCAAAATAATTATCGCTATGACTTTGAAATAACATCCAGCCTGATGATGTAAGCGCACGTATTTCCAGCAAGCCGACCACATGTGTAACTTAATACGTGAAGCATAAATAGTTTTATAGCCTGTGTACATCTTTACCTAAGCTGAAACAATTTTTTGAAAATTAGATTGTTTACCGTAGATTATGTGAAAATGAATACTTGTACGCATCTGGAAAAGAACCCCGAAATAAGTTACTGTCTTTCTTATTAGTTCTACTATGCGTTGGTTTAGAACACCGATGCTACGAAGGGCTATATGAACCAAGCAAGTGTCAAATACATCAACAAATGCAGCACTTGAAAATCAACATAAAGGCAATAGAAGAAGACATTAGGTTTTGTATTAAAAAGCACACATTGGTGTTTAGTGCTTTCTAAAGCCGTACCCTTCTTCCTTGCTCGTCTTGAATGCTCGTCTTATCACCATGCGCGGGTAACAAGCCACATGTTACAGCTTCACTGCAAGCCTGCGTCATTTGGACGTGTTTATTTATTTTTCAGGGACACCGAGTCGACGTGATGGCGTCCTTCACCCAAGCGGGCGAGGCAGTACCGAAATCGCAAATGCAAAAGCACCAGAGTTTATGGATAATGGCACCAGTGGCCCAGCAGCACAGCGTGGTGGCACAGAACCAGCTTTGCAAGGTGATCGTGAAGGCTCACGCGGAGTCGACCAAATGCGACCCTCAATGCCGTCGCCGTCTTACTCTTCGCATGATGGTCAGCGCAGTAAAGAAGAACAAGGCACGCCCCGTGCGCGCTCATCTAGCGCTCTTTGGAATGGTGGAAGAAACAATGGTCAGGAGAGTAACTTCCGGAGGCAGCAACCCGATTTCGAAGTCCCTTCTGTCTCTAGCGAAGACACTGAAAGCAAGACAAATGAGCAACCACAGTTAACAGATAACGGTCGCATTGAAAAAGCTGCAAAACGAGGACTTGGAATTCGCGCGCCTTCTAGAGATTCCGGCAGCGTCGGCAGCGCTGAGACTCATGGAACTGGACTTGGCAGACGTATGTCCCTTGGCAGAGCAGGCGGTGGCAGCCAAAACGATGAACAAGATCCTGAGTCTCAACTTAGAGGACACTCCAATCGCGATGGAAAGCAGCGACTTGAAGTAAACAGAGAAAGCCAAGTGCGATTCGGCAACCTTTTTGGAGCAGTAAGTTCTAGCAGCGCTTGAGTAAGCGTAACTTATCAAGCAAGAAGGCACCATTTTGATTTATCATTTTCGGACAATGTGTTATCTCCCCAATTTTATTAATCCTTATATGCTCGGTCATCTACCATCTATATCCTGCACCAACTTGCCTCATTTTAAATCCTTCGGAGTGATTTACTTCTTTAGGCAGTCAAATGTTAGTGTGTCCTTGCGGCGAGACATTAGTCCGTACAAAACGGTGTTAACCATTAAATGGCGTAACTATGTAGCTTACTGCTAGCGCTACTTTTTAAATGAGACACGGATATAACCTGTTGATTAGAGAGAGTCACGCGTATGCAATTTTGTCAATATGTAGAATTAATCAAATGCGAATCACAAAAGAATCGAACTAAAGTAGTGCCGAATTATTCTCTATTTGAGGACGAGGTGTGCCAGTGGCTTGCATAAACGCAATATCACACTGTTCGCTGTACGTTGTCAATGTAGCATATGCATGCACATTCAGTTCCGGCTCGAAGCCCGGCTCATCTAAAATGAGACTGCTAATCATGAGCGAAAACAAAATCTCCCATTCGAGGGCTTGTTTTAGAAATCAACGGAGAATTGGTTCTTTACTCGTAACAATGTGAGTATATCAAATGCGGTTGCTCATATTATAGTCTTACAAGAAATCACCCTAAATATTTTATTCATAGTAGGTTCTCCAATACTGACAAGTTATTTTGTACCCTGGAGCAGCATATGTATTTTGAACTAATTTATGAATTAACCATGCGCCCGTAAGCGCGGATAAAGCTTCGAAATATGTCATGACAATCCCCCTGAACATTTTAGGTTCCATGTTTGATAAATGTTTTGTTCAAATGTATCAATAAAGAAGTCTAGCCTGTTCCAGGCGGTGAAAGCTGTCGGACAATGAAGCTTTTGACGCTTTTATAATCCCTTGAGGTGTCGCGCCTGAAGGGTTTTTTTTAAGCTACGTCAGGTGCTCCGTTGCAGGCGACGGCTCTGGTCGGCATGAGTTACCTTAGACCCTTCTATATTTCTGCTAAGTATTTTCCTGTCGCCCGCTGTCTACCTTCTGCCATTTCAGCGACCATAGTTCCCCTCTCAACCCACTGTTTGAATCTCCCACCTTACATCAGCTTCTTCACGTTACCCTCTCTCAATCTGTTGTGTGAATCGCATAGGTTGGCAAACTCACTCATGAGTCGACTCACTCAGTACTACGAGTGAGTAATAGTTCCGTGAGATTTGAGTCCGAGTGAGTCTGGGGGAAGAAAATTTTAGTGAGTCTGAGTCCGAGTGACCCCTAAGCGCAATATTTATTTCATGAGAGAGTCCGAGTGAGCTCCACCGTTTTTTCCCGACTTATGGTCCTATCTAGTCATTATCAGCCTTACTATCAGCCTTATATTTACTTACGTTTATACTCAAGTCATTTCACACATATCTGAGCACACTAGCATTCATGTGCATCCTCAGTATTTATTGATCACATATTTAAGTTGGGGGAAGGGGTGCCTTGACCTCCCCCCGCATGATCTTTCATGGGAAGTTCTTTATAAATATACCTCGTGTGAGTCGTGTATTTCATAAAGATGTCTTTACAGCATTGATATATAATAATGATGACATGATAAATGATAACTCGTATTTGAAGCTACAATATCAATAGGCGTATCGTAGAGCACCGATTGCGTGAGATATTGGGTTGAGAGAGGACTGACACCATGATCGAAAAAGCTTATTTTAAGCCAACGGACTGATGAGTCGGCTCACTCAGACTCAGGTGAAGTCGTGAGTCTAAGTCTGAGTGAGTCCGGCTGAGTAATATTTTGGTGAGTTTGAGACTGTGTGAGTCCAGTTTAAAAAAATTTTGGTGAGTCCGAGTCCGAGTGAGCCCTCAGCGCAAAATCTATTTCTTGAGTGAGTCCGAGTGAGCTCCTATTTTTTTTGCCAACTTTTGGTGAATCGCCCGCCTTGCGTAAGCTTCGTCAGGTGGCCCCGTTGAATCCACACTTTGAATCGCCCACCTTGCGTCAGCTTCACCACGTGACATCCTATCAATCCGCTGTTCGAGTCACTCGACTTAAGCTTCTTCAAGTGACCCATTTCCTTCTCCTTCTCTCATCAGACCTTGACCTCTCTGCCCTGATCAAGTGACCTTTCTTAGCGTGACCCCGCCAGCAGTGCCGCCGCAGAGAGTTCGTATAAAGAGCTTCGCTGTAAAACGTTACCGAACCTCGTATTGCTATGCAAAACCTTGTATTGCTATAAGTGTAACGCTGTTCGCGTTTGAAACAAAATCAGGTGCAGCCGTCATCACAAACTTTCCGGTGAATTTGTAAAGGCTGGAACACACGAGCTCTAAGGGAACCCAACAAAGCTGTTTTGGTTTCGCAGAGTAGAACCACATTAATAAAGAAAATTAGGTTTGTAACACTTTTTTTTCTATCTCGTTTCACGAAGCACTGGCTGATGAACAGTACTCGAACCTGGACAACCCCAACGCGTCCAACGGGAGCCATGAGATATTTGACCACTGACTGAAGCCATGGCCGTCATCGTACCTTGGATCGTGACTACGCTGTATTCAAAGAAAACAGCCCATAGTTTCATACGCGCACCACAGCAAATGTAACAGTTTGGGTCTAGCCAGATTACCAATGCAGATGCGCTCCCGACCCATGAGAACACCCTCATTCGCTGCTGCAGCGTAGCCGTTCCATGTTCAAATTGTGAACAATAAATGACTTACGCACCAGGAACCTCGGCTTGCGCTTGATCTATATTTGAATTGCTATATGTGAATGCGTGTTGCGAAATAAAATGTATTATTTTGAATTGCATGACACTACAAGGAAAGCGGAATTACAGAAGTGAAAGTACACCACAATAGTTGCGAGTAACGCCTGTCCTGTGCGTCTGTGTTCCTTCATTGTCCTACTCGAATTCGCGCTATCCAGTGTTGAATAATATAATTACTACATATCAGCTTACTGCGTCTGGTGTTGGTAAC
Source organism: Rhipicephalus sanguineus (assembly GCF_013339695.2). NCBI lineage: Eukaryota > Metazoa > Arthropoda > Arachnida > Ixodida > Ixodidae > Rhipicephalus > Rhipicephalus sanguineus. The sequence continues at coordinate 156,049,186 of NC_051179.1, forward strand.
ACCTGTGTCGCTGTTGGCATCGTTAAGCAACTGCGAACTGGTTATATAACAAATGTGCGACTCTTCAAAATATGTGTGTGCGTATACCATTTGCACATTTCTCTAGCGTCATTCCGTAACGTTTCGCGCAATGTGAAAAAACGCCAGGCCTGCGCTGAAACCGCAGCACAGTCACAGCGAAAGCTGGAAGAGCGGCGTTTCTAGAGCGCGTTGTAAGCTCTCTTGGGGCTACAATATAAGTACACTAGAAAGGTACCCACTACGCCATAAATCACAATTTTTGTGAAGCTGGGAAGCACCTTCTAGGCCATTATTTGTCATTCTGCGGAGAAGCGAGGCACCAGCTACACGTCTGTAAGGCATTATGTGAACTTTGTTGACGCGAAGACTAATGACGATGAAGAATTATGGCTCAGCTCTTTGTAATGGGTTGGAAGCTTTAAACGGCCCACCAGTTATGTAAGTCCCTCTCCCGTCATGCTGTATAACATACGTTGACGTGGGAGAAAGACGGGGGGGGGGGTGAAGAACTTTACTGAGAACCCGAGGAAATGGATCATGCGCTTATGGGCTTCTTTGGCAACCAATCTAAGTGCACTTGCGAGGAACCCACTAAGCTATAAATCATTGTAATTTTTTAGAAGTAGGGCAGCAGGCACTGTGCCATTTTTCGTCATTCTACGGAGAGCGTTGGTACCTGCTAAACGCATGTAAGGCATTATACGCACTTTACTGATGCTGTGCCTGATGACGATGAAGAATTATGGCAGAGCCCTTTGTAATGGGTTGGAAGCATTCAACAACCTACTCGTTGCGCAATTCGTATTGTGTGACGCCTGGTTACAGAATTCGCGTTGTGCGACGCTTGGTGCTTATTTTACTCTTCTACCACGCTATACTGCATATGCTAATGTGGTTCCTTCCCGACATGAAGCCTGTATAGGACCTTTTTGCAAAGCAGTTTCAAGCACCGGCATGGCTCAGAGGTTGAATACTGGGCTCCCACGCAGAGGGCCCAGGTTCGAACCTCGTTCCATCCTGGGATCTTTTTCTTATTTCGTTCTTTTTTCTTATTTCGAGCGATACTGGTTATGGACACCGGCGGCGGCGGCGGCGGTGGACAACTACGGCACCAAAAACGGCCGGTGAAATGATCTCATAACAGCTTTCGCTGTAAAACACAGCGTCAAGGACACGGTAGACTCTACAACGTTGCATTAATCTGTCGCAAGTTAAGTGAACAATATATGATTGGATATTTATTTGCAGCTTTTTGGAATGTACTTAAAAAGGCCCACACGAACACTGTGAGTTCACAGACGACAGAGCGGCTTCTTCCGCTCCTTCAGTTCGCTCCTTACACAAGCTACGTAATTCTTGCGACATGTTTGTTCAGAAAATTCGTGGAAGGTGTCCACGCTAAGCGTTGGGGCCATCACGATTTGCAGCTTTTCGGGTGCACGCTTTTCTCTACACTTGTGCAGTCGAAAACACACTAAACGCCGTCAAGCCAGCTGATCGCGGACGAGCGCACAAGGGATACAAATCACCCGTGTGTGCGACTAAGCGACAAACCACGGTAGGAGACAATTCAAAACTGATAACCCTCGTATATAGATCAATCGAGAGCTTAAACCCTGATGACGTCACGTGAATCACCCTGCTGGCGTCATGAAGTGCGTGGAAAAGACGGGACACGTCAGGAGAGAATAACGCGTTCGTTCTTAGTTTATTGAAAGGTTCTTTGGAGCCCCTTTTAAATGACGGATGCTGTAGCGTGCTATACCATTTGATTTTAGAGTGTTTTGTGTGCTCATTGCCAAATCCCGTACGTTTATTCATTCGTACATTAGGAAATGAAAAAAAAAGGAAGGACTACTCCAGAATACATAATTCTGAAGTGCTGAGTACCACAGAAATTCTACAGCTCCTTCGACAATACTCAACTGGTAGATTGTAGGACCCGTAATCCGAAGATTGTGGCCTCGGGCCCCACCGACGGCAAAGGCTTCTTGTCCACTTTTATTCATTTACATTTTGTCGTATATAGTAGACTACAGTTAAAATTTTGAAATAATGCGCCCTATGTTCTACTTGGCTTCATTGTTTGTTGGATTCATTTCGTTGTCCTCAACAAAAAGCGAGGTCCTTGAACCATTCCTTTGTGTTAGTAATAGTGTCACACATTATAAGCTAAGTGCGTTAAAGGGCACTAAAGTGAAACAATAAATCTGATTAGATTGATAAATTCCACTGTGAGAACTATGATGTGGTTAATCTCACCATTATAGTTCTCATCATATATTATTGGAGGAGAAAATCACGGTCAAAATTTGGTTTTTAAATCTCGTGCTGAAATCGCCGCACATGCCGTCATGGATTTCAAATTCCTACTTTATACATTTTGGTGACATTGGCTCAATAAATTTTCTGAAAGTTGGTGTGTTGAGACTATGGCTTTCTCAGAGGACAAAGTACTTCATTTTATAGACCTTATGCAAAATTGCTGCCATCTGTCGGAGGTTTGACGAAACTACTGATTCGGCGCCATGTTGGAGGCTTGTGTCCGAATCGTATTGCTATCGCTGCTATAACTTCTTGCTTGTATCTGCGTTGATAGTCGGCAATCGGGGCATAAAAATGTCAGACGAGCCTGTACACGTTACCGGTATTTCCTAGTTTTTACGTTGGCAATTATTACGTGTGAAGAACTGCCTCGCAACGAGAAGAAGGTACATGTTTGTCACCGATGTAAGCCGGTCGTCGCTGAGACTGAAGCTTTGCGCTTGCTTATAAATTTTGTCTGTTTTTAGTGTAGCGAATGAAGTGTTGTTATATAGCTATCGGAATATCATGCGTGTGGTGTAGGATTTTTGGGAGGAGGCATTGGCGCGCGATGCGGCTGAGCACAGCGATGACGGTAAGAAAGTGCTGTTGACCCATTTCAAAGTGTATTTCATAAGCGACAGCTACGTCGACCTAATGCATTGTGCATCTTAGTTAAAAAAAAAACCGTTGTCCTGTTTGTTATTTTTCAAACAATGTAGTCACTGATGTATGTTTTGCATAGAGCTACCGCACGATTAAAATGTAAGAAAGGTCCGCTTTTCACGCACGTGAAAAGTGAACATGAAACGCGTTAGTTACTCCAAGAAGTAGGCGCCAATTAGCTAGTATTTTATTGAATTGCCTTCCGACATGTACTCGTAAATAACACGATCTGCCAAGAGTATTCGCGTTCACATCGTCGCTTTCGGGGCCTACTCGCGCCTTACAATTTCAACCCGTTGCAGCAAGGCAGTTTTGCGTCGCCGACTCAACGCTTGCGAAACCATCTCAGCGCGCAACCAACGGTAGCGCACCGATGGTCGAATGTAACACATCTGCGAGACAGGGGCGTAGCCAAGGGGGGGGGGGGGGGTTCAACCCCCCCCCCCCCGAAATTTTTCAGTTTTGCTTGCGTATATATACACGCACACATACAAACGCACGCACGAACATACATAAAGTATGGTTGAACCCCCCCCCGAAAAAAATTTCTGGCTACGCCCCTGCTGCGAGAACAGCATGTTTTATTCAGTTTCATACGAAAAGTGTCACACAAAAGCATCTCTTAATATTTCATAGCACACAGGGGTGGATACAGGATTTTTTTTCCGAAGGGCGATCAGCGTCAGCTGCAGAGCCTGACATGTGCTCTTCTTGGGGTATAAATAAAAAAAGGAAGGAGGGGGGAGGGGGTGTCAGGCTATCCGGGCCGCCCCTCTGAATTCGGCAGTGATAGCACATGAAATGCTGGAAAAATACGCATAGTGAAGCAATACGCGCGCAAAGCACCCCGCCAGACGCTACCGTTTTAAACTACACAATCGAAAACAAACTACAAATAACACGTTCCAGCACAATCGGTTCGTTCGCTGAGAATCGATGACGCGTCTGTCTAACATATAATTGTTATCGAAATGAAATAAACAAAGTAATGCTGTCAACCAGGGGCGTAGCCAGAAATTTTTTTCAGGGGGGTGGGGGTTCAACCATACTTTATCGATGTTCGTGCGTGCGTTTGTATGTGCATGTGTATATATACGCCAGCAAAACTGAAAAATTTCGGGGGTGGGGTTGAACACCCCCCCCCCCAACCCCCTGGCTACGCCCCTGCTGTCAACAGCAGCGCAGGCATGCGCGAGTAGCCGCTATGCAGCTTTGGAGCTCGTACACGAAGTCGGTTTGTCTGTGCCTGCAAAAGTACACGGCGCGAAAACTCTCTCGTTCTGGCATGACATGAAAGAGTGTTCTCCGATGAGTGCCGATGCTGTCACATACCGCATCTATTAAGAACGGCGAACGTGAATACGACGTTAATCGTAAGCAGTAGCCGGAGCAACGGAACGATCTGACGCTTCCCGTCGGCCTCAGGAAAATCTAATAACACATGGAGGCTAGTTTCCTGCTAACCTTTTTTCAGCATCCCATTTTCCTCAATCTCAGCAACACGGCACACGAAAATATGTCGGCATTGCCGTTCCTATCAGCCGCCACATGTCGATAAGTACGCTCCGTGTGTGCACACGCGGAGCGCGCTTAGCCTTCAACATGGCGGAAATGCGCACTGCGGCCGCTAGATGGCAGCAATTTTGCATAAGGTCTATTGCGATAGGAATAATATGAACACTCTCGGCTGATTTTTGCCGCAGCCGTCACCGTCTGTCGACTCCGTCACGTCCCGGATATGTATATGTATATATATATATATATATATATATATATATATATATATATATATATATATATATATATATATATATAACGAAGGCACAAAGAAAAAAAGCAGAAGAAAAAAATTCTGAAGTACCCGGCCGCGGATTCGAACCAGCAACCTCTCGCTCCCCAGCGCGCTGCGTTAGACAATTCAGCCACACGCCATGTTTTTTTTATCATGGTATTTAATAGAATGCGTATGAAAATAGTACACAGTATCACAACAGTCTATAACACAGAGTTACACTACTACAGTCACTTAGCGACAATGAAAGTACAAGCACTGCCACAAAAACTGGAAGACTAACTTATAGTCCTTCATTCCAGGGAGAGTTCTTCTTCAGGTGTTGCACAGAATAGGTGGCGAGCCTAAGCACCTCGACAAGATTGTGTACCATTCCGGTCTGAAATCAAGTTCGTCATAAACTTCTTTTAAATTAATAACTATTCGGGTGAAATGTATACGTGATGAGGTGGTCGGCTCTGCGTTACGGTCCTGCATTCGCGTCTTCCACAAACTGCATACCAATAACAAAGAACATATCGTACGGCACTTCATCAAGAGGTGTTACCATCAAATAACGAATAGTGTACGAATTAATTTCAAATTCTTTCTGCAGACTTCGCTGAAGGACATCCCAGAAAAGAATCGCATCTTTGCAGCTCACGAAGCAATGCTCTATTGTTTCAGGTACATCACAGAGACGGCAGTTGACCGACGATACAAAAATGCCTTTTGTTTGTAGCCATGTTTTTACGGGGAGTGTTTCAGAATGGAGTTTATAAAAGAATGTTTTTAAATTGGGAGATATATACATTTTTTGCACTCGTTTCAACACATCATGGCCTGGAAGATCAAAATACGATGATCGATATAGTGTTTTGCGTGATACAGTATACAAATATTCTGTTGAAAATCGGGCTTTAAGAAATCGAACAGCAAAGTAAACTTCCTCCATAAATCCCCAAAGGCATAGGCGTGCGGAGAAGTTTGAAGAAACAACCAAGTTAGGGAAACAATTAACAAAATTAACTTGCAAGAACGAATGAATGATGGGATGGGAACTGTCACGGAAAAACAAGAAGCGTGAAACTATTTGCCATAGATTCAAATGTATTAAACCCAAACCACCGTCACTAGCTTGTCTGAAAATGTTGTCACGACGCATGGGCTCAAAAGTCGAAGACCATATGAAAGTTCCAAATGTGCGATGGAAGCGTTGCACGTAAGACCTAGCACAATGAATAAGCTGCAGCACATAGTAAAGCTTTGTTGCTAAAAAAGTATTACAAGCTTCGGCTCTCCCAAAAATGGAAAGGCGATATGGAACAAATGCCTGGGCCTGCCGTTCAGTCAAACGGACACGTTCTTTCCAATAGCGTGCGCTGAATCTATACGCATCTAGTGGTGCACCAAGGTACTTTGGTGGAATGCGAGTCCAGTTAACCCCTGCAAACTGGTTCGGCATTCTGCCCCATGAGCCAAACCATAATCCTAAACTTTTTGAGGAGTTTAAACGAGCTCCACAAACAATGCCAAATTTCCCAATTTCAGATATCGCATTTTCAACACTTGGTTCATCGGTGCAAAGGATAGCTACATCATCTGCATAAGCTAATATTTTAACTTCATTGCCTAATATACTGAATCCTCGGATACGACTCGATTGTATTATGCTCAAACACAGTTGTTCAAGATAAAGGGCAAACAGAAGTGGTGACATTGGGCACCCATGCTTTACAGACGAGCCAAGAGCAACTGATTTTGAATGGTGACCATTAACAATTAGACGAGTCGAAGAATCATTATAACAAAGTCTGACTCCTTTAAGTGCTATGGAACCAATATTGACATGTTAAAGGAGAGAAAAAAGAAATGAATGGCTCACACGATCAAAAGCTTTTGCGAGGTCTACCTGTAACTTTGCCAGCTGTTTTTGACAACTGTAGCAGTACTGAAGAACTGTACGCATGACATGTATATTATTGTGTATGGAGCGACCTCTAATTCCACATGTCTGATGAGGACCAATGAGAATCGACATCGCAAATTGCAACCGATTTGATAGGACTTTCGCAAAGATTTTGTAATCAGCATTTGATAACGATATTGGTCTGTAACCCTCAACAAAACGCAGTTTTTCTTTATCAGAGCTTTTTGGTATCAAGACCGTATGACTTTTACAGAAAGACCGTGGGAGCGTCTCCATGTCATAGCTTGTTTTGAAGATATCCAGCAAAATTGGAGAAAGAGTAGTTTTGAACGTTTTGTAAAACTCGGCTGAAATTCCTCAGGGCCAGGTGTCTTCGATAAAGGTAGTTGATCTATTGCCTGCTCAATTTCCTGTATTGTAATTGGACTGTTCATGGCAGCACAATCATCGTCATTCAATGGGTTCAAAAGAGAAACAAAAGTAGCCTTTAGGTCGACATCCGAATCGCATGAAATGGCACTAAACAAAGCTTCATAGCACGTTTCAAACTGAAAAATTATGCCTGTTGGGTTTGTTATCAGATTTCCATTAGCATATAGATCAGGAATTGCTTTAGAAATAGCATGATTACGTTCATCTAGCAGAGCTTGACGTGTCGGTTGCTCAGAATTTAGTGTCCGCCTGTTTCGTGATCGAACACGTGCCCCTCTGTAGCGGATAGTCTCATAAGGTTGTAGTTGACACTTAATGTTTTCGATGTCATTGGTGTACTCGCCTGGCCTTTCACATTCCATCTCATACAAGTTACAGAAGCTTTTAAGAAGTGTCTTTTCCTCATTCTTTCTGTAGTAAGATTTCATAGACCCAATCTCGATGGCTATTGAGCGAACCTCTTGTTTAAACAATTCCCAAGCAGCGAATATATGCAATCCCATGGAAAACGATTTCATCTTCGCCGCTCTAACTCGATAAATGAATTCCTGATCGCGTAGAAGGTCTGAGTTTATCTTCCAGAGCGCCCATTGTGGTCGGAATTGATTTCGGCGGTTGGCACCCATTTGTCCAATAACAATGCAATGAACGAAACCTCTAGTAGCTTTAGTACACGGGAGCCTGCTTAGCAGGACACATGTTTATTGCAACTTGCAATACAACGGAATGACTGCAACGCGCACACGTGGCGGTCTTATAAGCTAACAAAGAACTAACAGTGACGTAAGAGAGCCAACCCTTACACGTACGACACGCAAAGCAACGAGTGACGTCAGAGCATGACTAACGCACGTTCTATCTTAAGTGGAATAACACAACACTCCCTTCCCCCCAAGTGTTTTTAGTAACGGTCAGGCGATCGTCTTTGTCGGGTGCTGCGTCGAAGTTCCGGTTGGGAAAGTTGACGCTCGCCCCCGCCGCAGTCCCCGCCTGCCGATGAAGTGTCCGGTAGGTGGACCGGTTCTTTGTTGGCATCGTCTGCCTGCTCATCGACTTGCTCGGCGTCAGACGTCTCTCGTGCACCATCGATGGGTACAGGGGAACCTAAAGACCTGCGAGACAACGGCTTGACTGCATGCTGGAAATTCGGGGTTTGCAGACGGCATCTGAACCGATGGCGGGAAGCACTCCTGGAATGTTGGTGGTCTCATATGATCAACATGCACGTATCTCTCCTCGTTACCTAGTCCTATCACATAAGTGCTTAAACTAACGCGTTTGTTTACCTTACCGCCCAACCACTCTCCTTCCCAGGGGCGTAGTCCTTGCACGAGGACGTCTTCTCCTTCCTCGAAGTCTCTCCAAGCTCCCCGTCCCCGATTGGTCGACTGCCTTGTTCCCTGCAGTTTTTCTTTCATTCTTTGCTCGATATCTGGATGGAGATGGCTCAATCTGGTTCTAGGTTTCCACGATAAGAACAGCTGGGCCGGCGTCTCTTCAGTAACACCCGTTGGCGTGTTCCTATAATTGAATAGGAACTGGTCGATCCGGTGCTGGAGAGACTTCATCTACCCATTCCTCTGCTCGTCCATGACCTGCTTAAGAAGATTTTTTTCAACGTCTGTACGCAACGCTCCGCGCTGCGGTTCGATGCCGGGTGATAAGGCGGCGATTTTGCGTGCCGGATGCCGTTTCGTCTCATGAACGTCTCGAAAAGTTCCGAGGTGAATTGCGGGCCATTGTCTGTGATCACTTCTTCTGGTAATCCGTACGCTGCAAATACTGTGCGCAGTTTTTCTATTGTCTTTTCGCTGCTAGTTGACTTCATCAAAACCACTTCAACCCACTTGGAGTAGGAATCAACAAGCACTAGAAACCAATGCTGATCTCGATGAGCGAAATCTAAGTGCACGCTCCCACCGGCGCCCCGCCACTCCCCATGACATCACCGGAACTTTGGGCGCCGCATTTTGCGTCAACTGGCATGTTACACACTCTTTAACTTTTTGCTCAACCTCCTGCGTAAGGCGAGGCCACCACACGTGGCTTCTAGACAGCATTTTCATACGGGCCATTCCAGGATGGCCCTCATGCAACAGTGATAGCACTTTTTCGCGGAGAGATAATGGCACTATCACTCGGTTTCCCCACGTCACACAATCTCTGTCAACAGAAAGCTCGCTGCGTCGCACAAAATAGGGCGTCAGTGCGTCGTCAGACACCTTTGAAGGCCAACCGTTTTGAGTGTAAAACAACACTTTTGATAACAGGGTGTCTTTTCTCGTTTCCCCTCTGATGTGTTCTGCGGAGAGTGGGAGCCCATCTAGCATAGAAAAAGCTATGTACTCCGACACGTCATCCGAGTTCCTAAGCGGCAGGCGTGAAAGTGCGTCTGCATTGCCGATATCCCGTGATTTGCGATAAACCCATTTGTAGTCATAAGCAGCAATCTGCAGGGCCCATCGCTGCACGCGTGCCGCCGACATAGCAGGAATTGGCCTATCCTGTCCCAATAATCCCGCGAAGGGTCGATGATCAGAGTATATTCCAAATTTTCTCCCAAAAAGGTACTTGTGAGACTTCTTTAGCCCGTACACTACAGCCAGTGCTTCTTTTTCGATATGGGCATATGCCTGCTCTGTTTTAGTGAGAGTTCTAGAGGCAAAAACGATTGGCCTTTCTTCTGAGCCTACCTTGTGAAAAAGGACTGCCCCTAGACCATACGCAGATGCGTCGCAAACGAGCCCTAGCTCCTTTGAAGGGTCATAGTAGGTGAGTACAGACGTACTCAGCAACCAGCTCTTGGATGCTTTAAAAGCTTTTTCGGTGACCTCCGTCCATTTCCACTTGGCACTCTCAGCTAGCAAGTCATGCAATGGTTTAAGCTGTGCCGACATGTTTGGTACGAACTTCCCATAGAAATTTAACAAGCCTAAGTAAGCTCTCAGCTCATTCTTGTTTTTTGGAGTTGGTGCTTCTTTGGTAGCACGCACCTTGTCCTCTGAAGGGCGGATTCCGCTTTCGTCAATCACGTGACCCAAATATGTCACAGGCTTTTAAAAAACTTGCATTTTTCTTTCCGCAACCTCACCCCCCGTTCCTTGAACCTTGTCAGCACAGCTTGCACTCTATCATAACATTCTTCCATCGTTTCCCCCGCGATTAACACATCATCAAGATAACATGACACTCTGTCCAAACCCTTCAGCATGTCATCCATTACAGCTTGGAAAATGGATGGAGCACTTGTTATACCGTACGGCATACGTGTGTATTGAAAAAGCCCTAGGTGAGTGTTCACAGTGACTAAGGGTTGCGACTCAGGATGCAACTGCAATTGTTGGTACGCTGTCGACAGGTCAAGGACAGTAAAACACTTGCATCCATGTAACTCTACAAAAGTATCTTCCAATGTTGGGAGAGGGTAATAATCAGTTCTCAGACAACGGTTCAAAGTCACTTTGTAGTCTCCGCATGTTCGCACTTTGTTGTTGGCCTTGGGGACAACTACTAGAGGCGTTGCCCATTCACTGTGTTTTACTGGAACCAGCACTCCAGATTCCACTAGTGAATGTAACTCTGATGCTACTGCGTCCCTGAGTGCGAATGGCACCGGGCGATGCTTGCATAAAACGGGCGTACAGTTGTCTTTTAGCACCAGTTTGACCGACGTGTCAGCTATCAGTCCTAGTGACGGATTAAACACTTCCGAAAACTTTTTGATGGGTGCGGTTGATCTATAAACTGTGTTTGATCTCTCAAAGTTGATATTACACACGCTAGACCAATTCAGCTTCAAAGCCTCTAGCCAGTTGCGGCCCAACAACAAAGTGTCACAATTTTTTTCTGTTCGAACTACAATTAACGGCAAGGTCGCGGTTTGCGCATCGTGCTCTACACGCACCGTCAACTTTCCGGCAATTTTTAGTGCCGAACCCCCATAAGTTTTTAACCGTAAAGTACATCTTTCTAGGGGTACCTCCGGCCAGTACCGTCTGTACTTTTGTTCCGGCACAATAGACACAGATGCCCCGGTATCAACCTGCATAGTGACATTTCTGCCTGCTATCTTAACTGTCACAACGTAGCCACCGTAACTACTGCGACATGAAAAAATATGACTAAGCAAGGCCTGGTTCTCACCAGTTTTATCGTCCCAGTCACCGGAGTCTTCTAAGCCAGTGCTCTCTTCAAGAGAGTGCACCGAACGTGGCGTTGTTCTGCAGACCCTTGCCAGGTGTCCCATCTTTTTGCAGGCACGACATCGAAATTTGCGAAAGGGGCAGGTGTCGGCGTCATGCGTTGCTCCGCACCGGGAACAGTCCGTTGTCTCGGCATGCCGCTCCGTGTTTTTGCTCGCGAGCTTTCTTGTCCCAGTGGTCCGCTGTGGGTGTTGCTGTACCAGGTTCACGTCGCCGAGTTCTTTCGGGTGAATTTTTCTTGTTTCCGTGCGAGCAAGTTCCCCACTTTTCGACAAGTCGTAGGCAGTTTGAAACGTCAGGGTACTCATCTTAAGCAGCTCTGCTTGTGCCGTTTCCTCTCTCAGTCCGGCCACGAATCGATCCCGTAAGGCGTCATCCAAGAATTGCCCGAACTCACAGGATCCAGCCAGCCTTTTTAGTTCCAATGCAAACGCGCCCACTGGCTCATTTTCCAGCTGCGACCGACGGTTGAACCGGAATCTTTCCGCTATCACCAAAGGCTTCGGAGAATATTAGCCTTTCAGTATCTGGAGCAGTTCGGCATATGTTTTCTCTTCCGGCTTGGTCGGGGCCAATAAATTTTTCAGCGTGCGGTAGGCCTGTTTTCCAATGGCGGTGACAAATACTGATACCTTCAAGTATTCACTGACCTGGGTAGCTCGGACCTAATGTTCAAAGCGTTCCGCATAAGAGTCGAAGTCTTCGTCTCCCTCCTCCGTGAACGGCTCAAACCGCCCAAAGGAAGCCATGTCGTGGTAATCCGCCCAGCCGCTTCCGCTCCTAGAATACCCACGCCCGAGAACGTCGCCACTGTAGTAGCTTTAGTACACGGGAGCCTACTTAGCAGGACAGATGTTTTTTGCAACTTGCAATACAACGGAATGAATGCAACGCGCACACGTGGCGGTCTTATAAGCTAACAGAGAACTCACAGTGACGTAAGAGAGGCAACCCTTACACGTGCATCCTATCTTAGGTACGACACGCAAAGCAACGAGTGACGTCAGAGCATGACTAATGCACGTTCTATCTTAAGTGGAATAACACAACAAAACCGGTTAAGTGTTGCATGACCATTCACGAGAGATAAGTGATGATGACACGTAAATCCGATCAAGGCGAGCACAAGATTATCCCTGTAGTCTGGTATACGCAGTTACGTGACCCGAAGTATCATGTCAATAAGCCCTGCGTTAGCTACAATAAGAGTGGCGAGCTTTTGTCTGACATTGTAGCCACACGCCATGTATGCGACGGTGAAATAACGGCGAGCTATTTATATACACCGTGTACCGCTGGTGGTAAGCAAACCTCGGAGGAGCGTGAGCGTGTTTTCTATCTTCTATCACGCAACGCTCCTAATTTTCTTTCAATTTGAAAACTGTCCTTGAGTCACGCACGACAATGTGGTCCTTTTCTGTACCCACTCGTGATGTGGAAGGAAAAAAAGAAAGAACACCGGGAACACCTTGCATCAGACGCCCCCGTGTGGCTGGAGACGCAGGGGGTAACTCCACGCGCCACAGTTTAAAAGAAAAAAAGAATATCTAAGAGCGTCTGATTCTCCACTGTCGACACTTGCAGACGCAGCGCTATTAATTTTTGGCATCTTCGGCTGAGCTGCACTGGCACCGTGGCGGTGGAAGGGAAGTTACGTCAAACACCGCCCGAGTTTCAGGCCCCGCTACGGGTCAGACGAACGTGTGATCCGCTAAACTCGAATCTGCGACAGCAGCGCCATCTCCGAGACGCGCACAGAAGTCAAAATTCAGCAGACGACACTTTGCAACGGCGGTTTTGTACTGGGATTAAGAGCGCAAACGACGGAAAACGAGACGATTAGAGATGCTTGCGAGACGCTGTGCGTCCAGCGTGTGCTCGTCTGTTCTACACGCGCTTTTGCTGCGTGATTTTTGCACAGACTCGACGTAGGTTAGCAGTTCCTGCTTCGTCTTCGCTCTCCGGTGAAATGCCGACAGCAAAAGTAGCCGTGTGTGAGCACGGCAGGACGCTTTACAGCGCACGCATGTTTTACCTGCAGTCCGGCCGTATGCTGCTGCAGCGCCAGCTGTAAATTGCGCCTGCACTGATGGAACGTCGCCGCGTCGTCTGCCAGCGCGCGCTGAACGACGGGATTGCAGCACGCTCCATCGTCGATCTCGACGGTGGCGCGGTGGCGTGCACTCGTGTCGTGGCCGGCCCAGCCGAACGTGCGGCACCACGCGCGTGGTGACCAGACGAACATGCGGCACCGCACGAGTGCGCAAAAAACGCCATGAGTGCCGCCAGCGGAAGATCCCATAAGTACTTTGCAGACGTGGCAAGGCAACTGAGTGGTCACGTATAAGTATGTGGAATAACGTCGGAATTCAAAACGTACCTAGCGAGCTCACATCCTCCAATGTACATAGGCGGCCGCCAATGTGGTGGCATTCACCATTAATTCGAGTAAGGTAGAGAGGTGGGCTAGTTGGAAACGATGCATGTTTGTAAAAATCAGTGCTCGTATTGTGTCCTTCTCGTATTGTGCTCCGTGCTGTTCGCGCTGATTTTAATAGTCAGCATGAATAATTTTAAGGGTGGTGGCTATTATGACACAACTGCGATTGATTGAATAACTTTATTGAAAACAGTCCTGAAGCTCGTTTATTTAGGCCGAGGCGGGCCGCGTCCACGTCGGCACCACCAGTCCGAGATGGGTGGCGGCGTCGTGGGCCTGCTGGACAGCCTTTAATGGATCGTCGAGTTCATCGCTCTTGATGAGCTGCATCCACTTCTCCCATTCCCGGTCGGGATTGGCGAGAGAGGCGCGGCATCCCGCCACCGTGTCTGATTTCCATGACACCAATACTGATTTCCATGACGCACACTGTCCTTAATTCCAGCACCGGATCAATTTTATTCACGTTGTACGGTGTCGGGTAGGTACCCGTCTGCAGTAACCGCAGACTGACCGCCTGTGGTCTATTTAATTTTAGGTGTGGCAACGGAAAATGCCCACGCTCCATGTAGTAGTGCATTGTAATTTCGTTGTACGACAGCAGTGAATCTTTTGTGTCCCCCGAATAGTCATGGACGTCACGTCGAGTTTGAACGTCACGGCATGTCAGTCCTCGTGCCCGGTCGTTGGCGACCTCGTTGAGGTTCACTCGGGTTTCGTCCACTTGTCTCATATGCGCAGGAAACCATCTGATGGCTGCTTCTGGGATTTCTCGTTCTCCTACGATCTTTGTTACGCATTTGGCTACTAGGCCTTTCTCAAAGCTTTTCACCGCCGTTTTCGAGTCACTGTATACGTGGGTCCATTTCTTACTCCTGACCGCCAGGGCTATCGCGGCCTGTTCTGCGACAAACGATTGCTTACTGAGTATGGTTATCGCGTCCTGCACCTGTCCTTTGTTGTCTACTACTGCCGTGCATGCTTTTCTACCTCTGACTCATGCCGCGTCAACCATCGCCTCCTGCGTTCCCAGGCTCTCGATTTCTTTAAGGAGGGCTTGCGCCTTCGCATTTCTCCTGTTTACGTTATGTACTGGATGCATGTTCCTTGGGAGAGGGGTGCTTCTGATCGCATCTCTCTGCTCGCGATTAAGCTCCACCTCGACCTCCTCCGGCTCACGCATTTTATTTGGGTCTAGTCCTCCTGCAGCGAGTATTTTACTACCCGCGCGCGTCGTGTTTAATCAAGCGATTTGCGTTACCTGCTGTGCCTCCGCAATCTCCTCCATGGTGTTATGAATTCCGAACTCTGGTAGTTTCTTGTTCGGCGTGGTAATGGGCAACCCGAGAGTGCACTTCGTTAGCTTTCTGAGTAAAGCGTTCAACTTAATGCGGTCCGTGACCGTCCAGTTTACTAGACCTCCCACATACCTAAAGTGGCAAAGGGTGAAGTCGTGGACCAGCCGTAAAGCGCTGTCCTCTCCTATGTCTCTGTGTCTGTTTGTTATTCGCTTTAAAAGTCTCACGACCTGTGCCGTTTTCTCCGAGATTTTCTGTATGGTAGTAGAGTTACAACCCTGGTCGTCAATGTAATAGCCCAGTAATTTGAGCTCCTCGACATGCCTTATTTCGGATCCGTCTTGCAGTTTTAGTGTTAGCTTGGGTTCGTTATCGGGGTCGTTCCCTTTGGGTCTTCTACCCCTACCTCGCTTTAAGTTTAGTAACTGCGACTTCGCAGCCGAACACCTCAAGCACATTCCGCTTAGGGTGTCCTCTACCACTCGAACGCATTCCTGCATTCTTGTCTCGTTTTTTTCCATGCTCCCTTGAGCACTCTAGATGGTTACGCTGCCCGCGTATATCGCGAAACCCACCCCCGCAATCCTTTCTAGTTCCTTAGCAACTCTGCACATGGCCACATTGAAAAGCACTGGAGACAGCACTGCTCCTTGCGGAGTGCCTCTGTTCCCCAGTTCGTGTTCGTCTTTCGACCTCAGTTCTCCCAGC
Organism: Rhipicephalus sanguineus; assembly: GCF_013339695.2. Classification (NCBI taxonomy): domain Eukaryota; kingdom Metazoa; phylum Arthropoda; class Arachnida; order Ixodida; family Ixodidae; genus Rhipicephalus; species Rhipicephalus sanguineus. The sequence goes on from NC_051179.1 coordinate 156,064,958, forward strand.
TTGAGGCTGGCTTTTCTGTCTCCCAGGAAGGATTTGACAACATTAAAGAGCCTTTCTCTGAGTCCCATGGCTTTGTGTGCCGCCCTATCGAAAGCTTTCTCGCCGTCCAGCCCCAAGATCACTCTCGTCTGCTTTGGGCTGACCTGCAGGACCTGATGCTTGATTAAAAGCATAGCATCCTGGGTTGCCAACCCAGGACGGAATCCTATCATTGTAAGGCAACTTGCCGCTTTGTTCCAAGTGCCTCGTGAGTCTGTTGAGAATCATGTGTTCCATCGCTTTGCCTAGAAACGAGGTAAGGGAGATGGCACGGAGGTTGTCGAGCCCCAGCCGTTTACCCGGTTTGGGTATTAGAACCGTGGAGCCCTTCCTCCACTCGTCCGCGTATTTGCCTTCCTTCCACAGTTCGTTGAAATGATCTGTCAGGAAATTAAGGGATTCCACGTCCAAGTTCTTGAGCAGTTTATTTGTTATGCCGTCTGGCCCTGCTGCTGACTTACTGTAGAGGTTGTGTAAGGCCGACCTCACGTCTCCCTTCGTAAATTCTTTGTCCATTTCCTCGCACAGCTCCCCCTTGTATTCTATTCATATCTTTCACCGTCTTGTGCCAGGGGCAAATACTTTTCTGCCAATCGTTTCATGATGTGATCCTGCCTTTTATCTTTGCTTTCTTGGTGTACCAATTTACTGACCATCGTGCGTTTGCCGTATTTCGTATCGCCATCTTCTAATAGATGCCTCAACAGATTCCAGCTACCTCCGCGTTTGATCTTACCTTCTGCAATGTTACATACCTCGTCCCACTGCTGTCTTGCTAGTTCTTTAGTGTTCTTGGATTTGTATGTTTAGTTCCGCTATCTTCTTTCTTATTCTTCTGTTAAGCCTCTGCGTTTTCCATCTTTTGAGGATGGATTGCTTGGCTTCTTTCATGTGTGCTAGTTTACTGTCCATGCTTTCTATTTCCTCGTTCGCTTTGATCTCCTTCGTGGCTTTCTTGAGATCTTGTCCGAGTTGTTCAATCCAACTCTTGTAAGATCTCGCGTCCGTCTCGGCGTGATCCGTCCTTTCCGCTCTGATCTTTCTGAAAAGGTCCCAATAGGTGTACTTGAAGACTCTCGTCTTCTCCCTCGGGCCACCTATTTCTATCCGTACGATGTAATGGTCGCTACCCAGGTGCATGCCCGAGTTTTCCCACGTAGCCTCTGTGGCATTGTGCATAAGCGTGCGCAGGGTTCCCCTTTAGGGGGGGGGGGCGAAGGTTCGTCGCAGCGCCCCCCTCCCCATTATGTCAATGTATGCGGCTGCCTTTGCGCTCCTCTTCTCGCCCCCCCCTACAATGTATAGGGCTGACTTTGCGCCCCCCTTTCTCGCCCCCTTGCCCCCCCCCCCCCTGCGCACGCCTATGGCATTGTGTACGAAGGTCAGATCGGGTGTGGTGTCTCGGCAAGCGGACGTTCCTCAGCGCGTGGGGTATGCCGGATCTGTAATCAGGCATAACCCCTACTCTACTGCTAGGTTCCACAGGTCCTCGCCCTTCTTCATATACCACGTATATCCCCACGTGTGGTGTGCCGCGTTAAAGTGCCCACCGATTACGAGTGGGGAATTGCACGATAATTTTAGCGTTGTATTGAAAATCGCTCTAAAGCTCTGTTTTTTTCTCTTTCGGACTGCTGTAATTGTTAATGCAGAAAATGTTATTTGCCTTACCACTCTGTCTCTTTAGTACGATCTCGGTCAAAACGTACTCGATCTTACTTGTTCCCAATTTTAAATCGTGTTCTACGAACGGTAGATTTTTGTCTACGAGGGTTACGACTCCCCTGTCGCCAATGCCTAATATTTTACCCACCGTTTTGTACCCGGTAAAATTTATTTTCTTCGTTAGGGTTTCCTGCAGCATAATCACTTTTGGTTTATCCCCGATCGTCCTTAACAATTGTTGAAGCGTATCCTTTTTGTTGAGGATGCTTCGACAATTCCATTGCCAAACTTCGAACCTTTGTGTGTTAGCCATGATTGTCCAACGGGTTGGCCTTACTGACTCCGGTGAGCGTTCTCTTTATCACTGCTCCTCTCGGGTATTCGTGCCCCGTCCTCGACTCTCCCGAGTCCGACATTAAAATGTCTTTGTCTTCGTCGTATGCTCCTATTTTCTTAAATCTTTTCTCGGCGTTACCGCACCACTTCCACACTTTTAAATGCGAAGCATTTCTTAGCGAACTTCTGCGACTTTGAGCGTATCTATCTATCTATCTATCTATCTATCTATCTATCTATCTATCTATCTATCTATCTATCTATCTATCTATCTATCTATCTATCTATCTATCTATCTATCTATCTATCTAGCCGCCTACGACTTTGTGCTCTCCTGGTCGCTTGGTTCATCGAATGTGCACCAAAATTGGTATGGCGTAACATGACTGTATGACGAACATAAATGACAAGTCATAACACGAAAATCATGATACGCATGTTATGTACAGCATGATTTACATGCTACGCTTATGGTGCGCTGGCGGCCGCTTCGCTAGTTTGATATACACGAAAATTGGTATCTTGCGACGTGACTGTGTGACGAACATAAATAACACGAGTTAACATGAAAATCACGACACGCATGTCATGCACAGCATGACTTACGTGCCACGCTCATGGTGCGCTGGCGGCCGTTTCGCTAGCTTTATATACACCAAAATTGGAATCTTGCGACGTGACCGTGTAACGAACATAAATAACACGAGATAACATGAAAATCATGACACGCATGTCATGTACAGCATGACTTACGTGGCGCGCTCATGGGGCGCTGGCGGCCGTTTCGCTAGTTTGATATACACCAAAATTGGTATTGCGCGACGTGACTGTATGACGAACATAAATAACACGAGTTAACATGAAAATCATGACACGCATGTCATGTACAGCATGACTTACGTGCCACGCTCATGGAGCGCTGGCGGCAGTTTCGCTAGCTTGATATACACCAAAATTGGTATCTTGTGACGTGACTGTGTAATGAACATAACACGAGTTAACATGAAAATCATGACACGCATGTCATGTACAGCATGACTTACGTGCCACGCTCATGGAGCGCTGGCGGCAGTTTCGCTAGCTTGATCTACTCCGAAATTGGTACGGCGCGACGTGACTGTGTGACGAACATAAAAACTCGAGTTAACATGAAAATCATGACACGCATGTCATGTACAGCATGACTTCCGTGCCACGCTCATGGAGCGCTGGCGGCCGTTTCCCTAGCTTGATCTACCACGAAATTGGTATTCCGCGACATGACTGTGTGACGAACATAAAAACACGAGTTAACATGACAATCATGACACGCATGTCATGTACAGCATGACTTATGTGCCACGCTCATGGGGCGCTGGCGGCGGTTTCGCTAGATTTATATACACCAAAATTGGTATCTTGTGACGTGACTGTGTAACGAACATAAATAACACGAGTTAACATGAAAATCATGACACGCATGTCATGTACAGCATGACTTACGTGCCACGCTCATGGGGCGCTGGCGGCGGTTTCGCTAGATTTATATACACCAAAATTGGTATCTTGTGACGTGACTGTGTGACGAACATAAATAACACGAGTTAACATGAAAATCACGACACGCATGTCATGCACAGCATGACTTACGTGCCACGCTCATGGTGCGCTGGCGGCCGTTTCGCTAGCTTTATATACACCAAAATTGGAATCTTGCGACGTGACCGTGTAACGAACATAAATAACACGAGATAACATGAAAATCATGACACGCATGTCATGTACAGCATGACTTACGTGGCGCGCTCATGGGGCGCTGGCGGCCGTTGCGCTAGTTTGATATACACCAAAATTGGTATTGCGCGACGTGACTGTATGACGAACATAAATAACACGAGTTAACATGAAAATCATGACACGCATGTCATGTACAGCATGACTTACGTGCCACGCTCATGGAGCGCTGGCGGCAGTTTCGCTAGCTTGATATACACCAAAATTGGTATCTTGTGACGTGACTGTGTAATGAACATAACACGAGTTAACATGAAAATCATGACACGCATGTCATGTACAGCATGACTTACGTGCCACGCTCATGGAGCGCTGGCGGCAGTTTCGCTAGCTTGATCTACTCCGAAATTGGTACGGCGCGACGTGACTGTGTGACGAACATAAAAACTCGAGTTAACATGAAAATCATGACACGCATGTCATGTACAGCATGACTTCCGTGCCACGCTCATGGAGCGCTGGCGGCCGTTTCCCTAGCTTGATCTACCAAGAAATTGGTATTCCGCGACATGACTGTGTGACGAACATAAAAACACGAGTTAACATGACAATCATGACACGCATGTCATGTACAGCATGACTTATGTGCCACGCTCATGGGGCGCTGGCGGCGGTTTCGCTAGATTTATATACACCAAAATTGGTATCTTGTGACGTGACTGTGTAACGAACATAAATAACACGAGTTAACATGAAAATCATGACACGCATGTCATGTACAGCATGACTTACGTGCCACGCTCATGGGGCGCTGGCGGCGGTTTCGCTAGATTTATATACACCAAAATTGGTATCTTGTGACGTGACTGTGTGACGAACATAAAAACACGAGTTAACATGACAATCATGACTCGCATGTCATGCACAGCATGACTTACGTGCCACGCTCATGGGGCGCTGGCGGGTGGCTTCGCTAGCTTGATCTACCCCGAAATTGGTATTGCGCGACGTGACTGTGTAACGAACGTAAATAACACGAGTTAACATGAAAATCCTGACACGCATGTCATGTACAGCATGACTTACATGCCACGCTCATGGGGCGCTGGCGGCGGTTTCGCTAGGTTTATATACACCAAAATTGGTATCTTGTGACGTGACTGTGTAACGAACATAAAAACACTAGTTAACATGAAAATCATGACACGCATGTCACGTACAGCATGCCTTACGTGCCACGATCATGGCGCGCTGGCGGCCGTTTCGCTAGCTTGATCTACCCGGGAATTGGTTTTGCGCGACGTGACTATGTGACGAACATAAAAACACGAGTTAACATGAAAATCATGACACGCATGTCATGTACAGCATGACTTACGTGCCACGCTCATGGGGTGCTGGCGGCCGTTTCGCTAGCTTGATAGACACCAAAATTGGTATCTTGCGACGTGACCGTGTGATGAACATAAATAACACGAGTTAACATGAAAGTCATGGCACGTATGTCATGTACAGCATGACTTGCGTACCACGCTCATGGGGCGCTGGCGGCCGTTTCTCTAGCTTGATCGACCCCGAAGTTGGTATTGCGCGACGTTACTCTGTGACGAACATAAATAATAGGAGTTAACATGAAAACCATGACACGCATTTTCCTCAATGACATACATGACGATGTATGCAGCTCTTTGCTGGCTGCTTCGCATTACATCGATTCCCACAATGCGTGGGATCTGCTGGTTTTTTCTACCTTGAAACTTTTTTTAGTTTGCTCTTGGAAAGCTTACTGGAACTGCTGCATTTGCTCTTGCATTTGTTGCATTTGTAACTGTACTTGCTGTATGGCCTCAAACATCGTTTGATTATTATCACTAGCCGGGGGGAGAGTCGCCTAACTCTCCCGACGCGTCTCCCTGACTGAACGGCTTCGCGACCGGTGCTTCGACGTGATGTTGCTTTTTCTCTATCTGTTCAGACCAGACATCTTGTTTTTTCTTAATCGATGCGACTTCCACTTGCAAATTCTGAAAGGCTGTAATTGACCGATCTAGCTTGGTATCACTTCCATCAGAAACGTGAGTCAATGCGGTTGCCCCGCTCTCTCTCACCTTTGTTTGTCCCTTCACTTTGTCTGCCCAGGTGGTAATCCCTGCGTCTTCTGTCGGTAGGAGTTCCTTGACTGCCCAGGTTAGTATTGACTTTCTCCTGCCCTGGTGCTTGTTGGCGTGGACTGGTGGGGACAGCTGGAGCCCCTGGGCGTGCACGTAGTCTGCCTTGGACCCGGGAGCTGGAACGTGGTCCGGTGCCGCCCTTGGATCCAGACCGTGTCTTGGACATGGAGCGGCTCCCTGATCTCGAACGGGACCCTTGAAGCGTCCTGGATGTAGAGCGGCTCGCACTGCCGCCTCTGCTTTTGGATCTCCTCCGCGATCTAGATCGGCCTGCAGGTGCCGATGATCCGGGCTGGTCCTGTTGATCACAGTTGTTGAGCTCGAGGAAGGCGTCCATATCGCAGGATAGGGACCTCTCCCGAGTTGCGCGGGCGCTCAGGGCTCGCCTGCGCCTGACGACTAGGGTGTCAGATATCGGTGTTTCCATTCCCCGGATGCAGTGCGGTGTTTGCCGCCAAACAAACTACATATCGACTCACAAGTGTGATCCTCTTCTTGCTGGATAGCTTGTCTGCAAGCCCTGCAGACTGAAGCGTCCGGCGTTGGGCACACGTCAGAGTGGTGTCCGAGTCGGCCGCAGGCGTAGCAGACGTCGACTTGCTTCCTGTATAAAGTGCGCTTGAGGTGGATACCGCCGTAGGAAACATAATTGGGAACCTTGTACCCGTCCAACAGCACTATGATCACGCCAGTACTTTTGATTCTCTTCGCTCCGACGGCCAGCGGATTTTTTGCGTTAACAATCTTGCGGTCGATGGCCTCTGAGCCGTCGCTAAGCGGGATCCCGCGGATGACTCCTTTGAAGGTGGCATGTGGAGCAGCCACGTATGCATTGACTTCGTGGTCCTGACCGGCCACTGTAATAGCTTCAACGTTAACGTAGCGCTTGACATTCTCAGGGCTCGGAGTACTGACGAGCATGATATTTTGCAGTGTATTAGGGCACATCGTGTGCATATTTCTCTCGTCCGGATCGAGCCCTGCCCCCTCCATATGGCCTCTGCCTCGACAGACGGGCCAACCTTGCTGATACATAGACCGCCGCTCGGCCTCACAACGTCCTTAGTTTCTTCTCGTGGCAGCGGTGGCATCTTGCTGCCCCTTATAATATTTTTCTGGACATCCTCGAAGCCGCGACGACCGGGCGTGTGCTATTCAGCGGTGGTCTGAGACGCCGGCGTTTTGACGCCAAAAGCTCCGCCAGCTTTTTTGGCTTCCGATCGTCTTCTAGTCACCGTAATCCACCCGGAATCCCTGTCAATCTCCTCAGCGTCTACCGGGGTCTCCGTTCCGTCGCATTTCAGCTCGTAATGTGGCGAGAAAAAGCTTTCTCTCAGAGACGCGATGCCTGTTCGCCGCGGGGACAGCGGCCCGGCCGGGCCTAACCGCAGCGTCTAGCTGCACACCCGAGCGTGGTCGGCACGAAAGTCGCCTATAAACTTGAAAATAATGCACCACCGGTGCGATTCCTGTGTGCACAAAGTCCCGATGGTCCTAAACGTCCGACGTGACACAGTTTCGGTTGAGCATGGTCTCACAAAGCACCAAGAAAATAAGAAAACACGGGAGCCGATCTGAATGCGTCCGACCTGCACGGCGCCATCGTCGCGTTCCACACCTGCGAGTGCACTTAAAATTAATATCTTTAATACATAAGCCTTAGAAAGGAAGAGGAAAATAAGGTATAAAAGAAAGCCAGGGAGTTTAATCAGAGCTCTGGGGAAAGGGAAGAAAAGGTAGAGAGGTCGAGTTGAAAGTCACTGTTGCAGGCGACGTAACAGTTCAGCGCTTGATATAGGCGGACAGCGTGGGACAAGCGTGGTGCAAGTTGTCTGGCTGCGGTGCCAAAACTCGCTGAGGTAAAAAACAACAAATGATGCTGCAAAACAACCAAAATATAAAAAAAAACATGCAAGCCACAACTGTACCTAAATTCAGAAAAAACAATAACGTACCTTTTTTAATTAAGGGACACAAAACTATCATTCGAAAGCCAATGCTGTTCGATTATAGCGCGTCGTTCACTGGTAATGACTCGTGGATAACTCAATCAGTTGATCCAGACAGACTGAAGATGATGTGGTGTTATAACAGCGGGGAGTCAACGTTGGGAGGAATTAGCCTGAGCAGACAACTTTATCCAGCATTAGCCATAATTGCTCAGCAGTAGCTGACAGCTTTGTGCAATGCCCATAGTACTACAGTGAATACGGTAGCCAGAAAAAGAACGCCTACTCCATAAATGTGTTTTAGTCGTGTAAATATCGTCGACAGCATCCCGGCTACCACTGACATAATCATACGCTGTTACAGAACGCCTGCTGTGTAGAAGCCTCAGGAATACGTTATTTTATGTTCCAATAAGAAATTTAGCCCTCATAAGAGCATTCACGTCGTGCCCTGCGGTGGTTCCACCCAGCCGTACTCGGGCGGTCTCGGTATAACACGTCCGCGTGGCCTGTGTGTCAAGAGTTTGAAGGATTCGAGAGACCTAAGACACGGGCAGGAGGTCAGGCTGCAAGAAGGAACAATCCCTGCATCTCCGCTCTCTTACGTTCCGCGAGAGCAACTCTTCAGCGAAGGTAAGGCAGCTTTTTGCTGTCTTCTTGTGTGGCAGTGTTACACACAAATAACAGCACTGATCCTAAAAATCTGTGTGCTTACCTTAGCATGATGCATCAGGTAAATCAGCAGCGCTATCGATAAACCCTCACGGCGTGGCCATGACTGCCGATGGGTGCAGTTGGACAACGGGTATGGCGCGCAAAGCCGGACTTACTCCGGGAGCAATTTGTGATTTTTCAGGAGTGCTTTCATTTGCGCATATCCTGCGAACTATTACCAAACGAGGTTCCCGCCTACTTTTTCGTTAAAATTTGTTTTCGCTGAGAAATTCTCGAAAGCAGCACATTCGTGCCATAGGTGTATATAATTACGGTGCATTGCATAAAGAGCGGTCCTAAATCCGAATCATTCACATTTATATTCGCACTAATCGGGGCTCACGAATGTTCATTCTCATTTCCAATCGCAGTCGTCGATACATTCAGCGGCACTCACTCAAGTTTATACTTATGCCCACTGACATTCATCGGTGCTCACTGAAATTCATACTCACTACTCACATTCATCACCCGGCACGGTGGTCTAGTGGTTATGGTGCTCGACTGCTGACCCGCAGGTCGCGGGATCGCATCCCGGCCGCGACGGCCGCATTTTCGATGGAGGTGGAAATGCTTGAGGCCCGTGTACTTAGATTTAGATGCACTACGGCGTCTCTCATAATCAAATCCTGGATTTGGGGCGTTGCACCCCAACAACTCTTATTACTCACATTCATCGGCGCTCGCTCACGTTCATACTCACTCTCCTCACACTCATCAATACCCACTCACTTACTGCGCTCACCCTCATTGATACTCACCCACATTCATACTCACTAAAGCTCACGCTCATAGGTGCTCACTCACGTTTACCCTCATTTACACTCAAACTTGTCGATACTACCATTAATACTCCTCACGTCCTTCTCACGCTCATGATTACTCACTCAAATTCATACTCACGTCTACTCACACTCATGGGTACTCACTCACATTCATACTCACGCCTGCTCACGTCCATTCTCACCTCCACTCATACTCGTCGATACTCAGTCACTTTCAACTCACGTCTACTCACACTCATCGGTACTCACTCACGCTCATGCATACTCACGTTCACTCACGCTCGTCGATATTCACATTCATACTCACATACTCACGCCCATGAGTACTCATACTCACTCACTTTCATACTCAAACTCATAAGCACTCACTTGTGTTCATGCTCACGTGTACTCTCACTCTAACTCACGTTTATTACACTCATGAGTACTCACTCACGTTCATACTCACGCCTACTCACAATCATGAGTGCTCACTCACGTTCACACTAGCGTCTATTCACACTCTATAGTGCTCGCTCACGTTCATTCTCACGCTTACTCACGCTCATGAGCACTCACTCATGTTCATACTCACGTTTACTCACACTCATGAGTATTCACTCACGTGCATACGTCTACTCACACTCAAGAAAGTGAGTACTCACTCACGTTCATACTCACTTCTACTTACACTCATGAGTATTCACTCACGTTCATACTCATTTCTACTCACACTCATGAGTATTCACTCATGTTCATACTCACCTCTAATCACACCCCTCGTCACTCACTCATACTCACACTCACAACGTTCAAATAAGTGCGAGTGAGTGTACACATGAGTGAGTATGACGAGCTATGGGTATGACCGCCGCCGTACTTCCTTTGGTAGAGCATCAGACGCGTTACCCACAGGATGTAGGTTCGGTCCCTACCAGCGGAAAGTTGAATTTACGCCCACTTTAATTTCTTCACCATTTTACCATAATTACCACTGCACTACATTTAAAACGCTACAACTAACTTCCCCTATTCCTTCCTTCTCTTCAATGTGTGTTGCTTTCGTTATTTACACAGAAGGAATTAAAAATATACATTGAAGTCAAGTAGCAGAAAGCTTTTCCGCGGACTTCTAAGTAAACAATACGCACAAAGGGCGCACTTGAAGGCCTGTATTTTGTAAAGTCTGTCAAAATAATACTGAGCCCTGACGAGTGAAGGTACTTATTTTCCTGTTCGAAAGAAGCGGTGCGTGAATGAATGACATGGTGCGTCACGGAAAACTCTGACCCCGTACGTCCTCTCCGGAAAAATATGTTCTAAGCACGTGGGCAGCCGTTGCCTTTACAGCGCTTTGTATTTCAGTTCTCCTGCCTACCTTTGCGAAATGAAACAATTGGAAACACTACTCGCTGCAAAAGTGTCCTTCCTACAGGAGCATGTTGTTTTGGCTCTTGCCACTGACAGTAATGATTGAAAAAAAGAAAGGCAGCGGTGACATCACAGCGCAGAGATCGTTGCCCCGTTACACGCGCAAAGTTTGCTAACCTGAGGGCTACGCAAATATAATAATGGCATGAACATTAAGAGGGGGCTGCTACATGTAAGCTATTAGGTGACTTAAGTTAGGGCTTATATATATACTGCAGAAGATGTTTTAATGAGCCAAACGTACTTGGGAACGCAAGAGACATAGCTTACGGTTATCTTAATTTTATTTGCCAAAAGTTTGATTGGTGGGCTGGTGTGTGCACGTGGGTGTGTTTTTGTGTGCGTGATTGTGTGATTTGTAACGCTGGCACCGTTTAACCTTTGCTTCAGCAAGGAATCACCTCGCTGCGGGTAGATTTAAAGTCTTTAGAATGGTCATCTTGTACGAAGTCGTCTCCTAGCGATTTTTCTTGCATAAGTATGACTATTGGACTGCACAATTTGTAGCAGATACGAGAAGGAAGGAATCTACTCGGTGACCTCACGACGCGTGAAAAACAACGTGGACTTTGTTGTCCGCAAACCATAGTGCTAAAACATTCTCGTTCACTCTTCTGGAATATCTTACAAGCCTCTTTGTTGCCTACAGAATACATGGCTTCCAAACTTGAAATTCGTGTCTAGCAAGTTCATGTTATAAACTAATCCACATTCGCAATAGCTCTCTCAAGGACCTCTTTTGGGCCGTACAATCTGAAAGATTTCCCGTCACCAGCGAGATCCGCGACACGACACGTGACAGAAAAATTCGCAGTTGTCACTGGCTGGTTTGAGAACGATTTTCGCCGCTGGGAAAAAAGCGCCGGTCGATGCAAGCGATCCCTTCCTTTCTATCGGAACGCCGCCTTCAGAATGGCGTGTGCCAAGCGATGCATTTAGAGCAAGAGCTCTACTACTCCATGTCTCGCAAGGTCATTTATCGCGTCGCAATGATATTCAGCTGCTGGAGCGCAACGCAAGGCGCGTGCGGCCGACGCTGGTAAAACAACATTCGCATGGCTAGAGCCGCGAGCCAGTGTAATAGCACTGAGGAACCAACCAATCAACCAACCCAGCAGAATGCTCTTTCCTATCGCACAGCTCAGATGCTACAGCCGCAGCTGCTGCTCTTCCGTCCCTGCGCGTCGCTTGCTCCAAGTCACGCTACTTCAATCACTACGGAGGGGCGTTACCACCGTACGCGCTCAGAGCATCGCCGCTGTGCTGCCACGTGACTAGACAAACGTTTACTGACTGCTTTGCCGGCGCTTAGACGCTTACCCTTGCCACGGGTGGTGCACAGGCTGGGCCGACTGTGCGTGCACTTCAGTGCAAGCGACAGGCACAATCCAATCATCCAGTAGATATGCTGGGTAGCAGGCTGTGAAATCTAAAGCAAAATGCATAGTTTCCTGCTGAAGCACCGGAGCAAAGGGAGCCAGATTAGCACGTTTCTCTATAACTTACCAAGCGCGGAAGCGTGCCAAGATCGAAGCTACCGCAGGCGCAGCCTGTACGCATAGTTGTAATAAAACCAAGGAGGGTTTTTAAAATCATCCTTGTGTAAAACAAAGAGAAACATACGTTACGCTCGTGACAACTAGGTTTACAGGAGTTAAACCTAAGCCATTTTTTAGTGCAATAACTTTAACAAGGACACTCCTGCGAATTGCAATAATTGCATTAACATGATTAATTACTTTTCCCTTGCGTGAAAAATGAGATTTTGTTTCGTAGCGTGGAAACTAAGCTTTGGACAGACCGGCGCGAAGAGCGCCGGCTCTTTTTTTATTTTTTGCCGCTGTGCGACATCGCACTATATGTTGCCGAGCGGCAATCTTTCAGTGTGAACGGGGACTGCAGTAGCTCGACGGTGAAGCTGCTTACTGTAGTGCACCAAAAATAACCCATAGGCTAGAACTCTTTTCTAAATAAAAAATTTCCCTGTTCTCTGTACTTTGGACATTCGCAGCCGTTTTCTAGAATGCATTATTTGTGCGCCTATGTAGAACTTCTCCCACCGTTCCGGCATCCCAGAGCCACATCTGAGCGTAAAGCTGAGGTCGTTGTTTATGATAGATGTAGCGGAACATTGGCAGCGTGGACGAGATGCAAATGATAACTATCACTTTATTGGAATGCGTATTGTGTCCCATTGCTCCGGCATGACGCCTTGCTACCAAATGAAAGAGTGGAGTGAGACCCACGACGCCATTCGTATAGTTTCTAAGTGGCTGAAATACCACAGCTACGAGAACATCTGTTTTTTTTTCCTCAACAAATGGCTGGTACAAATCCACGTCACTTCGCTTTCCATTTTGCGACAACTATTGTAAGCAAAGAACAAAAAAAAATGTGAAGCGTGAAAACTTTCCAGGTTCTCACAACTTACGTGCACTTTGTTTCCCTTTTTATTGACAGCCGACAATAAGTGACAAACGAAAACAAAGGCCTGAACCGGGAAGTGTTGTTCGCCGGTTTCTTTTCATCTACGTGTTGACAAAGCCAAAAATACGGCCTATTTTTAACTCATCGGACCGTAACATTGTTCAGGGTTACAACATGCGACAATTTTGACATTGCCCGCTTCAAAAATACCTCGGGAAAGCCACATATAAGTCGACTACCAGCGCGACTAGCGAATATACGGAGCAAGGAGCAACGTTGGCTGATAATTTCTACATGTTCACGCAGTGAAGCTTTAGGAGAAAGGTAAGTAACTTAGGATTGGTTCAGGCATCTAAGCTAGGCAATAAAATATGATGCCTCGTGGCACATTCACTTATTCATGCCCCTTGAGTTGAAAGAAAAATTTTTAGAACTTTTAACAGAGCAAAGGCCTTGCACGTTGGGCTTTTTCGTGAACTCTGCGCATTAAGTTCCAGTAAACTTGGCGTATGCTCAGCTACCTTGCCGGGCCGCCCCTGCGTCCAACTGCCACGCGGTTCGCAGGTACCTATACAGGGAAGACACGTGTGTATACGCACGCACACATGTCTCTTCAGCAGCAGCAGGGACCAATAAATGGTGAGGCATTCGGACCACAGGTTCCTACCACAGTTCCGACACGTAAATAATGCGCTGACTACTTTATTGCACTGCATTGTAGGTGCTCTCACTGGACTAATCGATACAAATTACACAGTTATCAGCGCCCAAATTTTGCGTTTGACAATCGGCAGGCTGCTCACAGATTTCAATAATGAGAGACCGCGGATCGGTGCGTGTCGTGTTTACTCCTTCCTCTTTATTTATTAGCCGAGCGTGAGCTACACGATTCATGTTCTTCCTATGAATCACGTCTTCATTGCGTCTTTTATCTCTTTGATGCAGATAAACAGCTATTGGTTGGTACGATGAATACGCTCGGTGTTTTCGTACTGGTTACTTCAGCAGCATTTGGGAAAGGTAAGGGTAAACATTCTGTATTACATTTGAGTTCGAATAAGATTCAAGCCATCCTGCTTTTTAGTAAATCAGGCCGCGCATAAAAACTTGCTTCATACCAGGAATAAATGCTCGTGAAAGTACCATTACATATCAGATAAAACGGCTGTTTTCAGTTAGAACGCATATGTTTATTATTGAGGCTGCAGCTATGTGAGCAATCAGTAAAAACAAAGTAATTATTTTCATGAGAAAATTAGGACACGCAGTAAAGTGCAAATCGCCACAAGTTACTCGGTCGAGCACTGTGCATGGACCCTAGGCTTTGAAACACTTCTAATGTACTCTTGGCAGCTGCACGCGGAACGGTGTAACAAAAATCAGGTACAAGCGTAAAACCGAAGCCAGGAAATAATTTGCGACAGCTGCACAGTGCGCTCAACAATGTGGCACCATAGCTTTTGAAATAAAAATGCTTCACTATTACACATCACGGAATCTGAAAAAAAAATCACGGAATACTGAAGGTGAGGATAAACTGAACAAGACCATAAAAATGATTTCTTGCCACAGCCAATTACAGCATTTAGAATGTTTGCTGCATCAAGTCCACTCATTCACGAAGAGAGGTGGCGAGAAAAGGCCGCATTTAGGCAGCTCTTTCTTTTTTTTTAATCTTCTAGCTTTCAGTCTCCCCAGGGCTCTCCCTAGTGTAGGGCATCATACCATGTATTACAAAATAATTAACATCCCAGCGTTTGTCCTCGCCAGTCTTCCTTCTCTGCTTCCTTGTTTTTAGCGTAACCGGTATTCAGAAATACATGGCAACATAGTTGGCCTAGGTGAAGCCGTGAAATATGCTAGCATGTCTCTACATATGCGAAGTGTTTTGCGCATAGATGTGAGCTGTATTTGTTTGCGGCAGAGCCACGCTCATATACCCTGGTTATGAAGACGAGTGAAGTTGAATTAGCCCCGGTTGCACCTGCTCTGAATATATATATATATATATATATATATATATATATATATATATATATATATATACATATACATATATATATATATATATATATATATATACATATACATATATATATATATATATATATATATATATATATACATATATAGATATATATATATATATATATATATATTATATATATATATATATATATATATATATATATATATATATATATATATATGTACATACATATATATATAAACAGTAATCATGACTTCTCAACTGATAAGCGAGACATCTTTACTCCATGTTGCGTAGCAACACCGTACTGGTAGGCATCTCACACCAACCAAGATAGATAGATAGATAGATAGATACTGCATTTTAAAGCCGTGAGCTAAACAGAGAGCTGCAGCGTTATGTAGCCAGTTTGATGACTGTGGGTATTTAGCCGGTATATCAGGGCAGTCTACATGGCATATTTTGTCTGTACATTGTATACATTTGAGTCGTTCCATTATGGTAACCATGTCTCAATACCTGACAAAATTTGTACCACCTGCTATTCCATCAGACTGTGTACAAGGAAAAAAGTGCCTGTCACTCCTGTTTTTCTCGAGATAAAGCTACACACTGTGTGCAGCCAACAAATACACCCAAGGAGTGTTTCCATTAATTTGCAGATAGGTTCTACGCGCTTTCATTCATGTAAAATATATGAACGTCACGTTTTCAAACTATTGAAATCACAAAGGAACTAATTGCATTTGCGTGGGTCCTGTGTGGCACATCTTTACACGTCTAAACCGAAAGCCGTCAAAGATTAAAAAAAAGCCGGGAATAGTTTATTTTTTCCAAGGCTCCCTATCAACCGGCACAAATGCAGTGCACAAAGAAATAGCGATGTTGCAATATTTGCGTGATTGTGCTGGTATTATTTTGAAGAACGATGGTATTTATACGCCCTGAATGTATTGCAAGCAAAAAAATTACTAGGTTCTCGTTACATTGTTACTATTTTTTGTTATTATAAAAATGCAGACTGTTTCTCTAGCTGCTTGCTGGCAAGAATATGCTCAATATTTAATAAGAGCGTAAAGATTCTTGTTATTTTATGTGTCTTTGCATGACAGCTGACAAACGTACCCTCCATATGCTGTACGGTCTAAGAACAGAAAATAAATACACACCTAGCACTTCTAAAGTGAAATTCACAGAACGTATCCACCACTACAAAAGTTTCAATGAGGAAAGCTATATTTTACAGCGCGTTATTGGCAGCTTGCCAGCGTTAATATGTAGTCAACTCTGCTCTATGGCAGAGTTCTCTCGTGTAGTGGTTATGTTTCGTCCATAAACTGAAATGTTATCATAAAAAAGGCGGCAGGTGACAACAGCTAGCAAGAAAAAAAGCAGGCAGAGTTTCGCTCCATATTTGTCGACGTGCCTGATTATGTTTTATCTCGCAGGACTTCCAAGAATCTACAATGGTCCTTACAAAAGTGCGCAGCAACAAGGCTTACCCGGAATACCGATTCCAACGCTGCCCCCCAACGTTGGTAATCCGCAAGGGGGGCTACCCGGATTTGGAAACTCGCGACCGCAATTTCCGTCATTCAGTATTCCAAGCGGGATGCCCGGAACAATGCCACCGTTGCCATTTTCGACCGACGGCTGGGGAAATATTAACCAGCGTCCTGCAACGCCCCAATGGCCATCCTATCAGCCTTTCTTGAACAACAACGGCCAACAAGGAGGTGAGGAGTCCCGGTTGCCATGGTCACCTGCATCTGGTAATAACGGTAACAATGCAAGGTGGCCAGGTATGCGAAGCCCGCCGCCCTCCTTTCCTTGGAACATGACACAAGTGAGGCTGAATGGTCAAACCAGCTTCTCTTGGCCCCCGACACCATATTCCAGCAGAAACAATGATAGCAACCGAAATGACATGCTTGGTCTTGGAGACCCACCTTCTTCCCGGAATGGTCAGGACACTGACAACCAGCGACCAAATATTTTTCGATCGCCACCACCGTTTTTCAGGCGCACCGATAGGAGCAGTCGAACCACGATCAGGACGCCGCCTTCTTTCCAACTGGCGAACGGTGACCTAGACTACTAAGACGGACCATCTGCAATCAACGCGGAACTTCACGTTCCACTCGCAGTAATGCTGAAGAAACTAAAGGAAGCCAGCGGGCGGCTACAGCCGCTACAAGACAGAGCTACATTTCTCATGCTAATAAAATACACGTCCTATACTTTTTGGTTATTTTGATTTTCAATTCGCTGCTTACGGAGACATACGTATTTGTTTATACGGGGCACAGTACGTAGACTTGTTGAAGCCAACAGCAATGTTGCGATTTTCGTTATACGCATCTAATCAGCGACAAGAACACTGTTGCACATATGGCATGCGTGCATGTTGCAGGGCAGTAGATAAGGCATGGCGTGCTCTTGCTGCTCCTTTGTATATCGCTTTTCACGCATTCTACTGCCGTAGTTGCTCTGCGGAGATAGCGCTTCAGGGCTTCATTACTACAGTGAAGGCTCGTTAATTCAAATCCCGTTAATTCGGAAAATCGGATAATTAGGACGCGGTCTCTGGTCCCGGAAGCGTATGTATTGTTAATGCGATAGCGTTAAAGAGCTGGTTTCGCCTAAATTACGGTGTCGGCGTCGGCATCGTTGATTGTGAGCGAAAAAAAAATAGCCGCTTTGATGACTGTGCGTATTTAGCCAGCGTGCCCGTCACCAAAAAATCCCGATGGTTGCAAAGAATAAAAATCAGCGTTCGAGCAGGAATCGAACTCACGCATTCTGCGGGGCAGTCAAGTGTCTTACACCTGAGTCACACTAGTGCATTAAAGTGCTTTTGAAAGAGACTGTCATGCCCTTTTCCTCACTCACGGCATGTCATGTCCTCACTTACGCCGTGGCTGCTCACCCGACATGACTGACAGATGTTATATTGCGTACCGGGCGCCACACCATGCGAAATGACTAACGAGTCGGTTGTTTGAGCCTGCCCGCTCATTACAAGAATTTCAGTCATATTTCTTCGTCATCATGCAGGCACAGCATGACCAAAGCGTGCCGCAAGGAAGATGTGCGTATAGCCTTAGAGATGCGTAGTGGGTGCTTCGATAGATGCGGCGCGCAGCAAAACGCCACCGCCTTCCACTGTTAAATGCGAAACTTAAACGCCCTCCTACTTTTTAATGGCATGGAAACGTGACACACCTTTAGGACTTAGATATCCTCATCACCTTTTCACGATGTAGTTATTCTTAACATAATTTCCCACAATGGTACAAAATATATGAAAGCGTTCTCATAGACCTTAACGCTCATGAATAAACGCTATGCGACTACAGATACAAGGCTTAGCTGACACAAAATAGTTAAAGAAAGTGCTTTGAGAAACGAGTTCGGCACGTTGACTATTCGTAAAATAACTCAATAAAGGTTTTTCTTTTCTCTATCGCAACGTGATATAACTGCGAACAAGTGCATTGAGCTTGCACTGTGTTGTTGGCCGCATAACTGTATTTTTTGACGAATGCTACAGGGTGCAACCCCATTTACTTTTCCATTGCTTTATAGACAGTACCATGTTAGACGTCTGCATGTCAGGTCAGTGGGCATGGACTGAAGTTTGACGTTGTGAGTTCTTCATGCCGCTTGAGTTACGTCGGCGAAAAGCTGGAGGAGATACAACATTTCAAAAAAATATTTCTCAATTTAAGAAAATAATACCCTTTTGTAACTTTGTCAATGTTCGGCTAATACATAGAGCTTTCAAATGAAATATCGTGCATATTTTTAGTCCGACCACCAAGGCAAGTTTTTAGATGCTGAATACAGGATTTTCCAAAAAAAGTGAAATTCTCAATTATTTTTCAGACGATGTGCTGCACCTTCAGCGACTAAATTATTTTTCTTTTGTAGTACGTTGAACAGGCCACCAGTACATAATTCATTTCTGCCCTTTGAGTCTGCCTTGTTCCTGGAAAAAAATATCAAACTTTGCAACTTTGTTCAACTTTGCTGGTGCGAAAAGCCCTCGAAGAATCAATATACATAAAGAAGTCATTATTTTTACAGTTACATCACTTTATTAGCTTGCCGGAAATACCATTTTATCGAGTGCAACCCATAAACGTCGTTGAAAAAAAATTGTTGTTTGATTCCCTTTAGCTCAGTCGGCGCAAAACTGCAGACACTCAAAACTAGGCGGGAATATTTTTGGCAACAGAAATAAACGAGCAGAACCGAGTTTCGTACTTCAAGAAAAACGTGGGAAATTTTTTCAGCCATATTTGTGATGGTAGGAAAAACGCTGGGTGATTTGGCATGGAATGACCCTATAGTTACTGATTCATTTCTTGAATTTCATCGACGCTGCGTTGTTTTGCGCTACAGTGCGACAAATCTCCTGAAATATTTATTTGATGTACAAATATCTGAAGAGGGCTCCATCAAGGGTAACAATTCAGAGGTTCATTGTTGACAATTTCTGGTAGTGGTATTCCAGCTATTGCGTAGAGAAACAGAGAACAATGAAGCTAACACGTGCCTACCTGAGGCAGGAAGTACGAACAAAACACGCTTCCTGGCAGTTTGAAGTTTCGCCGTACCTCTAACGAAAGAAGGTGCATGGACATGGGTGAAACATGTTTTCTAGTTCAGCGTCACTGTTTGTCAGCTCAATGGTGTCACGCGACACGTGTGCCAACGCAGCGCATAGATGGTGCAAGCTCTTTAAGCGTGCACGCGCCTTAAGGTTTACTATAAAGAGGGACGAGCTGCCCGTAAGCCATCGCACCCGTGCGCAGATCTCAAACAAGACCGCTGGTAGAGTTATCTGCTCAAGGACTAGGCTAAAGGAAAAAGGTCCTCTTCGTCTAGCCGGCGGTAAGTCCCGAAATATCGTAGATCTAAACATTGCCGTGGTAGATATAAACGACGCGTTATAATTTCGGGCACTATCGACGACAGTGTGTATTGATATCTTCGAACAGAGCTTTGAGGCCGAGTTGTCCGAGTGAGGGAACGCTTCCTGAAGACAGTGACACCATTTCCCGATGAGAAGAATAAGCCACAAAAAGGCCGGAAAATTCCGAGAAGCAGCCATGGACTGCGAGCGAGCGGCTTGCGAACAGGCGGCTTTCCAGGGAAGTTTTAGATCCTTCTGCATGGCTGCTATTGGGTTTGACCAGCGAAGTAGCCTGCCTTGGTCCTGACCTTCGGGAATACCTGGGGCTTTTGCTTAAGATGGACGTTGTCCGCTTAGTTGTTTCTTTAGCCGTATACAACGAACATTGCGGACATTCAAAGAGCGCGAATTCACACATATAACTACCCGTCATAAATTGAAAGAGAGGCTGGTTCGCACCGAAACTTAATAATTGAAGCTTATTAAGGCGGCCAAAGCTTTTTTGGAATGGTTGTCAATTGCCACTTTATAAATTCCAGAATAGCGAGACGAAAATAATGACTTGCCACCGTCGGTTATTTGTGAAATAGATGTTTACAATAAACGGAAGTTTTCTTGCTACCTCGATAACCTCCCATGAAATATTAAATTTTTTTCCCTAGAGAACATATAAAAGTAGTACTTGGAATACAAATGCTTGGATCGTGCTATTGTCATCAGCAGTACATCTGGAGTGTATGCTCAGCGTTATTTCACAAAACCAACGTCCCGCGCACGTTAACAGGAAGTGTACTCCTTCAATAGCTTTCTAAGTGATGCGTAGGTGCAGGGTTTTAAAAATTAACTCCATCTTCGCGGCCTTTGCGGCCTCTCTGAAGCGTTTTTGTCAGGGCCAGTCGGCACGGCGTTTTTCATCTTCATAGCTTTCGTCAGCGTCTGGGGCGGCCCAACGGAAGGTGCAGCCCGCGACCACCGAGACGTATGTTTGATATAGGTATTCGCAAATTCCTAAATTTTCTCACCTGTGCAACCTTCAATGCCGGATTTACCTAGTGTCCCCGAGTGGGCTTTTATTCCACCACCAAGAAATATATCAAAGCCGTTCACATTTATATTGTTTTGTATAGCCGGTACAAGGCTTTGATATTGTTCAGGTGTAGTCGCATCCTAAATGCGTGGGTGTTTAGCAAAGTAATTTGTGCAATAGCTTTCTAAACGCGGGGCCATCGGTTGGAAACCGTGCAGAGCAAGGAAAAATTTTAATCTGTGTTTTATACGTTTATTTCTTTATAGCCATTATTGTCTTAGTAACAGGAAGGGACAGTTTTCTCATTGAGTCGGCTTGCAAATGCTTACGCATGTAATAAATTCTGACCGTACTCGTATGTGGGAGTATCCATAGCTATATAGACGCTTGGCCAACCTACATACACCGGTAGCTCTTCAATGCATCGCCTTCGTGACAGGTTACTTTCAGTGCGCAGCATCCTGTGATAACGTGTTGGGATACCGCATTGATTGACACAAACAGTATGTTTCATGGATTTACTGTAGCACCGAGAGCCAGCTCCAATACGTCGAACAACAGTTAGAACAACCTTCAAATATCAGACAGAAATTTGTGTGTCTGAGCTAAGGAAGTTTCCTCTGAAAACACATCACTATCGAAGGTGGGGATGTTTGCCCACATAAAAAAAAAGAAACTGAGACGACGACTTCAGCGCTAAACAAAAACTTCTTTGCACGCTTTTGCACTGCAGGTTAATCGGCCTCTCAGTTCGTAGAAATCAATAGAACATTCAATGCTATAGCGGTGGTAATTTTGATTTCCGCTACTGAATGGATGTAGCTGCACAAGTTTTTCGAAGCGCTCATGTTCATTCGAAGCACCGTTCTCAATTCTTTTTTCTTCCTCAGTGAGAAACGACGACGTGCTGACGGGTTAATCCTAGATGGCAAAACATGACATCTATATCAAGATTTTTCTCATTTGAGCGTCCTGTTTGATTGCATGAGTTGAGTTTCGGTATGTCGCGAGCAGGCGACAACCTTCGACGACAATACATTTCTTTCCATCATCACGTTTTTGTGTAATTTTCTGCTGTAATGTAAATTTTGTAAGTTACCTCTTTCCGACGTTGAATTGAAAGGAATGACAGTGGAAAGACTCTTCTTTTTCTTGGTGGTGTAATCTGCGCGCTCTTTGCCTCCGTAACTGTCGCTTCTTTGGCACATCAAGTGGTAACCAAATAATACACAATGCTACTGTGTGATCTCTCTCTGCCAGTGCTTATACTCACAGTATAATTACGTTACTTATCTCTAGCACTTTAGGTAACTCAGCTGCGAATTTACCCATTCTGAGAAGTTATGAAGATCATCTGTTTTTGCCTGGTGCTGTGCGTTGCTGCTACCATTTTGGGTAAGTGGGCTTACTTACACTTCACCTTACAATCTCGCCATGAGTTCCTGCCAAGAAACGGTGGAGAAGTTATACTGGTGTACTACATTACCGTATTATTTGTCGACCTCTGCAATACTATCCTTTCCCTCATTGGTCGAATACGAATTCCTGTGCAAACCGTCCTCAGGCTGTGTAGCAGTGTCGCTGGATGCCTTCTATTCAAGTTGGGGGCATATTTGACGGCACCCATGGAAACAAGTTACTCTCCTTTGTGCCCCCAGTTTACCTCAGTTCCAATATTGTCCTAGCGATTGCTCCCTTTTTTTCAGGCATTTGGTAGATATTGATGCGTACTCTTTGTCGTCTTCTGCAGAAAAAAATATCTGACTCTTGGACTCTGCTAGCTCCGTACCAATATTTGTCCATGCTGTCGTGCACTATACTGTATCTAAATTTTATTTTCTGTATCTACTTCGGACACTAGTTTATTTATATTGTAATTATTATTTTGCAAAGGAAAATAACCGGTTGTATAAAGATGCGAGTGCGTGCGGTGCATGCGCCACACGTAGAAGTACTCCACTACGACATCGACGTCAAATGCGATTCTAATAGAGAGAGTACAAATGCCTTTCCAACATTCCTATAATTACCAATGCTGCAAATTAAAAGGCCGGTCCAATATGCCGACGGGGACTCCTCGAAAGGAGCTTGGAGTTTAGCATCGTGAGATATATCAATAAACATGAAGAGACGAATAATGTATTTAATTTTGAATAAACAAAACTCATTACCTTGTGAATTCACAAAAAAAACAACCGCTGTTTATGCAAAATTCATCGGTACTATATTAAGTTACCGCTCAGAGTGCTTCGCCGTGAAATTACGGAACGAATGCCTTTCATGTGTTCGTGTAATATAACGACCTTTAGAAAACGGCGAAACTTCTCGCATAATGTACATTGCCAGGTTAGATAACATTTTGTCTTCGTCCAGTATCTTCAAAAAGAAACGGGGGCCAATGAAGAACGATGGGGTATGCGTTAATGAGCTAACACTATGTGCAGTTTTTTGGACGAAAGGCCCGGTCCTTGTTAGTGGAATACGCATCAGATCTGTCTTTTCGACAATTCCTTCACAGTTTATATGAGTCATGACCTTCTGGCTCTCTACTCGCAGCTCACTCGCCTCATGGTCCGGGTGGCCGCAGGAGAGGTGGACCCCGTGGATTCGGAAGAAGACCTGCGCTGTGGTTTGCTCCAGGACTTGTAAGCATGGCAAACACCAAACAAATGACATCTTACAGAATTCACTCGCATCCTAAATGTCAGAGACGTGCCATTCGAGGACGTGAATTTTTAGGGTGAAAATACAGCATGAAAAATAGAAAAATTTGGGGCTCTATAAATAATGTATCTTACTGCAATGACTGTTAGGGTGAATTTAACTGGACGTTTGAATTCTGGGTTGCAGCAGTCGGCACTCAAAAATACAAGAGAACGCTTTCTAAGTGCTATTACGTGCGAAAAACAACAGCTCGTACACCGCGACAATCACACGAAAAGCTCTCATCAGTAAACATGATACTGGCACAGTCGGGTACGCCCTGGCAGGGTCCATCTTCGTGCTTTCCCACTCGAAAGTTGAGACGTGCGTCTTATCGCGAGAATGCTCGTCGACTGGATCACTAGTTGCTGTGGAAAGAGCCATTTTTATATTTTGAGAGGGACAACTAAAATCAACAAATACTACAAAACAGAAGAGAAAGTCGCAGGAAGTACGTTAGAGTCATTGGCGAAGAGATTTAGCGCAAAAAAAAAAAAAACTAGCTTTATACATGATCTTCTCGCAGTTCTTCGCCAGACAAGTGCATTTTTACCTGAATCGCCAAGTAAAATGTAGAGAAGGGCGTCCAAGGTAGTTCGCCTGAGGAGGCTGAGCTCATCATACTCTCGACTTTTGTTTTTTTTCTGTGCTGTGGGATAGAAGCACCGCATACTGATGTAATGAACAACGTCACTAGGAAATTGCTTATACAATCGAGTATTGCGATGTTTCCAGCGGCAGTAGTTGGATACGAACCAGAGGATCAGCAAAGAGTGCAATCAAGTCCGCGCGCAGTATTGTTCTCGCTATGACATCAACGTTTCCGTAGCAATTATAATACAAACAGATAACAAAAAGGACCGGGTATGTCATCGCACTGTGGGGAAGGGGGCAAAAAATCGCGCAATAAATGGTGCAGTTAATGAATAATGGTTCGCATGTGCTGGTTTCTGTATGATATATAAACTAATAAAGGTCCGGAGACAACGCACGTTATTGGCATCTAAGTATAGTTTCATATCTCTTGCTAATACATCGTGAAGATTCGCGAAGCGTATCATTTTTACACATTACTTATGCCCTTGAACGAGTAAATTGTTTCTCCGAAACCAGCACGGATTGCGTACTGACTTATGAACTATAAAAGAATTTAGTGAAATTGAGCATCACCTTGATTTTAGCCTGAATAGCCGTAGCCCGTCAGACATGGTTCTACTGGAGCTTTCGACCGCATTTGATAGTGTCTGTCATAGCGCAATAATTGCGAAAGTAGAAGGCGTTTTAGTTACGAGAGCAATCGCTTGTGAGATGAAAATTCCTGGTGAAATTGTAAACAACACGTATTTTTCCAACATGCGGCTTTGCCAACTATTCTTGTACCATCAGGAACGACAGAAGGAAATTTCGGACGACGAAAAAAATTTCCGCCGGCAAGGACCTATAACCCGCCCAACCCTATCAACTGAGCTACGGTGGCGGTCGTCTTCCCGCCCACTTTATCGCATATTTATGTGCAAACAAGCCCTGTGCGTTATTCGAAGGTTGTATGTTCGGCCCTTGCCAGCGGCAAATTGTCTTTTCTTCTACTTTGATAACTTACCACAATGCATTACTACAATACCGTTAAACATTACTACAATACTGTCAAAAAACTACGAATAAGCTCTCCTTCTTGGCTTCATGGTCGGTTGGTTTTCGGTAAGGTTGCGTCTAGCAATGACAAACGAGCCCTTAAATTCTCGTCTTTCGTTTATTCATAGCAAGGATCTTGTTCTGGCATACTTGATGCCTTCAGGTAATATGCGAGGGCTTATTGGTCAGCTGCCATCTCGTTAAAACATCACGTGCTACGTGGCACCAGCTGGTAACAAATGAGTGTTCCACGCTCGCCGTCATGGCTGCGAGGGGCGCTGGCTAACACGCCCAGGTTATTACGCACAGAAAGAGCAGATAAAGTGAACGGGAGGAGGACCGCCGCATTAGCCCAATTGCCATAGGATCGGGCCCGTTATTCGAAGGTTCAAGGTACGCTCCCTCCGGCGGCAAGATGTCCTTTCGTTCACTTTGATATCTTCACATTTATATCATAATTACAACAATACAGTTAAAAGACTACAAATAACGTCTCTTTTACCTTGCCTGGCTTCATTTTCTGTTGGTTTTCTTTAAGGCACCATTAGGAGTACGGCAAAGACCTGTCCTTGCAACATTGTTATCCCTAATTTTTATGATTATAAGGCAACGAACATCGACTCTAATACTAGGCTTTTGCCCGTGGCCTCATTACTTAACGAGATATTGACGACCATGCGGACCACCTTTCTTTGAATCTTGACACAATATTTTAATGTCGTAAGGTGTGGCAGGTGCGAATTAAGGGGACAAATCCGCCGTAATCACTGTGACCAAGAAAAAAGGTGTTTCGGACTTTGCTTACGAAGTTATTTTTAGTCTTAACTAAATCAAATGACCATGTAGATATATCTAGGTGTTACACTTAGTGCTGATCATTAATGGATCTTGCATATCGGCAACACAGCAGAACTCTTTCGGTTATGTTTTTCTTAAAAGATGTCTAAAGATAGCCGCTGCTCAAATTGCGGTGCTTGCGTTCAAGACATTGATAAGACCCATTATGAATTATGCAAAAGTCGTTTGGTTATCTCATACTATGAGTACCTTGGAAAACTGGAAGCAAAATAACCAGGCCTAACGTTGTGATTCCAGCATCTTAAGAGCAACCCAAAATAGAGCCGTCGAAATACATCTCGCTTTCCAAACATCAAAGTACGCGACAAAATAAAAAAAAAAAATAAACTGGATATTTTGACGACAACAAATCTTTTCAACATTCATTTTTCCTCTAGCTAAACGAGAATAGAATCAACTGCACTTTTCTATCAGAAAAACTAGATTATTTTCTGAGCTCACTAGTAAAATAAAATGTATTCAAGACTGCGGTTGTCCTAGCCATACTACCAGCACCTTCCATAGAATCATTCTTTAGTGCCTCCTTCAAGGACAGCGAATTAAACAGGTTTTTCTCGGCTCCTCCCTCACTTTTAAAATAACCTACGCAATGTTTAATCACTGTATGCTATACACCAATTTGTGAGAAATGCGTTGTGTAATGTTTATGTAACCACTTTGTTGTCTTATAGAGCTAACATCTAGCGACATTAAGTTGCTTGCAACCGCCCTAGATTCACCACCAAGCGTAACTGTCCATCAATTCCAAAAACAAACAAACAAACGACCAAGCAAAAATAAAAACACGTAATAAAGGAGGCGTTG
This sequence comes from Rhipicephalus sanguineus, assembly GCF_013339695.2. NCBI lineage: Eukaryota > Metazoa > Arthropoda > Arachnida > Ixodida > Ixodidae > Rhipicephalus > Rhipicephalus sanguineus. The sequence goes on from NC_051179.1 coordinate 156,092,102, forward strand.
AGGGCTACATATCATATAGTTATGACAAAGGAGCATAAGTTTTGAACAGAAGAGGTCAATTACCTGCTAAGCTAATTATTGAAAGTCATTTAAATAGTGGCTGTTGTGCACTGCATTGGGTTGTCCATAATTAACCGCGAAAGAAAACTAAAAGGACACAAGAAAAGAAGTGTTAATAAGAATATCTGGGCTTTTACGTGCCAAAACCACAATGATATTATGAGGGACACCGTATTGAAGGGCTCTGGAAATTTCGATAATCTGGTGTTCTTTAGCATGCACTGACATCGCACTGTACACGGGCCTCTGGAATTTCGCCATCATCGAAATGCAACCGCGGCGGCCGGGATCGAACTCTCGATCTCCGGGTCAGCAGCCAAGCACCGTAACCCTTAAACCGCCGCGGCAGAGAGGTGTCAAACGTTGTACATGATAGATATAATATAGGAACCTAAACTTAGCACAATAAATGGCTAAACTGCCCGAAAAAACTGACAGAATCCCTCATGCATACGCCTAAGACAACCGGAAAGCGAAAGCCACCTTCTCCTTTTTCTTCCTTTCATTCGATGCATTGACCCTCCCGCGCGGCCCTCCCAAAGCTCTCTGTACCTTAAGGGAAGCTGAAGTGGTTTTAGAATTCGGTAAAACTTTGTTGTTAACAAGGACCAACATTATTATCGACAATGGCGTAATTTTTGCCGCTGTTGTGGGAGCAGGAGCTTTAAAATACGCGAAAGAAAAGTTCATCTTGCTCCGCCCTCGCGAACCCGCCGAGGGTGTGGGCGTGGAAACGAACTAACCGGAACTGCGTCACAGTCGGGTAGCCGAGAAGCACTGTTGTATCTCCAACCGTGGCCTCCGTGAGTAGTTCCGGCTGCGCGCGTTGGTGAAACTGATCGCGAAGGTCATGCTTTGGTGTTGCCGATGACGCGCCCATCGAAGATGACGTCACCGCGTTCGCTCAGAATCTCAAGAAGCCCTGCGGCTGCAGCCGCTGTTTTTTGCCAAGAAATGCTCTTTGCTTTCACTTCTGTGAACTCTTACATTGGTTTTCGAATTCAGTAGGGATAAAACTATGATTACACACTCCAAAGTCATTTTTTTTAAGTGATTCAGCTTCCCTTCACGTGGTTTTGCACTGACTCCAGGATCGGAAGCATTGCAAGCTTTCTGCATCTCACCTGTGTTTTCACGGCCTCTGTGATGAGCCCCCCTTTAACCAAGTGACGATGTTATGAAATGAGCCAATCGTGTGACGCCACCTTATCTGACGTTATAGTGACGTCACATTGACCTCACTAATTATGGCACTATCTGAGGTCATGATGACATGATATAGTGGCGTCATCACTTGAACGTTTTTTTTTCTCCCGCAGCGTCGGCGTCCCTTGCCGACGTCGCGGGACGCCGCCGGTGAGTTTTCTCGTTTGATGAGGCATCGAAGACCTTCGCTACTTAATATATTGAAAAGAAATGGAATGGTGAGAGGCGCGCATCAAAACTGCAGATTGGTTCGTCCTAAGTAACCATAGGAAATTGACGTTTGGTGGGTGCGTCGAACCTAAGCCCTCGGCTCGTGTTCGATCCATGGTAACGTGTGCTTCACGCGGCGCTTGCTTGTCTTCTCCACCTGGCGGAGCTCGCTTCGCGCCCTTTTCCGCGCACCAAACGCTAGCGGCTCGTGCCATTCAAGACGGATGAATATTAAGGTTGCCTAACTTTGTTGTTGTTATTGTAATCCCTCCTTTCCTACATTCATCATAGTTATATTAATTGCATGCTTACCTGGTTATACCCCGGCCCGATTTCAGTATTGGCTTTTTGTATTCTCGTCGCGATATGTTATTGATTGAGAGCTGCGCCATGCTAAATATAAGTAATTGAATGATTTGTTAATTATGTGCTTCAGAATAAAACCAACCGCCCTCCTCAGGCCGGGGCGGCGCACGTCGTGAAGCGAAGGATGCGTCAAAAAGATTCATGTATCGTGCTGCTGTACTCAGACATCGATACATGCAACATTCAGTAAACGCCACACGTAACCCCTCAGCACTTCTGGTAGTTTTGAACAGCTTTGATGAACGTCCCCGTTCGCAGGATATGACCGCGAGTACAATATTTTTTTCTCATTAATACATGGAATCACCCCTCGAAATCAGTGGCGTATCCAAGGGGGGGGGGCACACCGGGCCCGTGCCCCCCCCCCCCCAAATTTTATTTTTCTCATGTCAAACAGAGCACAAAATGACACTCAGTAAGATCTGCCTGCCCCCCTCCCCCCCCCCCCTAAATACTTCTGGCTACGCCCCTGCTTCAAATGATTTGATTGTGAGCAAAAAAAATTCACCCCACCTCCCCGAAGGGAATCGTGAGGAAATGCGAATGCATTTGGCGTTTCACAGCAGCTTCCCGAGCACGGATTTCGGCAGCTCGCTTCAGGCGCTTGCGTTCGGCATCACGCGCTCTTCGCTTCGCAGACTTGTCTTACACGTCAGCCATCTCTCGTCAGCGAAAGCCGGCGAACGGGTCGAGAGAGAGTAGAGCGCGCGCTCCGCTCCATTTATATACGCTTGCGAGCGAGCGAACGGGAGAGTGGGGCGCCCGCCGAGAGAAGCGCCGAAGCACGCGCCTATCCTCGCCCACGCTCTCCCACACACACGGGAGCTCCGCCGAGCTCCCGTGATGCGAGCGCCCTCACGCGGCCGAGCGCGCTCCTCCTCTCCACTCACTCTCCGCTGATGCGCCCGCACCACCTGCTCCGGTTGCTAGGGGCAAGGAGGAGCGCGCGCGCTCGCAGCTGTTGCTATGGGAGAGGGCGGCGGGGGCGGAGAGATCGCGGACGCCGCACGGCGCCTGACATAGCTCGACTAAGAAATGCATTCGCATTTAAAACATTTCTGTGGCGCGGGCAGAACCAGAGTTCACGATTGGCAGCCGGACCCCAGAACGCGTAAAAAACTGTGTATATCTAGTTCATTTATGAGAAGTAGATTCTTTCTATGTTAGGGGATTGAGCGAATAATAAGAACGGGCTGGAGCGAATACGGTAGGCCTTGCCAAATATTGACAGGCCGCTTACAGCTGTCCCTAAGCGGAAAGCACTGAACCATTTACTCGTGCCAGTACTAACACATATGGTAGGAAGTTTAGGGAACAAGAAAACTCTAAAGAAGTTAAGGACTTTGCAGTGTGCGATGGAGTGAGCAATGCTTCGCGTAGCCTTACGAGATGGAAAGATAGCAGAGAAATTAGATGTTATAGGGTGAGGTCTTCCTCTTGAAGTGGACCTGAAACAGGTTGAAATTGACGAGTAATGTGACTGTATTACATTTCCTTAGGATGACACGGGGGGGGGGGGGGGAGGTGATTCTTAAAAGGAAGAAGGAAATGAAAATGGAAATTGGGTGTGGAGTGCACGATAACTGTCTCTCAAGTGAGGACACCTCAACCGATACACTCACGGGGGATTGGGGATTAAAGGGACAGTGAGAGTGAAAAGAGTATGGTAAAAGAAGAAAAAGAAAGGTATGAGTGAAAAAAAAAAAAAACAGTGAGGGGGGGGGGGGCAGGAGAACGGGCGAATTCGAAAGTACAGGAGCGCGATTGGGAAAGGGTGGTTTTGAAGCACGTGTGCGTTCTCAAAATTTTATTTTTCATTTCAGGATATGTTTTGTTCTTTAATCACTTCCTGCTGCATTCTAGATTTTACTGCATTTCATTCAAGTTTTGACAACGATACCTCTCGGCGAAACCTACTACAGGCTCACTTTCCGCGATCAAGAATTTCTAGCAGTGAATTATTTCGGAATAGAGTAGCAAGTACGGCTTACATAGCAATTTTTGTCGGTTATGCTGACACGTGCGTTAGCTTGTCTTTTGGTCAGTAACTCACTGTGCGTTTGCTTTCGCACTGCCTTTCTTTAAATCCAGCTTCGTCAGCTGTGCGACCAAATCCGGTTCCCAACGACTGCGACTGCGATTCCAGGAGTTACAACTGATGGCAGCAGCGTGAGCGTCTCATTTGCCAGTGAATCTACGATGGTTTCATCACCCTCCGACTCTGCATTTACATCTTCGAGCACTGAAATGACGCCCCAGGGAATCACATTCACTCTGGTTGGTTGACGTCACCGTTGCAGCACAAATAGAATGACATCTGGTGCAACATATAATTATTGTTCTTGTTGAAACAAGAAGGTAGTGCGACGATGATAAAGCAGATGTATGGAAAGTGTACAATGAATAAATAAAGAGGAGCGCATTAAAATTGATTCATTCACATACCATTACCTCATTCCTCTAGGATGGTGCAGGCGCTGGCCCACACCTTGTACACCATATATTTGTTCAATATACGAACCCATGAAATTCTGTACTGTTTACAGAAGTCGCTCATGCATCGTTGCTCATGCATCGTCCTTTTGAAGGTTGGCATGCAGTTAAATAATAAAAAAAAACACAGCGTGACTATGTGAAGTTCACCACCAGTTATTTAATTTAGCAATACAGCATTCAAGTAATCTAGAGAGTTAATATTTTCTTTGAATGCTAAAATGGCAATTTAATAGCGCAGCCACCACAATACATTCGCGCATATTCCAAAGTCGACTCTGATATACACAGTCATTGCTAGAAAATATTCACATAGTAACATATTCTTCCATATGGTGTGCACGTTGAAATTAAATATCTTAAAGCAGCTGGTTGCAAAGTCATGCATCCTTAGCAGCGTATTTCATACCACTCCCTGCTTCGGTATGGGTGTTTTTGAGGAGGAGGATACAACTTTATTCAAAAGAAATTTCATGGGTTTGGGGCTCGCCGCTTGTCTGCGGCGACCTCTTCTGCCCATGCAATGACTGCTTTCTGCAGTTGTTCGTCGGGGGACCGTATTAAAGTCTCCCATGTCGTTTCGGAGGGAGCTGGCAGAAGCTCTCTGGGTGGGGGAAGGCCCTCGCATTCCCAGAGGATGTGACTTTGGTTTGCTATGGCATTTTTGTCGCAATTTTTGCATGTTGAGTCTACCTCTCCGCCTGTGAATATCGCTAAGCGGTGAGGAGTGGTTAGAGTGTTCGTTTGAATTCGGCGGAGGATAGTGGCCTGCGCTCTCGTGAGGTTGCTGTGCGGTATGGGGTATAATCTCCTGTCATCTTTATACATATTTGTAAGTTCGTTATAGGAGGTCACTGCCTCTCCCATCGGGGGGCCCGGTTCCAAGACAGCGCGACCCGGTTTGCTAACCCTCGGGTCACTTTATGCGCCTCCTCGTTACCAGGGTTTGTATGCGGAAAAGCTTGATGGCGTGCTTTGAAAAAGTTCCTGACCATATTGTCACGTGGCCGTGTCGTCGATGAAGACAGCAGCCGGCTTGCTCAAGATGAAACTGGTTATTTGGCCGAACTTGTGGCTGGGAAATGAAAACTCAAACTACAGCAATACACGCTGTACACTGATAGCGGCGAACAGCGCGTCGGCCGTCGAAAAAACTGACAAGCGGTCAAGCGCGTCGGCTTTTATACAGCCGCTATCGAACTTTCCAGCGATACCGTTGGTGGTGGCGTTATCTCTCGACAAAGCTAGAACAGTCGCGTGCGGCGAGCATACTTAACGGAACGTTCTAAAACAATCGTGAAGCTTCTTACACATCGCGGCGCGGCCTGCGCAGCGCGTTGCCCACAGGCTTTGTTTGTGAAGCTTCAACTCATGAAAAATAGGACGCGCGGCAGTGCCCCCCGCTGAAAAAGCATCGTCCCGATGCTTAAAAACAGAACGTCAATACATTCAATACTAAAGAAAACTAATAAAGCAAGCAAACATTTAGAGTCCTCAGGTGCGTTAACGAGCATAGTACGGTTTAAGGTGCAGCACATTCACGACCTCGGGTCGAGCTCGGCGCCTCTGAGAGTTCGTGATACCTCCGGGGACAACCTCGTAGTCGTAGTCGAGTGCGCCGAGACGTCGAAGTACCCTGTACGGTCCGAAGTATTGTCGAAGAAGCTTCTCCCTCAGTCCGCGTCGTCGTATTGGCGTCCAGACCCAGACACGGTCGCCGGGCTGGTACTCCACGAAGCGTCGTCGAAGATTGTAGCGACGGCTGTCGGTGTGCTGCTGGGTCTTGATGCGCAGGCGGGCGAGCTGTCGAGCTTCTTCGGCACGTTGTAAGTAAGCGGCGTCGTCGAGATTTTCTTCGTCGGTGACGTGGGTAGCATGGCGTCGAGCGTCATCGCCGGGCTCCTTCCGTAGACCAACTTGTACGGCGTCATCTGCGTCGTTTCTTGAACGGCCGTGCTGTAAGCGAAGGCCACGTAAGGAAGGACGGCGTCCAACATCTTGTGCTCAACGTCGACGTACATGGCCAGCATGTCGGCGATTGCCTTATTTCGACGCTCGGTGGGGCCATTGGTCTGCGAGTGGTAGGCTGTGGTGCGGCGGTGGCTCGTCTCGTTGTATTTGAAGATCGCCTAAGTTAGGTCCATAGTAAAGGCGGTACCTCTGTCTGTGATGAGGACCTCTGGGGCGTCATGATGCAAGACGATGTTCTCCACGAAGAACTTGGCTACCTCGGCGGCACTGCCTTTGGACAAGGCCTTTGTCTCGGCGTAGTGGTTGAGGTAGTCAGTTGCTACGACGATCCACTTGTTGCCGGATGTCGACGTCGGGAACGGCCCCAGTAGGTCCATCCCGATTTGCTGGAACGGCCGGTGAGGGGGTTCGATTGGCTGCAGAAGTCGCGCGGACCTAGTCGGCCCGTGCCTTCCGTCGCTGGCAATCTTGGCATGTGTTAACGTGGTGGGCGACGTCGGCAGCAGGGCGTCGCCAGTAGTATTTTTCCTGTATTCTGGCGAGCATGCGGGAAACACCGAGGTGTCACGCCGCCGGGTCGTCGTGTAGGGCCTGGAGGACTTCTGGTCGCAATGATGAGGGCACGACAAGAAGGTAGTCGGTTCGATGTGGCGAGAAGTTCTTCTTCAGGAGAACGCCGTTCCGTAAGAAAAAGAAAGACGACGGCAGTCCTCGCTTGAATGCCTTCAGAACAACGGCGGTCTTGCACTCGAGGTGCTCCATAACGCCCCCCAGTTCCGCGTCGGCTCGTTGCCTATCGGCGAAGTCGTCGGCATTTATAGTTCCGAGGAAGCAGTCATTGTCATCGTCTTTCGGCGGCGCGTCGACGGGGGCACGAGACAGGCAGTCGGCGTCAGAGTGTTTTCGTCCGGACTTGTACACGACGGTAGTGTCGAATTCTTGAAGCCTCAGACTCTATCGTGCCAGACGACCTGAAGGGTCCTTCAAGTTAGCTAGCCAATATAAGGCGTGATGGTCACTGACAACTTTGAAGGGCCTGCCATAGAGGTAGGGCGAAATTTTGACGTAGCCCAGATGATGGCAAGGCATTCCTTTTCTGTTGTGGAATAGTTGGTTTCTGCCTTGGATAGTGACCGGCTAGCATAACTGATGATCCTTTCAAGCCCGCCAGTCTTTCGCACAAGGACGGCACAGAGTCCTACGCTGCCTGCGTCGGTGTGTTTCCGTATCGGCGCAATTGTCGAAATGCGCAAGTATGGGTGGCATCTGCAGGCGTCGTTTAAGTTCTTGAAATGCTTGCACATGCACCGTTTCCGACCTGAATTCCACGGTGGTCTTCGTGAGAAGCGTCAATCGTTCGGCGATCCGTGAAAAGTGTTTGACGAAGCGTCTGTATTAGGCGCATAAGCCGAGAAATCGGCGCACGGGCTTCTTGTCGGTGGGTGGCGCGAAGTCGGCGATGGCAGCTGTTTTCCGCGGTTCTGGGCGCACCCCAGACCTACTGATCACACGACCAAGAAACAAAAGCTCATCGTACGTGAATCGGCACTTTTCTGGCTTCACGGTGAGTCCAGAGGTCTTGATTGCTTGAAGTGCTGCCTCAAGCCGCCGGAGATGCTCTTCGAAGGTTGAGGAAAACACGACTACGTCGTCCAAATACACAAGGCACGTCTGCCATTCCAATCCGGCCAGTACGGTGTCCATGACGCGATGGAACGTCGCAGGTGCCGAGCGAAGACCGAAAGGCATGACCTTGAACTGAAAGAGGCCATCGAGTGCTATAAAAGCGGTCTTTTCTCGGTCTCTTTCGTCTACTTCGATCTGCCAATAGACGGTCTTGAGGTCCATCGACGAAAAGTACGTCGCGTTGTGAATTCGATCCAGGGTGTCGTCTATCCGTGGGAGGGGGTACACGTCCTTCTTCGTGATTTTATTCAGGCGCCGATAATCAACGCAGAAGCGCAGTGTCCCGTCCTTCTTCTTCACTAACACCACGGGTGACGCCCACGGACTCTTTGAAGGCTGGATGATGTCGTCGCGTAGCATCTCCTCGACTTGTTTCTTTATCGCGTCGTGCTCTCGAGTCGAAACTCTGTACGGGCTCTGACGGAGTGGTCGAGAATTTTCTTCTGTTATAATGCGGTGCTTAGCAAGGGGCGTTTGTCGGACCCGCGATGACGACGAGAAACAGTCTCTGTATTGCAGAAGCAGGGTTTTGAGCTGGTCATGCTTTACCTTTGGAAGGCTCGGGTTGATGTCAAAATCCGGTTCGGGACCTCTATTCGCCGAAGCAGGTTCGGCAGCATCGAAGAGGGTGAAAGCATTGCTGGCGACCACACATTCGTCAATGTAAGTAACCGTCGTGCTAATGTTGAGGTGCCTATATTTGTGGCTCAAGTTTGTCAGCCCTACCTTTGCTTTACCGTCACGCAGCTCGGCTATACCTCGTGCGACGCAAACTTGACGGTTCAGGAGTTGGTGCTGATCGCGCTCGATGACGCCATCAAGGTTCGCAGGTTTTTCGCTGCCGACGGGAATAATGACGCTGGAGCGCGGCGGAACGGTCACCTGCTCTTCTATCGCATTCAATGCATGGTTCTCTGGCGTCGCGTGGGGCGGGATTGCTTTGTCTGAGGTTAGTGTTATCGACTCAGACCTGAGGTCGATGACGGCGCCGTGGTCACTTAGGAAGTCCATTCCGAGTATCAGATCCCTAGAGCTGTTTTGTAGGATTACAAAGCTCGCAGGATAAGTCCGGTTATTGATGGTGACTCTCGTCGTGCAGAGACCAATCGCAGTTATGAGATGTACTCCAGCGGTCCGGATCTCGGGGCCTTGCCAAGCAGTCCCAACTTTCTTCAACTTCGCTGCGAACGGCCCACTGATGACGGAATAGTAGGCTCCAGTATGGACGAGAGCGGTGACGTTGTGGCCGTCGATCAGAACGTCGAGGTCGCTAGTCCACCGTCTTGCGTTACGGTTACGTCGCGGCGTCGGGTCACGGCTACGTCGGTTTGCACCGCTGCTTCCGCGTTGCGTCGTCAGGTCTTCTTCCGGTCGCAAAGTTTTGTCTTTAGGACGTCGTTCGGCGTGCGGCGGGGGCTCGGAACTTCGTCCCGGCGTCGTCGTCGACGGCGGAGGATCTTCAGCATTTCGTCGTTCAGCAACCGCACCTCCATCGGTCGCTGCCCTTAGTTTTCTGGATACGGGCTGGGCGACCGACCCAGGTTTGGGCCAGTGTACTGCCTTCGGTGCGGCGACATGTAGCGGCCAGGCGACGGCGAGCGGGAAGGTCGTCATTCTTGCCGCTGTGTTCCGGTGAGGTAGTTGTCGATATCGCGAGGCCGTTAGCCTGGCTGCGAGCGCGGGGGCGTTGACAGCGAAACCGCGTAGCCCCATCTGTCGGTATCGGCAGCGGCGGTACGTGTGGCCGGCCTACCCGCAGTGGTAGCAGAGCGGGCGGTTGTCAGGGGCGTGCCAAACTTCGGTCATCCTTGGTGCGTAGAGCGAGGCATAGCGCTGGGCGACAGGAGGACGGCAGGGCGTGGTGGCGGCGGCGTCTGGCGGCCGAACTGCTGCGGCGGCGCGGCGTCTTGAAGTGGGCGAGGAGGGGGAGCGTTGCCTCGGGCTGCGGCAGCGTAGCTCATGGCTTGCGGCTGAGGCAGTGGCGGTTCAAGGTTGCCCAGCGACTGCTGGATTTCTGATCGAACGAGCTCTGCAATCGAGACCACTTGAGGCTGTGGTGAGGGTAACCGCTTGCACAGTTCCTCCCGAACGTTCGGTCGGATCGTTACGCGCAGGTCGTCGGAGGCGAAGGCAAGAACAGCTGGGTTGTCTTCAATCGAACGGTGATTGTACTGGCGGGTTCGCATTTCCAGCGTCTTCTCAATCGTCGTCGCTTCTGAAACGATTTCTTGGACTGTCGAAGGTGGGTTCCGCCTCAGACCAGCTATGAGTTCGTGCTTTACCCTTCGCATGAGGAAGCGGACTTTCTTGTCTTCGGGCATGGCAGGGTCAGCGTGGCGAAACAGCCGGGTCATTTCCTCTGCAAAGATGGCCACGCCTTCATTTCGAAGCTGGACTCGTGTATCCAGCAGAGGCTGTGGCCCTTTCCTTTCGGACGACGCTGTCGAACGTCTCAAGGAAAGCGGTGCGAAAGACGTCCCAGGTTCGAAGAATGAACTCCTGATTCTCGAAACAAGTCCTTGCTGCGCCTTCAAGGTAAAAGTAGACGTGGCGCAGCTTGTCCTCGGAGTCCCAGTTGTTGAAGATTGAGACCCTTTCGAACGTCTCGAGCCAGGTTTCGGTGTCGTCGCTTGGTGATCCATGGAAGGTCGGCGGCTCTATGGGCGGCTGCATCACGACAGCTGCAGGGGGCGCTACGGCTGTCATCGTGCCCGTTGTGTTCGTCGCCGTGGCTCTTGGCTTGTCCGTTAGGAGACCGTATTCGGGTTGCAAGCCTTGTAGCCTGCGGCTAGCTCGCTGTTGCACGAGCTCTTCGACGTCTTCTTCACGCTGTGGGCTTGGTTCCCGGCTCTTCGTAGGTGTCCGGAACATCACGGAAGCAGCACCTCCACCAGATGTCACGTGGTCGTGACGTCGATGAATACAGCAGCCGGCGTGTCCATGATGAAACTGTTTATTGGGCCGAACTTGTGGCTGGGAAATGAAAACTCAAACTACAGCAATACACGCTCTACAATGATAGCGGGGAACAGGGCGTCGGCCGTCGAAAAACTGACAAGCAGTCAAGCGCATCGGCTTTTATACAGCTGCTATCGAACTTTCCAGCGATATCGCTGGTGGCGGCGTTATCTCTCGACAAAGCTGGAACATTCGCGTGCGGCGAGCAATCTTAACGGCACGTTTCTTACACATCACGGTGCGGCCTGCACAGCGCGTTGCCCACAGGCTTTGTTTGCGAAGCGTCAACTCATGAAAAACCGGACGCGCGGCAATATTTTTTACACCAGTATCAAACTGTCTCTATTGAAATGTTATTGAACTTCCTGGCGGGCTCCGGGACATATATTTTCATTTTGAGGATAAGTTTTATATTCATATTAAGGAATTCTGCGCGACAGCAGTCAATTTCGCCATACCGACAGAAGTCTGTTGTGATAATTGGTCATCGAGGTAACATCTATAATTCTACATCTTGGAAATTTGCTCTTGTGCAGAAATGTTTCTGTGAAAGACATTTTGGGTTGCTATGCGGTCTAGGTGATCTCATACAAAAACACTAAAAGCAATATAACTGAAACATACGCCGGAAGGACACATTTGGGAAAAGGGTAAAATATGTGTGTGTATGTGTGTGTGTGTGGTGTGTGTGTGTATGTGTGTGTGTGTGCGTGCGTGCGTGCGTGCGCATCCGTCTTCGTAGTCAAAGGAGGAAAAACAAGCAATTGCAACCGGTATCAAGGCCATTCCGCTAATTTGTAGCCGCCTGATGTCCTACACAACGAAGAGTTATTTCCGTCCATTAAAAAAAATACTACGTTAGCCGTAAACATTACAGCGACATCTGTCTCGAGCTGAGATAAGTTCAAGGTTGCAGTAAATAGCTTTCACAAAAAAAACAAAGCCACGCTGCAGCCCAATTCTTTTACAGCTACTTTACTTCCATTCAAACTCTACGTTGGTTGCATTTTGGATAGGTCAGGCGTTTTCCCTTCTCGCTAGCTTGCGGCGCTTGCGTACGCAGCGGCGATGTTTAACTACGACTAAAATGCGTTGAATACATAGGATTCGGTTTTTGTTTGAAAAGCCTGTCTGCGCTTGCTGACCCAGAGTAACTACGACAAATAGTTCGGCTAATTACCGCATGCTTTGTTTTGCATTTTATGAATTCAATTTATTTTGAAACCATTATGAGGTTGGAAGATTGCAGGCTGCGTATTCCTTTCACAGAATGGAGCAATTCCGAGACTCAGCGTGAGACAGGACTCTCCGGGGTCTCTTATTTCTCTCCAATTTAATCGGCGCACCTGGGCGGGAAACAAACCAGGTGCTCTGCTGACGTCCATGACAGCGGCTGTCACGCCGTGTGCGCGCGGTTTTAACGAAGCTGACCCTTGGAATACGAAAGTCCTTGCAGAGATAATACCAAGCTACGGTGAACGAGCTCGTACAAGGTGCCTAAATGAGCATGCAGCAATGGCAAACCAATATTCTTTGGAAATATATATGGCTGGTTTTATGATGTCGAATATATCAACTCAGCATATAGTCCTTACAAATGCCATTGAGACGTTAAACAACGTCAGCATGATAAGAGACAGCGCACAACTTTGCATCCATGTAGTACACTGTACAGATCAATATACACGTTTTTATCACTCGTACAAAAATACAGCTTCCCATGAAGAAGTCTGATTCACGTATGGTTTTACTGGCGGAGGGCAAGTAAGCTTGCTAACACACACCTGGGTCATAATCCTGATTGAACTGTATCAATTATTCTACGCCCCATCAATTGATTTTTTCTTCATCTGTACAGAGGTACTTCGTACTTCACATCTGGTTGGGACAAGCAGTATCGCCAGTGCGTTCGTTCGCGAATCTCGACGTACTCGGCAGAGCTCCCTCGTTCACTTGCATCACGAGATCCATACATATCCTTCCTTTAGCAACGTTTGCTTTCCAAGGTATTTAGTTTATACTAAACAGTAATTTAGTTTATACTGCTAAATAATACCCTGAAAACTCCAGTGTCGTCAGTTTCACCACCACAGTTTTATTAAATACATGAGAAAATGAATGCCTCGATCTTCACTTTTACATTTCCCGCCGAGACCTCCGATGGTGATGGCACGGATTTCAAAATGCTTTTCGTGTTCTGGCCTCACTGGCTAAAAATATAAACAATTCCTGGAACTTGGTACGTTAAGTCTCTGGCCCCTGTGAAAGACAATGTACTTCATTTTTGTCGAATAGGGACGACGTAGGCCCTTGTGGACGCCGCTATAACCCATGACGTCACGGCGACTGGCGCGGGAACTTAGAGGTAGCGTCGCCACGCGCATTTTCTTTGCGCGCATTTTGTAGATTACGGAGCTTCTTCTCGCAGCAAGCGTGGTGTTTTTTATACCGTGAAAAAGTAATTTACTAATACAAGAAAAATTGTTTTTCTGTTTAGTGTCCCTTTGGCGCTAGGCAATTCGCTGCGTGAATTGAGGTTTAAAATTATGGCTTCTGATGCTTGACAATGCTTTCAGTTAGCCTGCGCTATATTTCACATATTTTCACATTCACACTCACATATATCAAATTTGTCCCATATTGTCGCAGCGCTCATTCCTATGGGTTCATACGATCTAACCACACGATAAGCTATGCGAGTGAGTGGTGTAGCAGTCAGCGGACAAAAAACACGATCTCTACCACTGCGATACTAGAGACCCACACCTAGAGGACGGTGTACGAGCTCTAGTACGAAGCACGCCTACCGCCATGTGGACGCGTGGCTGCCTCAAGACAGCCGCCCGGTATTTTACTAAGCGCAAAGAGTGTAAATCATCCCATTAGGCAATTTTCATATGGTGACATTGCATGAGTTGCAACATAAACTATATCCATACACTAAAGTGCCCTTGTGATGCATAATCGTTGAAAAATTATTACAATATCCTAAAGGCAGATAGCAAGCCACTGTGGAATATCCGAAATAAGTGGATTTGACAACACATCAGCAAACTGCTTTGTGTTGAATTGTATCCCGTTGAAGTAAGAACAGGTTCTACACCGCACAGTGCCGGGCAGTATCGAAGATACATGCATCTTAGATACTCTATTAGATACTTTTTGGGTATCTTGTATCTCTATCGCGATACGTCTCGCAAGACGTGTATCAGTATCTGTATTTCCGATACATTGAAGAATGTATCGTGTATCTTAAGATACAAGATACTGCGATTGCACCACCACCGTGCGAAACAATAAACGTTAGCTCAACTCCGCTGAGCATAGGTTTAGTACCACCTGGTACTGGTGCTACGAAACCGCCTGAATAAAACCATGCGCAGTGACAAAATTTTATTTTTCCGCCAGAGTCCACCAGTGAGGGCGGGCGATGAGGTGTGCGCGGCCGTTTTGGTGGAGCAGAGCAACGTTACAGCGCTCGCGTAGTCTCGACAGAACAAGCGCGCGAACGTCTATGCTTAGCTCACGTGCCTTTGGTTTTCTCGATTTTTGTTCTTTCTACTTGCACCAGTGCCATGATAGTTACCCTTATCCTCTGTCCAGCGGCGCGTATAACAATGCGTACGGCGATTATTGCGCAAATTGTGATGCCACTCCCCTGCGTAGTGCTTCGTTACGAAATCTGAAGCACAGGGTTGCTTTGCGTCTCGCGGCTTTTACATATCAGCGATTTGAAGGATATTGCGGATGTAAGTTCGACCTACGTGCGATTGACTTATGCGCGAATAACGTCCTAACTATAGCACCAACTAATACCGATGCTAGATCTAATAGATGAAGCGCTTATCTTACATAAGATATGTTCGTGTACCGTATCTTTTTCTTCCGGCTGTCGATCGAATCCCGGCCGCGGCGGTCGCATTTTCGATGGAGGCGGAAATACTTGAGGCCCATGTACTTCGATTTAGGTAAGCGCTAAACAATTCCAGGTGGTCCAATTTCCGGAGCTTTCCACTGCGGCGTCCCTAATAATCGTATCGCGGTTTTGGGACTTTAAACCCTAACCATAATTATTATTATCTTCCTGCTAGCTTTATTGAAAGAGTTTTTGAAATCACATTTTGACTGTTAGCACAATTGCTTTCCAGGTTGTCCTTCTTTTGCATCCCGTACATTACCTACGGCTCTGAACTGTTCGTTTCCGGTTTGGCAACAGCAATATGGCTCTTGTAACGCGCTGCCGAAATAAGTTGTCTGCTTTAATCTTACTTTGAACTGTCTACTTCATTTCTGCTGCGGTTTACACACTTATATTTCACATTAGCTTACTGTTCTGCGAAGGCGATTTTTAAGACAGTATGTAATTATGTGGGCGCGCACTGAGTAAACAGTACCGAACATTCTGCTTACTGCTTAGAAAAACAGCGAAACTGAGTTTGCATTATAATTATGGAAATATTTAGGAGCCACCTTAAAGCTGTCAGGAAGGAGATTCGAGAAACATTGCTGTACCAAAGGATCCGTTTTTCTCATGAGCGTTTTTCATAGGCACTAAATATTTTTATTGTCTTACACTAACAGGTAAGTTCACGATACTTCATGCTTAATTGTCATAGTTATTAGGGGTGCCGCCTGTATCGTGTTTCAATACTTATTCACGATGAATGTTTGATACAGAACGGATTTTCTATTTTATTTACATACATTTGTTCATTTTTAGGCGTCCCTTTTTTTTTACTATTACTAATCGCCAGGTAATCGGTGCTATAGGTGGAAATAGCGTGAATAGTAGCGGTGTGCTGCGACGATTTGTGCAACGATACTGCCGTGCGCTCTTGCTTCTTTATTTTGGTGTGATTGGGATTGAAGCGCAAAAAAAATTAGTAGCAGCGCTTGGCTCAAGCCGCGCCGTGATGTTTTGAAGCTTCGCAGTTCTTTCAGATTGTTCTCCCAGCCACGGCGGCCACATTTCGATGGCGGCGAAATGCTCGAGGCCGGTGTACTTAGATTTGGGTGTACGTTAAAGAACCCCAAGTGGTCGAAATCTCCGAAGCCCTCCCCTACGCCACCCATCATAATCATATCGTGGTTTTGGTATGTAAAACCGCAACAATTATTATTCAAATTATGCGCAGGACGCGAGAACTGTAGTTCATTCGGGAGCTCACGCGAGCACCAGCGGTAACGCTGGAAGGATCGATCGCTGATGTGACCACGCGTTCCGCCGATGATCAGAATGTCGAAGGCCACCGACATTTATTGCCGCTATTAGTGTACAGCGTGCTTTGCGTGTACTATGAGCTGCTTAGTTTTCTGGGGACAAGTTTGCCCAGTGAGCAGTTTCGTCTCTGCCAGAGTGACTGCCGCCTTCTTCGTTGTCACCACCACGTGACAATACAATAAGTATTATGCATTTCTGGGGTGCACATGTTCTCTCGTTGAAGAAAAATCGTTAAAAGGTTGCACGTTAGTCAATATATTGATAACGAATGCTTTACGTCAGCAGCAAGTAGAACCTGAAAAGTCTGCAGTTTTATGAGCTCTACGTATACGCAATGCGTCACTAAAAATGTCGCTAGCAACGTTGTTGCTGCTGTACACTGGTGATTCGGTATTGCGTAAACAGCCTTTTACATGCAAGGTAAAACTCCATACCGGTATATGCGCCATCGTACCAAGGCTTCATATTGATGTTCTGGTGATTAGATGGCGACCCGCTAGCTGGTCGGCTAGCTGAGGAGCGACTCCCATCACTTACAAAAATGACAAGCAAGAGCCGCTGTCAGTGAGGACCTGTCCTGTTAAGCAGTCACAAGAAACCTCAATAAGTTCTGTCGGAAGTAAACTAATGCACTTCGAGCAAGAAGGACAAAACTTTTGAGATATTAACATGTATATCATTAAAATGATACAAAATTGGTCACATTAGAGAAATTTTTAAGCAAACATTTTCGTGCATAGGCGTTCGCTACTACATTTTTGACCACGGCCCTCAGCATCCCGAATGTTGAAATAAATAAAGTTCAAAGTTCAAAGTTCATTATGGGGGTCTGTAATAACAAATTTGTGAATGTATCGAATTATCCTAAGATACAATTGACAAGTATCGTATCGGATACAATTATTACGGTAGTATCGTGTATCTGTATCTCCAATAGTTCTTGACTGAGTATCTTGTATCGTATCGCGATACATTTTCAAAGTATCCTTGCCCAGCCCTGAATTACCGCTGACGTATGAGGCTGGCACTATAAACGGAATTCCGAGTCAGACATCTGAAATAATTTGCGTTCGGCACACCGCTAAGCGCATTTTGTTGGCAACGTGTGTCACTCTTTGCTCATGCATATTTAAAGCTGCGATCTCAGGCTCTCAGTATATACGCAGGTGCAATACATGCATGTGGATGACAGCCTGCATCTAAAGCAGTGTGGACACAGAAAAGGCTTTGCCTTTCTCTATCGTAGAGTAACCTGCACCTTCCCCTTTGCGGTCTTCGCTTTAGTAAGATAACTGATTTGATGCAAAAAAGTGCAATCGAAAGGAAGATTACCAAACAGGTGTGTTTGCCTGTGAAGGCGCCTGATATTGCCACACGTTTTCATTAAAAAAAAAAAGTGAAAACAAGTAAGACATCTATTATTCATTTTATTTTGCAATTAGTGGGATATGAGTAACGCTATATTCAACTCCGTTTGCAATGGGCTGTCAACTTGTCAATCAACGCCAGTCTCATCATCAGGACGCAATATAGAAGTAACCATGCCCAGTGTGTGCTTTTAAGCCTCTTAGTCACGCTATGTCCATGGTTGCGAGATGAGGGAACAGGCCGTCCTGCATTGCTTCCGTAATAATCTACAAAGCACGCACGACCATCGCTTCCGCTCTTCTCTCTAAAGAGACACGTTTGTAACGTGTAATATCTAGATTGAATAAGTTCGCAATTAGGCTTACCATGATAAAGCTGTCTATCATCGTCAGTGACTCAGAATGTGTAGTCCGTGTCTTTTTCACACCGTCTAAAGATCAGGCCTATATGATTAATCAGAAACGATCCGATTGACCACATTTTTATACTGCGCGGAATGCCAGGAAGCGGTTTCATTTGAATCATCATGTCTGTATCTCTCAGCGGCACATCAATCAACGGAGTACACCGTGGGATTAGGTCTCCGTTAATTTAACAGCATTGGCATATGAATAATGAAACTAACATCATGGCATCTGTCTGCGACATTAGCATTGTGTTCCTCCCGCACACATGTCTCACCATAGTCATCGCGGGCTATGCAAGTGTGCGCGGCTGTGCCACTGGCCCAATTCTTTGTAAAGTAGGCATAAGAAACAAGAACTTATTTATAGCATCGGACTCGGACATCATAAAAAGAACTTGCCGAAATAGAAATTGTGATATTTTTTCTTGTCGTATGTATTATGCCTCATCGATATCGCTGCTGCTTAAGTCAAAGATGGAAGCGGCATTGGGTATTTCTGTCAGGAACCGGTTTCCTGTCGTGGTTTGAACGAGCATGGTATGTATTGTGTCGGCAAGTTTAAAATATAGGGAATAATTGGACGCTAGCTGATGTATCCTTGATTTTTTGTGTGTGTTTTTGTAACGTGACAGCGCTTCTTGGATAGGTTAGCGGAAGCTCGCGCACAGCTGGCGCCCGCAAAAGCCGCGTCCAGAAAATGTGACCTCTCCCACTGGTACTTGCGCCAGCTCTCACAGCAATCCCATGGCGCCGCGGCGTAAGATAGGGTAATCGCTGAAGCGGAAGCGCAAGTCCCTACGGAAAGGGAAGAAGGAAAAAAAATACATAGGAAGAGCCGGCCAACTGGGTAAGCCGGCCGAGATCTGCAAGACGTGGCCACCGACGTAGCATCGACAAATGTATCCTGCCCCTGTTCGCAAAGGCGCAAACGCTTTTGTGCTCTCGCCTCATAAGAATATGTTTAAGGATCCCCGGTAGCAGCGTGTGGTTCAGCGCAGCACGAGCAAATGATCGTGCTCTGACACACGGCGCACACGTGTCCAAACCTCATACATTTGCGGCATTGGACTCCTGTGATGCCACGGTCCTCAAGTGCCGCAATTGCCTCGTGTCCCATGACGCTTCGTCAAAAGAGTGCCGCAAGAAACAGAAAGAAAACGAGATCCTCCGCTCGTCGGGAAGTTGTTGCTGTCGTCAGAAAGCGACGCTCCCGACGCCGTAGAGGTTCAAGGAACTCTGCGAATCGCAGTTCGCAGGTGACACCTCATCCTCTGTTTCCTAGACAAGACACGCCCGAGTTGATTTCTGAGGACAAGACTGCACAGAGCACATGGACACTGAAGCATGGCCGGCATCACCGAAGCTGCAACCAGAGCCACAGACAGAACCACAGCCAGAACCACAGCCAGAACCACAGCCACAGCTAAAGCCACAGCACCATACACAGCGACTCCAATGGTCGCAGCAGACACAGACCGAGTCAACGACTGCGCTGGCTCCCCACGACTTGCCCGAGAAAGACAAGGACATTGCTGCGATGCTTCGCTCTCTTCTGAACACCATATTCATGCTTTTGAATAAGCTAAACACTCCGACAGCCCGAACTGCCCTTCAACTGCTGGAGATTCTCGATCCAGTGTTTTCAGCGCTTCAGTAATAACAACGGCTCGCACACGGCCCTCTCAAACGCCGCGATTCCCCAATGAATGTCATGGATGTCATATCGGTCAGAGAAGCTCCAGCCTCAGTGACTGATTGTACCCATTTGCATGTGCAGTGCTCTCTTTCTTCCTCTCTCTTCCTCTTTCTATTCCCCGTTCCCTTATTCCCAGTGCAGGGTAGAAAACCAGACGTTTGTCTGGTTAAACTCCCTGCTTTTCCTCTTCTCTTTCTCTCTCCCCTCGGTAACATTTTTATACTTCGCCATATATTTTTCTTGTGGTCACTTAATTGACGGCTTCACTGATGCACGTGTGGTATGTATGCTAAGGTCATATGAGACTCTAACGGAGAGTAAAAAAAGTTTGCTGTGTAAATATTCACTCGCAATAAACCTACCGACCCGAAAGCCGCGTGTTGGTCATGACTTGTTAGTGGATCCCGTCGTGATAGCGGTGACGATGGGTCCATGTGTAGTGAAGTATGAGGTATAGTGCAGCTGTTGGAGATCATGGATGCCTCGGTCATTTCGTCGACAAATTGTTTGTCGATAGAGCCAGCGACATGTCGGAATCTCAAGTCACCCTTCGCGTTGGTGAGGCATAGGGCGTCGAGGCTGGTAGGTCTTGATAATGTTACGTAGACCAACATGAGTGGATGGCGCTTGTCGTGTTCGTAGACTACCTGGGCGTATGTGGCCGACGTAGCCTAGTCTACAAAGCGGCTGGCAATCAATTTGGCATCATCCTCGGTCAGCATGAGGCCATCGCCAAGTCTCGTAAGAAATGAAGAGGACACTGCTTCGTTCTGGTGGACTAAGTGCACTTTATGGTGCAATGATGTGAATATCATATGTCACTTTCGTTAATGTATTCCTCCGGGGTCGAGCAATGCTTCAATATAGCTTGATGAATTATAGGAATACAAATCTAATGTTTATTAGACTGCTATAAAAACGGAGCCAACACTCAAACCACAGACGTTAATCTGATGTGACGCCTTTATCATAGGAGTACACATTGCGTAGTATCATGTAGTGTTTATTGCTTTCTTGTAAAATTAGATAGCCAGCACCACAACCACAATTGACATTGCGCGGATATTACGCCTGCATAGGCTGTTTTTCCGAACCAGCTTACATACCCTTGCGTGGCCCTGCGGTAGAATACCTGATTGCCACGCAGAATGCTTGGGTTCGATTCCTGCTTGATCCTAAATTTTATTCTTGCCATTCGTCAGATCTGCGCTGCCGATGTCGGTTTCTCTTAACACTCTCGCATTTGTATTGCCAATGTCTGTTCTCGCCGTTCCTCGGTAGATATAAACTGTCAATCACCTGTGGCGCATACCCGTACACCGCGGCCACTGGTAAGCGGATATGTGCCGCACGTGTATGGAGGAGAGGGTTTGACGACGTAAACGACAGGATTTTCACGCTATTCATGTCATGACCAGACAGCCATATTTGTCCAATCCTCTTACCCTCCCATGCCGATTTTGGTCGACACCAAGTTAAGGAGGCGATCATGGAAGCACTCAGACGTAGGCGGCTAGATAGATAGATAGATAGATAGATAGATACGTAGATAGAAACGCTCAAAGTGCCAAAGGTTCGCTAAGAGATGCTTGGCATTTAGTATATGACATCGCGGCTACTGTATAAAACTACAGTGAAGGCAATGTGTATACAGTGAAAGAAGTGTATTAATTCCTTTGTTCACAGTATTTACTCGCGCAGAACACGCACTCTGGCTGATGCTGGTGAAGTGCTGCCTATCGTTGCCTAATGTTCAATGTTGCTTACTATTGGCTAATGCTTTATTCTCGGTTTTATGATAAGTTCGAATATCCCACGTGCACTACTAAGCCTCGGACTCCTTGTACAGCCTGCTTCGCTCATCGCGACAGCTTTTTTGAGGAAATCAAGCCGCAAGTTTTTTTCGCCTGTTGTTCCGATGTCGAAAAAAATAAACAAGCCTGGGTTGACATTTAACTAAAATAAAGTGGCCTCTAAATGACGATCAGTGGCCGAAGATTGTGAATTCACGAGCCTTTGTGCGTGGAATTTTCTAGACATGCGTTTCTTCCCATTTGCGAGCGCGGTGCACAGAGCAAGCACGCTTTTCTAGGTGTCCTGGGAAATTAAAATGTGCCAGTGATTTTAATTTTCCGATGCACGAGTATAAGCCGCATAAGTGATGCCTGTTGAAATATAGAGACACCATGTCTTCCTAGGTTCTCTTGAACGGACATTTTGCAACGGCGTTTTCCGATGCCTGATTGGCGACAAAAAATATAAGTCAATCTAAAAGCAATATATCACTAAATTTATTTCAGCTGCGGTATTTTCTCGCACACTGCCATCACACGTTAGCTCTGGTTGACGCTGCCTTGGGTTGACTAAGAAAGTGCTAACATTCATTAGTGCTTGCTATAATGGTGAAAATTGGCTTAGTGATTGCTAACGCTTACAAGTACCGGTAAATTACAAATAATGATGCCTTGGCACGGCTAGGTAATGCTGAACGCTGACTAGTGTTGAGTGATGTTACGTAGTGGTGGGCATTCACCGTTATAGAACGCACTTCTCTCTCTCAATTGCAATCGAATTTTTTATTCGTCTACCAATATTATTTTTTCTAGTAAGTTTATTGTCAAAGGGAACGTAAGTAGAGTCCGTATAGTTGCGTCCTTGCTTGAATCCTAGTGGGACCACTCTGAACAGGAAACATAGAGATCGCTGCGGCAGTCTCTTCTTGCCTTCTCACTGTGAAGGCGATGGCTTCTACTTTCCAGAGAACAAGCTCTTGCCAGTAGATCCCAGTGTCGTGCTTCCAGGGGACGGACTTTCAGGCGGTGCATCGTTTCCTGTTGTAGGTTGGGATCCAGTGGCACCGCTGTCGCTCGATGCGGGAGCAGCATCAGAAGTTTTGTCACCGCAGAGTGTCTCCTGCAGATCGTTCTCCCATGACCAGCAGAATCGGTTGGGGAGGAAGAAAATCTGAAATTATAAAGAACGAAAGAAATATGCAATAAGTATTTGTCCTCAATGTAGACGCGGTCATGTTTGAGAATCAGACTTAGACTTACTTTTGCGGCAAAACGGCGTGTCACAAATCAGAGAAAGATAAGAACACTCACTGCATGACCGCTACGCTGGTTCTCATGTTTTTCACTCGATAATTTGCTGTTTCGAAAGTGCAGTGCTACGTTCAGCGGAACATATATAATAAAGAAAAATGTTTGTATAATTAAAGCTCGTTGTAAGAAAATAGTGGCTATGCTCAATTATTTCCCTAAATGGGGAAGTTCGTAAGATCTAGAAAGGAATGTCTGGGTACTTAGATATCTAAATGTGTCGCGTAGCGATACCAAGAAGCTACTACTCCATTGTATTTGCCGTAACCCACGCCTGCACGCATGAAAAGTCCGCGAGGAAGGCCCACAGGCGGACCTCCCGGACTGGAGCCTCCCATATCGCCCGGACGGGCATGAGAGGCTCCATGTCTGGGCGATGCCGGCCTCATAAACGGTCACGTAAAGCTATGACAGGCTGCCGATACTGAAAGACGCGGAGAACGAGTGCAGTGATTGTGCCAGCAGGCAGAACGAGGAAGCTACGCGAACACGATCAGTGTCATCTGTCACATCAACTCTGAATTAACGAAAACAATTCCAGCCACCCAAACGCTATCTGGTGTAGAGAAAGGGAAAATAGACAACCACCCGCTTGTAGCACGAAGCCACAAGGAAATCCATACGGATTTCTCAGAAAGAAAGCCTCTTAGTTGCCGAAAAATTTGTCCTGGTCCGGGGATCGAACCCGGGACCAACGCCTATCCGGGGCGGTCGCTCTACCAATTGAGCTAACCAGGAAGCTAGCCATTGGCAGCGCGAGGGCGAATTCATCGACAACTCGAAGCAACTGAATACATATTGCAATACGCTATCTGGTGTGTCCGAGCGCTAGCGACTGCTCAGTCAGTTGTTCCGTGCATGGGCGCGGCGTGCAACCTCGTCAAACCAAAACTAGGGCCGTGTCTAGGGCCCCTAGATGGTTCAATGCTTGAATGTTTGAGCCCACTCGCAACGAAAACTAACCGTATGCGTCAAAATTACAAACAATTGCAGCCTTTCTTACTCGTTATATACAGGAAAACTTACTTAAATGGTTTTCGGTGGACAGTAAGTTTTGCCAAGTCGGGGACCAGTAGGACCCTGTGGGCACCTTCCGGGAAAAGAAAACTTCTCCTATAGATGGGGAACTCCATAAAGTTGAGTTTGCTTAGATTTTTAACTGCATTCCATTTTTAAGTACCTGACCTGGCTGGAAAATACATAGTTACGACACCTGCATGCTGGGCATATTGGTTAATGCACAGCAATAGGCACTGTATGGCTGCGTGCGTCAGCAGAGATATTTCTAGTGAGGCAACGTTCGTTCTTTTTTGAGCACCTGCACGCGTGAATATTACTGCAAAATAAAAGTCCGGTCGTCTGGCTTGTGCTCAGAACGATTGTTGATGCGACTACCCATATATATTGTCTGGGCTTCACGATTGTCGTCTTTGGGTGCCTAGATACCACCTAGAGTAGTGCATTGGATGTGCATCGTGTCGAGCAGGTGTTAGAGTAGAGGCTAGAGCTTCGACACGCTCGAGCGCTGTTATTAGAGTGCCCGAACTTATGCAGCGGCAACAAAAACGTGCGGACCGTTAATCAGCTGCGTCTACTGCCTGCAAGACTCTTGAGCATGCTATATTCACACTGTGCTGTAATATTGTACTGCCTGCATCGATTTGATGCAAATATTTTTTGCTTTGCCTGTGGTTTATAATAACAACGCTGGTTCACTGCTTCTATCTTAGTCGTTCACGGGCTCTTTGCGGTCTTCTTAATTCGCAATGACAAGCTTATTACGCGGCCTGTTTGTTAAGAACTGCATGTTTTCTTCGTCTTTGTTACGTGAAGCGTATATTTTGCAGGAAAACCAAGCTTTTTACTATGCTCGTACAAAATACTCTAGCATGTTTGTGACCGTAACTGCCCATTTTTTTTATTTTGAGTTAAAATGAGCACAATTGGAAAGTTATGTATAATTTCCTAATATTTAAGCAAAAGTGAAGCAGACATCCCTATTTACTACCCCTCTCCGGTGAGTGCTAATGGCAATCACGCGGCACATACTTCACCTCTACAACAGCCTAATCCATGCCGTGTATATCATCGCTGCATGAAAGGTTCCTTAAAAAGACTAAAGTAAAATAACTTTTCTCATATCAATAAACTGCCGTTTCACAGCACCAGAAGCACCAATATTGCCGCGAGAAGAGCGAAACGGAAATGTAGGCAGTGACGCTACCTTAAAGTTCGCGCCCCAACAGCCATGGCTTCATAGGTTTTGACTGCGCCTACAAGTGCCATAGCTCTAAATTAGTAAAAATCAAACACATGGCATTATAAGGGGGCCCGATAGTAAACGCAACAGTTTTAGGACAACTTGCATAGCTATTATGATCACAATACCAAAAACACTCTCAAATCTCTGACGCCATCCTGCCCGCCAAGCATGACGGGTTCGGCGATAACCTAAACATGTAAATATGACCGTTGTCTTCCCGATAAATAAATCGATGAAGGTTAAAATGATGACAGTAGAGTTCTGAAATAACAACTTATGAGCCTCAACTAACTCATTGTTTCACGTAAGTATTCCGTTGAAGATGTAACGCGCCGCCAATAAAAAATCGCATACTTCGCGCTCAACACCAGCGAGCGTATCTTCTTTGTAAAGTCGAAATGTCGTGTGCATTAAAACTGTGTTGCTCTTTGTTTTGGTTAATTTCAAAATCTCTTATATACGGACTTGGTCGCCTCCCATCATACCTTAAGTCTTTTAACGTTTGAAATTAGAGAGATCCCTTGAGATTTAAAGCAGATGTGTAGTCCTACCGAGAAGGAAGCGGGAAACGTAATTTAGTCTAGCCGGGCTCAGCATTGCTTCGTATAATCAGAACACGCAATTTTAGGAGACAATACGCGAAACACCCACCTAATGTGAGGATATCCGAAACTCTCTGGAAGAGATGATGGGGAAGGCTGATGCGGGCTTCAGGAAACATAAACTAGGTTGGTCATGGCGAATACCACATGCCCGACACAAGCGCGAAATTTCGCTACGAAAACATTTGCGTCGTTATGCCAACACTGAAATCACGGCTAGCAAAGTTCCCAGTTTGCAGCATAGGAGCGAATGCCTTCAGCGTTATTCTCAACCACAATGGCATTCCCTACGTAATTGGCGGGTGCAATCAAGATTTCAGATTTCCAGAAAATAATTCAATCAAGTGCGAAACGAGCAAATAAGACAAAACTTTAGACGAAACTTCCCTGAATGGGAATTATTCGAGGTATGCGCCGCACGACATTCGTTGGGCTTGCTTCTACTGCTGCTGCTGTTGCGTACACGTAAAGTGAGAAGAGTGTTGTTTGCGTCTGCACATGCTACGGGAGACAACGCGTACACCAGATATAAACATTCACGTAGCCTTGTCTTTCACACTCCACATTCCCCACACACCTGTAAACTTCTCTTTCCCCTTTGTGTATATGTTCCCCGTGTTTTCTTTAGTAGGTGTTTCATCCAGGTATACGAAATAGAGGTCTGTTGGAGGTGATGTAGGGCGCGTATATGTGCGTCGTTATCGCGCTGCACCTGCCGGCTGCTTGCAAGCACGCGCGCATTCGGGCCTTAGCTGCGTATTTTACCCCTGCAATGAACAAGGGGCAAATACCGGGCAGTGCCGTCGACTTTCTTCAAAAGGTTTCTTTTGTTTTTTGCTTCCTTCCGGGTGAACGGAAGGAATTTCCAGCCCAAGCTTACAAAGAACGTTAGCCTAAAAAGAGTGAAAGTGCTAATGACAAATATTTCTTCTTTTTTCGAGTCGCATTTGCTCACACCAGGGTGAGCATAATGCACCTTGTGCATTATGCACCGATGCACCATGTGCGGTCCGTTTTAAAATAACAATATTAGCGAACTAGCAAACTTTAGGTTAGGTGTTTACTCATAGGTATTAGCGGAACATATGAAGAGTGATCTGTTCTAACACAAAATAATGTTATGTTATTACATTTAGCTAGGGCTGAGAATAAATTAGCTGATAATCCGGTTAAAATCTTGTCATATTACATGCATTAAGTAATAAGATTACATGCATACGGGACGGACGGCATGTGTTCTCGCATACGAAATTTCATACATATAAACTGTATGCTATAATCTCTGTTTAGTCAGAAGAAATGTTCCTAACAGAAAGAGTTCAAATTTAACATTTCTAAACGCACTCTTTAAAAACCTCTCAAAAATTGACAGTTTTCCTAGAGTGTGAAACATAACATTGAGGTGGTTTTTTAACACGAAAGTATTCTATTGGGGGGTCCACCACGACTTACCTCACGTGATTTCCGCCATGGAAGTGTCTTTAAATGCGCACGAACAAATGGCAAAAAAGAACAGATAAAAATGTTTTGTTGATTCGGATTACCTTGTACTCGAACCCACTATCTCTCGGTCCGCGACAATAGGTGCACGTTCACGAAGTTTTACAAACGCGCCTTGTATCGCTCACACCATCTCCTTCACGCAGTGCTCTTGGGTGGTGGGGTAGTGTCGCCGTCTGGGAGCGGGGAAGTGCAGTACTGCATCGTGACACTAACGAGCACCGACAGGAAGCGCTTCGGTAGTTGAGTGCTTTGTTGCAGCGCCAGAGACACGTAGCGATAAGCGGAGCGCCATGCTTCGTCCACGGCTCAAGCTACGAACTCTGGCTCTTGCTTTGCGCTGTGAAGCTCTTTGTCGAATATGCACCATCACCGGCGTATTTTACCGCACTTGTGAAGTGCGCACACCTTCTCTAAAAGTGCGTCTCTCTCCTCTAATAAAGACTCTTTGAATTAGTACGTGTCGAGTACAAGTGTTTATTATGCGCTTGTTCATGCCATTTTTCCACGGTATTCATCATATGCTGTGTCCAGGTGTACGTTAACTACTTCAGCTACCACAAAGGTTTAACCATGATCATGGATGTTAGTCGTCGGGATGGAGATGTGTCACTAGGAGTCACCGTGCACGCATCCACCTCAAACAATGCTGCAGCTGCCAAACACCATTAAACATTGTTCAAGCTCTCATATATATCAGCGTACAATAAACAATCAAGTACTGTCAAACAATCAATCACTTTCGTGCTATGCCGATTCCTATAACAGCGGCATCAACGACTTTTTTACAGTAAATAAAACCAAGCAAGCATTTTTACGGGCATGATACACCCCCATCCTCTCGTGATGTGTGCCACCGGTGACCTTTGGGCGACCCTTTGTTTTGCTTAATAAAGAATTGGAGATGTATCCAAGCCTTGTATAAAAAATATACTTGCCTTGATGCAGTGTGGAATAGGGGGATTCTTTACGAGGTCATTTATGCCGCTCATAAAAGGCGAGATCAGTGGTGGAGGTGGCGGCAGTGCCGAAGCTGCAACAACAAAAAAAAAGAAGAAAAATATCGGCAAATGTATGTTGTGTGACTGAGGCATTAAAGCCCATAAAAGAGCAATATACTGCCTTGTATTGAAGGCCTTTGTCCCTGCTAGCGTAATGCCATCCCTGAAATTCGCAGCACGCGATAAGATATAAAAAGATCATAATTTTTTAGGCTTAACGTAACAAAACCACGACATGATTATGAGGGACGCGGTAGTGGAGGCCTCCGGAAATTTCGTCCACCTAGGGTTCTTTAACGGGAACCTTAATCTAAGTACACGGGCGGCAAGCGTTTCGCCTCCACCGAAAATGCGGCTGTCACGGCCGGGATTCGACCCCGCGACCTACGTGTGAGCAGTGGGGCATCATAACCACTAGTCTACCGTAGCGGGTAGGGTACAAACAAAGGAAAAACTCTTGCAATATAACAGAATTCATGCGCCATGCCGAACAATTTTCCCATATGTTATCAATATTATTACATCACTACATAGGTAAATTCCCACCGCAAAAGACACCAAAGAGAAGAATACAGCAACAAGCTCAGGATGTTACTCTCTGCCTCCCTTTCTTGTCTGAGTTGCCTTTCGTATTGCGAACTTAACTCCTATTTTACGGGAAAACCACAGAGAGCAACAATCAGTAGTTCCATAATTCTATTTAGCTGAATGAAATATGAATGCAGACGGTGCGCTAAATTGCGGGTTTACAAAGAGTCAAGTTAAGGAGCTGAGTATTATTTACGAAGAATAAACGAACTCACTTGTTGTGACTGTCGCAGCGACGAGAACGACAAAGGCGAAAACGAGACGCATTTTTCTGGAGGGAAATTACTCTACGCCCCGAGTGACCGTCACGCTTCTAATAGCAGCTGCTCCTCTGGCAACTCCATCACTCCCTCTCCGGCTTTTATAGTCTCTCGGGCAGATTAACAGAAAACAGATGCTATTGTCCGCGGCCTTCGCACTGGCAAATGTAGGATCTCCGCGCTAATTAAAAGTTCTGCAACACTGCTTAGGTGCGAGATTGAATTTGAAAGAGTAAAGGAAATGATTATTAACTTCTCATTCTGTGCTCGGCGACAACCGTAGTTGTTTGTTTGTGTGTGTGAGTGAGTGAGTGAGTGAGTGAGTGAGTGAGTGAGTGAGTGAGTGAGTGAGTGAGTGAGTGAGTGAGTGAGTGAGTGAGTGAGTGAGCGAGTGAGTGAGTGAGTGAGTGAGTGAGTGAGTGAGTGAGTGAGTGAGTGAGTGAGTGAGTGAGTGAGTGAGTGAGTGAATAAGCCAGATGTTGTGAGAAAGGAATAAAAATGAGTCGCATCATTAGCAACGGTAGCAGTTATTTAACGAGATTGTCCGAGAAAATTAAAACTCGAGAACGTAAGCCAATCACAGCCTTAAACTGCTGATACTTGTCAATTTGAGATGCTTCGAGGAAGAGGAAGCTTATTTTGAAACTTCTTGCAGAATATGTGCAGTAATATCGAAGCAGTGACAAAAACAAATGCATAGCGGTTTTCAGGTAGTAGTGTATAGGAAGGAAAATAAACAAACTGCTGTTTTAAATTGTACACGAAATTCACCATGAGTGAATAGCTCGCATGATCGTGCAAAAGTCTTCAATAAAAAAACATGCTATGATATGCATCACTTCCAAGAGTTTGCATCGACTATCACTCGATGAAGAAAATACGAGCAGTTCCTCGTTTTAGTTTAAAAACTTTCCTTTGTGTTAGGTGCCAGAGATGTGCTTCACATGAAAAATTAATTGCTAATAAATGGCACTACTGAACCACAAGGCAGGGTTTCATAATGATGATGAAAATGGAAGTACCAAAACAATTTTTAAATTCGTTTTCATTTAGACGTAGCCACTTTTCTTCATTACGATGAACTGGGAACTCGCTCTCCGCGTTGCGTTTTGTAACATTTGTGAGTTAGCTCGAAACGCTTCGGCTTGCGTGTTTGTTCAGAGCCTCCCTTTGGTTATTGTTTTCCAGCATCACCCGCTGTATGTGATAGAAATATACAGCTTTCTACGGCGGTAAATCTTTGCATGGGATTAAATTGCTGTCTACTGTTGTCCTCGCGATGAATGACGCAGGATGAAAGTGATGCAACAATGTGGCGGTTCGCTGCTGCAATTGGTGTATGTGATGCCGAGAGAATTTCGTAGTGTAAATGAATCCTCAAAATTTGTCGAACAAATTAAAGTCGGCAACCAACGCACGCTAACAAAAAAAAGTATCTATTAAGGCCTATGCTCTCAATGTCTGTTAAAAAAAGAGGCCAGCATGGGCAATACGTTCGTGACAAAGACTTTTTTCGGTCTGCTGTAAATTGGCTAACAAAGAACTATGTGACGCTACGGAGTGTACCATCAAAGTATACGAGCATAGAATTTAGACAATAACATTACCTCAGGTGAAACACTCCGGTTTAATATAAAAGCTGCTTGATTAGACACGAGTAAAAAACGATTTATAACTACAAAACGTAATTAGGCTAGTGAGACGCTCTAGGGCCAGTCATGTCTATTTTACGAAAGAAGATGAAAGTATTTTTCAAAAATGTTTGCAGTCTCAAATGTTGCTAGTTACCAAAGCGAACGCCGCCTGAGTCTGTTTTTATCAACTGGAGGCCGGAAAACGCTTCCACCAAAATGTCCAATTACTGCTCTCATGCGTCAATTTCATCATACTCTTCCCTCAAGCTATCTGACCCCAGTTACATATATCTTATTGCCGAATGCCATATGGCGAATTACTTTTCATGAAAAACTCTTTAAGGGAGCTCCATCGTAGGAACGGCCACTTTTTCTAGTATTTGCGTGCCTTTCAATCTTTCATTCCTTTGTTTTGACCACTAGAACAAGTTTGCGTGCCAGCTGTTGCTGCACTTATCAGTAATGCCACGAGTTTAGCTCTTCACAAAACGCTCCCTTCCTATTTATTGATTTATGGCGCATGCATACTATCTGCTAATTTACGCTCTAGCCAAACAGGCGCAAATATCGAGAGCATGGCAATTACCCCAAGTAAGATGCCATTCCAAAATAAGCACGCCCGAAATTTGCGAGGGTTCTTCCAAGAAACCAAATATTTACTCCTATCGCAGTAGTTTCCATATGAACTAGCGCGTTCGTGCGCTCTGTTGCAAATTACTGGCACTAAGGACATTCATTCTTCCTCATGCGGATTTTGTACGAAGGTATTGCTGATTCGCTTTAACAGACAACAATAAAGTGGTTGCCTTCGCAAGACATCAGTTATCTGAGCAAGGCATTCTTGATCTCCAGAAACACTATGGCACTAATTGTGCCCAGTCTCACTACCATTCAACAATAAAAGAAGCGGGGGAAATACAGAGCCCTCTGCTTAAAGTCGCAAAAAAACCATGAGCTTATAAAGTCGGAAGCCTCTTAATTAACTGTAGAAACAGCGCTAAAACACGGGACGAACGAGGAAAGGACACAAACAACGGCGCTGACTAACAACCAAATGTGTTTTATTCTTCCAGTCTGCATTTATATACTCCGCCACAATCTCAACAAAGCAAAAGGCAAAGAAACATAGAAAAAGATGATTAGCCTGCGCAGAGGCCAAAAAATCTTCAAACAGACAGAAACGTTAACTCCTTCCGAAGGAGGGAGATCGAGGGGAGGCTGACACATGCCTCTCCGCCATTATAGATATGATACGCTTCAGAAATGACACGCGCCCGTTCATCATGGTACTTCGACAGGAAAATGGAATCTTTAAAAGATGGCTGGCAACCACATTCATTACAGTGAAGCGACAATTGACTATCTCTGGCTTGTTTACGGACGTTGTTTGCATGCTCGCGCATGCGGTCATTAGCGCACCGCCCCGTTTGGCCGACATAGTAACGGCCGCAAGAAAGAGGTATCTTATACACAACACTATCACAACATTCAACATACTTCTGGCGATGTTTTTTGCTGCATCTTTTCGTCTTGGTCTCTCGATTTACTTGCTGACACAGGCTACCAAGCTTATTTTTGGCAGAAAACAACAGTTTAACGCCTGCCCTGCTGACCACTTTCTACAGATTATGTGCCACCTTGTGCACATAAGGAATAACCACTACTTTCTTCTGCGGGTGTGTCACTGATTGAACAGCAGGTGAGCACTTGCTTTTAAAACCAGACACGAGGCTTTCTGCGATACTGGTCAAAAGCGTTCCTGGAAAACCTGCAAGCTTCAGGCGTGCTACTTGAGAACAAAAGCTCGCTTCGACTTGGTGGTCACAGGACCTCTCAAGCGCCGCCTTCATGCAAGCCCTTGCAATACCGCGCTTGACAATTTTTGAATGCGCAGAAGAAAAGGGAAGAAGGCTCTTTTGAGACCTAGGCGCATAACACCAACATACATGGCTGTTTGAGAACGAAAGTTCCAAGTCCAAGAAGCGTAGCCTATTGTCTGAGGGATGCTCAGTTGTCAATTCAAATGGACTTAATTCCGCGAGGAACACGTCAAAAATTTTCGCAGCAGGCTGCACGTCATGAGAGTTAGTGCTATAAAAAATTAAAAAGTCGTCCACGTATCGCATCACCTTTACCGTGCTAGTCTGTCTGAGCTTGCTCTCGAGGTTACGGTCATAGCTGGCTAGTAGAATGTCACTGAGAACAGGGGCGATGCATGAGCCTATGCAGACTCCTTTCCGTTGAATAAAAAGCTTATCGTCGAAGCTGATGAAGGTCGATTGCATGTAAAACTTTAAAAACTCTAAAAACTTGTCTACAGTGATTCCACATTTGTTCTGAAACTTAACAACACCGTATCTGTCAATGGAATTACCAACTTCAGCACACACATCATTCTGAGGTAACGAATAATATAAGTCCTTGACATCGACCGAAAAAGCACAAGCGCCCACTGGACAGTCATCCCGGAGAAAAGCAGAAACGGTACCTGGTGTCCTTATGAGGAAAGGGTCGTCGATGTCAAGGAGGCACAAAAACCTTTGCAGGAACACGCCAACTTCTCGTTGCCACGTTCCGCGCTGAGAAACGATCGCCCGGAACGGGCAAAGTTCCTTGTGAGTCTTGGCGCTGAAGAAGGCTGAAAGGCTGGTTCCTTTGCACGCCTTCACGGATGATGCCAATTTTGCAAGTCCTGCTTTTTCGCATAGCTGAACAGCCCTTGTTTTCACCTTCGTAAGAACTACTCCTTTCACTTCGTTGAAGTTGCCGTCAATGGCCGCGTCAGCTTTTTCTTTGTACATACCACGAGGCACCACCACGAATCCTCCTTCTTTGTCAGACAGGAGCAGCTTCAGGTCGGCGTCTCGAAGGACAGCAACCGCTGAGCGGAGCTTTACAGTGTTGCCTTTTTTAACCTTCTGAGGCAGGCAGTCAACTCCTTCCCTAATACACCGGTCAACTTCATCTGTCCTTGCTTTACCAGCAGCTGTTCTGACGAGGCCGAGTAGCTCCGTCTTGTCCAAAGCAGGATGCTCACAAAATTTGGGTCCGAGCTTGAGAAGGTCAGCCACGTTCTTCGGGATTGAGGCATCTCCGAGTACCATCACATCTTTACCTTGCTCTGGATACTGATGTCTGCTCCTTGGCAGTCGAGCGACTAAGTTGCCCCAAAGAAAGTCGGCCGTCTGAGACGCCAGTCGCAGGTCTTCCAGAAACCTCTTCTGGGCACTGGGTAAAGGCAGTTCATTGCGGTTCACAACCTGCAAGCAGTCCGAGTAGAAGCGAACCTGTCGGCATGCCTCTGACCGCAAGATGCGGCACATCCTTTTGACGTGGCCTTCCGAAGGCATCAGAGCCCCGAAAAGACGGGAAACTTCCGGCGGCAGGTAGGAATGCTTGAGCGAGTAGGTGTAGAGACGAGCTCTACAAGTTGCAGTGGCAAGCAGATTGATGCAAACAACAGAAGAACGCAAACACAAGAAAGGCGTGAACGAAGAAAAAGAGCCCGATGTAGAAGAAATGAACTGCAATAAGGTACGCATTTGGGCTGGTTGGTTCATGATTAACTGTAGAAACAGCGCTAAAACACGGGACGAACGAGGAAAGGACACAAACAACGGCGCTGACTAACAACCAAATGTGTTTTATTCTTCCAGTCTGCATTTATATACTCCGCCACAATCTCAACAAAGCAAAAGGCAAAGAAACATAGAAAAAGATGATTAGCCTGCGCAGAGGCCAAAAATCTTCAAACAGACAGAAACGTTAACTCCTTCGGAAGGAGGGAGATCGAGGGGAGGCTGACACATGCCTCTCCGCCATTATAGATATGATTGTCGCTTCACTGTAATGAATGTGGTTGCCAGCCATCTTTTAAAGATTCCATTTTCCTGTCGAAGTACCATGATGAACGGGCGCGTGTCATTTCTGAAGCGTATCATATCTATAATGGCGGAGAGGCATGTGTCAGCCTCCCCTCGATCTCCCTCCTTCCGAAGGAGTTAACGTTTCTGTCTGTTTGAAGATTTTTTGGCCTCTGCGCAGGCTAATCATCTTTTTCTATGTTTCTTTGCCTTTTGCTTTGTTGAGATTGTGGCGGAGTATATAAATGCAGACTGGAAGAATAAAACACATTTGGTTTTTAGTCAGCGCCGTTGTTTGTGTCCTTTCCTCGTTCGTCCCGTGTTTTAGCGCTGTTTCTACAGTTAATCATGAACCAACCAGCCCAAATGCGTACCTTATTGCCTCTTAATTAATTAACGTGCTGTGATTTCTTCGTCCTTGTGCTACTGGGAGAGAGCAGAGATGAACATTTTCTCTCATCCATCTTTATGACATTTGTTTTATTAAATTTCTAGTTTTTGCATTGTCTTCAAGATAACTTGTAGGAATGTTCATGAATACGCTTGCATTGGTACTAAACGGGCTACGTGGGCGTGCAAACGGCAGGCGGCGGGTTTAAATAAGGCATTCCGCCGTGCTCACCGAGTTTTCCCTTGCGAGAAATAAATCAAAATACGGAACATTGAAAATCAGCCCATACTGATGCCTGAAGATATTTGTATCACAATAGAGCGGCCTCAGTCGTTTGTGCCTTATCAAAATTATTGCGACTTGACCCTCATTCTGCAGTTGCATCAGCGCATGTAAATATTTCGTAAGACAGCTGCTTCAAAATAGACTCTAATGCCTGCCTTTCATTTCTCTCCTGTTTTTTTTCTTCCTTCCTTAACTAACTCTACATTTTTGAATCACTCGACCTACTGCACGAAAAATCTGACAGGTACGGTGAATTCATGGCTGGTCTTTGACCATATGAAACATTCAGGTGCAGACACATGGTTTAAGTAGTGTGTTTCGTAGAAACGTATCACACAGTGGTATTGAATTCTTCACAGCTCGTACTGTCAAAGTCTAGGTGGAAAGCCCTTCGGAAATAAATTCAATAAGAAAACCGTCCTAGTGCCGGTGCTCACGACGTGATTTGAACGGTGCACACAAAAATCCCTGTCCACTAATGAAGGTGACAAAACACAGTGACTAACAAAGTGGATCGCTTCTCATTATTACCTGATATCTTTCTTCTTCTTTTATTGCGATGGATACCTATTATGAGGCGGAATGGTTTTGTGTCTATTATACGTACTCTGCAACATCTGTGTTGTGTGGGAATTCAAGCAGCTTTTCTTGGACTTGTTTGCGTGTATCTTTAGCTCATAGCTGGTCATGACACTGTACTGAAGGCCTCCTTGTAGTACAATACGATACATTTCAAGCTTGGACATGTCCATTGCACAGGGGACGTGTCTCTGCATCCATCACTGGGAGGCAGCATTATCGACACCTTGCGCCCACTATTACGTGTGATGAGTTCCACGTAGACTGTGGGCCGATGCAAGGGCCACCTCCTGGCGACGTAAATGCTTCTCTCTTTTAACCGGGAAAGGGGGGGAGCGGAAACACGGTGAGTGAGTGAGAACTTTATTGTGGTCCAAAAGTGGCAGAAGCTGAATACTACTGGAGCTCCCGCTAGCTCAGCCAGGTGGCTTCACCCAGGAAGGTACCGGAAGCTGGAGCGTCCCGGGCCCTCTGGACTACCAGGAGTTAGTTGTTGAGTTCCATGCTGCGCATGGCAGCCTCCCAGGAGGGTTTGTCGGGTAATCCTGACCCCGAATTAAAGGGGCACAGCCAGAACATATGTTTGAAATTGCAGTGCACGTGATTACAGTGCTGACAGTGAGGTGAAAAGTCTGGATCGATTCTGTTTAGCATGACTGGAGTGATGTACGTTTTTGTATGTAGTGTCGTAGTGTGACCACTTGTGCTTTATTCAATTTAGGGTGTGGAGGGGGAAGAATCTTCGCCCTAGTTTGTGAGCTGAGGTGATCTCGTCGAATGATATCAATGGATTCTTGAAGTCCATGCATCCCCGTTCCCGTCCCGTCTGAGATGGCCAGTCACCGCCGCGGTAGCTAGTTCGCGCGCTAGCTGGTGAGGCCTCTCGTTAGGTTTGTCGGTTGGGGAGGATGAGATGTTACCCATGTGGGCCGGGAACCATATGTAGTGTGTTAGGGGATCTTCCGATTCGTTAGCCTCAATAGTCGTCATATTCAGAATGCTTGCGGCTGCAGCGGAGCGGAAGCTGGATGAAAATGACCTGATGGCAGTTCGCGAGTCTGAAAAGATGGCGACGTCCCTTCTTCGCTCTTGCAGAGCTACCGCGATAACCAGTTCCTCGGCTTCGTGAGTGAAGTCGGTGACCACCGTGGCCACGTTAGCTAGTGATCTCTTGGCATTGATGACTGCGACGACATACGCGTCCATTTTCCAGTATTTGACTGCATCAACAGAGAGAGTGGTTGAGCTGGAATCGATCGTCCCCAGGATGTCCTCGGCTCTTGCTTTTCTTCATCCTTTATTATGCATGGGATAGATGTTCCTGGGGACCGGGTCGACGCATATGGTCCCTCTTATCGCCGAGGAGATTTTGTCTTTCTCTCGGGGCATGAACAAGGGTTGCAGCCCTGCCTCCAGGAGGATCCTGGTGCCTGCTTTTATGAGGGACAATCGGCAAATTTGAGCGGTTCGTTGAGCTTCAAAGAGTTCCGTTGCTGTGTTGTGCAGTCCAAGCTGCAATAGCCACTCCGTGTTGGTGCTTTTTGGAAGATTAAGAACCCAATTAACCCCTGTCCTGATAAGGGCATCAATTTTATTGAGCTCCATCTTTTTCGATTGCAAGAAAGGGGCAGCGTAGATAATGTGGCTGATGAGGAAACACGGTGAGATAACAAGGTGTGTGCTTTGAAGAAAAGCTTTACGGGCTCGGGCTGAGCTGAAGGATTGATTTTTTTTATGCAGGCTTCATTAGTCTTAATACTCAAGAGCCCGACCCAGTAGATTAATATTTGTTTAATGGCTAGTGTGCACTTACATTGTTTTTCAGTTAATTATTATGGCTGGCAATGGTGTTGCAATTAGTCTGTCCTGCTAATTATAAGCGCTGCGGCGATAGACTCGTGTGTTTTCTTGTCCGATGCTATGATGCACAGCTTCTGCAAAAGTACCTTTGTAGTGAACCGGTGTCCAGTCGCTAATAGGGAGCGGAATCCTCATAAGACTCTTGCTCCATGTTGCGTTGCTGATTCGATGAACTGTTTCTGTCTTCAAAGGCGAGATTTGGGAACACGGGCGGGTGAGTCAATTGATGAATCAGAAAATCCTTTCAACCTTGATCGCGCATCGGCATTCAGTGATGTCTACCACCGCCAGCGCCCATTAACTTCACGTAGCCTTCACAACGTCAGTATCTCATTCAACGGAGTTTTGACGGGCAATATTAAAAGAAAGTTTCTCAATTCTGCATAAATGTATCACTTGAGAGCGCTGACAGCCGACTGAAAAATATTGAGCGTGTCTGCGTGGTTGTCCTGTCAGCGGGATTGCCGGGCGTGTAGAATAAGGCTCTTGCACAGATGCCTTCAATAAGATACACCACTCCTGTTATAGGGCAAGTTATCTGAAAGGCGTGGTCAAAGCTCAGCAGCCTGATGACTAGCTTTCATGTAGGAGACATCAGCACAATGTCTACCTCACGTTATATCTAATGACAGCAATCACGGCATACACTTTGGAACTGGTTCTTCCGTTGACGCCAGAACAGTACAATTTCAAATGCACTCGCACTATAGGGGTTCAATGACACCCTAAACTAGAAGAAACATTGTTGAGAACCATAGGTCCTGCACTTGCACAGATGTAAGCAAACTAGAAAGACACATTGTTGTACGACAAGACACTCTCTCAACAGGCGGGTAATTTTCCTATCTGGTGCATTATGGGGAATATACTCCCCGTTTAATGCTGTGGTAATATTAGTTGCGAGGGCGACATGTAGAATGTCCCATTTCGGCATTGAATGTGCCACAGGAGGCTTTTCTTTTGCAGCAACAGGAAATATTCCAACGAAGTCTTCATAGGAGGAGGCAACACCTTTATTTGGTCAATTTGGTTTAGAAAGAGATGGCCGCCACGCAATGCCTTGAGCCACCTCCCCGGCTATTCCGATACCCCGAAGTTGAACTTCTGGCGTTGCGTCGTGGAGTATTGCTTGCTTCCGGCAAGAGAACGACCGGAAGATCTGGTGTAGGGAGGCGGGGCTTCCCTGCAGTCACAGAGAATATGTTCTAAAGACTTGAACATGTTTAACTTAGCGCAACGACTACGAGGACACGTGGTCTGCGTGAGGCTCTTTATTGTTCAGGATGTCAGCTGACCTGCCGTTTCATTGGTTTTGTGTGTCAAATGGGTGTGAGGCAGGGGCGTAGCCAGAAATTCTTTTCGGGGGGGGGGGGGTTCAACCATACTTTATGTACGTTTGTGCGTGCGTTTGTACGTGTGCGTGTATATATAGGCAAGCAAAATTGGAAAATTTCGGGGGGGTTTGAACCCCCCCAACCCCCCCCTCCCCTTGGCTACGCCCCTGGTGTGAGGGTTGAAGTGCCCCTTTTTCGTTCTTGTCTTCTAATAAAATATTCAGTTGCGAGTCAGCGCTGTGGTTTGTCTCCTCTTCTCTGTGTCCTCGTCGTCGTTGCGCTAAGTTAAACATGTTCAAGTATTATCACCAACCGGCCCAGCTATCAGTTCTTCTACATGTTCTAAAGAGGCTATGGAGTCACACGGTGAGCCGAGTAGGAAAGTGTTTTCCTTTCACATTTGTTACGTACAGACGGTGCAACGCATTGATATGGCTCAGGTAAATGCATGCTGCGAACGTGTCTACTTGATAGAGGGACATACACACAGTATGTCGTTGATTCGCCACAGCAGTGCTTCTACCTTTAAAACGAATACGTTGTAGAGTGCGTAATACTACACCATTAATAGTCCGGTTGTGTTAGAAGAAAATATGAACCATGCTCAGTTTTATGTGCTCGACTGTGGGAGAGTAGCACATATCTGCCATAAACACAACAGTTAATTGCGGTCAAAACAAAAGCAGAACGATGTAGAGTATTATGTACTCTATCACAAAAGAGCTGTAAGCAACTCTCCCTGAAGCAAGCTAAGGGAACATATGAGGCAAAACACTCAAAGAAATTCACAGCATATCCACGGGTGAATGATGAAGAGCTTGGGCGAACCTCCTGAAGCAATCATGGTTACACCGTGAAATCATCAGTCGTTTCGCCCAGCAGTAATCAAAGCGATAGCCCAGTACATCATCAAAGACGTGACAAACGCTGTATATATTTATACAAGAAATTTTATTAATGGTAAGTGGTAGCTGGACGTGGCTTCCGTTTCCGCTTCATTATAACGGCTTTATGGTCGGTGAAGTGATGGATCGGTGATGGGTCACAGTGGGATGTTTGCAAAGACGAAGTAGTGGGCAGTTTGCAAAGGTGGCTTCCGTTCCCCCTTCATTATAACGGCTTTATGGTCGGTGAAGTAATCGATCGGTGATGGATTGTAGTGGGATGTTTGCAAAGATGAAGTAGTGCGCAGTTTGCAAAGCATCGGTGATGGGTCGTAGTGGGATGCTTGCACAGACGAAGTAGTGGGCAGTTTGCAAAGGTGGTTGACGAGGTTGACAAACGTGACAAGGTTAGACTAGGAGGAGCTTCGCCCCTAAAAACCAACGTAGAGAAATGTCACACTGCGTGAAAGCCTACTGCTGCGCGTATACTATCAAACAAAACTACCACCGAGCATATACAGAGCATATATCTCAATATTTCCTCATGCAGGAATACCAGAGTGAGCTACAAGTACCGAACACTTGCACTTTGCTGGAAAAGTCTGCTCGTTAACGTTACGTTCGCGTAATGTACACACGTCTTATTTTTACACGCAATTGCAGTGTGATTCCCGTGTTCACTGGCATGTACCCAGAGAAGCTGATTCGTGCCGAGGCCTGAAGTACACATCGGACAAATTCAAGAACCCAACACTGGTTGTAGACTATACATATGCAAGAGCATATTGCCACGCCCACTTCTTGTCTTGTTTTGATGTATTCGGGTTTGACCAGCAGTGACGGTTATCAACGCTCGACGCTGTCCGCGAAGTAGTGTTCTAAAAGCGTCGCGATTGTAGTAGATCGGTTTGTTAAGATTGCGCCCCGCACGCGAATGTTCCAGCTTTGTCTAGAGATAACACCGCCACCAGCGATATTGCTGGAAAGTTCGATAGCGCCTGTATAAAAGCCGACGCGCTTGATCGCTTGTCAGTTGATCGACGGTCGACGTTCTGTCCGCCGCTATCAGTGTATTGCTGTAGTTTGACTATCAGTTTCTCGGCCACAAGTTCGGCCAAATAAACAGTTTCACCTCGGACCTGCTGACTGCTGTCTTTGTCGACGTCATGACTACGTGACAATATGAACACCACAGATTCATCCTCCTCATCAGCCTGACTTATGTCCACAGCGACACCATGGCCTTTCCCAATGACCTCTAACTCACCTGTCCTGCGCGAGATCATCTCATTTCATACCAACGAAATTCTTAATTACTTCACTCAACCCAACCATTTGCCATTCTCGGCCTTGCACCCCATCTCCTGGTATCCATTGCGTCGCTTAAGTGAGCTTACATTGGCTAGGTCTTCAGAGAAAGCGCGTGTCTTTGTCACAGCATGACGGTACCGAAAGAAGGTAAGCCACTGCAGTTGCCGCAAGAAGCAGCTACATAAAGTAGTTACGCCAAAATAAAGCAGCAGTGCTTAACTGCTGCAACAATTTAGCATGTCATACAGTCGACTAAAGATGTCGGCTACAGATGACTAGTTTTGGCTAAAGGAAAGCTAATACCTAATAGTATTGAACAATGTTCGTTAATATAGACTCGTCTTGGCGCATTTCTGTCTAGTGAAGCAAAAAAAATGCTTCCGTACCATCGGACAACTTCGCATCGGGAGCTTTTGGTGGAACATTGTACGGGAACTTACGCTATGAACGTTTCATGCTTGTGCTACTTTAATTCATATGCATATGTAAACCGTATAAATGTGTTTGTTCACTCATATTTCTCGATTAGCTGAAATATCACATGGCTGTGTTCCAAGGCAGAGTACTTCTTCAGCGAGCTTGCTCACTCGATTGATTGAGGGGAAGTCCTTCTGTCGCCCAATTGAAGATTACTTTCGTGAATATTTTGTAGCCTACGGAAAATAGCTGAAACGTATGTAATTAATGTCCTCGACGTCTCGCCGTGTGTGTAACAGTATAATGCGGTCATTTTTATGTCTCTGGCAGAGTTGACGTCATCAGGCAGTGTACAAAGCGTCGCAAGCTTTGTAAAAATAAAATACACCCATACTTGATGAAATTGAACAACACATCGTCTTTTCATGTCACGTTTTCACAGTACTCGTCTTGTGGGACCCTTACAATTTCACCAATACTTACATATGAAACTTTAGTATCCTGTTCGACATTGATTTCTCTCGAGGGTTGACGGCTGACGAGCGAACCATACAGTTCCTAATAGAATTCTCCTGCAGCCTTTAGATGCCATTAAAATTGCCAACGTCGCTTATTTTTCGCATTATGCATTTCGGTCCTCCTCGTATAGAGTTTCAACCGCCTTGACGATCGATCTGTTTTTTTACTGTTGTCTCCATCTTTTTGACGTTGTCTTACGTTGTGTTTTGTTCTTCATTTTATTATCTGTGCCATTTTCCTCTTATATATCCACTCTGACAGTTTAACGACACAAAAACCGACTCATCGGCTTATGCCATGGCTAACAATATCAGAATATTTGCCAGTTGGCTGTGCCCTCCGTTCTCGGCAGGACAAAATTGCAACAACTTAAACGCACCACAGCGTCATGTTGAATCTCTTGATGATGAGTTGGCTGGACGACGATTGACCGACTGCGGTAGTCAGCATACCATGAAGGGTAAGGAAACCGACACAATTTCAGTCTATATACTGTAGTCGCCGAACATTTAGAGGGCCCATATTCAGGTCAATTTTTTATTCTCGAATTCTTTGTACTAAGCAAATTTTAGTCAAACGCAGTGCGGCACACAATTTTAGTAAAGATGACCCCGCAATTGCAGAGGAAGAAGTATGGACAAATATTATTTGCATGTACGGCCGCAACTGAATTATCTCAATTTTCGCCAGTACAAATGTGTCCCAGTAGACGCGATACGTTACTCACGTTAAACCTTGCCGGAATAATATTAAGTGCTTTGGTTTTACGCGCTAAAAGCACGATATCATTATGAGGCACGCTATTGTGGGCAGCACTGGTTTAATTAAGACCACGTAGGGTGAAATCAATGTGCACCTAAATCTAAGCACACAGGTGTTCTTTGCATTTCAATCCCATGAAAATGCGCACTTTGTGGCAATTAACCAGAATTACTTAACAAGCACCGACAAATAACACTACCGCATGGACCTCTAATTTCATTCCCTAGTCTGGCTAAACTGTCTACTACACTCCGTTTACTGGTTATCAAAGTAAGAAAGCTAGCTATCACCTGCGAAGAAGCTTTATACCTTTGCAATCTAAAGGTTGTTAAATCTAGCAATCGCTGTTGTTCGCATGCCGAACTTGCAAGTGCACTTTGAAATCTATTCTACGTCTGCTTTTCATACTGCTCCAGGTATGCCAGCACTTTTCATATATTAAGTGCACACAACTATGGGAATTACTATGGAAGCGTCACATTCTGAACTGGACCTGTTATGTTAATTCGTATGTGCGAAATAAGGGACGCCATGCAATAGTGGGTTAAGTTGCTAATGTAACGGCTTTTGTTGATATATTTCGTACGGAAAGCCTTAACAAAAGCTACACACTTTGTTCATAAAAAGTCTTGATGTTCAAAAACCCAGAGAGGACTCTTTTATCTAGATCATAATTATTCTATATAGGAGCTTACAGTACCACTTAAAAATATCTTCCGAAGTTAGTCGTGCAGTAGCGCACCATGGTACTGTGACTAGCATGTCTTGGCAACAACATTTCGGTCATTCATTGTACTAGCCAAAGAAATGCCACCGACAAGCTGTCGCTCGACAAAAAGGAGTGGTGACGTCAACTGATACTGTACATTTCATTTAGAGTCTTCAAAGAAGGCGCACACTAGTAATACACGAAATGAGTATAAATTACAGTCAA
This sequence comes from Rhipicephalus sanguineus, assembly GCF_013339695.2. Taxonomy (NCBI): domain Eukaryota; kingdom Metazoa; phylum Arthropoda; class Arachnida; order Ixodida; family Ixodidae; genus Rhipicephalus; species Rhipicephalus sanguineus. Next base: position 156,135,831 of record NC_051179.1, read on the forward strand.
CTAGTGTGACAGGTACTCACCGTTTAAATGGGACGAATGTTGAACGTGACTTCTATATAAGTCTTTCTCTGTAGTCTGTTCGAAGACCGCAAATAAGGCAATAAAGTGGCTACATTATGCTTTGCGGGGCGCCAGGACAAAAAAAAAAACAACCAACAGTGCAGCATTTCCTCTGCAGCAATGTTGAATTCCATCTGCGAGCTAACCGTTGCACGAATATGCAACTTGCGTACGGTTTTGAGCACCGTACTGCGTACCATAACACGCCGGCATATTCTGTGATGCCTGATGCTTTCGGTGTAGCTAGGCTCATGACGTTAAGAACGTCTGATTTTGGCGCTTTTTTGTGATATCATGTCAGCAACGAAACTTTAGCGCTTTCATGGGACCCGCGACATCTGTAGCAGGTTAAAATGGGCTGCAAGTGCACCACGACGACTCGGTAGTCATTTGTTGCTAAGTTACTCTACCACATTGGCTGTAAGAAAAGTGATCTGGCTAGAATTGTCATGGGATGTGCCGCTCTGCACGTAACTATCAATGATGGCGATGTATCATACAATTATCGTCATAAAAGTTACCTATGACGTCAGTTTGAGCCTCCGCAGGCTTGAACTGACACCTCGACGCAAATACGATGCCCGAAGGTATCCTGAAACATCGAAGGTATCATCGAAGGTATCCTAAAACCAGGGCTGTGCAGAGATACTCAGAAAAGTATTCCGTAATACAGATATCGAAATACATGAACTGGAAGCCTAAAATACAGATACTGAGATACATTTTCCTTTAACGTAACGGGATATTTCGGAGATACTTTTGCAATAAGACGGAAAAAAGTATTCTGGAATACAGCTAAAGCGATACAGATACTGGAATACTTTTTTTATTGCAAGGATGCCCATACTACGCAAAGAGACTTATTAGTGCAGCATAATGTTGTAATTAAATTTACAGCGCATCGAAACGTTCAGTTCATTTATTTATTACAGTACTCTCAGCACCATTAAGACATTGCAGGGGAGGGGGGGGCGGACAAAGTACATAATTAGTAATAATGACATAATTACAAGTATCAATGGCAATAAAATACACTATTCCACAGCAACAGTAAAAAGGATTGGACACCGAAATCGACATACTTGGCGAACAAACTAAGCTATGCTAGAAATAGCACACTTTAAGCAAATCACTCGAATTACTAATGAACACCAGAGAATTGAGAAAAAGCAGACGTTTATTTTGAAGATCTGCTTAGCTGAGAAGGTTGCTGCTTAGGCTGCTCAAATTGGCTGTCTTCTAACAGCGCCGGTTCAGCCTCAGCACAAGACTCACGAAAGGGAAAAAGTCTCTCTACCGCTGAAGGCGAGCACAAATTCGTCTTATAGTGAATAAATACCGCCTTCATAGCCGGATTGCCCTGCAGCGTGGCGATATCTCTTCTCGGGTCATCTAGATACCAAAGCAATTCCGCCCTCACTTGGGTTGTTCTGACTGTTCAGAATCCGAAGTCGGTCCCCATCTTCGCAATCCTCAGCCGTCTGACCCTGTCGGCTTCAATGAAGCTGTCACCACCACCGACGCTACCAGCACCCACTTCAGAAAGCCGCAACAGGCGAAGTCGTCTCCGGGGGTGGGGGAGCCTGCTACCACAACAGACCGTTTTCACGCATGTAATCAATTAGGAATCGCACCCTGACATTGGATAGGTTGCTGAAAGCGCGTCAAAGATAGCCATCTTCTAGTCACTTCCACCGCGACTACAGGAACTGCTTTTGAAAGTGCTGCCGCTTTGAAAACTGAACGCACGCGAAGCATTGCAAAGCCTGTTCCAAGGCGGTATCCGCGCGGGGGGTCACGAAGTAATGGCTCGCCACCCGAAAAAAATTAGCGACTTTAGCAAAATTAGTGAACAAAGAATTAGCCCGAAAGAATTAGAGACAGCGACTTTCGTCAGCAGAGGCCGACAACACTGCCCCCGCGATTCTGCCGTCTGCAGCGTCGCGCGCTCTACCACATGGACCATTCTGTGCTTGAGGGGAAACCATCGCCGCCCTATCTGTCGGCGACCGGCGGTGCGCGTTTGCTTGTCTTGGCACAAAAAAGAAAAAAAAAACACCAGTCCCCCATTGGAAACACGCCTCAAATCATTTCCGACACAAAAAACAATGTAACCAGATACCCGTGTCCTGCATAGTATCGCGATACAGGCGATAGATCATAAATATATTTCACTACTGAGATACAAATACATTTTTCAAATGTATCTCGATACAGAAATACAGATACTCAAAAGTATCTCTGAAATACTATCGCGATACTGCCCAGCCCTGCCTGAAACATAAAGCAACGTCGGTTTGAAACCACATACACACACACACGCACACACACACAAACACGCGCGGGCGCGCGCGCACGCACTACAAGGGTGTGTAAAATCACTCGTTCCAAAAAGGCTCAATGGTGCAAATCGGTAAATGCCGCCAAGTGCATTGTCCAAATTTTAATAGGTATTTTTACAGAGCTCTCCTTAATCAGCTTTAAACTGCTATTGACAAATAAAGCCGCGATAAATGTGGGGAATTCGTTGTAATATTATTGTTTGTTTCACTGGTAAATTGATCGGTTAGATATTATCTCATTGGCGGTTGTCATTGTATACATAGGCATCAGGATTCATGTAGTGACTTGTCTGTTATTTCTTCCCAGCACACTTGTGCTGTCGTCGCCAATCTCTGAGAGTGCATGTTGCCTCGATGGCGAAATCATGTTGTCCAACTTTGAACCTTCAGCCACGCAACAAATTTTAGCGAGCAAATACACCACGCTATGTTCAAAACACTTTGGAAAGATGTGCGAACGCATTACAAGCGGACATTGATACGAGATTCATGTCTTTCATGAGTCTTCCAATAAGAAAAGATGGCTAGCCAGCAATACGACGATGGAAGAGGTATTAGAAAACCATAATGCGCCTAATAATGATATCTGGGGTTTTACGTGTCAAAAGCACGATATCACGATGAGGCACGAAGCAGCGGAAGGCTCGAAAAAGTTCTTCCATCTGGTGTTCTTAACGCGCACAGACGTCGCACAGTACACGGGTCTCTAGCATTTTGCCTCCATGGAAATGCGACAGCCGAGACTGGGACCGAGCCTATGACCTTGGGGTGTGCAGCCGAGCACCTTAACCGATGTACCACAAAGGCGGACCAATTATATGCCTATAGAGAACGGGTTGTGCCTAAGTTAGTCCAGAAACATATACAGAAAGGAAATACCGGTGCAACCAGACACCAACACAAGCGCAGTGCCTGTTTCCAGGAAGGCCTCAAAAGGTTTTTCCTACTTGTATTAAGATGCACCAACTCGCCAAGCAACAAGTTCGTCTACACCAGGGGTCGGTATCCTTTTGAGGCAGATGGCCGAGCTGCATGAAGCCGACACGTCGAGGGCCGCATGGCAAGTCGAGGGGTTGGGGGTGGGGGGTGGTGGAGGCTTTGCAGGCAAAGAGGAAAAATGCGGCGAAATTACAATCATGATGTACAAAAGTGGAATAGAAATCGTTTGTTTTCAGCACGCATGTCACAAGGTTGCAATGTATACTCAAAGGTTACCAGCAAAAAAAATAAAAGAAAACTCTTTCAATGCAACTTTCGGTGCTGAACATTCTTAGCCAACTCGCAAGTATCTACGTCAAGTTTGCTCACCGACAGCCGCAGAAAGTCGTGGAGGCTAGTGGGGGGGGGGGGGGGGTGTTCAGACGTCGTACAGGGACCGCATGCAGCGTATTAAGGTTTCGAATTCACAAGTAACCGTGAGCTTACTCGTGAGCACCTAATCACACACAAAAAAAGAGATATCCCTATTTATAAAATTCCATAGGTGTGCGATCAGTCCATGCTTCACCGCGACTGCATCTCTATTGTAGCGTGCAAGCGAGCTTACAAGTGAGGCAGCAGTAACTGAACAGTTAGCTGCCTCTAAGGAAAGTGTGTGTAGTGTTATCGTTATCTCTATTCGGGCCAAGCACTAGTGTGCAGCCTTATGACGTCACTGGTGTAAAGTGATAAAAAGCGGCTGTTGAATAAACACGGGGATTCTTTTAGGTAGCGACATCGGAGCGGCATCCGTCTTTCAAGCGCATCGTACCGCTCGGCTTAGAGCAGATACAACATGGTGTCAGAAGTGGGATGGGCCTCGCATTCCTAGTTGCTATTGCGGCACTCACCCTGTGTTCGGCCTGCACGATGGTAGCCCCGCCAGCGGCTGGCATCCCACCACCGACGCCGTTCAACTTCGACCAGACTTCCGAATGGCCAGGATGGATCATGTCATTCGATGATTACCGCTATGCGTCGGGACTCAACGAGAGAACGGAGGAAGCCCAGGTGCGAACGCTTTTGTACACCATGGGCAGGCAGGCCAGGAAAATTTTTCAAACTTTTGGCCTTACCGAAGAGGAGTCTCGATGCTACGAGACAGTGAAAAAAAAGTTTGACGCCCACTTTGTGGCCACGAAGAATATAGCCTAGGAAAGCGCAAATTTCCATCTCCGGAAGCAAGAACCCAGAGAAAGTGCGGACAACTTTGTGACCGCCCTGCACGAGCTTGGCGACCACCGTGAATTTGCTGGATTCCGAGAGCGAATGATCCGCGACAGATTCGTTGTGGGCCTCGAAGACGCACAACTGTCAGAAGCGCTGCAGATGTATTCTACCCTTACGCTGGCGACTGCTCTTGCGAAGGCCAGACTCAAGGAAACAGTTCGCCGGCAGCAACTGGAACTCCGGGCCGTCAGCAACAAGGCGACAACAGGTGAACTTGGCATGGTCCAACGAACATCGAGCAAATTGCCCGGCACCTGGGAGGACCGAAGAACAGGACAGCAACGGCAGTCGCTCCAGTGTTGGTCGCAGGGGAAGCAGCGACGGCAAGGGTGCCAGTTCTGCGGACGTTCGAGCCACACGAGAGCCGAGAGCCCGGCACGTTCAGCATGGTGTGAGCACTGCGGAATCAAGGGATATTTCGCCAGAGTATGCCACAAGAGAACCGAAAATCAGGTGGGCGTGTCTGCGCTAGAAGGCGACGTAGAGAACTTTTTTGTTGGGACACTTAACGGATCAAATGCCCGATACGCGGAAGTGTCTAGCAACGGTGTACGCGTAAGTGCGAAAATTGATTCAGGAGCGGAAGTTACGGTTGTTCCGCTCGATTTCCCCGGCATACCGTCTTGTATAGACAAGTCGCATGCTGTGCTGAGAATTGCTGCAAACCGGCGTCTCGAAGTTAATGGTTGTTTTCCAGCAGGTATTATGTGGAAAGGCAAAACAACGCGACAAACATTGTACGTTGTAGTGTCACTGCAGTGTGTTCTGTTAGGGCTTCCAGCTATCGAAGCTCTTGGTGTGGTCAAATTTCTTGATGTGGTTGAAGATAAACAGTACGAGTACATGTATCCGCAGCTGTTCTCTGGTTTGGGCACGATGTCTGCGGAATACACCATTCGTATAAAACAAGGAGTGGTTCCCTTTTCAATTTTTGCACCACGGCGGATACCCATTCCGTTAAAGAACTCTATCAAAGTAGAGCTGGCCAAAATGGTCAAAAGCAACTTCATTCGGAAGGTAGACTGTCCGACTAAATGGTGTGCAGGAATGGTTCCCGTGGTCAAACGATCAGGGGAAGTTCGAATCTGCGTGAATCTAACCCAGTTGAACAAGAGCGTCCTGCGCCAACGATTTGTCTTGCCTGCCGTAGATGACGCCCTTGGGCAATTGGCGGGGGCTACATACTTTTCAAAATTGGATGCCAATTAAGGGTTTCACTAGGTTAAATTGGGAAAAGAAAGTCAAGAGCTCACAACTTTTATCACACCGTTTGGTAGGTACTGCTTCCAGCGAATGTCATTCGGTATCACCTCGGCCCCGGAGTATTTTCAAAAGAGAATGGCGGAAATCTTAGATGGCCTCCAAGGGGTGGTGAACTTAATGGACGACATTCTGGCTTATGGGGCTACGAAGCATGAACATGATGAACCGTTGCACGCAGTGCTCAAAAGGTTGGTTGCAGCCGCGGTGACACTCAATCGGGCAAAATGTTCTTTTTGTGTCCCTACGGTGGCGTTTTTAGGTTACGTGGTTGATGCCTCCGGAATTAGGCCGGATCCTAAGAAAGCACGAGCCATAAAGGAAATGCCTACGCCGTCGAGTGTTCCTGGTGTCCGCAGGTTTTGGGGCATGATAAACTATCTGGCAAGGTTTGTGAGCAATCTTGCTGATGTGGCGGCACCGCTCCATAGTCTTCTCGTGAAAGACCGTGAGTGGCACTGGGGCTCGCCTCAGAAAAAAATCGTTCGAGTGTTGAAGCAATTGGTCACCTCTGCGCAATGCGTCGCCAAATTCGACCCTAAGCTGCGCACTATTGTGTCCGCCGACACGTCGTCATTCGGTCTTGGCTGTGTACTCATGCAAGTGCAGTCAGATGGCGAAAGGCGGCCGGTTGCATATCACTCACGTTCATTAACACCAACGGAACAACGGTACGGGCAAATAGAAAAAGAAGCGCTTGCACTGACGTGGGCGGCTGAAGGGCTGGAAGGTTTCTTGATAGGTCTGGAATTTCAATTTTAAACCGATCACAAACCACTTGTATCGCTACTCGGACAGTCGCCCATTGATGTGTTTCCCCCTAGAATACAAAGATTCCGGTTGAGGCTCATGCGATTTCGATATTCAATCTCATATGTCCCAGGAAAGCAGATTGGCACCGCCGACGCCCTTTCTCAGGCATCTTGCGCGGAAACAGATGTAGAGAGGGGCGAGCTAGATTGCAGCGAAGTATAGAGCCATGCACAAGGCTGTGTCAGCGAACTGAAGTTTTCGGCACACTGAAACAAAATAAGGTTGGCGCAAGAACAAGACGAAACCTGCCGACAACTTCAGTTGTATTGCAGGGAGCGCTGACCGCGTCGTGATAAAGTGAGCAGTTGGCTGAGCCCTTATTGGTCGTAGAGAGCAAACCTTACAATATGTGACTGTGTGCTCCTACGTGGGTCTCGCCTCGTCGTGCCTCAGAAAGTAAGCAGTGAATACTTTGTTCATTGCATGAGGGTCACCAGGGCATCGTGAAATGTCGTGCAAGGGCCCGAGAATCTGGGTGGTGGCCCGGTCTCAGCACCGAGCTAGGAGCTCTGGTGAACAGTTGTCGAGAGTGCGCGAGGCTGCGCGTTCAAAAAGCCGAGGCCATGACGCCGTCCGAGTCTCCTAGCTTGCCTTGGTTGAAGGTTGGAGCTAATCTTTTCCATTCGCATGGAAGAACGCACCTTGTGGTCGTAGACTATTTTTCGCGATATCCGGAGCTCGCCCTATTATCTTCCACGACCTCGGCGGCGGCTATCGTACAAATCAAGAGCATATTTGCTAGGCATGGGATTCCAGAACTGGTCGTAACAGACAACGGTCCTCAATTCGCGTCTGCAGAACTCGCGCTCTTCGCAGCAAGTTATGGCTTCCGTCACGTCACATCCAGTCCCAGGTACCCGCAGTCAAATGGAGCAGCCGAACGTACTGTGCAGACGGTAAAACGGTTGTTGGAAAAATCGCTTGACCCTTACCTGGCTCTCCTAGCGTACAGGGATTCCCCAGGTCCCTTGGGTACAAGTCCAGCCCAGCTACTGATGGGCAGGCGGTTACCCTCCACGCTCCCCGTACACCCGAAAAAACTTGTACCATCAAAGGCGAGCAGTCTTAGAAGCCTCCGACACAAGGACAAGACGTTTCGGAGTAAGCAAAGGCTTGACTACGACCGTCGTCATGCTGTAACTCGGTTACCACAACGTGTCCATGGAAATCGAGTATGGGTAAAAGACAGCGAAATTCCAGCAACGGTGCTCAGTCCAGCCCAACGGCCTCGGTCGTATCGGCTGCGGACAGACGACGGGATCGAGTTAGACAGAAACAGAAGGGCATTGGTTAGATACAGCGAGAGAACCTGCGCGCATGACCCGTCTTATGACTTTCCTGCGACTCTGCAATCCGAGGAACTCAGGTCCTCAGCACAGCATTCTGCGCTCAATTCAACACAGGCGGCTTCATTGGATAGCGGGAGACATGGTCGTTATGTCACACGCTATGGTCGAGAAATTCGACCACCACAGCGATACGGCTATAGTTGAGACCACCTGCATACGGTTGTTCTGTACGGTTGCTATTGATACTGGTTTATTTTTGTTTGCTTTGTGTTGCAACACTTCCCTTAGAAAAAAACGGAAAGATGTAGTGTTATCGTTATCTCTGTTCGGGCCAAGCACTAGTGTGCAGCCTTATGACGTCACTGGTGTAAAGGGATAAAAAGCGGCTGTTGAATAAACACGAGGTTTCTTTTCGGTAGTGACATCGGAGTGGCATCTGTCTTTCAAGCGCATCGTACCGCTCGGCTTAGAGCGGATACGACAGTGTGTAGGAGAATGGCAGTAGGCGGCAGCATCTTTCTCCGTGACCGGCTACCACTGCCTTCCTTGGGACGGTCGAACGTATAGGGGAAATAACATCCAGTTGCCGCCACCCCTTTCATACCTCCGGTTCCATATAGCAGCGGTAGATAGCGTATAGGTAGATTTTCCTGTTGAGATACAGCAGCTTTAGGGAAAAAAATATCGTGGTGCCAAAGCTGTTCTTATGATGCGTAGACGAAAGCAAATACATTTTCTTTGAGTATACTGTGCCCGAAGCAAGTTGCGTGCCCGACAAAGGGCAGTGCAGCGCTAGTGGCGGCGAGGCTAGCAAGGCGAGCTGCAGTGTCATTTCTGAAATCCACGAGGCAGAGCCCAATTTTGTGCGCTGTCAACTATTGCAACAGCGTGCAGTGGTTCGCGCGTTCGGCTACGTAACGGTAGCAGTTGCTGTGAGGCAGTAGCTGGAATCTTAATTGCGGCCTGTATTTTTTTACTAAATGTGACGTAAGTTTGTGTAATTTTTCCGCTACGGATTACTGACCAGCAATGCTGAGGTTCGGCTTGGCCGGTGTGAAATAGCGACAATGCCAGCACTTGACCGGACAAAGACAACAGCGCTCTCCTTTGTTGTTGCTGTCCATCGGAGTGTTTTGCATTGTGAATATTTATCATGAGCGCTGGTTCAAAAAAAAGAACGATGCAGCGCTCCCACATTACAAGGTTGGAGAAACAAAGATGTCAGATCGATCACTAGGTGACTTTGTTCTACGCCACCGCATCTTTACTACGACACATCGTAATGTGGTGCCATTAAGTTTACTCCGCATTTGAGTGTAATTGTTCGGGCTGGTAATGAATGCGTTCAACCCCAGTATGGCTTTTTATGTAATCTCTTTTGCTAAATCTAATTGAAAGGATCCTCTAAAACTAGAGGAAAGGCGAATACATTCAAACAGATTGATAAACGTTAAACTGCTACACATATCAACGGAGTAATAAAAGTCTGCAGTTTTTGCCCCCTGCGTTCAAGTTTCACGGTGCCAGATCAAGAGAGCATTTTTGCTTTGTCAAGTATATCTTCTCGCAGGAGAGGTTTTCAGGCCACGGGAATATGTTACTTCTTAGAACGACCAGATGTACATGTGAAAAAAAATTGAAGCAAGTAAAATTCGCTGCTATAGAGGTCAACCAATAGGCATGGCCCTGCAGAAATTACAGATCTCATGTGCATCTATGTAATCATTATGAATGTAGAAAGGAGCTAAACTGAAAGTTGCTCTGTTAAAATGTCTGAAGCAAACACGAATTCGCATAGAATACCAACTAGCAAGGGGGACGACATAATTTACTTATGAAGCGTACTAAAAATAGGTCATTTAGTTAGAAACAACGTATATCATCAGAGAAAACACTGACGCCTTCAAGAATTACTTAAGAGGTAATTCAAAATAAATCCGTCAACACCATACTCTTGCTTCGAAACGTCGCATAAAAAAAAGAGGTCGACAGAAAATTGTTATTCGCAAGAATATAAGACCCACTGCTTCAGAACGCGCTGCGAAACAGGCTCGCCTCGGTGACTATTGAAGCGCGCCGTGACGTCCTTCTGTGTACCTGCCTCAAGAGCGACAGCTTCCGTCCAAATAATGCAAGGACCGCCCCGATTATTTTGCAGAATACAGACGCATCAGTGGAGCAGCCAGAAATTTGGGGCGAGATGAGGGTGCCCGCACGTAATCACGCTAAGGCTGACTCGGTTATTGCACGTTACACTAAAACTCTCAAGCGTCGCATAAAGAAAGCAACAAATAAAACATGCATGCTGCAGTCCACAAAACTCTCTTGCAGTGCGGCTTTCAGGTACGCACGGGAGCGCGGTAGTGTCTGTCTGACTGAAGCCTCTGTTGCACAAAGTGGGCGAAACGCAGCAAGCCTGGATAGTAGCTATTTCTGCTCGAATAATATCTCGGAACGCTATGTAATTAAGTCTCTGTTGTAGTTATTTAATATCATCTCTTTCGAAAGAGGACAAACTTTCATTTCTGGTATTTTACTTTTACAGGGCAGCTCTGAAGCGACGGTTTGTGCGTTTCGCGTCGTAAGCGTAATTGGAGCGAATGATTGACACAGGGCAGGATAAACGTGAGCGAACACAGAGCGTCGAAGAGCATAAATGACATAATAATAATAATAATTGTTTGGGCTTAACGTCACCAAACCACGATATGATTATGAGGGATGCCGTAGTGGAGGGCTTCGGAAATTTAGAACACCTGGGGTTCTTTAACGTGCATGTAAATTTAAGTAGACAGGCCTCCAGCATTATCGCCGTGGCCGGGATTCGATCCCGTGACCTTCGGGTCAGCACTCGAGCAGAGAATAACTGACAATGACCGCGAAAATAGCGAGAGGAGGAGGAAAGCGGAGGAGGGCACAGGTAAATTATGAAGAAGGAAAGCGGAGGAGGAGAGTAGTGACACAGGAAGCACAGAGCTGCATTAGTGGAGGCACGTTTCGATACCGCAGTAGCGGAACTTTAGGTAGCCGTCACATGCGGGAGAGTTACGCGACTTGAGGCGCAACGTCACGTAGGACATAATTGATAGAGAGGTACATGCTGTGGACTCCTGTATGGCAGTACACTTCTTTGATTCCGTCTGGGCCCTTCAATGATTCGCAAAAGCAAGAATTATGTCATAGGGGGCACTTAACAAGTGTACAGTGCTCGTCAAATGAAACCCGAACAGCGGCAAGCCTTCGCATGGTATAGTGCGCGCCGTCCCGTTATCACCATCGACAGGCGTGCACAGGCGCAGTGCGGTCAAAGCGGATGCGCGCACCTGTCAATGGTGATAACTGGACGGCGCGCACTATGGGCACGCTGCGCTTCTAACTCTGCGCTGACGGGGACGCCTCTAGTGGCGGCGCACGCGTCATTGGGGTGATAGCAGCTTTCGCACGCCACGGCCGGTGACAGCGTTTGTACTAGCTCCTTCGTGTTTTTCTGCAGTTTTGCGAAGCGTTTCTTCTTTGGCGCTCGTTCCCTGGCTCAGCGTCGCAGCAACAAGGTTTGTTGTGTTGTGGGTTGTCACAATACCTGCAGCAATTCACCAGGAACAATGTTTGACCGCTTCCCGAAGGCTCAGTGGGAGAAGGTGAGACGCCAACGTTGGATGCGACTTGTTCGTCGTGACAAGGTTTTTGTCATTTTATTCGGTGCAGGATGTTACGTTTTTTTAATGGGAGAGGCGCCCATGGAATGAAACATTGTTTCAGACCTGCATTAATTGTGATGCACCCATTGACAATGGTCTCTCCGAATGGCGATATGTAGATTTTCTCGCTGAATCGGTATCACGAAGACATTGTTTAATTCTAGTTCTTATTTTTGTTAGATTTACATAAGAAAATCATCGTGCTAAAATCAGTTTTCTATATGTCCGCAGGTACACGTGTCCACTGCCGCAGCGTGCTTGCACTAGCATGCCTGCTCTGCAGTCGCAGGTCGCGTCAATGACGCATATGTTTCGAGAAAGCTTCAAAACAACAAAACAGAATGAAATAAAGCGAGACCATTGGATAAAAATGTTTACTTACTCTGAACTTCATAGTCATCGACGAAGCGTTGATGCGCGTTTGGGACACACACCGACTTGTCACCGCGCTTCCGTCCTCAGAGACAACTACTTTACCACTAGGTACAGTCGCGCTCAATATGACTTGCAACACGGGAGCGTGTGGCTTCACGAGTTTAAAGATTTCTCATTCCTTCGACTAGCCCTTATTTCTACAACTAAATGCTGTTCTCTCACTGGGGATGTTCCCAAATAAGAAAATAATATTAATTACACAAATGAAGCAACTTGAAGCCGTGCGCAATCATTAAACTCGTGAGGCCACGCGCTCCCGTGTAGAAAGTCATATTGAGCGCGACTGTACAAGACCTCCCTGGTACAGAAGCTTGTCTTTATCAATGTTTACCCCCTGAAAAGTTATTCCAGACGTTAGGAGGTCTGCAAACGAGCCAGCAGTTGCAGATGAACGCACGCAGACGACACAATTCTTGCACACGCAGCCGCGCGTGTGGTCAGGGAGGGAACGCTGTCACCCCAGGGACGCGGAAACGGCCGCGTTGGCGCCGAACGCCGCCGCGCTGGTGGAGCCGCCGATGCAAGCGCAGTGTGCCCATACCATGCGAAGGCTTGCCGCTGTTGGGTTTCCTTTGACGAGCACTGTACTTGCAGTATGCATTCGAGGATAGTTGGAATCACCCAATGTTAAGTTCACAGTAATTCGTTTCCTCGCGGCACGGTTGAGGCATGCACCTAGAACCGAAGCCAGGCTAGCAATTAAGCCGATGCGCACGGGGCCCCATTAAGCTATCGCGTCCTACTCTTGAAGGCGAAGCCGAAGCGTCCTCCAGGTTTTAGGGGCGAAGCTCCTTAAAGCGGCACCCGTTCGTTCCTCCTAGTTGTCGTAGTCGTAGTGCGTAACCAGTCGTAACGCTAGTACCAGATCTCGACCTCCAAGGTGGTGCCGGTGGGAGATTTTTCCTGTGCGTTGTTGAACAATAAAAAATTCGCAGCGTGCGCGTTAACTAAAAGCCGAATTATTCTGTCTCTCATTCCCCATTAGCAGCCATTGGCATGTTCCAGTAGGAAACGTTAGTAGAAGTAGAAGTGTAAGTGTTAGCTAAAAGCCGACTTCTTCTGTCTCTCATTCCCATTAGCAGCCACTGTTTACCTCCAAGGTAGTGCCTGGTGATATTTCTCCTGTGCGTGATTAAACAATAAAAATTTTGTTCAAAACGCCGTTGATTGATGAAATAAACCAACGAAAGACGCCAGATGTTTTCTAAAAGCAAAACGAAAGAACGCCACATGTTTCTAAAGCAAAGCGAAAAGACGCCAGCTGCTTAACGAAAGACGCCAGATGTATTCTAAAGCAATGGTTTTCTAAACAATGAAAATTCACAGCGTACAGTTAAAATTAAGTGAGCTGCAAGTCGTGATAACTCATCGAACCTTTCGTATAAACGCGCCCGATCTCACGTCGGTGATGGTGTACTGGGCAGAATTCACGGGAGATTCACGGTTTACCGATGAACCTCCGCACTTCGCCCACTCATCATCATTCACTCCGTGGATATGCTGTGATTTTTTATGTTGTCATTACATAACAACTTCAATGAAATGAGCAAAATCCCTTTTTCTCGCATTCGTAATTTAAGTGGCGGCAGCCACTTTTCACTTTGGAACGGTTTTCTAAGAATATCTACAGGCGCGAAGAAATTCCTGAATCTGGGTCATACCGCTTCCCTCTAAACGGTTCGGATGCGTAATGCCTGCTAGAAGACTGCATGTTGGCAGTATGTGGTTGAGCCATACAGTAAAGAAATACCGGTCCAAGCGCATCTTTCCGTTCCTGCTTTTTAGATGCGAAGCACCTTATAGCGGAGTTCAAACCGGTGGTGGTGGTGGTGGTGGTGTGCGGCGTGACCACTCTTACTGCACATGCGCATACCCTCTCCACTCCCCCTCACCACCCCTCCTGTCCACTTCCACTCTCCCCTGCCCCTCTCCATTTTCCCTCTCCCCGCCCCCTTTCCACTCTTCCTCTGAAATGCGGGCTAGACATACCGAAATTCTCTCCTGCGGAACGCCGCGATGAGCGCCAGCGCATGAGCGTCCCTTCCCCCTCTCCCTTCTCTCCTATAATGCCACCCTCTCGCACGCCTGTCGACCGCGCTCCCCGCTCGCGCTGTGAGAATTAACGGCCAGGCTAGAGGGAAGACAAGACGCGCGTAGCATTCCTCTTCGCGTTCCATGATACGAGGTCGGTAGCATGCCCAACGAACGCCAACGGAACGTCATCGTGCAAGTGCTCCGGCTTCGCATGGCCTCATGGTGCCCTTTAGCGGGAAATGGTGTAATTTTTATAAAAGGCTTGGATGATAGATTCCCGCGCGAAGACTGCATGTTTGACGCATGCGACAGGTATACACAGTAAAGAGATGCTGCTCGAAGCGCATATTTGTGTTGCTGGTTTCAGGATGAAGTGGGATAGGTTTCAAACAGGAGAAAGTGCCTCAGAGCAGGCTGGCCGACGTTTCGATAGGTGGGCCTATCTTTGTCAAAGGCGCCTTGTCATCCCTGGCGTGTTAGTTTTAAAGGGTTAGTGTTGACGTCATATCCAGCGGTGACGCTGTTGGTAATTCCTGCCTGGAAAGAAAAAAACTCGGAAGAGGCATTGTTAGACCGTCAACCCCTCCACCCCCCCTTTTCCGCTTTTTTTTTCTCTTTTCTTTCTTTCCCCCCCCCCCCCAACTTCTCTTACCTCTGAGATGAGAGCCCCGATCGCCCCTGCAAACATTCTTAAAATAATGTGGGAAGAGCTACACGCTGCCGCAAAAACGCAAACAGGTAAAGGCCCTATTGTGCCTAATTCCTTTTGAAGAATGTCAAAGGGGTCCGTCGTCATCAGCCTGACTGCGCCCACAACATTGCGAAGCCATCTCCTATATTTCGCCAATCAGCCCGGTCCTGTGCTTGCTGCGGCCACGATTTCCCCGAAAACTTTCTAATCTATCCTAACCCCGTAACTTTCTGCCTGCCCATGACGCGCTTGCCTTCTTTTGGAAGGCTCCAGAAGGGGGACCCACCTAGCTTTTATTGGAAATCCGCAGAAAGTTTAGGACGTTTTTATTACAACAGTATATAAGAAAGAGCGCATCGTGTTTCATCTTTCGCAAGTCGCACGTTTACTCCTAATGAGGTGAGTTGCTCTCGTGTGGAGCAACAGTTCCTTATTATCTCTGCATTCAAAAAGGTCGAGACGCATACTGATGGCGCACCATTTGCCGCTCAGGCGCCCCATAAGCCAGGTTTCAATTTCTGTGGTCGCACTAGCAGGTTGTCGGTATAAAAATGTACGGTAATTAGTATTGCACACTGATGGCTGCCTTGATATATTCTTTTACCTGCATTTCGCAGAGCGCGATGCTCCTGTCTGCAGTAAGTTTACGGAGAACAGTGAAGCTCCTCAATGAAATGAGCGTGCAAGCGCGAGGTGTTCGCTTCACGCCAACAAGCAATATTAATATTGCGTTCGATAGAATAGTTGGTTCGCAGTTTGATCTTTAATCACGGTACAAACAGTTATGTACGTGACTTGTCCTTTCAAGTTCTGTTTGGCAAAGACAACCTAGAAGTCACTCACAGTTGCCTCGGGATACTACAATTAACCCTACTTACCAAACGTGGCTTCATTTCAACGTATTGTGGAAACCGCTCCGACTCGATCGGCCACTTCACTAAACGCAATATCGTGTATTACGGCATGTTTGATGAGGTGCGTACAACCAGAAGTGGAAAAGGAGTAATGTTTTCTCTAGCACTGCCGTCGACTCATGGTTGTCTCTGTCAACGGCCCATCTTCACTTGGCTTCCGCCTCCCTCGCCTCAGGAGTCCATTTTTTCTCCCTCTTTAAGGTGGAACACCTCAGCACAATAAATATTGCCCCCATGGTCAAGTGCAAACAGCCGAGGGTGTAGTAGAAGTTGTCGTAAGCGCCTTTTCTGTCTCTGAAGAACCCTGAAAATGAAGGTCTCATTTCAATAACATCAACGATGCATAGTCAGTGCGTACGCTTACGGATGTATAAATGTTCGTAGAATAGGAAACCAGTATTAACGCCGCTCGCACGCGGTTCTAGATACATATGGGCATGAGGAGGTGACGTACAAGCTTCTTATTACTAACAAAACATTTGTTCGAATGGTTTCAATTGCAGTGCTATTATGCGAAATTTATTTCGTCTTATGACAAGGCCACAAAAAAAAACGTATGATGAAAGACTGAAGTTCAAACAGCAAAAACAAAAGTTAGAAAGACGCAACAAATAGGTCTTTGCAACTAAGAAGTAAATAGATAAATAATAAAAAATAAGCCTAACTCAAGCATCGAATAACCAATACAGAATTTTCATCTTTTGCTTCCTGCGGGTAGACTGCAGTGATTCAAGAATATAATTTTCAGCGTCTGCATTGCTCCATCTGTCCATGTGAAGGAATTGCTGTTCAAGTGAACTGATTTTAGAGAGTTTGAGAATTGGGGCCCCAAGGAGCTTGGGGACAGAAGAAGCTTGCGAGTCGCCAGGCCGCATGCGCAGAACCCAAGCCACTCTTGGGCTCTTGCGCTCGCATTGACTCAAGACCACGGTGTAAGATACAAACATTTTAGGTGGGGACACTCGCGAGACGCGATCGACCAGATAAAGTAATACTCTTGTTACACAGACAGCCTAAACCTCGGTTAGTGCAACCGCAGTTACGCGTAACCGCGGTTCGCTTATGTTACACGGTATGCGAGACCGCGGTTATGCCGCTAACCGCGGTTGTACGAAACCGAGCTTGGGGACCTCGGTTTGCCAGTTAACCGAGAAAATGGCGGCATCCATGGAGGACGTGTGCACACCGGCGACCGTTCGTGAAAACGAATGAATTGGACTGCACGACCCACGGAAGGCCTGATTAGGCTTTGGGAAAACAATTTGAGTCATCTACGGAGCACCTCAAGGAATGCGAAAGTGGAAGCGGCAATAACAGCCGAGTTGAACGCCGGACATGCAGCCAGACGCGGAGCCATTCACGCCAAAGCAAGTCCGCTTTAAACGAGGACACTTGTGCGCCGTGCAACATCGGCGAGCCGTGGTTGGCGCTAACCGTAGTTCAACGCGATTAACCGTGGTTGGTCGTAACTGCGGTTAACTTGGCTGTGTAACAAGGGTTTAACAGCGACGCGCGTCCGTCGGACCGCTGACCGCAGCGGGTATCTATCGGCGAGTAGACGCAACTTGAATACAGAAAGAGGCGTTGCTATAACAACCG
The DNA here is from genome assembly GCF_013339695.2 of Rhipicephalus sanguineus. Lineage (NCBI taxonomy): Eukaryota > Metazoa > Arthropoda > Arachnida > Ixodida > Ixodidae > Rhipicephalus > Rhipicephalus sanguineus. Next base: position 156,153,174 of record NC_051179.1, read on the forward strand.
ACCCTTCGCGGGAAACTTGAGTTTAGTGACACATGGGCGTTGTTCCTGCCAAGGAGTGAAAATTGATTACTCTTCTCTCCAAGCATGAGGGGGCTTAGGGACGCGCGGCAAGCGCGGTCTCCATGCTTCTCTATGTAAAGCATGCCGGTATTAGAAGGTGGTTCTCGCACGTCCAGTAAATTTAGTACTTTTTTGGGGCGTAAGAGATACTTGCATAATGGTATGGGAGCCACCATAATAATGGACATCTTCCAAAATGTCGTATGTTGCGGCTCTCTATCTAAATTCTCTGGTTCTCGTGCGTTCGCTGATGTTAGGTAGTGCACTCGGATCGGCTAGCTGGATGTGGGGCATGATGTGGGATATACGGCAGCGCGCGCTAACGGCATGGGGGAACAGACATGCTTTTGATGACCAACAAAGCAGAACAAGAACGCGTGATTGCTCGTATGAGAGAAGCAACAACTTAGATACCTAGACAAATTTGTTGGCGTGCAGTACATAGGTACCGTTTGGTGTTGCGCCGAATCCTATTTGTGCGGTTCTAATGACGAATATACGGCGTAAAGTTCACGAGTGTGAGCTTAACAGTGGGCATGAGACGTTTACGGGGGCCACTGCGCATATCTTCTCGCTGCTGTCACCATCGCCTCTTACCGTGCACGGGGAACGCACTAGAGTTCTTTTTTTGCATTGAATAATCAACGCACCTTTCCAAGAACGCCACTCGAGGCAAGCTCACAAAAAACAGCGAGTGCAAAACGTTAGACTGTGAAAGAAATTCTCACTACGCCTATAACAGAAAAACTGCTATTTATTGCAGTGTATCATTGCGTAGCATAAACATAAAACAAATGTTCGTGCAGCGAAAATTATTTATTCACATTTACGACGTAGACAGTGAATGTATATATTGAATCTCAAGAAAGTGACACCACCGTAAGGGCGAGACATGTCCGAACACAGCAACAGGAGGAGTCTAAATGTTGCAAAGCCTTGCCTCTTTCTTTTTGTTGCACCCTTCTTTAGGCGCATTACGGCCTTGCATCTTGAGTGTTGCCGCATTCTCATAGTCATGTAGTAGCGCAGGATTCTGGCAACTGCGTCTGTCTTGTGCTCAGTGCACGGAAATGTCACCTGCTGCTCAGTGACATGCTCAATCGTCTCCCAAAATACGTGGGGGTCGTATGCGTGGCTGGAAAAATAATCTTCCGCGGACTTCAGCAGAGAGTAAAGCCTGAGATTTGGGCGTGTCAGTCCTCCCTTCGTCTTTGAGTTCGTAAGGGCAGCTTCCGGTGCAACGCTTGAAGACACGGTGAGTGACCTCCTGCAGGTTAAGCATGTGAACATTGGTTGAAGCTTCCGGCTCGGGTAACCACAGACGTAATAAATTATGCAGTCAACTGCCTGGGCTGTGGTCGAACTTACAGGGAAAACATCTTCACATTTCCACCATTCCGTGTCTATAAGTCCATCCAACTTCGCGCGAAGTTCCTCGAGCTGCCTTTCAGATGAATTTTCACCACCTTTGAAGATTGATTTCAAGCAGGCGAAATCTAAAATTGGGGCATCTTCTCTTGCCTCGCAATTTCCGAACTTAGGTGGCTTCAGCAGTGTGTATATACTGAGCGTTCTATACACCTGCATGAATGTAGGCATGTCAGGGTGATCATTCTCACCAGCTGCTTGACGGACTTTCCCGAAAAAGCATTCCAATGGGTCCTGATTGAATTTAGCGGTAAGAACATATCTGAAGCTGCACTTATTCAGTAAATGATTGCAAATATCAATTGTGGACTTCAATGTGACGCGAAGTCCTTCAGCCGTCGTCCGTGCCAGAAACATGTCTTTAGTAATCAACCCATCAAAAAGCTCTTTTTCCCATTCGTTCAGCCATTCCAAGCCTTCTTTCAGGACCCTGATATCACTGCTGCCTAGCTTAATTCCTTCCGCCGGGTACCGTCGGTTTAAGGCGTCATACAAATAATTGAGTCGCACTGTAAACTCAATGGTTCCCTCGCAGTCACTCAGATTGTTTTTGCCTTGTTCCTGGTAGTACTTCATACCTGCAGCCATGGAAGAACTGAAAATTTGAGTCGCGAATTTTACGCGCATTTTGTCCATGTTGCTTGGCCAGATATGACGTTGAGTAATTTTGGGGCACACCTTGAGGCCTCCTTTGTGCACCTCATCCTCTTTGAATACGGAAACGTAGTGAGACCATTTCACCCACTTTCCGTGCACTTTCATATACTTTTGTTTTAGCAGCCAGTTCCTGGTGCATCTAAATAAATGCGGGACGTCTGAAAACATGCACACATTGCGTTCAGCATCAAGAGGATGTTCGAAGAAATTCTTCTCTTGCTCCACAACCCCAGAGATGCCGAGGTGCGTCCACATGGTAGGGTTCGTGCTTGCCCCGTCGCAGACGACCCCATCAATGAACGCTCCAGCTTCTTCAAGGAGCACAATCGTTTGCAAAAGCAATTGGCACACCACTGTGCCTCGCGTGGCGTTTTTGAAAGCGAAGACTGCCACAGGTTGTGCGTAGCTGTCAGTAAACGGGCAGAACATAAACACCACTGCATGGTCGGCGAAATCTGTAGATTTCACGTTCTGTTCGCCTTGATCCACAAGGCCATCATAGCTCAAAGTCCTTGAATTAAGCCGCTTGCACTGCCTAACTTGCATCTCGTCCAACAACAACATTCCATGCCTGAAGAATGTCGGCTTCTTTTGCAACTTCTTTTTCAGTGCCGAAAATAAGTCTTTGTCAAAGCCGCACTTCATGTCAACTGTATATATGTAGCGTCTGATAGTTTTCACTGATGGCAGGGGGAGGACGTCATTCTCTTTAAGAAACCTATAGGCACAACAGGAGTCAGTTGTTCGTGTATCTCCTGCCATTTCTTGACTCGTGTCGGGCTGCTTCCACGCACTCTCTCACTAGCATTTGCTGCGCCTCTGAAAGATTTGCTCTTGTCAGCGTTTTGTTGAGCGAGTTGTCGCTTAGTACCCTGAGTTTGTCACGACAAGACTGTAACTCCTGGAGAAGCTTTCTTTTGGTCTTAAGCACTTGCATGTTGGACCAGTAACATGCAATGCGTTGCTTTCGTAAGGCATTTACCTTATCTTTTATGGATGACTTCAACGGGATTCTGATTCGTTTTTCTTGTCTGCGCTTCTCCTTCCTGTACATGTGCACCCGGAGTGTATTGTGCAGCCTATCACAAAATGTGCAAGGAGATTCTCCAGTTTGAAGAATAGGGCACCGATTGTGACGCCAAATGCCGTATGTATCCACGTAGCCACATTCCAAGTACACGTTCGTGTATCTTTTCTGTGGTGGCCCACCAAAGCAGATATTCCATTCAGCGAAATATTTTAGGGCTTCTTCACTCACAACACTACAGACATCAGGAGAGCGCAATTCACATGATTCGGGAACAAATAGGGAGTCAATTCTTCGACCAAGTAGGAAAGTGTTGAGAGCGAAAGTTGCGTCCTTGGTTTGGTGTACATCGAGTACCTTAACTGACAGCGGATTCCCAGATGACGAAAACCCAGCTTGATCGGAGTCACGCAGTGTATGATGGTTCCATTCAGAGCTTGGCAAGTCGGCGTTTGAAGGGTCTAAGCACACTCCTGAAAAGTCACTTTCGGTGTCCACTTCATGTTCGCTTGCCAGCATCTCAGCTGCAAACTGCTTACTTGAAGCTGTGGCGTTTCCTCTCATCACAACGTTTCCGGAAGTGTCATTAAACATTGTTTCAGGCGATACTTCACTGTCCCCCTCTTGCGCTAAAGCCACTGCAGGGTTTTCCTGAAGTTTCGCAGCTGCTGCAAACTTGCAGTATTTCTTTCTGGCCTTTGGTAGTGGTGGTGGGTGACCCGTACGGGAGAAGACGGAAAAATGCGAGGAATTGCATCTTCCGAAAGGACGCTTCTTTTCGGCACGTCGAGCAGGACCTCTCCTGCAAGCTCTCCGAAGTATCTTTTCTTCAGAATCATATCATCTGTGAAGTGCTTGCTGCAGAGTGCATCCTTTGTGCTGAGCATACGGTTCTTCCTGGGAATCGCTTGAGCCCATGCCTGGAGGCGTTCGTGATCAGCAGGAACATTGAACAAAATTGCTTTTTCTTGGCAGTGAGGGTAACCTGACCAGCAACCACTAACGAAGCACTTTCTTCCCATATTCGCTCGTTGTGTAGACGCCTTTTTTCGTCAGATTTCCTTCATGGCTGCTTCCCACATCACAAGTTCATTTTGCAAACGGGAATGATAAAACGCTAGGTCAGCGAACGCGGCTAAGGCACGCTAGCAACTAAAGCGGTCGCATGGCGTGTTTTCCGCGAGTGAAAAACGCGACGCTCGCAGAACGCCGGCGTTGCGACCGGCCTCGCCGGTTGCTATAGCAACGGTACGTGAAACTTTTTTTTATTTTGAAGTTGCACTGGCTTGCCGATAGGTATGCGCTGCCGTCAGCGGTCCTAGGGTGCCTTGATGCGCGTTTTGTTGCGCGCACACATCGAGGCACACTAAGCGGTCTACGGACGCGCGCCGTTGTTACTTTATCTGGCCGATCGCGTCTCGTAAGCAAGCCGAGAAGTGTCCCCACCTAAAGCGTTTATATCTTACACCGTGCTCAAGACGCAAAAATTGAAAACTAGCGTGGGTCCCCAAGGCGTCGTGGGTCACTAGCGAGAAGACACAGACGCAGCGCGGGCCACGGCGCACTATGGCCCGCGTCTAGCGTAATCTTAATTTTGTAACGTGTGACGCTCCCTGCGCTTTACCCAACGCGCAGCCTGCGTTGGTCCAGTTCTCAAACTCTGCTGATCATCCGAACGCAAGCGCAGGCTGCCCAACGCAGCTTGGGGACCCAGCGTCTTGGGTCCCCAGTTCTCAAACTCTCGATTAGAGAATTGGGGCCCCAAGGAGCTTGCGGCGCCAAGTAGTTTGCGAGCCGCCAGGGCGCATGCGCAGAACCCAAGCTACTCTTGCGCTGCGCTGGCTCTGACCCAAGGCCCAAAATTTGAAAACTGGCGTGCGTAGCCAAGGCGTATTGTGCTGCAAGCGCGACGATACAGACGCAGCGCGCGCCACGAGTAATGGTACATTCGACTGGTCGTTTCAGAGCGCTCTGACTGAGTTTGAAACAGTTGAATTCAACAGCTTTAAACCTTTCCAACGAGAACAAGCACGTATGCAAGTCATATTTCTCCTTCCTGATTATGTTTTGACCCGATAATGTTAGTAGCATTGGTTAGTTGCTATTTTACACCCTTTTTTCAGCGTCTTCGGAGCACTCGAAAACGACCAGTCGAATGTACCATAAGATAAGAGAGGAGCACCGACTCCGCCACCGCCCCACGCATGCTCTCGGGACAAACCGCGCAGCGCGAACGCGGCGGTCTAACTCCTTCCTTTGCTCTCCCCATCCGCTCCTCTTCACGCTTTCGCACATGCTTTACCCTCTCCCGGCGCTGATCGCAACGCGTAGCGTCATCTGTCGAGGCGCATAGAAATCATTCAACACCTGCGCTCATGAGCGCATGCGCCAATTGGAAGAGGACGGCGGCGGCGGCGGCAGGGAACGGCGTGCGCGGAGCGTGTCGTCTGATAGAAAGCCGTTCGCTAGGCATTCTCAATATGAAAAAAAAAAAAAACGCGTATATATGCGTCCTGATACTAAAATATGAAATAAAAGCATCGTACTTATTTTATACACGTATGCGAAACATTGAAATATATCATCAGTGAAAGCAGACACAAAGTTATGCTGAACAAAAACGGCAGAGCAGAAGTACACTTGTTTTCCACGTCTGGACGTCTGCCCCGTAGTGTTGGTTGGACATTTTCGTGTTGCACCATTTGTTTAGCATGTCTGCAGTGGGATTCTTCATACTCGAAGGGACAAGGTGACTTGGTATTTGTGTGTGAAGACATGGAGCAACCGGACAGGAGGCAATGAAGTGTTTCGTTCCTGGCTGTAAATCTGGTTACGGCAAAGGGCGAGAGAAGATTCCGCTCTTCGCGGTCCCATCTGATCCGCAGCTACTGGATCAGTGGCGTCAGAAAGTTCCTGTAAGTAAGCGACCCCTTAAATCCAAGGACGAAATATGTGCTCGACACTTCGAGAAGCACCTCATTTTTGCTAGGTACTTCAGCGAACACAAAGGAAATGTCCTACTAGACGTAAAGAAAGTGCCTCGACTTCGAAAGGGAGCTATACCTTCAATTTTTGAGGGAAGCATGGCTAAACTCAATGATGCTATCAGGAGGAACCAGCCGACACCGGTGGCGAAGGGCATCACTTTGCCTACAACCGCATACAGTGCGGGCGCCTTTCTTTGTCCAGATAATGAAAATTCTCGGCGTCGCCTTCGAGATGACTCCATCAGTTGGTCGCCTGGCAAGGATCTGCTAAGCAAAGGGAACAGTTTGAGTGCACCTTCCAAGGAAGAATGTGCCGCAGGAAGCGGCGCTAGCAGCTCCACTGCTATAAGCGGCAACAGGGACTCTCTGTGTCCAGAGCGACGCTCACTTCTCATAATGTCAATTCGCAAACTACAAAAGCTATGCGTTCTACAGAAAAGAATTGGCAGCAGGCGTGCAGCATGCGCGGAGCAGACGACAACACGGATAGGCATGCAGACACGCGAACGCGGCCAAGCACGCGTCCGCACCGTTGCTATAGCAACGACAGACGGAGTCCCCGCCCGTGGCTCTGCTCGAGGACGGCGTCCTACGCCGCTTTTCTCAATTCGTAGTGCCATCTGGCAAACACGCCGCGAAGCATGAAGCAGCGTTGCAAAATGTGTCCCTTCCAGGCGAGCAGAGTCGGCGCTCCTGTCTAGCTTACTCGGTGGCCACGACGCAGTATGGCCCGCGTCTCGAATGATTTTAATTTCACCACGTATGGCGCCCCGTGCGTTTGCGCCAACGCAGCTTGTGTTTGACCCAGTTCTCAAGCTCTGCTGATCCTCCGAATGGAAGAGCAGCCCACCCAACGCACTTGGGGACCTAGCGTCTTGGGTCCCCAATTCTCAAACTCTCCATTCACTGCTGCCTCTAAAGCAGCATTAAATTTTTGGTGTAAGGGTCCCAGAATATGGTCCCAGAAAGACGCGCTCGCCCCGAGAAAAATTGCGGCCGGGCTACCGAGGCGGCACGAGGCGCTTTGCGTTTCCCTCTAGACCGGCCGTGGTGTTCAATCACATTTTAACATGCAACGGGATAACGACGAAGTTCTGCGTCCAATATGCGACGGTCTTCTGGCTATCACAGCTCGTTCTCTGATTATGCTTTACCGTTAACTACTACAGCTACCACAAGGGTTTGTTTAATCATTGAACATGTACGTTAGTAGTCGGGATGGAGATGTACCACCAAGCATCAAAGTGAGTGCATCCACGTTAAGCGGTGCTATAGCTGCCGGACGTCAATATACATTGTGCAAACTCTCTTATATTAATGTACAGTAAACATTCAGTTGCTTTTGAAAGGGCGCGTTTTACTTTCGTGTTATTCCGGTTCCTATGTCGGAGGGATCAACCATGCTTTTTTCTAACTTATTTCCAAAGCGCCCGTGTACGTTGCCTTATTTTCTTAATAATGGCAGTGTTACGATACGAAGGAAACCAACGATAATAAAAATCTTTCATAGGTGAGCGTCTCTCACTTGCTCCATTACACAGTATAATCGGGCGTCCACAGCCAAAGTCGCCCATTGCCACAGTTGTTCTGCAGACACAGTCTGCCAATAGATGTGGTTGGACGCCCGCAGCAGCAATATGGACGCGCTCGGCCAGCCATTTAAAATAAAAGCCTGCGTCTGCCGAGCTCCTGTGGACGTCTGACTAAAACCGTTTAATGACGCAAGCGAAAGAACCTCACCTCTCAAATATATTTCACGCATCTAATCGGCATGCAGTGGCGGTACGGGGTGACAGCGTTCGCTGTCCTTTGGACCCAGCGGCAGCATTTCCAACAGGCGCAGCATCACTCGATTGGAAAAGCAGAACCGCGACAGGAATCCCGCGTCGTATACGGCTCTGTAGGATTCTGCCGATCCCTGAAAACTGGGCGCAACGGCGAGGCGTAATGACATGCTTCATCCTCTGAAATTTCTTCCACACGGCCAATAAAATCCATTTGACAAGAAAATAGCAAAATTCGCCCTTAAGGTAGATAGTAGCTCCACTTTACTTTCCGGTGGATGAGTGCCGATTCAAGTTTAGCTTTAGTACAAGATTGATATGTAAAATTCGTTAAGCGCCCATCGGATACTTAAGTCATAAGTTAAGGATAAGTGCCGCTTGGGAATACGGGCCCTGGTCTACACCAAGCTAAGGAGGCGATCACAAGAACACCCAGACGTAGGCGGCTAGATAGACAGATAGATAGATAGATAGATAGATAGATAGATAGATAGATAGATAGATAGATAGATAGATAGATAGATAGATAGATAGATAGATAGATAGATAGATAGATAGATAGATAGATAGATAGATAGATAGATAGATAGATAGATAGATAGATTAGATGCTTTCTACGTTGCAGTGCGACGAAACGCAAGGTTAACCCAAGGAGCACTGGTCATAGAACAAGCAATACCAGAGAAGAAGTAACAAGAAATGTGTGCACAGTTTCTTTATGGCGATGCTGATGCTGCCGACTTCTTTATGTGGCTCCTGTCCCGCTTTGACGTTGAAGTTATGTATGTCAGTGGACTTCTTTTTTGTTTACCTAAGCCATGATCACTGAAATTTACATTGCTTACTACACCCATGTCCTGTATTATACCTGGATCTTCACACACTATGAAACATATTTTTTTTTTAGTGGCTTTCCATATCCACTTCCTATTTCTGAGGTTTCGGGAAAGGATTTCACTGTGGAAAGTCCATTTATTGCCGCGAATTTTAATAACATCTTGCCTCCGTTACTACTGCAGTCGACACCATACTTGCCAATTGATTCTACTCCTTTCTGTTTGCTTTCTTTGAGTCTGTATATTAAGGGAGCTTTTTAATCAGCACAGATTTTTATGGTAATGCTAAGCCAGTAAGGCTTGCGTTCGCAAGCGAACTCTACGACGAGGCGGAAATAGCTTGCGGCTTCCAGAGTTAGAGACATAGTGAAATGGCTAATTACACATACACACGCGCACATTCGTATCGATAGCTGAGCCGCCTGTACTTTGTTTCGCTACGCAGTTTATTTCCCGCGTAGCCAAATACGTGTACTCAGGAAAGTCTTGGGAAGAAAAACAATATAAGTGTGTTTTTGTGCCAAACGTTCTGCTGAAGGGATAGAAATATAATGTCCTTCAACCGTAAGTAAACGAAATCTAAGAAGAGCGGCATATCTTTTATTTACTCTCGTCGACTTTTCAGAGCAAAATATCAAATGTCCGAGCGTACACTTGGCGGAATGTTTAACGGAATAATATTGTTGAAAGCAATTCGAAGCGAGAACGCAGAATGAATGTATGCTCTCTTCTTCATGTGCTATTTATACAGTTATTGCATAATAATAGTAAGGATAAAATGAGTAGCCCAACCATGATACGTTGTGTTTAATACAACAATTTTGAATATTTTCACATACCGTATGTGCAGAATGCAATACAAGGACCTAAATACTGCAACATCTCTGTCAGCTGCTCGGTGCGCCTGCCATGGATCCCAAGAGTAAGTAAAATGTTATTATTCTAGATTTTACAGGCCTGAAGATTCTACCGGACATTTCTTGTGAGGCTTAGGAACACACAGCTGCCTCACTATGCTCAGAACTTCCCATTGTCACGACCAGTTTTTCGAAGCAACATTTTTTTTTCTACGTACGTGCAGGAGTCTAACACTATCCCCGACTAAGTTGAACTTTCCTAAAAGTAACGCTCACTCGAGCCAAAATTATGGAGGAAAGCTCACATGGGAAGAACGAGCTCTCAAGAACATATGAAGTAAAGATATAAAAGTTCTCAGTCGTTTACTCAAACATTATTAAGTGATGGGGTTGTACTTGCCAAAACCGCGGTGTGATTATAATGAACGCCGTAGTGGAGGCCTCCGGAAATTTCGACCACCTGTGGTTCTTTAACGCGCACCTAAATATAAGTACACGGGCCTCATGCATTTTTGTCTCCATCGAAAATGCGGCTGGGATTCGATCCCGCGACGGCGATCCCGATAACCACTACTGAAACATTACTTTACGAAAAATATGAGCACATGACAACGGATGTAGCGCAATAATTTTTCGTGATAAATTTATTGACAAGAAAGTAAACTTACCTAATATGGATGGGTTTCCCAGAAGCACGGGCAGAAGTACAACGCCGGTTGAAGCCCACGCTACCGGCACTACATCCACACCAAAGTAATCGGCCGCCACCACGTGCTTCATTGTGGTCAAGCATCCCATGAAAAGTGACGACAGAGCCATACAGGGCGCGTACGTCACAAAGCTGCTCGTCATGGCCAGCACAGCAACACTGGCGCCGAAAAGAAAGTAGCAGGCACACGCCAAAGACGTGCGGTTGATCAGTCCTACGTCAGCTATCAACGGAAGCACGGTGCGTCCCAAAAGCTGCGATGGAGCTGAGCACGCAATGGATAGGTCAGCTTGGTACCTCGTCGCGCCCCGGTCAAGTGCAGAATCCACGATGGTCGCCATGAGAGCGCAGTCGGTATAGTCCGCTAGAACACCACCCAGAACCAGTGCCCAGAAAGTCGGCTTCAAGAAAAGGCTGAGACGAGAAGTTCCTCGCCCCATAGGATTTTCGGAACTGGCTGTGGCAGGATTGCTGTCCGTTGTACAGACAGGGCTTTGCGTATTACCCCGCACGACGCCGGCTCTATTTTGCTGAAAGGCTGCGTCTACAGCACCACCACCACCAACTGAAGTTGCAGAAATCGGGAAACCGTCTCTCATATCATCTCGCGCTGTTTTTAAGCGTTCACGAGCAATTTTCCTGCATGGGTGATTAATCGTGCCCGTAATATACACACATCCCTCTGAAACTCTTTTAGACATGGCATTATTCAGCACGATGGAGCCATTCGTTGCTCGTCTGAACGCTTTAAACAGCTGATTGAATGCTGGTTCCGAGCCTGATCTACCCGCTTTGCCGGACGAGTAGATAACTCTGAAATCCTCCTCTTGCGTGTTAACAGTAAAGGTTCGCTTGACATTTTTCCTGGTGTTTTTTTCCTGTGCCACTTGATCTGGGTACGCTGAAGAGCAATTTAAATCAGTACAATTATCTTTCTCTTTTGCCCTTAGCTCCTTTGATGGCGACGATTTTTGCTCCCATGGCGGTTCCTTTAACGCGAGCACGAGGGGCGTCAGGTGCAGACTGATAGCACCGAATAACAACATCATCTGGCGAAATGGAAATGCTTCGTCGAGGAGCGCCAGGATTGGCGGGTACAGCAGTGATGAAAGGGGGTATCCGGCATAGCGTATACCTGTGGCGAAGCCTCTGTACTTGTCGAAGTACATCAGCATTATCATGGTTACTGCAACGGACACAATCCCAGATCCGGCCCCTGCGAGGAAAATTAGCATAAGGTTAGTGCCATGCCATAAAGCTTCTCTAAGGCGCAAGCTCAGCCTTTGCAAGCGGACTTTTTTAGACGTCTGTTGCAGTAATGCCTACTCATAACCCGTATAGCGGTGTTGACATTCATGTGACGTGGTAAATTTGCACAGAACTTTGAACGTTGATGAGCGCGTTCTAGTGATGCAGAAGTATCGATAAATTGACAGTTGATATCATCGATAGTTTTTTAAAGCTATCGACAGGGTAAGCAAACCATCGGTAGTACTACAATCGACAAATTATCGGTAGTTCAATCGGTAGCACCATCGCTAATATTACTATAGCGATATTACTGCCGCGTGTTTTTATTGCTGTGTTTTGATGTATTCGGGCTTCAAACAGAAAGACTGTCAGCAACGCTTCACGAAGACCACGCCGTAATGTTTGATAAGCTTCACAATGGTTTGAGATTATTCTGTCAAGACTACGCGCCGGACGCGAATAGTCAAGCCAGCGTTTCCTCTATTTTTCTGTGCCTGGGCGAAGGAGCGGAGCGCAATGGAAAGCGACCGTCGGCGTTAGTGCGGCTTTTAGCCGCCTGGCGCCGCCACCGTAGTAGACCAGCCGTCGCGTCGTCGCTCGCGGAAACGAATGCCGTGGCTGCATTCGAAGCTGCTATATGGTTCGGTTTTCGGCTGCATTCGCGTTGTTTAAAGTATAATGAAAACTTCTAAAGTGGAATCATGAAGTACTTGTCGTCCCGGGCAACCAGCCCATTTCGAACGCATGTGTCCTTCGCGGCTATTTGGTCGAGACGCTCGCGCGTCGTCTGCTAGCCCGATTCCACAGAGCGCATGCCAGTGATGCGCAAAAAATTGTTTTGCCACCGTTACGTTCGCTTTACTCAGTCAGTTTTTGACTGTCTGAAAGTCGATTTTCGAAAGCAGCATTTGCCAAGAGCTAATACTGAAAGCTTGGGCGCTTAAATTTCCCCGATGCGTGCTACCGCCTACTGGTGTAGCACACTATACATGGCTTGCACGTGAAGTCACAGACAGGTTCTCTGCGCTTGTTCACAAACATGGCGGCCACCGTGACTTTTTTATCTCATTAGAGTGTCATTTCAGCGGAGGACACCCAGTCGTCCCCTTCCCGCGCGTTCTTTTGTGCTCTCCCGGCTTTCTTCTGTTCGCCAGCTGCCAAGGGGGAACGCAAAGGATTGAAGGGGGCACCGGAACTAATCTCATGTCACCGTTTCTTGCACCGCGCGTTCCAGCAAGAGTTCACCCTGCGTCTCAACCAGTTTGTTCACAAAGATGGTGGCCACGGTGACGTCAATGCAAGCTATGCATACGCAAGCCTGGAGTTGATGCGCTAAATAGCATGAAATGTCACTAGACTGCGTCCAGTGACACTCTACATAAATGATTGTCGGTTGTTTCACCGGTAGCGCATGTGATGTCCATGGGCTCCGATTCTTCAGCTTCGGGACCTAATGTCAGCGCTGCATGCACATGGCGGCGATCGCGAGGCAGCGTTGCAACTGGTACTCCATGCATTCGTTGACTGTTCGGACGGTACATGGTCCCGTTTAGGCATACTTGCGCATTGGTTCATTTGTTACCTTGGGATGCAAACGTGAAGGGTATTTTGCGAAGGGTGACGCTACTGCATCCTTCGTAAGCCGCCGCTTCTTATATTCTATGAAATCTTCATGTCGTGAACGACGGCTGCATATTCTAGTGCAGTTTGAAGATGTATTAGGAGATCAATTATCCCGCCTAATTACTGCAAGCCACCTCTACCGAATACCAGCGGTAGCTGGAATTTCACGGAACGACAGCCGAACAGTGTATTAAGGCGAAAGCCTTAGATTCCTCATCAAACGCGAAAATTGACCGTCGGCGGCGTCAGCTTGAGTGACGCAAAAAACAATTACGTGATGACGTCATCATATGACGTCACATATAATAAAATTTTGTGACATTATCGTGACGGCGCATAACGTGACGTCGTCATATTACATCATCGCTTGGTCAAAACGGGCCGATCACGGAGGCAGTGCATGCCTCCGCTGATGTGCAGAAAGCTTGCACTGCCACCGATCCTTGAGGGTGTAAGAAAACCACGTTAGGCGCAGAAATATCTCGGAGGGAGGCAGATAATGTCCAATACATTGACTAGAAGAAAAATAGGAAGACGGCTTTCGCCTTTCAGTCGTCTTAGATGAATGCATAAGGGAACCTGTGAGATTTTTTTTTCTTTATGAATAAAGGGAAATAAAAAAACAATTGTGATTTCTTTCAGTTCCATTTGCAGAGTGGAACAGAGCAGTATGACATACTAAGGCATTGGGGCGGTTTCAATAGCCTGAAATAGAAAATAAAACGCGAATATTATCAAACTCGAGTGCAAGTATCGAACCGGCAGCACGGCCTGACAGTCTGCCTGCGGCATACAGCGGTGATGGAAAGACGCGAACATGCGGCATCTGCATTCTTCGCTGTTTCGCATCTATTTTCAAGTGGTTATAGCCTGGATGATTGACGAGAACACGACGTCATCCATGACACAATAAAAGACCATCTAGGATCTTTTTATTGCTACCACGGTTATAGCGTGATGAAAACAGCGCGCCGCTATTTTCGCGTTTTTTTCCATCCCCCTGTACCTGTGAAAGCCTGCAAGAAGCACAAATGCAATGCAACGCGGATGCAAACACGAATTCGTGAGCTTCGCGATACGCGCGGCTGTTCAGCGCCAGCTTCCCGTGGATGGATGGATGGATGCTATGAGCGTCCCCTTTGTAACGGGGCGGTGACATGTCTGCCACCAGGCTCGGAAAAAAAAAAGCTTCCTTGTTTCATGTTGGCCTAATACCTTATCTACATTGATTAAATCTATGTTATTATACCAAAAATATAAATTCACGGTCCATCTCTCTGCCTCTTAAGGCAGAATGACCTTATTTTTCCCCCATTATTTATTTTTGTTCTTTATCTCTACTTTTCTGCCACCAATACTCTAACCGTCTCTTACTTATTCCTATCGCGGACGTGTTCAGCTTTCCATTGTTGTCCCTAAAACCCAAGGCTTCATGTAGACTCGTGCCCACACGTATACCTGGGTGAATATCGCCACATTCAATCAGTACATGTTCCATCGTTTCCTTAGTTCCCCCGCAGCATGTACATTGTTCTTCTTCGTTACTAAATCTCGCTTTATGACCTCCGCTTAATGCTCCTTGTTGCCATATCGCCCGCACTGCCAGCCGTATATTTACTGGTGAGCCTCCTAGTTCTTTTTCTCCACTGCGTGTCAACGCTTTTTCTATACAAATACCTGAAAACCTTCTCTGCCCATCTACTCTCCTTCATTTTCCTCAGCCTCTCTTCGAATCTCATTTTGCTCTGCGCTTCCCTCACTTCAAAGCCTGTCCATCCCATATCACCCTTTACCGCCTCATTTGTCGTCTTCCCGCGAGCGCCCAACGCGAGGCGGCCCACCGTCCTTTGATTTACATCCATTCCTGATTGCACCTCTGACTTCATGCACACCACTGAGTTCCCAAATGTAAGCCCCGGAACCATCACACCCTTCCACAGCCCTCGAAGCACCTCGTACCTATTGTATCCCCATAAAGCTCTGTGCTTCATAATTGCAGCATTCCTCTTTCCCTTTGCTACCGATGCTTTCTCTTGTACCTCCATATATCTATCCCCCTCATTTACCCATACTCCGAGGTACTTGTATTCGCTTACCCTCGGTATTTTTTGGCCCTGTATTAATACCGTATGGTCTCCGTGATCATTGAATACCATCAATCCACATTTTGTTGCACTAAATCCTAGTCCTAGAGCCTCACACTCCCTTCCGCATATATCTGCCAGTCGCTGTATATCATCTTGACTGTCCGCAAATAAGACAATATCATCAGCATAAAGTAGTCTACTTGCACAGCGCCACCACGCGGCCACGGCGAGCGGACGGGGAGCGCGCGCCCGACGGCCCGAGGAGAGCGTTCGCCCAGGCACTGAAAAATAGGAGGCACTGGTCAAGTTTATTAGTGGTCGAGTTTACGCAAGCACCAGCGATAACGCTGGAAGGTTCGATGACCGATATATAAAAGACGACGCGTTCCAGTGATGATCAGATGACTCAACGGCCAACGACTGCTCTCGCCGCTGTCAGTGCGCAGCGTGTATTGCTTCTATTTTGAGTTTTGATTCATGGGCACAAGTTCGCCCAAATAAAGCGCTTCGTATTTTCTAGTCTTGCTGCAGCATTCTTCTCCGTAACGACCACGTGGCAGTACTATCGATAGTGGTGTGAATAATCAGGCTGTTGCTGGCCGGCCATATTGCCAGAAAATTAGCACTAGCCTACTACCAGGGTACTTTCATTTATTAGCAATTTTTAGCGGGAGAAATAAATTATTTCCACAGTGAAAATGGCGGAACATGTCCATCAATAAATTCATATTCGAAAGCAAGCAGTTACACCTTACAATTAACTTCTTGATATTTTTTTATTTTGAAATCATAAAATGCTATATAAGTTTGAGGCCGCGCAGTTCCACCGCATCTAAAGGCTTCCTTTCCGCTACAGCAGAACAGTTTGACTTTATGGTCATGTGTCAGCAAAGCACTCTGGTAATGAACACAAGCATGTCAACTTTGTTGCCCTTCAGTCAGCTCCTCCGGCTGCACATTGTAGCACGCGCGCGGGGAACCAAGTTTATTCTGCAGTGAGTCCGCGCTGCTGATAATAAAGATAGTAGCATCGAATTTACTATCGATAGCGCTATCGATATTATTTTTTACCATTGATAATTCGGTAGTGACTCAGCTATCGATAGTATCGATAGTACCATCGATAGTTATTCGTCACTAGCACGTTCGCTACTTGGGTTTTGATGCCTAACTAGCCACCGCCGGTGCCGCCAGTGTCTGTACGCGCTATCGCACAGAATGAGAAATAAAAATCCAGGATCGGAGTGGGACTTGAAACGAGGCCGTCTGCATGGCAGTCAATATTCTACCACAGAGCCGCGCCGGTCTATGAAACTTGTTCCTAAGGTGACCCTATGTAGGCGTCATGTCGGGCAGGGAATAACGTTAACAGACGTAATATAGCTTGGTAGAAAAGTAAATTAACATCGGGCGTGGCACAATTCGAATAGTGTAGCGAGTGCGTGGTTTAGAGCTGCCCACTCATTACGAAAGGCTCAGCCATAAGTCATCAGCTACAGCATCAACAAAGTGCCCATAATGCTTTAGAGACCCGCAGTGGGTACCTTGCTTCTCAGAAGGATGATGAACACTGGCACAATGGGTATTTCCCTACTTCGAAAAATTATGATGACTTATTGCGTAATGAGTAACTTGCATCTGTATTCGTAGCAGTCGCCGAAGAGAGTTTGCAAGCAGCGCTAGAATAGCCGCTCGTCCAGCTTTCGCCGTGACCGCGCTGCTTGTTCCGCGCAGGTTTGTCATTTTTAAGAGCGGCGCTGATTACGCCAGCCTTTGGTTGTAATCAGGCAGCAGAAAATTATTATCATCATGAACCGGCACGCGATACGCTCGTCCTCTTCCTCTTCTTCATCTTCTACTTCGCACCTAGAACACGTGGGCCGATTGGTCCGGCGTAGGATGGAGTCACTTTTACAGGTGAAACAACAACTACAGAGAGAGAGAGAGAGAGTAGAAAGAAAAGGAAATTCTAGGCGAAACAAAAGTGTCTTGAGGAGGCCGAATTTGAACCTGCTTACCCACGATCCGAAGCCGATCATCGTAGCCACTCGGCTATCTAGGCAAGGTAGCTGAGCACAACGTAGACCTCTATAGTACACCAAGGTGGTGACAAAGTGAAGTCAGCAAGAGCAGGACGGAACTGAGGAGAGGAGAGAGTAAAGTATAGCATAGAAAGAAAAAGAGACAAATTGAGAAAAATAAAGGAAAGAAAATTAAAAGAGAGAGAATCAAAGAGCGATTGAAATCGATAGCCAATGGATGAGCGATCAATCACTAATGATTTTCCGGAAATGTGCTTACAAATACCTCGGCATTCATGGTAAAGCATAGTATAAGCCGATCAATAGCTAATCGATAATCTAACACTAATCAAGACATTTCCGGAAACTACTCAGCATTGCTCACATAAGCAGGCAATGCATTAGTACAAGGCACATCGTTAGCTAATCAATACATTTCCAAAACTCTCCCTTGGCGTCATGGCACCACGCAAAGGCGTTCGAAAAATTGCCAGCACTGCATAACCTTCCGAGGTACTGCGTAATTTTCGGAAGGGCTGAGGTGACGTGTCTATCCGCCATCTACTTCTCAGTCCACTCCACTCAGCTGCGTAGGCTGATCTAAACGACGACGCCAGCGTCGGTGTAAAAGAGCGCCGCACTGGTGGGAAAGAACAAATAAACAGAAACAATGAAGGCCGCCGTCCAGCTCCGCTGCTCCTTCAGGCTTGGCACCACTGATGCGAAGCTGTATTACGTTTTTCTACATTCGCGATGTAGACAAGAAGTGAATATCATCATGATGCCGGCGTGACCACGTCAAGACAACTTAAGCATAGCACTGCCTAGATAAGCCAAGTTTATGATAGCCCATCTAATGTAGCCTAGTTGAGCATGGCACTACCTAATTAGCTAATCATAATGGAGCTATTTGCGCCAGAGTCTAATTAGTCTAATTAAGCCAAGTTTATATTTCGGTGTGCGCAGTCATGCTACGCTCAGCAATATGAAATGATCTAAGCCTAATTAAGACTAATTAAAGCTGAGCCTAGTTAGGCGAATTAGAATACTCAGATAATTAGGCCTAGGTTGACTTGGAATGTAAGCTAATCGAGATGAAGCCTCGAATATACAAATAAAGACAATTAAGGCAAAAACCAGTCAAAAAGACGCCGGACAAGGGCAAGAAGTGACACACACAAGGACTGGACTAGCAACTGTGCTTTATTAGCTGACAGCACCTCCCAGAAGAACCACGGCGCATGCGCTAATCACGTAAAACCATGAAGTCAAAACCCAAAACAAGAAAAAGCAAAAGCAGAAATTGGCCTACATAACGGCCAAGAATCTACCGCCAGAGTGACAGGAACTCGCATTCCTTCTGCAGTAATGAAATAGACGTACTGCTTACACAATCATCGCGGTGCATGTTTATATGATAAGCCTCAAGGATTTCGCGCTCCTCCTTGCCACCCCCTCTACCTAAAATGTTAACATTGGAAAACAGCGGCACACAACCACAGATCTGGCAGTGGCGGGGAAGATTAGCCCCGTCTGACGTGTTCAGCGAATTGTGATGCTCGCGCAGCCGTTCATTCAAGCATCGGCCAGTTGCCGATGTATACTTTTTCGCATGTTAGCGGAATCGCACACACAACATGTTTCGCGCAGGTAGTGTACTTGGTTTTATGCCGAATAGAACACATCGGAGTGCTAGTGTTTCCGCGAGCAACACGTGCACACAGCGCAGAAAGTTTGCAAGGCGCCGAAAAGACAACATCTACGCCCTGTCTCAAAGCGACTTTTTTTACATTGTGGGAAAGCTTATGTATGTAAGGCATGACTACAACACTCTTGCTCTGGGAATCAATTGGTTCAAAGGAATCGAAAGGTCGGCGAATAGACGTCCAGAACCAATTGATTCCCAGCGCCAATTAAGCTTAATAAGTTAAGACAATTAAGCTTAATAGCCTAATTGAGATAAGTAAGATAAAGTAATTAAGCTACTTGATGCTGTTTTTGCCCTGCGATTCTCAATCGAACCCGATTAATACCTAGCCAGTCCTCTAGTGAAATAAAATGTGATCACGTGAACACTTCGTGCATCGGTGTGTGAATGCACGTGTGGCCAGTCAAGCTAGGACCAGCGGAGTGCTGATCAGCTCTGCTCTGCAACAGCCTTGCACGACTCAGTGCAAGCTGAGCAATTTTTTGTGTAGGACGAACGCCTAACGCAATGGTCGTCGATTGACCTTGTCTTACTCCAGCTGATTCCTTATCATGCTTATCATGCAATCATGGTAATTTGTGGTGATGAATTTAAACGTCAAGTTTAATTTCATCATCACAAATACCCTCCTGCAATCCTTCGCAAGGTTTTTTATTCCTGTTTCCATTCCGTCGCTCGAACTGATCGCTGGCCACCTGTCCTGCGCATTATACCTGCTCTACACGGGTCCCCTTTTTTTTTTTCTAAGTGCTCACAAGAATATCGGCTACACCTGTCCTCTTGCCCACTACTGTCCCGCTGTCTCAATGCTGGCCTATCATTTTTGGTTACATCGCATGCTGCGTAGTCCATCTTCTCGAGCTTTATTGTTTTCCTCCAAGTTTCTATCATTCAAAAGGGTGTCCTCTACTTATCAGAGCAAGGCGTATATTTCATTGCTTCAGCTTATTTGACTATTTCCGGTGATTTATGCAACGCAGGGCAATACACTTCAGTGATTACAGTTGTGTCATCTATCACGCGCAGTCTTTTACAATGTATCGCCTTGATCCCGCGAACCATTTTCTAGTGATCCAGCACCACGTGCCAGTGAGCCAGACGCAATCTGTTACGGGCATGCAAGTGAATGGCGGTGCTCGGTGTGACGCAATCAACGCTCAGTTCCAAGAGAGTTTAACCAATGCTTATGTCACTCAATTTATAAGTTAGCCCTTGTGCAAAAACACTTAATTATGCGTAATATCATTAAGCGCGTTAATGACACACAACTCACCCTGTACGAATCCGAACGTGAGTGTCATCCATGTCATATCAGGAGCAAATTGTGAGGCGAATACGCCCGCCCAGAAAAGCACGCTTCCGAGGAGGCCGATTGTAGAAACCGCGCAGAAATTCTGAAGGGCTGCCACAAACACCCCTGTAAGAGCACGTAGGCGCAATAAAAAAACAAACAAAAAAAACAGAAGCAGCACATTCAACAAGTAAATAAGAAGAATGATTACCTAAGTAGTCAGGACTCCTAAAGTTTATCCTTCAGTGTACACAAGAACCTGCCGTGCCATAAGGAATTTACAGTCTAATATTATCATAGATTACGGCTATATAGAAGCTGGACACTACTGGGCAGTTTGTACGGTATATAAAGCTTTATATTTAATTTCATTTATTTATTTACACGTGTTGCAGCACCAATCAGCCCATTAAGGGAGTACGATGAACATACGAACATCGCTAAGCATCTTGCATGGCTTCTTTAAATGTAAATGAACGAATGTTACACGTTGATGAGTTCCAGGCTTTGGTTATTGAAGGGAAAAACCTGTGTTTAAAGGAGTCGGTGCGCGCTAAAATGGCTTGGATATTTCGGGCTCGGTGACTACCCGTTCAAGAACGTTTGGCGAAGGTCAGGTAGTTATCTACAAAAGAGGTACGAGAAGAGTTGAAAAACATTTAAAGAGACTTTTAAGTGCGAATGCACTTTATAAGCGACCCTGAATCCGCCGTCCCATAGCAACGGCGCGAGGAGCGGAGAGGAGCGTCTGTAGCAACGGCGCAGCGACGTCACGCCCCACGTGACTGCGCGCGCTCCGCCCTCCGCTCCGTGGCTGCGCGCGCCCCGCGCATTGCCTGTGGTGATGAAGGCCGGCGGCGAGACGCCGAACGAAAGCGTGCGAAGCGAGCCGAGCACCCCGAAGCCGATCTCGCGCGGGGACGCGCCATGCGTGAGCGAGCGCGGGCCCTCGAATTCGATCGCCGGACGCGCGCTTCAAGCGAGACTTCCTGGACCGCAGCTTCGGATATAGCTGCGCGGTGTGCGATCGACTGTGGTTCGACAACAACCTGAGCCCCATCTCGGGCGTGCGCAACGCCGCCAACAAGTTGAACGCGTTGCGAGTTCTTTGGAACGAGTTCGGAAGACAGATCATCATCATCAGTAAAAGTGCTTTGCACTTAAAAACGGCCAGACCTCCGTGGGTCCGCTGGCGCGTGCTCTCTCGCTGCCGTCTCCTTCGCTCGGCTCTGCAGTTTAGTCGCGCGCGCCCCCTCATAGCATCACCCCGTGCTTCGCACTTCCTCATACTCCCCTTCGGGGAAATGCGGGTTTTAGCATTCAGCAAGGCGACGCGCTGCGAGAGGAGAGGCCGTGCCGGGAAGACAATTTGACGTCGACAAATGTAGGAGCCTTTCCCAGGCGCCCTTCCCCAGCAGCAACCGTGATGGGCCTGTGAACATCGGCATGTGTACCTTTGGAATAGCACTTTTGTCTTGCGAGCTGACCACAGCGCTCTCGTCACCTTGTTATCAACCAGGGCTGTTGGAAACCGGCCGCTGCGCATTTCACGTTGGTCAGCGCGACTTCGTTTTCACAACTACACCATAGAGTACCGCAAGGGAAGCGATAATGTGGTGGCTGATGCGCTCTCTCGACTGCCTTTGCAAGAAACAACTAAGGTTGCTGAATATGCATTTGTTTACGTTCTTTCTCTCACGCTAACCATGGACCAATTACAAGCAGCGAGCGCATTTGGGAGTATAATCGCAAAAGTATTAAACCTTGCTTCGTCATGTTGGCCTGAGTAAAAATCTCTGGAAGCAGAGCTAATACCATATAATCATGCACGTGCAGAGCTATCCATTGCACGCGACTTTACCGTGGGTACAGCATAGTAGTTCCAAGTGTCTTTATTAGTCGTTTGATGGAAGTCGCACACGAATCACGCCCGGGGATCAGTCGTACGAAAAGCCGTTCGCGAGAATTGTACTGGTGGTCTCGAATGGATGACCATGCAGAACAACTAGTTAAAACCTGTGTTGTTTGCCAGTCATTGTGAAAAGCTCGCACGGCAAACTGCAGCAGTAGCTTTCCCTGACGCAAATTGGGTGAAAATCGCCAGTAGTATTGTTGGACCATTTGAGGAAGCTCTCATCGATTGGCGTTATGAAGTGACGCTTTCTTTTTATTGACGTCACGTAAGGAGATGTTGGCGCACAAAGAAGGTGCCGGCTCCTTCTCAGCTCTTAAAGTAATAGAGTCCATAAACATAAAGTACGTACATAGGGTGCATAAACATAAAGTACATAGGGTCCAAATTTATTGAATGCCACAGCAAACGGCCAGAAGTATTTTTTTTTTCAGGACAAGTCCCTACGGCGACGGTCAGAAACTTCCTGCTACAGGTGATTCTTCGTGAAGGCTACGCCAGTGTTTTTTTCTGTCTACCACCCGCGAGCAAAGGGGCTTCAAGAAAGGTTCAGCAGAGTCCTCAAATCTGTTGTCCAGATGGCAGCATATGAGCGGCGTCATTTCCACGTCACCGTGACAGACTATATAGGCATCTACCGCTGCACACCTCATGACACAACGGGAGTTGTACCTGCCGTTTTGCTGCATGGACGACTGCCATTAACGTGATTAAGCATTGTGGATTATTTGTTTGTACGAATATCCAGCACAGGCGATGTAATAGTTGCGTCAACTTGTGATAAAAAAAATTACAGCCTATCCACGGGGTGAATTATGATGAGTGGGGCGAAGCTCCGGAGGGCATCATCGGTAAACCGTGAATACGAGTAATTCGCCCCACTAGAGTAAACACGTGAGAAATGTTAAACATCAAACATTCTCGCATCAGCTGCTCAACAGTCACCTGTGAAGCGCCGGCGGTGGCCATTTCTCCTGATGTAGGGCTTGGCTGGAGAAGTTCCAGAGGGATGGCCTCGGGACTAAGGCCTCGCAGTCGGCGACTGCAGCGGTGGACAGGGGTATCCACTGCAGGAACGGATTGCGGGATCGAACTGGCAGAACCTCTTCGTGAAGGGGTGGTGAGCATCAGGCGTTGAAGTCCGAAGAACCGAAGACCAGAGCGTCGTATTCCTCAGAGAAATCGTGGTTGCTGCTTGAGCTTCCCACTTCGTCGTCCTCAGTTATCTAGCCGGCCTTGAACACGTCCGAGGAACCGGAGACCCGAGCGTCGTCTTCCTCAGAGAAATCGTGGTTGCTGCTCGAGCTTCCCACTTCGTCGTCCTCAGTTATCCAGCCGGTTTTGAGCCGTGTTTTCATCATATACAAGTACCGCCATCTAGCGGACACTCAACGAACTAAACGAGAGGTAGCTACTACATACATCGGGGACGCACGACCCACGGCTTAAGGAGCTTCGGCCCTAAAAACAAGCTTGTTCAAAACTTTACATATATTGCCATCGCGGAGCTCCGACAAGACATTTTGAGGTTGATGACTACGTCCATGTAGGAAAGTAGTGAGTTCAAAGGAAAACACATTCGTAACTTTCGGACTTACAACTTGCAACTACATTCTGCGGTGTAATTGCAACAAAGAAGTGGCGCTGACCAACATGAAGTGCGCAGTAGTCGATGAATATTGATCAACGAGGGCCAGCGTTCTTTCATTTTGGAAGGCGGTCGAGTATGGAACGCTTCCAAATCACAAGTGATACAAGCAAAAGATGTGGAAATGTTGACAGCCAATCGACCTAGTATTCTGTAGTGGGCTCTACCCCTACAGGACAAGCCTAATCAAGGTGCTGCGTTTCCTGCGAGTGAACAGCTTGCTGACTGCCCATCTGCTTCATGGCAAAAGAGAGCAGCACAAGGCAACAGTGAATCAAGTACACAGCCGTCTTGACTGCAGGATGAAATGACCGGCCAATGACCACGGAACAGCGGACGAGTTAAAGAATGCTCCGTTGAAGCTCAGGAACTATGCGCTACTCAAGCGATAGTTTTTTTTTTTTTGCTTCTTTTTCATCAGACGGCGGAATGTTGTCTATGAAAGAAGATTAAAATGGGTGCGTGGGGACATGAAAGAAAGAAGAGGATGTTTATACATCGGATGCATCATTTCTCTCTGTTCTAAATACAAGTATATGAATAGGTCATGGTCAGCGCCATTTTGCTTCAGCTCATGGCTTTGCCCAATAAGGGCATCGAAGTGAATGCTGTCATACAGTGCAAACGCTTCGGCTACAAAGCCTGGTGTGCTCTTCGGACAGGGGCTCAGTCAACAAAGTGAACATGCTGATGTTATAGATGCGAAACACTCAAGGTTGTGGTCATTACCATTCAGAAACATGATGCTGGTGAGCTGTTGGCAAGTCTCATTCCTCGTGTATTGATGAAAATTCATTTCTATTCTTGATTTCGAGCCAGGGTAAAAAAACAAAACAAATTCATTGCACATAGTCTCAGTAATACAGCTCACAAGATACACATAAAGGAGCAATGCCCTTCTTTACAATACTGATACGGCCACCTGATCATGTTATATCTTCAGTCGAACCAACTTGTGATAATATGCTTAATTTTTATTATCCAGTTCTAATACCTGGCTCACGCCGACGATTAAGCAGCTATTGTGGCGATGGCCTTAGAAATTTGGAGGAATGGTATATACATAAAAAAGTTTCGCTCATTTCTCACAAACTGGCTTTTGCACTATTTACTCGTTAAGACACATGCCGCTTGCGAGCCTCTGCAAGCGACGCTGCTATATCCACGAAATTTAAAAGCCCTAGGAATTGTATACCTTACACTGAAACAATTTATCATCTTTACGTAACCAGTGGTTTTGCTTGCAGATTTGGCACATATTGATATTAGTGTTCTCTTTAGCGCTCTGAGATTAGTGGAGCTCTTGTCTGCATCATTTTTATCATGGAGTAACTCCGACTCTTTTTTGTGCTTCAAGAAAATAAGTTCCCTCTTGAGAATACACGTGCTCTAGCTTCTCTTCGTTTCTGTCTAGCACGTTCGTTACCTTTCGCCAAAACGCTGCTGACGAAGATATTGTCATTCGCGAATAGGATGACCAATGAGCAAGTTCTAAGGTAATCCATCAGGCAGGCAATTAGTTATGATTGGAATCAAGGAGCCGTCAGAGGCGTTACGGCTGGCCCTGAGACAATAATTCGCCATGATATGTAGCTCGCTGGCAAGTAGGGAATTCTTTCACTGTTATATCATCCTCCCAATTCGATTATGTCGAGAATTGGAGAGTTCATTGACCTTTACAAGTTTTGGGGGTTGAGGGCCCTCTCTTTTGCGCTTCTGCTGCATCTATGTATTGTAGAATAG
The DNA here is from genome assembly GCF_013339695.2 of Rhipicephalus sanguineus. Classification (NCBI taxonomy): domain Eukaryota; kingdom Metazoa; phylum Arthropoda; class Arachnida; order Ixodida; family Ixodidae; genus Rhipicephalus; species Rhipicephalus sanguineus. The sequence goes on from NC_051179.1 coordinate 156,178,803, forward strand.
CGAGTAAACCACGCGAACATATGCTAGACAGAGAAAACAAGCCCTCGTTTTCTGTGTATAGCCTGCGCCCTTGTGGTTTACGCGCTGTTCTGCAAATGATCACTACCAACTAGCTCGGCTTTCCTCCCTACTGTTCAGCTCTACGGAAAGGTCTGCGCCTGTTTTTTATTTAATTTTGGCACTTTCGGTAGATAAAACAGTGCTAGACTGTTTTATGTATACTGGCTTACGTCAATAGGAGAACACAATCATGTCGTCAGCTAGTGATGATAGCTGCTTATGTCGGATTTCAAAAAAAAAACTAGAAAAATTACGTGTGGATGTACTAACCTGAGACATCATCCACTGCTTGGAAGACACTCGTCGGCCAAGATGCTGCTTGCCGGTTGATTCCATATTGTCGCATAAACGCCACGTAGAAGAAACCTGACGTGGAGTGGACAGCGGATGAGAAAAAAGTGGCTGCACACGCGATCACGGCTTTGCTCCAGTTCCTGTCGAGCTGGGGTTCGTTGCGCGAAGGGAACTTAGATGTCGCTTTGGTAGCAACTGTCCTCTCTGCAGGCTGTGCTTGAAGCCATGAATCTTCACTCCCTTTAACGTTGCTGTGCCTGCGATTGTCAAGCGATTGTTCCCCTCGGTTCGAAGACTGGTGTACGCAGCACAAAACTTTCCTTTCACCATACAAGAAACGTTCACTTTCATGATTCTTCGTTTGTTGGCTGCAAAGAGTTGTGATTTTGAAAGAAACTAGGGTGATCAAGACCCAAGAAATAATCCCCCATTTTGAAAGCAGGTTCTGCATTAAGCTCTGACCGAAGAAAGTTGCATAAAGCCGAAGAGAGAAGTGAACTTTATGGCAGCACATCCAGGTATACGCAAAGCTAAAAGCACTAGATCCTTGCAGTGGACATGAATCACTGCAGCTTCTAGACATGCACATGTATAACAGCATACTTGGCAGTAATTGAATTACATATTGAAATTCCTGTAATGAAAATAATTTTGGCTGTAATGAGTAATCTAACGAATAACATTTGTTAGCTGTTAGTTGTCTTCAAGCGAGTTATTTTTAAAAATGCTCATTACTTGCCCAAAACACTTTACTCAAATACAGCATGTCCGCTTCCCTCATGGCATAAAATTATTGACCAACAAATTAAAGAAAAACAAGAAGGACAAGTTCTTGTGTGTGCGAACCCTTATGCAAGGAAACCAGGGAGGCTCACACAAAAGGCGCGTAGCATGCGAACTGAAAACCTTGAATAAAGATTTAAGTGCAGGGCGGTTTAAGGGCCCACGCTGTCGTCTCATGTCGTCTTTTGTTGTCGCTTGGCGTCACGCTCGAAGTAGAATAATAGAGAAAAAGAGGGCGCTAAAGGTCAAGTGAATACCAAAGCAGGTCAAAAGAGGGTGCCACTGCATCACAAATGATTTTTTGTAGCGTTAGCTACGCTGGCCGAGCAGGAGCGGTTTCGCGTACACGTACAAGAGCCGCGCTGCGCATGCGCGAGGAGCAGTGACGTCACACGACGTACAGCTGGCGCACTGGAGCCGACGCCGCCGCGCGCGCCTCACTGGTCTGCGCATGCGCATTTGAGCACACTCGGCGTCCCTTATTCACGAAGAGACGCAGTGCAGTCTGGGTAACGTCGCCGGCACGGAATGCAGCATGTCGCACCTCACACCGGCTGCAGCCGGGGCGCACTGACGGACGCCGGAAGTGTTAGTGGCGCCGCGCGTCGGACTATAGAGTGCTCCGCATTTGTTAGCGTAGCGTCGCCGTGCCGAGCGCGCACGCGCGTCGACGTTACGCTGGAGTATATGGACCCCTTAATTTTGCGCGCATACGCAGACGTGTCAGTGGGGGTATACTTATAGCGGGGAGGAGGAGGAGGAGGAGGAAAAGAAAAACGGAAGGACAGGGAGGTTAGCCATTTGTCAGACCGGCTGGCTGGCGTTTGCCAGTGTGGTATAGCCATGAAGAAGGAGAGCGCAAATACTGCTACGCGGCGCAGAAAAGCGGAGAAGCTTGACAACCAAGAAAGCTAACAATAATTAGCTGAACCTTAGCTAACGCAACGTATCCGCCTCGTGCGCTGCTGCTTTGAGTTGTACTGGTGGCGCCACCAACGGCGAACGGTGGCGAAAGGTGGACACGCGCGGCTCATAGAAGCCCGTTACTCGCCGTTTTTTTTTATTAATTTTTCATTGTGGTTTGATATTTGTACTGCCGACGCTGCTGCACTAGACAACCATGCCGTCTGTTACGTCGATTGTTCTATACTATTTGTTTTAAAATGACAGGCCCGTTTTCTTATGCGTGCGCGCGATGCATTGCGTACGTTTCTTACGTGCATGTGTCCAAGTTGTTTGCGTGATCTGTTAACACAGATGAAATAAAAACTGTTGCAATCCAATACAGCATTCTTGTTTTATTGAACACCCCAAACAGTACAACGACAATGACTATTACGGCTGTATGCCTGCTTAAGAAACGCACAAAAGACGTGATTTTATCTTCGCCCAACACTCGTAGCACTCAACTAGGCCAAAAAACCGAAATCTAACTTGCTGAACGTTGTAACAGCCGTCACACAGCTGCATAATAATGCGTGAAAGTACTTTAGCAAATGACCAACAAACATTCACACAGCGTTTTTAGGGGCGAAGCTCCTTAAGGCGGCGCCCGTTCGTCCCTCGTAGTCGTAGTCGTAGTAGTCGTAGTGCGTAACCAGTCTTACGCTTTGACCTCCAAGGTGGTGCCGGTGGGAGATTTTTCCTGTGCGTTGTTCAACAATAAAAAATTCGCAGCGTGCCCCTTAACTAAAAGCCGAATTCTTCTGTCTCTCATTCCCCATTAGCAGCCATTGGCATGTTCCAGTAGGAAACGTTAGTAGAAGTAGAAGTGTAAGTGTTAGCTAAAAGCCGACTTCTTCTGTCTCTCATTCCCATTAGCAGCCATTGCTTACCTCCGAGGTAGTGCCTGGTGAGATTTCTCCTGTGCGTGATTAAACAACAAAAATTTTGTTCAAAACGCCGTTGATTGATGAAATAAACCAACGAAAGACGCCAGATGTTTTGTAAAAGCAAAACGAAAGAACGCCAGATGTTTCTAAAGCAAAACGAAAAGACGCCAGCTGGTGAACGAAAGACGCCAGATGTTTTCTAAAGCAATGGTTTTCTAAACAATGAAAATTCATAGCGTACATGTAAAATTAAAGTGAGCTGCAAGTCGTCATAACTCATCGAACCTTTAGTATAAACGCCCCCTATGTCACGTCGGTGATGATGTACTGGGCAGAATTCACGGAAGATTCACGGTTTACCGATGAACCTCCGCAGCTTCGCCCACTCATCATCATTCACTCCGTGGATATGCTGTGATTTTTTTTCTTTTTTTGTTCACAGACCGTGTTAGCATATGAGAAAGTTCTAACTGCATTGCAATTACATATTTTGAAATATCTAATCACTTTCACCATTGAAGCCACAATCCTCAAACACATGCGCTTTAAATTGAGCATCCCTATACTCAGACTTATATAGGAAATGCGCACGCGTGGCATTACTCAGATTTATATAGGACATGCGCACGCGTGTAATGTATCTCGTATGCTAGATTCTCCTTTGGTACGTGCAGCTCAACATAAAATGCGATTCTAGAAGTAGTATTCGTGGAGTAGCGAGCATATAGAAGGGCAACTACTTACAGCTGCACTTACCTTTGTAAAAACGGTATTCCAATTGCAATTCAATATTAACCGACGCAACAACGATAACAACACACTTGTTGCATACAGGGGTACCAGGTTGACGCGCGAGGCCAAGCGCGGTATCTTAAGTGTAGCACAATCGTGCGCGTACAGTACGCTAGAATATTGTGGCACAATGTCGTCAAGCTTGCAGTCACTTCAGGGGTTCCCACGATGTAGCACCAGTTGACGTCCTCACGTCATCAAACTGCTACGACGCCGAGAACTACACACACAGCTTACTTGGAAAAACGCGGTCTTGCAGGAGGCCATCTTGTCCCGCAACCAACGAACAAAAGTACACAACTAAGGCGTCTGAAACATTGCCGTTGATGAGACGGCAGCTGAACGAAATCAGGGCTCATCGTCCGACGTGTGGCCACCGCCTTAACACAATATTAACGTTGCAACGTTCAAGGAAGACACGACGAAAGCGACGAGCCCAGCCGGCCTTGTCGGGTGCGCTGTCGACTACACAGTGCAGAGCGCGCGCTCTCACGGCCACCGAAAGAAATAAAAGAAAGTGGAGAGAGGAGTCACCTTGGAGCATGCCATATCCGTGGAAGCAAGAGGAAGTATTGCGTCGTCGGTGTGGCGTATTGTCGAGAGGTGGCGCTAGTTTGTTTTTGCGCAACGGAATCGCAAACTTCATTCAAAATGCATGGGATTCTATGGGGGGTTGGGAGAGGGTGCAACTGCCTGAGCCGAGCGGTGGCGCCACCATACCGATGCACGAGGCGGATATCCTGGCATAGCCGAGCTAAGCCACTGAAAATTTTTTCCCCGCCAATGGACTCCGAGCAGGCTACATGTTTGGAACGGCAGTACGCTCTTGCCTGTGAACGCCAGCGGCGCCGAAGAGCTAATTCGTCTGTCCGAGCCATCGAAGCGATACCGAAAAGTCAGCGCCTGGACTTAGACGCAGGTCTACGGAAGAGAAGAGTGGACGCTAAACGCCAGCGAAAGAAAGGTCACCCTCAGCTTCGGAAGACTCAGACGCAAGCAGTGCGCCAGCGAAGACAGGCGACCCGCAGCTTCGGCTGAGATACGCGAACACAAGCCAAGCGTCAGCAGAGGCAGGGGAATCATCAGTCCTGCTCCTCACTTTGTACAGTTTTGCCAGCGCGGAATTGGCTGGACTTTTTTGGAAGGCCATGGCCCTCGAAACTTCATAAAAGAGGGGCGGACGACAGTTTCTCGCTTTGTCGACTGTCGGACACCTCAGCAACCCGATGCAGGGGCTTCAAATGCCCAGCAGTTTTCCCCAGAGACAGATGACTTTCTGAACAGCGAAGCTGTTTAAGCGGGCCGTTATTTGTGCGTCCCATCAGAAAACTGTCATCATCAACGGATATGTGCCACTGAAATTGGGAAAATCCCACTACTCACCACTGCTTCACTAAGAGAGGGGGAGAAAGCTATAGAAAGAAGGAGAGAGAGAAAAATGGAGAGAAATACTGGGATAAAGGCATAAAAAGATAGAAAGACAGAGAAAGATATAAGAGAAAGAGAAACACAGAAAGAGAGGGAAAGAAGCAGAGAGAGAAAGCGATAGAAAAAAAGTAGAAAGATCAAGAGTGATATAAAGAGAAAGAAAGAGAAAGAAAGAAGTGGACAGAATGAAAGGGAACAAAGAGAAATAAACATACCAATAGTGAGGTGCGAGGAAACCAGCGAAACTCAAAAATAAGGACGAAGAATAAGGCACATTCAAGCACACATCATCGCCGGAAATGAATGTGCCTTCTTCTTCGTCCTTGTTTTTGAGTTTCGCTGGTTTCTTCGCACCTAAGCATGAACCAACCGGCCCAGCTTTTCGCGCTTAACAAGAGTGAGAAATAGAAAGAAACATAAATGAAGAAATAGAAAGAAACAGATAGAAAATGTAGATACAAGAAACAATGAGAAAGTGAAAGAACGAGAGGAAAGAAAAAACACGAGAAACAAAAAAATTGCACCCAAGCTACGCTCTTCCTTCAGGCTTGGCACGACTAAGGAGAAGCTGCCATACTAGGGAGCGGGAAAGGCAATGGCGGCTGCGAGAAGAGCCCGAAGCGATAGAAACCCTATGCGAACCACGACGTGCCCGTAGATCTATGGGAGGTGCGAACGCTCGGTTCTGGAGTTTGGACATCCGTGTCGTCACTAACCAAGCCAAAGCCTAGCAACAACCTAGAAGCAACCAGATTAGACTTCCGAATAGTCCAGTTTTGCTGTTTCAAGCTTTGCGCGACTTGGTGCAAGCTTCGCCATTTTTTAGACAAGACGACGATAGATTTTGTGGTACCAGGTCCCCTCACCACCCAAAAATTCTTTAGTCAAACAAGGTGAAGCGACCGTGCAGGCTGGTTAGAGAGACGTGTCTTTAGAACAGCCACAGGTTGTCGCCGCAACTGTTTACGTGCTAATCCCCAGAAGAAAGGAGTGCACTTTATTTGCAGCTTGTATATAAACGGTATATGAGTTGGTGCATGCATCAACTCTTGTTAACGTAATTTCAAATAACTTTATTACTTTTCAAAAGCAATGGTACTGTTATCACTTTCGGGCAGCTGTAATATGTAATCTTATTGAATTACATTTTTTAAAGAAAAAAGTATAATCATGCAAGTAGTAATATAATTTTATGACCTTTGCATAAGATGTAGATCTCTGCATAAGATATAGTAATTTAAAAAAAGAAAACATTACTAGGACAGGCGATGAGCTACAAGTTATTCGCTATTTTAATAGACGATATTCGCGTGTACGACATCTTACATAATTTCACATTTTAGACACCATGACCAGTTATTAATGAGGAGATAATTCCATGTGAAATGTAATTACAAATAAGATGTACCGCGATCAAGATGTACCGCGATAGCGTTAAAGAGCTCGTGTCGAAATTCCGACGTCAGTGTCGGCGTCGTTGGTTGCGAGCAAAAAATCATCATTGAGCGTGACTTGAAAAATCGTAAAATGTGCTAATAAATAAATATGAAAAAAATTCGGCAGATCCCACGCCTTGTGGGAATCGGTATCATGTGAAGTAGTCAGCGAATTGTTCTATGTTGCATTTTCTGCCTCTGAGCCAACCGCTACGAGGTCGATCGACGTGTTTTTTTGTAATTGTAGTAGTGGTGCGGACATCGCGGGCTTACCAGGCACGTCGACAGCCCTGGCGTTTATCGGGTAACTTAGGGCGTGACGTAACGTCAGCACTCACATTAGAGCACATACGTCTGTATTATCGTAACGAAGTGCATTTTACGGTGCAATGATGAGATTATAATACGTAGCTTTCGAGAGCGTATTCATCCGGGTTCGAGCAACGCTTCAATTTAGCTTGCTAAATCGTAGGCATACAAATGTAATGTTTAATAGATTGCTATAAAAGCGGAGCCAAAACTGGAAACACAGACGTTAACCTGAGATGACGCCTGTATCATAGGAGTACATATGTAGTGTTTATTGCTTCCTTGTAAAATTTCATAGCCAGCACCACAACCACAACTGACGTTGCACCGACATTACACCTGCACGGTGTTTTTACAGAACACTTTCTCGACCTGGCGTGGCTCTCTGGTATAATACCTGACTGCCAACCAGAATTCTTGGGTTCGATCGCTGCTGGGATCGTAATATTTAATCTTTGCAATCGTCGATTCAACGCTGGCGATGTCGGTTTTGCTTAACGCACTCGAATTTAATTATCAATATCTGCTCTCGCCGTTCCTGGGTAGATATAAACTGTCAATTACCTGTGGCGCATACCCGTACACCGCGGCCCGTGGTAAACGAGTATGTGCCACACGTGTCTGGAGGAAAGGGTGTGACGACGTACTCGACAGGATTTTCACCTTATTCAAGTCCTGACTATACAGTCATATTCGTCAAGTCTTCTTGCCTTCCCATGCCAATTTTGGGCTCCTCTAAGTTAAGGAGGCGATCATGAGAGCACTCAGGCATAGGCGGCTAGATAGATAGATAGATAGATAGATATATAGATAGATAGATAGATCGATAGATAGATAGATAGATAGATAGATAGATAGATAGATAGATAGATAGATAGATAGATAGATAGATAGATAGATAGATAGATAGATAGATAGATAGATAGATAGATGGAAACGCTCAAAGTGCAAAGGTTCGCTAAGAAATGCTTCGCATTTAAAACGCCAGGCCTGCGCGCAAAGCGCAGCACAGTCACAGGAAAAGCTGGCAGAGCGGCATTTCAGAGCCTGTTATAAACTCTCTTGGGGCTACTAATACAAGTACACTAGCAATGTACCCACTACGCCACAAATCATAATTTTTGCCAAGTTGGGAAGCACCCACCACATCATTACTCGTCATTCTGCGGAGAAGCGAGGTACCAGCGACATATTTGTAAGGCATTATGTGTTCTTTGTTGATGCGACGGCTGATTACGAATAAGAATTATGGTTGAGCCCTTGGTGATGGGTTCGAAGCTTTAAACGACCCACTTGTTACGTAATTCTCATTGCGTGACGCCCGGTCGTTATTTCACTCTCTCACCACGCTTATAACACACGTTAACGTGGGAAAGAGAGAGAGAGAGGGAAATGACTTTATTAAGACCCTGACGAAATGGATCATGGGGGCCTTACGGGCTTCCTTGGCAACCAATCAAGTTGCACTTTCGAAGAATCCATTGCGCTTAAATCATCATAATTTTTTAGAAGTTGGGAAGCAGCCACTATGCATTTTTAGTCATTCTGTGGAGAATTGTGGTATCCGCTAAAGACATGTACGACATTACGAGCATTTTGTTGAAGCTGTGGCTGATGACGATGAAGAATTATGGCAGAGCCCTTTGTAATGGGTTGGAAGCATTCAACAACCCACTCGTTGCCCAGATCGCATTGTGTGAAGCCTGGTTACAGAAGTCGCCTTGTGTGACTGCTGGTTGCTATTTTACTCTTCTGCCACGCTACATTGCATATATTAATACGGCTCCTTCCCGACATCCAGTTGCATAGGGTCTTTTTGCAAAGCAGTTTCAAGCACCGGCGTGGCTCTGAGCTAGAATACTGTGCTCCCACGGAGAGGGCCCAGGTTCGAACCTCGTTCCATTCTTGATGTTTCTTTCTTTTCGTCTTTTTTCTTATTTCGAGCGATAGCGGTTACGGACACCGGTGGCGGCGGCGGCGGAACACTACGGCGCCAAAAACGGCCGTTCTTGTGATCTCATAACAGCTATCGCTGTAAAAACTCATCAGTCCAAGCGGAAATCGAACCCTTGCCTTATGCGTGGCAAGCACGCGTTCTCCCTCATAACCATGCCAGTGCTCAAGATTGCCTGGGAAAAACACTATGAAAGTTATGTAATGCTAGCAGTGTCATTAACAGAATTAATATTACGTGGCAGAAGCGTAAACATTCACCAGGCGTCAAACATATGAGTTGCGCAACGAATGGGTGGTTTGAAGGTCTACCCATAACAAAGGGCTCAGGCATAAATAATAATCAGCAGCAGCAACAGCATCAACAAAGTTGGCAGATGCGCCGGTGCGCTTATTGCCTTACGGACGTGTAGCGGATACTTTGTGAATTGGTAAAAGGAAGACTTATGGCATAGTGACTAATTCGCAACACTACTTGCAGTAGGCATTCTAGGATGGGCCTATGTTACGTGCTAGAGGTGTGCGCCGCCGCCACGTGTTTTTGGTCAAGCCGCTCGCGCCGCCGCCAAAGTCCCAAGAGAGATCACGCCGCCGCCGCGCAATAACTGCGGCGGACCGCCGCTAGTATTTTCTTTTAATTCGAATGGGGAATCTGGAAATAAAATACAGCACTTCGCCGGAGGAGCCCTTCTCGATGCGTCCATGTAATGAACTGTCCATATCAGCGGCCGCTGAATAGCGGGAGCTCGGCGGAAAGCGTGCCCCCCTGTTTCTGGTTCTTGTTCTGCAGTGCCATCATGACATCCCGAAGGTTTCAAAAACTCTCGACACAAATGACAGAGACGGAATGCGCTTCAATGCAACGAACGCAGCCCTCAGAGGTCCGATTTTCGGTGCACATGTCTTTTGATCGTGTTAGCCATCGATATAGGTTTAATGTGGCCGCTCGTATAACGCAGCTGTAAGGTCGGTACGCATTACCTGCATCGTCCTCAAACATCTGGGACACATTTATATGCAAATTCAGACTTGAAAACTTCCTGTTTCTGTGCATTTCGTCCACTCTCTTTTGACGCTAGGAATGTGCTGGAGGGTTCGGTGCGGTGACGTGGTCAAGAGCGAGGTGACATCGCGGCTCACCGCTAATTCGAATCACTGAATGCGCTCAGCCGAAATCGACTGTGGGCACCTCCTTTGAAGGAACGCATCGAGAATAGCTCCCCAGAAGTTGTAGTATCTTTTTCTTATCCAGAAATATCACGCGTATTGCCGATATTAACGCTGCCGCGTCCTCCAGCCTTAAAGGGCGACGACCCAACTCACTGGATTCCATATTCTTGGATTCCTGGACCCAGTACACTGTGCATAAATAAATAAAATAGATAAGTAATATATATATCTCGGTGCTTTAGTGTACTTTTTTCATTCATTCTTATTCGAGTAATTCGACAAAGAAATACAGAAGTAAAGAGAATGGCAAAGTTGGTATAGCTGAGCTAGTTGGTAGGTAGTCATATTAAGAAGACATGACGTCGAAACACGGGCATACGAGAAAAGTCGAGAGAGTGAACAGCTACCTCTCGCGTAGACCGCTACTCGCACTTGAGTGATAGGTAGGGCCTCTGACGCGGGAATGCGCAGATAAATAATTGTGTCTACCTTACGTTCCGCAGCTGTTGTGATTTTTCAGTTGTCAGCGGCGTTTCTAGTGTCTTGACTACTCTCCTGTGTCCGTGTTTGCACGCCCTGTTTTTAAAAGGGCCCCTAACAGCCTCTGATAATACAACAAAAAACAAAAACAACGAGCGCGTTATTCTCTTTTGGCGTTCCTCATTTTTTAGTGCGCTTCAGTGATGCCACAATATTGATTCACGTGACATCATGGTACATACTCTCGACTGGTCTATATACGAGAAATAACAGTTGTGAATTGTCTCACATACAGCTTTGCTATGCAGCCGCCCACCCGCTCTTGCTTCTCTCGCACGACTGTCGTACGCGATTAACTGATTTCGCTCCATTTTGTGCGTTTGCGACCGCGCATGCAGAGATAACAGACTGTAGCCGACAAGCGCGAAATCATGATAGGTTCAACGCTTAGTGCTGACATCGTACCCGTGCTTTATGAAGAAATAGGTGGCGAGGAGATGTCCCCTGTAAGAAGGGTAGTGAAGGAGAGAACGAAACCAATGGAAAAGGCGCCGGATTATATGATTCTTCCAACGGACGCACTCTTTACAGCGGAGACGATGCAGCTTTTCAGGAAAAAGGCGAGCCCGCTTCGACGTATTGTTTTGTATATTTTTTATTGCGTTAGCTATTGTATGGGCATTGAGGACAGGTTTTCGCCGTCGTCGTCATGTTCCGTATAAACTCTAAATCGATAACATCGCTCCGAGCGTTGTATGTTCTACCCGCGGGTAAAGCTCGCGAGCGTTGGCAAGGAACATGGCTAGAGAAGATATGAAACAAACTGGCCATCTCCGTCACACGGAATAACATCAACCCGCTTGCGAGACCTGCCGTCGATTGCACGCAACCAGAAGGAAACGCTCCGCCCGTCATTTGCTGGGCGAAGGACCAGGAAGGGATGTCTGGGGAGAGGGACTGCGTAACGTGAGCAGCCACTGTGAACTTTGACTATAAGGGCGCGGTCGAGAGCGCTGGCACGCACGCTATTTCGGCAGACATTCCCCAGCGAATGGCTCGTATAGCTTCTACGCGCTGTGAGCGCTGGAACCTCGCTGCTTCGCGCTCGAACCACTACTACGACAAATTGACCGCAAATCGCTTCTATCCCGGGAGAGGCCGTATTGCCATACACCAGCGTTTTGCAGAGTTAAGTGAGATCGGAGCAAAGAGAGTTAGCTGCTATGCTAGCCTTCCTTCATGTAACATTGCGGCCTGTACTTATCGCATTCACTGCTAACATCATATACTAAATCTGCTCGTAAGAAAAAAATTCAGCCAATCCTGATGCAACACATATCGTGAGCAAACATGCGATCCCATGGCAGAAAGGATTTACGAAAAAAAAAAAGTTTTGCGATGATTGTTCCTGGTGTTGGCGGCAGAGCTGAGAAGCAGCAGAGACGATTATAATCTCCACACTTTTGCAGAATTGAAAGGACCATGCGCCTTACGAAGAATCTACCGGTCCATTCGCTGCTATGTATGAGTAAGGTTGTAGCGTAGAACAGTTAATAAAGTGTAGGAATGACATTGCGCAAATCTGCGTACACTCTAACTGGAACATAGTTTCGCTGTCGCAGCAGCGGGCTCCAAACTTTCTACGTTTGTTTAAGAGTAAATAAGAGCCTCCTCTCAATGCACCTCATTTCTTGATGGATCCAAGCGTGACATGGTGATTTACAGTTCTGTGTATATTTTAGAAAAATAGAGCTTTAGAAGCATCAAAACTCAAACAATGAAAGGACGCGCCTCAAATTCGTTTTCTTTTTTTTTCTGGGGGGAGAAGGGCGAAAGACACATATATATTTTGTTCCAACAAGACCAAAGTAATTATTATGTAAAACGTGGCTTACGTGAAATCTAGCGATGATGGCGGTAGCGGCTCTCCAGCCATGAGAACTCCAGTATTTTGTTCCTAGGGCACAACAAATGCGGAGCATCTACTTTGCCGTTTCATTCACATTACACGTTACATGGACGCATCATATAAACTGAAGCAGCGAGAACTACGAAGGCACGGGGTTCGTGCTCCAACCTAGTCGTTCTTTTTCAAGCGAAGTGTTCTGAATTATATTTTTTTTGATGCGACAGTTCCCAACTAGGTAACTCTCACACCTGTATGGCAAGGGCAGGCGAGTGTAATTTGCAAGAACGTCACCCCGTGAATTGGTACATTTAAATTAATATTAAAGCAGTGGAACGGCTAATGACAGCTCTCATAAGAACCCTAATATATTGCTCCCTATATCACTGAAACGTAAGCTGCAAACCGAGGTTCTTAGGTGAAAGAACGTCCCTTTGTATGGGAGTCCCCATTGGCTGAGTATAGCTTGCGGAAGCAAAAAAAAGGAAGAATGTTATTCAGAACTCTGTGCTAGTAATTAGACATATGTTTACAAAGCTACACGATATCGCTTTTGACCGCACAACGAGTTCAGAACAACAATGCAATTTCCAAGGTATATATATATATATATATATATATATATATATATATATTGTTTATCAGAAAGTGTCGCTAGAGTAAACTTTGTGACTAGAGGAGCTGTCTTCATCAGAGCAGCGACCGGCACAGACGTTTCAAGCCAGAACAGCTGTGCACTGACAGTGAAGTACACCAATTAAATTTGTCATTGTTTTGATAACATCTTTCGACTTTGTGTATGTTAATTGCAGCATTACAGTACATGTCCAAAACGAAATGCAAGCGAAAGTAAGGCTGCTAAGAATGTGGCCCGGGAGGGCGAAGCCCCCTTGCCGAGGAAGTTGGGGAAGAGAAAAGGGATCGAGCCACCTCCCGCCTCCCCGTTTCCTCAAGTAACACACATCTCTGTTTGTGACTTTTCGATCAACTTTATGTCGTTGCCCGGACGGCGCGGGCCACGGTTGAAAGAACGAGCCGTAGAGGTAGGCGGTACGGCAGCGACCAGTCAGCCTCGGGCTCAACGTAAAATTGTGCTGTGAGGAGCAGTAGCCTTAAGTCGCAGTGGAGGCCGGTTTAACAGTTCAATTTGTGGTCGAGGAAACGACTCTAAAATAATTCATATCAAAGTGCAAACGAAGGGCTGTAGGATGGCCACTGCAGATGCCTAGATACGGTGACAGGGTTCCGTGTTTCCCAGTATGACTTCTTTCCGTTTTCTTGATTTTAACGTGGTATTGTTAAAGAGCTCGCTTCGCAGAACTTCAGGTGTCGGCGATGGTGTCGCCGTCGACGTCATTGGTGTTGAGCGAAAAATCGGCGCTCTCCGTCAGCGAAAGTTTGAGATAGATGCAAATCAATAAACAAAGAAAACCTTCGGTTCGAGTGGGACTCAAAGCCAGGCCTCCTGCGTGGCAAGTAGCTGCTCTACCACAGAGCCACGCCATTGCTTGGAACTGCTTCTGAAAAAAAAAACCCTATACGAGTGTCATGTAGTGGGAGGAGCCTTCTTAACGGATGGAACGTTGCGTGGCAGAACCGTAGAATCGCGCCCGGCGTCAAAACATGTGAATTGCACAACGAGTGAGTTGTTTAAAGGCCCAGCGTTTACAAAGTGCTCAGACATATTTATTGATCGGCAGCAGGAGCATCAACTAAATGAGCACCTGCGTAGCTGCGCGTGTTGCCTGACGGGCGCGTGTGGGTACATCGCTGATTCGCAAAAGGAAGAATTGTGGCGTGGTGGACACTTCGCGACTGACCTTGCAGTAGTCATTCTAGGATAGTTTTCAATGGCCAAAGTAATCCGCAAGGACGTTATTTTCCTTGCGGCACGATTGAGGTGTCCCACGAGAAGCGAAGCTAGAAGATGCGGATGGGGCCCGATTACGCTATTCTGTTCAGCTGTTGAGGCGAAACTCAAGCGTCATTCAAATTTTTAAATTTATGAGCACGCGGGGTATCTTCGGTGACATTACGTGGTATGTGCATGCCTCTGGAGTCGTTCGACAGCCTATGAAGCAAGCACTAGCGAATTGCTTCAATGCTGCTGTGGCAATGAAGGAAAATTCGCACAGCGTCGTTCGAAAAAAAAAACCAAGAATGAAGTTTGGAAAGTGGCACAGGCGAAGCGCGGTACGCACATTCAACACGCACTTTAAATTCCGGCGATCGTTAACGCAGACGATTGCATTGCAGTTAGAAATATTTTAGGAGTTTCAGGCATACACCGCAATGGGCATATAGTTCTGAGAACTTACCTAATATTCGAAGCGCACGCATCGAGAAAAAAAGGCTTGGCGGGATTGAGGTCGGGTTCCGTGATTTTGCCGCTGCCTTTCATCCGTGTTAGAGCACTGAAGTTTTCCTGCGACTCATCCCTTCGCATCGAAGGTAACCGCTGCATTATTTGGCCCGGAAGCTTCGGCAACGAATGATGCTCTGTCTAGCTCAACATTCCTTAATTGAGACGCTGCAGGAGAACCCATCAGGAGGCGCCTTATCAACATGACCGACATGCCAAATGTTGCCGAAGCCGGAAGCCATACATTTTCACATATTCATATTTTGCCGGCAGATGATGTGTACTGGCTCACAAAGCTCAGCTATGCTTCCTGCAAAGGATTGATGCTTGCGAAAGCGCGACTCCTCTTATCGCCACAAGCATGGCGCATTGTTCTTCTTATGACATGGTACAGACAAAATTTGGCGACCGCCTAATTCATTGCGGTGTACTTCTAGCGCACGCGAGTGCAGAGTAAATCCCCATTTCCACCAGCTGCGCGCATAGTGGTTGTAGATAATGAAGAGATGAATGAGGTCGGCTCGTTTTATGTTTATTTGGCTGTTATAGTATTCATGTCATACTGCTCTGCAAGCAGGCCCCGGAAATTGAGTGCTCGTAGCGGTTGCCGGGCATCCTAACATCTGGTTGAACGAAGGGAAGTTGATGTGGATGTTTGCATTTATTGCCTTTCACCAGTTTTTACAAATAAAGAAATTTGATTGAACTGTGTGGAACTTTTCTTTTGTTTATTTGTGTTTATTGTCCATTATTTTGTGAATTTTAAATCGGGCGAAGCGCGGCAACTGATTGACTTGTGTTCGTAGCGCGTGCCTCCGCTCACCCTTTCCACTTGCTAAGCGATATCACAACTTATATCGCGCTCGCTTATCTCGCTCGGTTGGCGTGCCAAGTATGAATACGGGAAAGGTAAGACATTTGATATGGCATGCAGCGAACGGGAGCCGCAGTGAGCCACGTCGAGCAGGTCAACTGCGCTTTAGACGATGATGAACCAATCGGGGCATTACATGTTTTGCGCAGCTATGTGGTGTGTTAACCCACAGATTTCCAGATCCACAAAGGCTTTTCAGGTTTCCTAGTGAAAAAGGGCGAGCACAGGTATTTCGGTCCATTATTTGAGCATGAGTTAGTAAACGCAGTTCTCTGCAAGCCGGACTGCACTGACATAAGCGCAGTGTCGCTAGACTCATTCGTCAAGGCGACAGCCTACTGCTGCCGGCAAATTACATTAATAAAACCTTGAATGCGTGTTGGCTCGGCTATCCAGATTGTTTATCTTTTATTTTTGGCATGTAGTTCAAATGATGTCAAGCAATTATAGGCTCCTTCCTGTTCATGAAAATGAGTGTAGCCAATTTGAAACTTTCTGGGCCTTTGCTTTTAATACTGCCACTGAAATACATGCAGTGGACTCACTCATGCTTTGAGAAATCGTTTAACAGGGAATGTCACTGGAGCCAACCTTTTGACACGTGGACTTTTCTTCGTCAAGACAGTGCTGCTGCCCTGACGAAGACAAGCCAACTTTCCGGAAGATTGTCTCCAGCGACGTTCTCTGTTCAACGATTTCTCATCGCATCAAGCCTCCACCTTCCCTTGAACATCCGTCTTGTTTGGTACTCAACTTCTGTAAGAAAACTATATGCGCCCTCATAACAGACAAGATTAAGCCAGGTACGACGTGGCCTGCTCGTGCTGGTTGATCATTTTCGCATTGGTTCGGATATTCTGGGTTCAACGTTTGCTCGTTATGAGCATATTGTCACGGGGTCGTGACGTCG
This sequence comes from Rhipicephalus sanguineus, assembly GCF_013339695.2. Taxonomy (NCBI): domain Eukaryota; kingdom Metazoa; phylum Arthropoda; class Arachnida; order Ixodida; family Ixodidae; genus Rhipicephalus; species Rhipicephalus sanguineus. Next base: position 156,195,392 of record NC_051179.1, read on the forward strand.
ACGAAGGTAGCAGTCGGCGTGTCCAAGATGCCACTTTGATGACATCAACTGAGAATTTATAAACACAAAAACGATGAAATTGTACAGACATACGCACAACCTTCAAAAAAGTACAGATAGCGCTACTAACACTGATATCTGCAATATCGCTTCAGATACTCTATCTCTTTTGCATGCAACGCCAGTGACTGCATACTCATGCACTTGTCAGCTTCTGAACTTGTACAATATGCTTCGTAGATTTCGCGCGCTTGCTGAGAAGCAAAGCTGCGCAAGATACGGGTGACCTCAAAGCCAGGCGTGGTGGACTGCCAAATGTCCACCCCCCGCCAATGAATTAACAGCTGCGCGATGCTCTCTCAGCCTTTCATTAATGCATCGGTCAGTTTGGCTTATATAGCACATTCCACAGGTGAGTGGGACCACACTACCTACACCACACTACCATACACCACACCCACATGGCAATCAATGAATTTCGTGGCGTGCTTTTTTGTGCAGCCAGCCTTCTCAGCTCCATTCACACGACTGCACATGCGTGCGAGCTTGCGAGGTGCCGACAAAACAACTGAAATGCCGCACTTCCCGGCCACCTTCTCGAGGCGATGGGAGAGGTTATGCACGTACGGCACAACCACGGGTCGCCCCATTTTGGCGTCCTGCCGATTGGGGCCAGTGTGTATCGCGTTGTACAGTTCCTTAATCAAGCTTCCGGCAATGGAAGCCAACAATGCAACGGGGAAGCCAGCCCTGCGTAGGCGGAGCACCTGGAGCTGAAGGCTGCAATTGGCCTCATGACCGCAAGACTTTCCGAGAGCAGCATTTGGCATATCACTGCCGTAGGTGTTCCTGCACGCCTCGCTTTGAGGGCACCCGTATCTTGCGCAGCTTTGCTGCTCAGCAAGCGCGCGAAATCTACGAAGCATATTGTATAAGTTCAGAAGCTGACAAGTGCGTGAGTACGCCGTCACTGGCGTTGCATGCAATAGAGATAGAGTATCTGAAGCGACATTGCAGATATCAGTGTTAGTAACGTTGTCTGCACCTTTTTGAAGGTTGTGCGCATGTCTGTACAGTTTCATCGTTTTTGTGTTAATAAATTCTCAGTTGATGTCTAGCGCCCCTCCTCTCTACGTGTGCCTTTCTCTTGTGTTTCTTCCACTGCGCTGCTAACATGCACAAGTTCCACACCCACCACTTAGCCCAAATTTCCGCGTTGATTGTCCAGTCTTATCACTGGTGGTCGCGCAAGCTCTGGAATAATCTAGACTATTCGCGTCCTGCGCGCAATCTTAATAAAGCGATCTACTACAATCGCGAAGCTTCTCGAACACTGCGGCGTGGTCAGCGTCGAGCGTTGTTAACCGTCATTGCTGGTCCCCTAACCCGAATACATAAAAAATAAAACAAGAAGCGGGCGTGGCATTGCCCCCCTCTGAAAAAGCGTCGTCTCGATGCTTGTGAGAGAATATAGAATGAAAAAAAAAAAAAATCAAGTGCATACACACATAAATTACAATAACAACAAAAAGGTAGAGTCCCCAGGTTCCCTAACATGCAAAAAACGGCCTGAGGCGCATGACATGGACGACTTCAGGTCGTGCGCGGCGTCGCTGGGAGTTCGTAATGCTGTCCAGGATGACCTCGTAGTCAAGAGCGCCGAGACGTCGAAGCACCTTGTATGGCCCGAAGTATCACCGAAGGAGTTTTTCACTGAGCCCACGTCGGCGTATCGGCGTCCAGACCCTCTGCTCATTCTTGATGCATTGGCGGGCGAGCTGTCGGGCTTCTTCGGTGCGCTAAAGGCAAACAGTGACGTCGAGATTTTGTTCGCCGGGAATGCTGGCTAACATGGCTTCTAGTGTCGTTGCCGGGTTCCTTCCTAGACCAACTTGTAGGGCGTCATCTGCGTCGTTCCTTGCACGGCCGTATTGTATGCGATGGTCACGTACGGACGGATGGCATCCCAGGTCTTGTGTTCGACGTCGACGTACATGGCAAGCATGTCAGCGATTGTCTTGTTTAGACACTCAGTGAGGCCCTTTGTCTGTGGGTGGTAGACGGCTGTGCGGCGGTGACTTGTCTGGCTATACCTCAGAAATGCCTGAGTTAGGTCCGCAGTAAAAGCGCTACAGTCCGTGATGAGGACCTCTGGGGCGCCATGACGTAGGACGATGTTCTCAACGAAGGACTTGGCTACCTCGGCGTCACTTCCTTTGGGCAGGGCCATAGGGCGTAGCGGGTCAGGTAGTCGGTAGCTACGGCGATCCACTTATTACTGCAAGTCGACGTTGGGAACGGCCCCAGGAGGTCCATCCCGATCTGCTGGAACAGTCGCCGAGGTGGCTCGATCGGATGAAGTCCGGCTGGCCTTGTCGGTGGCGCCTTCCGTTGCTGACAGTCTCGGCAACTCTCTACGTAGTGGGTGACGTTGGCAGTGAGGCGAGGCCAGTAGTAATTTTCTTGTATTCTTGCGAGCGTGCAGGAAACATCAAGATGTCCAGCCGTCGGGTCATCGCGTAGGGCCTAGAGGACTTCTGGTCGCAATTCTGAAGCCACCACGAGAAGGTACGTGGCTCGAAGTGGTGAGAAGATCTTCTTTTAGAGAACCCCGTTGCGTAAGAAACAGGACGCCAATGCTCGCTTGAATACTTTTGGAACGACGGTGGTCTTGCCCTCGAGGTATTCCATAAGGCCTCTGAGTTGCGGTTCGGATCGCTGTCATTCATCGAAGTCGTCGGCACTTATGGTTCCCAAGGAGAAGTCATCATCCTGGTCGTCTTGCGGCGGCGGGTCCACAGGGGCACCAGACAGGCAGTCGGCGTCAGTGTTTTCTTCCGGACTTGTAAACGACGGTAATATCGAATTTTTTAAGTCTTAGGCTCCACCGTGTGAGGCGACCTTAAGGGTCGTTCAAGTTAGGCAGCCAACACAAGGCGTGGTGGTCGCTCACAACTTTGAAGGGCCTGCCGTACAGGTAGGGGCGAAACTTGGATGTAGCCCAGATTATGTCAAGGCACACCTTTTCTATTGTGGAATAGTTTGCGTCTGCCTTAGATAGCGACCGGCTAGCATAACTGATAACCCATTTCACTCCTTCAGTCCTTTGCACAAGGACGGCGCCGAGTCCTACGCTGCTTGCGTCGGTGTGGATTTTCGTATCGGCGTATTCGTCGAATTGCGCGAGTAACGGAGGCGTCTGCAGGCGTCGTTGCAATCCTTGAAATGCTTCAACTTGCGCCGTTTCCCCCCTGAATACAACGTCGCTCTTCGTGAGTTCCGTCAGTGGCTCGGGGATCCGTAAAAATTTGTTTACTAAACGTCTGTAATAGGCGCTCCAGCCCAGCAATCGGCGTATGGCCTTGTCGTTGGGCGGCGGGAAGGCAGCAATGACAGCTGTTTTCCGCGGGTCCGAGCGAACTCCAGACTTGAAGAGTTCGTCGTACGCGAAGCGGCACTTTTCTGGCGTTAGGGTGACTTCGGAGGTCTCGATTGCTTGAAGTACAGCTTCAAGGCGCTGGACGTGTTCGTTGAAGTTTGAGGCAAACACGACAACGTTATCCAAGTACACAAGGCACGTCTGCCACTTCAATCCTGCTTCACGGTGTCCATACCACCCTGTAACGTCGCAGGTGCCGAGCAAAGACAAAAGGGCATGACCTTGAACTCGAAGAGGCCGTCTGGGGTTATTGGTGTTATAAGGCGGTCTTCTCTCGGTCTCTCTCGTCGACCTCGATTTGCCAGCAGCGGGTCTTGAGGGTCAAAGAAGAAAAGTACCTCGCGTTGTAAAGGCGATCAAGGGTGTCGTCTACCCATGGGAGTGGGTAGACGTCACTTCTTCGTGACCTTGTTCAGGAGGCGATACATCAAAAATAAAACAAGAAGAGGGCGTGGCAATAATTCAGTTGTGAATTAAAGCTGCTTTTGCAGACTGACGTTTTCACAATACGTGTAGGTCCCTGTCTTTTAGTACCAAACGTGTGATTAAAAAAAATTTAAATCCTACTAGTGTTAAACGAGTTTGGTCTTATTGAGAAATCGGTCAGCTTTAGTTTGTCCACTTCAGAACACACGAACAAAATTAGAAAAATGCTTAACTAAATTTAACGAATGGCTGCGTCGCCCGTTCGGCCAGCGGACCTTCAAGAGAGCACGAATACATTCCGCTTGTTTGCTAAGTGGGAAAGGAGAGCTTCCGCGTCAACCCTCCTCCTCTCAGTTTTGCGTCCTTTCCCTCTATTTCCTAACCTCACCAGTGACGTCATGACAGAAATGTTTTGCTTGTGAATTTTTTCTAGTTGGATATCCAGCAGCCGCCAGTGGTGGAAGCGGCGCTGCCGCAGCGTATCAGCATGCGAGAGTGCGTTCCATGAGAGGTATAGGTAGTTTTCGCCCTCGGCTGCAAGGTCGACCATGTGAAGTTAATAAAAGAATGAAATGGGCCCTATTTCGAGTGAGACATGGCTTTTTCGGTTGTAATAATGCGAATACATCTTTTTTTACCAGTCGAGAAAAGCGTCATAAGTTCACGTCATTCCCTTAAAAAAATACCCGCAATAAAATTAGGATGTTCTAGAACTGAGATGCCATGTTCGGACGATTTTTTGACGAAGCAGTACGTAACTAAACAAGGAAAGGAGTGCACAGGACATTCGCTGTCCTTGGCACCCCTTTTCTGGTACTTCGTTTAGTTACACGCTCTTTCATCAAACGTAAGCGTCAATGAACTCGCCAGCTTAAATGAACCACCTGATTTCTTTGATACACAAAAAAATCTGCACGACAGCAGGAACAGGGCATTATTGCGCGATATCGGCAGTGAACTGTTGCAGTAACCTTGGTAATTTAGATTTCCTCATCACCGATTGCAGAGCGCTCAAAACACGAACGCCGCGGCGTATCAACTGCTGGCGTGCACCCTATTAATTCAGCACCAAGAGCGAAAATTAAAAGCGTTGTGCGCAACGTTCCACACAGAAAGTTGACTTTAACAGCGGAGCTATTCTAGATCGAACATGCGCCGTCGGCATGTCTGTCCGGTGTCACCCAGGTCACGTGACCAGAGGGGGTAGTCAATAAAGAAATAAAACTAAATAATAATGATGCTTGAAATCATGACGATGATGATGCTAAATGCTGATTACCATGATGGTGAAACTGGAAATGACGATGCTCGAAATGATGCTGACCCGTCTTGATCTTTCGCCGTCTGCGTGATTTTATGTGCTAGTCTCTGAATAGTGATTATCATTTCCACCGTCTGCATATCTGTCCGGCTTGCGCACGGCCAGGTGCTTCTCCTTCTTGCTAGAGCGAGTGCTGGTGTTTTTGCTGGCACGCGCCCCAATTCCCTCCATAGACTCCGCACGACGCGATCAGCTGCAGGAGCATGCCCAAGAGCGGCGGCACCGACATCGCGCAAATTTTACGTTTCGAACAAAGGAATTGCAAGCGAAGCGGCAGTGTCGGGAAGCGGCGAACCCCAATCAACGGCAGAGAGAAGCAACAAGAATCATAGATAGACGCAGAAACTCGTTGCACAACAGCAAGAGTCACAGCAAAGCGCGGCAAAATCACAAAATGACAACCTTGAATCCCTCCGAAACACAGCAACATGACCGTCATCATAGCCGCATCACCGACAAAACACACATAACCACATATAATCTCATAAAATCCCAGAGAAATCAGCAAATCACAGATGAACACAAGACGACCACAGGTCTTTTGTTTCAGCAGATTTCACTTCGTGGAAGCAGCTTGGCTAGGCTCTTACCCTCTCAACTCTCTCTTTCCCACCCCCTGATATTGTCAGGGGGTCGCGACGTCGACGAAGGCAGCAGTCGGCGTGTCCAAGATGAAAATATTTATTTGGCCGAACTTGTGGCCGAAAAGCAGTCAAACTACAGCAATACACGCTGTACCCTGATAGCGGCGAACAGAGCGTCGGCCGTTGATAAACTGAACTTCGCTGGGATGCGCCGTCTTTTGTAAATCACGCATTGAACTTTCCAGCCTTATCACTGGTGGTCGCGCAAGCTCTGGAATAATCTCGACTATCGGGAACAATCTTAATAAAATGACCCACTACAATCACGAATCTTCCCAGACATTCTGGCGCGCTTTGCGCAAGGCAGCAGCTACACGTGCAATGGGCCGGTAACAGAAAACATAGACCGCTGCATATCTTTCACTTTGGTTATACCTCTTCATTTCGCTCTTTCTCATTCTCTCGTTCTGTCTCTCTCTCAGCACTCGTTCTCTCCACCATCAGAGTTATTGCATCCCACTCCGGACAAATAGGCGCATGTGTTCTGGGAGAGGCAGAAGAGGAACAAGAGGACGACGATGAATAAGAGCACGAAGAGAGGGCGTGCCGGTTCATGACGATGATAATTTGCTATCTCCGACACACAGCAAACCTCGATGATAACAGCCCTGCGGTAAAAACGGTAGCAGAGTACCTGGTCACTAAGCAGGTATGCTGTGTAAATCAATGGGCCACTCGCCCATCAGATGTGGCACGTTGATTGACGATGAGTAATGGAAATTAAACAGTCTTCTAGAGTAGAAAGAGTCTAGATGCATTTGTTGCTTGGGCAAAAAAAAGAAAACAGCCTAATAGAGGCATAGTTACAGCGACTCGTTGTATGACCAATCGGTACGGTTACCTTGCGTTCATCTCTTTCTCTCGTGTCCCTTAACAAAGGGCAAGCGAACATCATGATTCCACGCTCTTTCAGAATGATGTAGTTTTCTTGCGGTACGGCAGTTGGTATTGCTTAGTGAAATGCACTGATCATTTTAAGCAGCATCAGACAGCCTTAAAGGGCCCATAAGCAACGTCTGAAAATACAAAGAACATGCCATTCATTCTCCCCTGTCGGTTCCCGTTTTTGCGGCACAATTTCGGACGCCAGCAGATTGTTTACGTCATGTCATGACGAAAGAAGCTCTCTATTGGTCCATGTACGAGAAATATCAGTTTTGAATAGTCCTTCGACTCTTCTTTGCCATGCAGTCGCACGCCCGTTCTGTCTTCTCTATCGTGCGCCATAAACTCATTTGACTTCGTTTTGTGCATTTTCGGCTGCGCAAGCCGAGATGATGGAGGGGAGCGGAAAAGGCCGAAATCACGATAGGTTGAAGGCTTAGTGCTGACTAGGCCTTCACGTGTTTTGCCAATATATACGGGGCGAGGAGGAGGTACCCTTGAAGAAAGGGTAGTGCCGGAGAGAAACACGCCCCCCCCCTCCCCTTAGTCTGTGAACTGAGAGTGGTATAGGCGTTTGTTAAGACAAAAAAAAAAAGACGACTGAGCTACTTAGCTTGCGCTCACAATTTTTTTTTTGTCTTCGTAGCGCTCACAGAAACATAGGGCAGCTCCACATTAGTAGAAGACTGAGGTAGCAGCTGAGCTGGCTTACATAAGTGGTGCAAGGCTGGAAGCAAGAGGGGTGCGAGTACTTGGACTCCCGAGTAAGATGCCGCCTACCCAAGCCCGTGTCCCTTCCTCGCTTAAAGGACGTCGGTTTGGCCGGAAAATGTAACGTGACTAGTGTTACGCGATTCTGGCAGGGACATATTACGTGACTAGTGTTACGTTATTTTGCGTCACGTGACTAGTGTTAAGTGATTTTGCCGGGAACATGTCACGTAACTAGGGGTACGTGATTTTACATCGCTTGACTAGTGCTACGTGATTCTGGCGGGAACGTGCCACATGACTCGCGTTACGTGATTTTGGCAGGAACATGTCAGGTGTCTAGTGTTATGTGAATTTGGTGGGAACATACCACGCGACTAGTGGTACGTGGTTTTACATCGCTTGACTAGTGCTACTTGATTTTGGCGAGAAGATGTCACATGACTAGTGTTACGTGATTTTGGCAGGAGCATGTCAGGTGACTAGTGTTACGTGAATTTGTTGGGAACATATCGCGTGACTAGTGCTACGTGATTTTACGTAACATTTCCCTTCTCTTTCTTTTCCTTCTTCCTCCCTCTGTATTGCTCGCTTTCTCTTTCTTACTATCGCTTTATCTCTCTATTTTTTGTAGTCTTTCTATCTTATTATCTCTTTGCTTTTTTCCTTGCTATGCCTGTCTCTCTCTTTCCTTCTATCCCTTTATTTCCATATATATCTCTCTCTGTACAGGTTCTCTCGGCGATCCGAGTTATTCCATCCCACGCAGGAGAAATCGCCGCAGCGGGAGAGCACGCACCGGGCGCATGTGTTAGGGGAGATGAAGAAGAAGACGAAGAGAACGCGCGCACGAATGATGATGATAGTTTATTGCAACACCAGAGAAACTACAGACAGCTGCAGCAAATTGACTGTTAAAAATGACGACGGAAAAAGAATCAAGACATGGGTATACGCGCTGGCTTTCAACGGAACTTTATTTGGGAAAACAACCCGGAAGAAACCTCGCAGTAAATGGTAACAGGTGAGGAGGTTCAGAAGTAGCTCATTCCCGGCACAAAAAAAGAAAAAGAAAAATGTGTCCACTGCATATCTTCCGAGCCCATTTTCGCTTCCGCAGGCTGTTAAAGAATATTCATTGAAAAAGTGCATTTTCATGCCTTCAGCCCGATCGCATTTATGCCCACAATCGGATAACGCGAGCGCGAAAATGAATGCCGACGGATATATCTAGAAATCCCACGTATATTATTCAGTATTCTAGCTCATACCACGTTCCAAGAAGAGTCCGGCGGCTGGCTTCACCGATTTAGGGCGCGATGGCGAAGAGAGCCATGGCGACCGGTGTTCAACAGCAAGCGACGCACTCGAACACTTGGACGGAATTCGTAGCTTCGCGAATTAATTTATTTATTTATTTCAACATACTGCAGCCTTGATGGACTCTCGCAGGAGTGGAGGTAGCAGCGTTCTCTAGAAAATGCAAGTATTGCAAAAGAATACAAAATTCCTGAACATGAAGATCAGTGCTTATTTACGTACAAAACAAATTCAGCATGCGGTAAATATTTAACGAGGCCGGGTAAAGCATTTCATATTTGAACATTATGGACAAAAATGAATTTATACGCATTGAACATACTTCTTGCGATATGGGCAGAGCGACCCGAACGGAGGACGCCAGGCCGCATATCGCAAAAAGCATCTTCAATCACCATCTCGCCTAACTGGCCGTTTTGGTTGAGCTTATACGCATTAGTTCGGTGACGAAAAGGAGACAAGTTCAGTTCATGATGATATTTGGTCTATGTTGGTTGAGCAAGTGTGATGTAGTTGCTTACTAAATGAAATTGTGGAGAGTGAATGAGAGGGCAAACAGCGCAAAGAACAAGAGGGACTAGTAAGCTGAAGACTATGAAGGCGGGAACTAGGAGAAAAATACCTACCATAGCGACGATGCACAGACATGAAACGTATAGCTTTTTTCGGGACTGATTCAATTTCTTCGATGTCAAACAATTTGTGAGGGCTCCATGTGACAGAGCCGTACTCGAGTAGTGCACGAACAAATGGTTTATAAGTGAGGAGTCTTTTGTTATTTGGGGTCGAAAGTAGTGTACGTTGCAGGTAGCCTAGCCTTCTAAGTGCATGGTTAGACATGAGTTCCATGTGACATGACCAGGGCAGATCTTTAGTAAACACAAGTACTAGCTAATTGTATTGAGAAACATTTGCTAGAGTTGAACCATTAAACGAATAGGTAAATAAAGAAAGGAAAAGAACGTTTTGTAAATGACATGGAAACAGTTTTTCGGAAGTTAATTTGCACCTGCCCATGTGTGACGCCATGACTGGATCGATGCAAATGAATCATTGAGCATGATGTCATCAGTAGGGGTAGTAATCGTATGGTACAAAACGCTGGCATCAGAGTGCGTGCGTATTTCAGCGGGAATGTTACGTGATCAATGTAAACTAGAAAAAGGAGCGGACCTAATATTGAGCCTAAAGGACGCCAGACCTTACACCGTGAACAGATGATTGAAAAGGTTTAAAGTGTACGTACTGAAAACCGATTCGAGCAGAAAAGAATAATTCCAAGTGACTAACGCTTGGTTGCTAGGGATAAAAGCGAACTTATTTAATAGATTAGAGTACGACACCTTATCAAAAGCTTTTGAAAAATCAATGAAGATCGTGTCGATTTCATCGCCTAATTGAGAGCATTGATGATATCATGACTAAATTCACTAAGTTTTGTTAGGGTGCTATAAGCGCGTTGAAATCCATGTTGAGCATTAGATAAAATGGTATTTCACTCTAGAAGTTCGATAATCTGTCTTTTTATTATGTGTTCAAGTATTTCGCATTATTGAGAACTATGACAGCTTGGTCTATAATTCAACAAAGACTGTTTCTTTCTAGATTGAATTAGTGAAATAATTTTAGCGGATTTCCAGGTTACAGGGACAACTTGAGGTTGAAAGAGAGTTTTGAAAAATAATAGTTAAATAGCGACTAGTCCACAAAGAGTGTCTAGTGAGGAATGTATTATCTATGTTGTCCGGACTACGTTTTTTTTTTTTGGAATCTAGTTTTAAAATCAAACTCAATACTCCCTGAGTCGAAACAAAAGTGTCATTAACAGAATTTTGTGACTGCACTGCAAAAAGAGAAACCACGAAATTATCCTGGGTAAAAGCAGATGGGAAATAAGTATTCAATTCGTTAGCAATTATAGAAGTATCCCTTGTTACTGTGTCATTTATCTCAAAGGAATGAGTGGTAGATTATTTCGGTAGAACAGCGCTCCAGAACTTTTTAGAATTACTGTTTAGCAATACCAGAAGTGTTACTTGGAAGTAAAAGTGACGAGCTGCATTACTTTTCCTTCGAAGTCCTTCCTTAAGGGCAAGAAATTGAGCAGTACGAATAGCATCACATACACGTTTAACACACAGCAAACAGCCAATTCGTCGCGACAGATGCAATATTTCCTGAGCAATGCAAGGGAGCTCTGCATTTGCCCTTTTTTTAGTTTTCAGTGAAACAAAGCTCATTAGACACATTTGAATAGGATCAATAAATAGTTCGGGTAAAGCATGAACATCGTCAGCAAAACTGATCACTTCGAACTGGCTATAGGAAGCGCTAAATGCATCAGTATCAGAAACATCATCCGCGTGGTCTATATCGCGAAAAGTAGAATAGACATATCTTGATTTAGGTACAGAACAAGAAATGGATGCAAATACTACCTTATCGTCTGATATAACTCCTACTACAGCCTGTTCGTAACCATAATCGCAGACCAGAGGGCTGAAAAAGATCAGATCTAAAATTGCCGTAGCTCTCGTGACATCACCGACTATTTGCTTTATGCCAGATAATGAAAAGTTGAGTATTTCTCTGTACACTTGAGAATCATGACTGACCAATGACAACAAAGGCCAGTGTATATCATGAAGGTTAAAATGACGGCTCCGTGGCTCGGGCAGCTTCAGCTCCCTCTGCTCGGCCTGTCGCTCAATTTATCGCGATAGGGATCAGCGGACGGTTCATGCCTTCGTATGTTCTGGTCTCAGCGCTTCATTTGTGATGCAGGGATAGACTTCGCTAAGGTCACATCGCGCGCTGCAGCGGCCGCGTTTTTTTCGCGGGCGTTTTTTTTTTAATTCAGCCAGGGTGAGTTCTTAAGAAGTTAGCTATCCGTCTTCGTAAGTTTCGCTTTGGTGCCATCCTATTCATAGCTTCGCAACTGCGGGGAAACTGTGACTCTATTATCGTTTCTAAGCCATTCCATAGGTCAAAATTACGGTTTATTGCCAAGAAATGTGCCTAATCAAGACGTCTTAAGTTTCACACGTGCTACTCCAATACCAAAGATTTTCATTTATTTTATCTTCCAATAACTTGCAGGAGCATAAATTTCCGCTTAAATTGCAGGACAGTAGAAACTAGCATAATGATATGCCGCTTTCTTGCACTGTCATGGCATGCTGACATATATGGAAGCATATTTTATTCGTCGCTGTCGGATGACATAAAACAAGTGAAAATACAGAATGCTGGTGAAGCTGTTCGTCATAGACAAGACACATAGCATGTCTATCGTTGATGATGATCGCTGAACAAGACAATTACATTGATCCCTATGTAAATTATTCAGAACCAAATTGGATGATTTTTACAGTTACATCCTTTGTCTTCCAGTAATTTTTGATTGTTCCAGACAGACCGGAGATCATATCTTCTGCCCATATATTGCAGAGATGAAAGACAGGCAACCGGACGATGCATCACGAGCGTGTCAAGTGCAAGAGCAATTCTTCATTTGCTGCTGGGTGGATGGCGAAAACATATGGAACATGTGCATTAGTTAATCTTACTGATGCCTTCCAAAACAAGTGCGCTCTCCCAACCTGCATGCATGAAAGCGACGTTTTTCACGTGGGTGGTGGTGTCTCCTTCCTGCTGTGTGCAGCTCCGGTGAAAGTCGTGCCTAGTTGAGATACATAGCAATGCCGCTGTTTCCTTTCGCGGCAGCTGTTGGTGACGGCAACCGTATGAACTACAAGGAAAATGAGACTATGCTGAACGCCATCCAACGCCGTTCATTATGCTAGCTTGAACTTGATATCTGAAGCTGCTCTCGGTAGACTGCAGCGGCAAAACGTTTTAGAGCGATAGCTCTACTCCTATCCTTACTAACCCAAAGAAAGCGATCTCGTCTGCGCACTTGACCTTGAAGCTCAGCCAACTTTCCATCTCGCACGTGCGTCGTGACAGGAACGGACATGCGAAGTATTGGCTTGTTCTGCCCCTCCCTGGCGGCCTTGAAAGCAGTGACCCGATGGGCGCGCGCACCTCGAGACCTCAACTTCTGTCTCGTGACTCCCGCGGCATGCTTTCCGCGGTAGTGGCTGCTGTCACTCGACCTTGGTTTAATCACGTTGAATTATGACATTTTTTCCCACTGCATTTTACTATAATCTGCTGATGGCACTGGCGGTTGTGCTAGCTTTCTGGAACGTGAGAATTCTCTCCTCGAGATAAACGGAAGCCTCTGGAACTGTGAACATGCGAGGCCTCCAGTGAGATATAATGCCTCCGTTGCCTATACATTAAAATTTGTAATGGTTGTAAGACTGCAGATATTTATGGCACGGTGCATATTGAAAGTGCAGTTTTCAACAATTGCACACTGTACTCGGAACACAAGGATGGCGGCGCTTTGCTTACCACGTCCGGTCGCTCCGAACATTGAGCTGATACATTGTGTTATACGATCGATTTGTCCCGCGCCATTTGGCCCGCGTAAATAACCATGGCTTACAGGAGGCGCAGAAAAGACCAGCCCTCATCTAATCTGAATTAGTATAATCAACCTCAACAATTCAAGAGTTGTACCGTTTGAATTGCCAAGCCCGACATTTATTTATTTATTTATTGAAAATACATCAAGAACCTTCTACACAGAATTTTACGAGAGAGGCGGGCGAAAAAGAAGCAAACATGTTAGTTGATGTTGAGAAATAGGTACTCGACGGGGACGTTGAATTTACCAGCGTTGACATGAAAGGTAATGTTTGATGGAATTCAGAAAGGCTAGATTTCTGGCCTTGTTGGTGCGACATATTCAGCGTTAAGCACAGAATGTTTCTGATGTGACGGCACAGGAAGAAATGCGCACACATGCGCTAACATTTAGCAATGCTTATATTCGAAGCCGGATCAAAGTATACACATGTGATTACAGACACTCAGGCATGCGCATACGTGAAGGCGTCAAGAAATTTCACTTTCTTTCTAGTCACTGGTGATGAACGTGTGCTGGCACAATGTTGGCCTACCTTATGTGTAGTGGTTAATTCAATAAGCAACCGCTGTGATTTCATCTTGGTGCTTGTGTAAAAGTGAACGTTCATGAAAGAGATCCGAACACCTGTACCAACACGTGCCCGCGCGTGCAGCAGTGCGCAGACAAAAACTGTCGACGCAATTCAGAACATTGTTGTGATCTCTGAGCATTTCATTTAGGCACCACCCGATTTGTCCCAGATAGTTTTTCTTACATGAGAAGGGAAACTGGTAAAAGCACCCTCCTTTCGTGGGACGTAACGTGTTTTGTGATTATTATCACAGCATCTTTTGTTGTTGACAGCTGGGCTGCTGCATCTGCACATTTTTCCCAGATGTTTGTGGCCGTAAAGGCCAACATTACATTCCCTCGAGCTCCACACTTTTTATGTTGGGATATATGTTGCGTTGGTAGGACATCACTGCAAACTTTCTTCGGCCATTCATAACGGCTGCTGCGTTCTGTTGGCCACTTGACGGTGGGTTTCTGAGCAGGGCTTGAGGTGGTCAGGTAGCCTGATAGTGAGAGGCAAGCCTTCTGGTGGTCAAGGCTGGCCCCCATTAGATGGCAACAGGATTATCTTAGTGCATTCTCGAGGGAGTGTCTGGCGACATTGTTCTTAAGTAATTTTTAGTGGAAAGATACAACAGACAAGAATGGTTTGTTTCCCCTTAGATCGTACGACCAGCACGTCTCATGGAAATAAAACTGTGCATCTAGAAACCTAAAGAACATGCTGAAATCTTTAAGAACATGGTACCTTAAAGATTGCCGCGCTGATGGAAGCATGTGTGCAATCAAGAAAAGGTCAAAATACTTACGTGAGAAGATTAGACTAGATCGCGTGCTGGGAAAAATTAGGAAGTCCAAGAACGACTACCTTGAAGTATTTTAGCGCCAAAACGCATAAGCCTTAAAACCCCTACGAGTAAGTTTCTGAAATAAAAGCCTGGCAGAAGGCATTGGCTATGTTCCTACAAAGAAAGCTTAGTCTTTAGAAGGTAAATGACCCTTTCCTTCTGAAAAAGTCTCAAGAAGTGTAGGACGTTATTATCCAATCTAGTCACTCGACATAAAGGAGTTATATTCGTTGCCACGCAACGCATTACTCTGATGCATTAGAGGTCTCGTTCAGTTCGACTGACTAGATTTTAACGCGATAGTGTTAGAGAGCTCATTTCGCCGAAATTCCGCCGTCGGCGTCGGTGATGGCGTCGTTTGTGAGCGAAAAATGGTCCGTGACCGAAAAATAGAGAAAGATGCAAATAAAATAAACAATCGAAATCTTCGGTCCCATTGAAGATCAAACCCGGCCGTTTGCGTGGCAAGCAGGTGTCCTATCACAAAGCCACGGGGTTACTTGCAACTGCTTAGGAAAAAAAACACTACATAAATGCCATGTAGTGGAAGGAGTCTCCTTAACGCATTTTGTTCGGCAGGTGTCAGGACGAAAATGAGCCCATTCGGCGATTTGTAGGCGCATTGGCGAGCCCATCAAACTACGTTTTTTGCCCGATGCCATGCTTCCAAAAAAGCCGGGATAGTGCACCCATCGCCGCTAAAAACAAACACACGCAAACTTGCAAACAGCTCCAAAAGTGGACAACTATGTCCATCTAGCGGAAAACATATCAAGCAAACAGCAAACATTAGATAATGTGCAGCCATCTGTTAGGCATTGTGAGAAACATGTCTCGGCTGCAGCCGTTCTAGCACAGGGAAGTGCTTTAGATCGAATACCTGTACCATTACTATAGATACATCGCGCGTGCTGTGTGTGTCTGTGTGCGCGTGTGTGTGTAGCAGCACACATTAATAAGTATGCACTTAGTGGTTGAAGTGCACACTAGGGACCGGATTTCGCTATCGTGTTCAACTCCTAAAGCTTACGCGCCCCCCAATTTTTCAGAGATGCGTGAGGTATTTCTTCCAGGCATCTGCTGGAACTTTTAGCAACATATCCGGATTCGATGTATATCCCACTGGATGCACATCCAAACCATTCATACAAGAGCAAGGCGTCTGTATTGCTTCCTGTATAACGCCCATGCTCAATGACTTGTTTTTAGGCAGTCTCAGCAGAGTGCACTTCACGGGCCTTACTGGTACAAATGTTTTGAAATATTTCAGATACGTACACGACTACCTGTTTTTAGAAAGTCGGATAAAAGTTCTTTTGAATCTGAAGGCGATAACTTACTAACACTTGTCAGTGGACTGCCTGCAGCCTTTTGATGCTTACTCATTACGTTCCGGGCGACGATTGTTCCTTAATGTTCCTCGATTTACTCGTTTACTCTAATGAAACGCACACGTTCTGGTCGTACCATGTAAGGTAGTTGCATTTTTCATCTTCGCACTAAGAATTAGTTAAGCGGAGTCGACAACGCTCGAAGAAAATCCTGTTGCCATGTGATGGGGAGCAGCCCTGACCGACAAAAACCTCGCCTTGCGCAAGTAGGCTTCCCTGAGCACTTCCTTGTGTCCGCCAGTAGAAGCCCTGCACACAAAACCACCTTCTAGCTGCCAGCAGCTGTTATACTGTTATGAATGACCGAAGGAAGTGTACAAAGCTGCTCTATCTTAAAGATATATCACAACATAAAAAACGGAACGCCTGCGTGGAACACGCAGGACAGTCACAGTGAAAGCAGAAGGAGCGGCCTTTCCGGAGCCCGTTGTAAACTCACTTGGGCCACTTCTACAAGAAGAGTTGCAAGATGCCCACTACGCCATGATTGGATTGCAAAATCTTTATTTACGTCCTGCAGGACGCGCTTAGCGCGTAGCGGGCGTCTCCCACGTAGGGCACCGACAGAGAGCACCCTGGCGGCCGCTTGTCTTGGGAAGGGCATGAGTCATTATAATGTTGCGAAGTGGGGCAATGCCCACTATGCCATTATTCAATATTTTGCGGCAATGCAACGTACCAACTACGCGTCTGTAAGACATTATGCTGTGCTTTGTTAGCACTGTGGCTGATAACGATGAAGTTGGCTGAGCTCATATGCGAATGAGATCGTCTTAATCGACACATCAGCCGCTAATAATTTTTAAATTATGGGATAATGACATAACGATTTTTGGTCATCTGCGAGATTACGCGAACATGGTCTAGGCTAAAGCTGGTATTCATTAAAAATTACTCTTCATTCTAATTGACTTTGTAACCTGCAGTAGCACTTAAAAATTTCAGACTATATAATCCGCCTGACTCTTTACTGATCCCTCTGAGTGGCTAGGTGGCGATCATCCCTGGGGCATCATCATCATCATCATCATCTACGCAATGGGGTGGAAGCTTGAAACCACCCTTAGTTAAGCAATTCGCATTGTCTGACCTTTGTTGTTACTTTACTATTCTACAGATGGCCAGCTTTGGATTACAGCAACATAAGAATGGCTCAGCTATGACATGATCACGAAGGCCCTCATATGATTTGGGCACGTCAACCAGTTGTCGAAGTAGCTTGCGATCCTTGCTGCTAGCTGCTTTCCTGTTTCACCATCTTCCGGCGGGGCTTTCCGAAATTTGTCTTTATATGCCTGTGCCGTGAATCTGAAGCGCTGAAGTCGAGCTTTTTTCACTTTGTCGTAGTCTAGTGTTTCTTCAGCAGCCATAAGACCAATGACAGTGATTTCCTCGCCAGTTAAGCACATGCTTACGGCCATACCCCGATTTATCTTTTGGCCAATCTTGACCAGTGGCTACGCGCTCGAACCTCTGCAGGTACGCATGGGGGTCTTCGCGTCGTTCGTCGAAAAGTGGCAGCAACTTTTGGGGGTTTAGGCATGGTAGGTTTGGCAGCGTAACGGCTGCGGCTGGAACCGATAGCTCGCTCTGCGCTCCTTCTCGAAGCTTGAGCTTCAGCTGCCAGATTTGGATTTGCCGCTCATCGGCTAAAAGCTGAGACTCTGCTGCTTCTTTGGCTGCCTCTCGCTCAGCCGCGCGTTAATCCCTCTGCCAAACCTGCTGTCTTTCGACCTACTCACGAAATTCTGCACCAGACAATCCTAATTGCATAGCAAGGACCGCTAACTTTTCGAACTCCATCTCGGTCGTCTAGTGTTGCATGAATACACCTGAATGCTAGGTCTCCGCATTGGGATTTTACTGGCGGATCCTGGCGGGCTCGCGAAGTTTGTGATACGAGAATGAATGTGGGTCCAGGATCCGTATGAATTGACACGGCAGTCAGCTGTTTTTGCACACAACACAGACTATATTACAACACATGATAAGTTAAACGCTCTACAAACAAGACAACACTGATAATCACGCTGCGATGTAGAAGCCCTATGCGTCTAGGCACATATGAACTGTCCTACTCACCGGTATGTAGTCGTTGCGGTGAGGGTTGTTCTACCACTACTCCGTCAAAGCCTGGTCAAGTCATCTTGAAGCGCGGGACTTCCCACTGCTAAATGGAGCGTCCGCGACGACAACCCTCACCGCCACAAGTACGTACCGGCGAGTAGGAGAGTTCATGTGTGTGTAGGCGCATAGGACTTCTACATCGCAGTGATACTATCAGTGTTGTCTTGTTTGTAGAGCGTTTAACTTATCATGTGTTGTAATTAGTATGTGATGTGTGCAAAAACACCTGACTACCATGTCAATTCAACGAATACAGGGCCCACATTCATTATCTCATCAAAATTTGTAACACTTTCAGAACAATTGGACTGACATAACCCATGTACCATGTAGTTCGAACGCTGGAGCCGTAAAACACATCAAGACATAAAAAAAAGTATTCGAAGAAACTGGAAATATTGTAACAAAACTTTAATCTGCCAAATATATGGCTTCGTTTATCGCACTATCATTTATACTACTGCACATTCAATAAAAACTATTCTATCAATAGGTGGAACCCCCACAAATCAATTAGCAGAGTCTACTACTTAAAAAAGACATGTACTGTAGCTGCGTTGCTAATGTGCGAATGCATAGGATTGTGTTGTAAGGCGTAATATGAATGATGCAAGTCAGAAACGACGGTATTCCAATTCCTCAAAGGATTTGTCTCATCACAGAAGTTGATGATGTGTATATAAACCTTGCCCCGCCCATACTGGGTATTTTTTAGTCTCTGACATCTGGTGTACGATGAATGATGAGCTTGTTAAGTTTTCGTAATTGACGTGTAATATTGAGTATCGTGTTTAGTGTTAAAAGAACTTCAAGACAGCCTCTTGCGAGTACGTTATGGATTGTTGTGCTATTTTATTTTACATTTATTTTAATCAAGAAGAACAGCCACTCTAGTTGCTCATGATGCTGGTGCTGGTCCTCTTCCAGCTTAAGCTGCAGGTGATCCTTCGGTAGACGCATTCACTTCGCCTGAGGCTTCTGTGGCGCTGTTGTCATTGGGTGGGGCAGCATCAGAGGGCTGCGGATCTGTAGTCGTATCCTTTGTGGCGTTGCTTTGTTCCGCATTTGGACCATCAGAAGACGCGTTGAGCTCTGAACCGTTGTCCGAGGTGGCATCTGGTTCAATTAACCAGGGAAGAAGGTCGAAGCCAGCTATCGAATCCTGTTTCTAAACCATCTCCGACAATCACTCCCACCGGAGGTCCTATCGCCACTGGTGGTAACGGTAACGGTGGAATTAGTGGCATCGGTGGTGCCGCTCCCGGTGGGAATAACGGAGTCGGTGGTTCCGCTACCGGCCGGATTACCGCGATCTCTGATGTGATGCACATTATAAAGTACGAGTACGGGATCTGAAAAAAAAAGGAAAAGAGTACAATAACAAAAATAAATCGATGTCTACTACAGACAAAGAACAAACTTTTGTTTCGGCGACAGTATTAACCTCAGATTGTTGAAATTTTGACATTACCACGTATGCTGGGTGTATGAGGCACGTGGCAGAAAGCCCTTGTTACCTTTTGTGTCATAGCGCAGGAAGTTAGTGAAAAGGCAAGTGGTGCAAATGGGTCTTTTAAACACTTTGCAGAAGTCGTGCCTACATCTCACGGAACAAAGCTTTGCGGCCCAGGTACAGATGCTTAAAAGAGCCAAATATCCCCAGCACCTCATTAGTTAGGTTTCTCTGGAATTGCACACAGTGACTAAAGACCGTACTAAACTTTACGTAATGAGAGACGAAGGCCATAACGACCGTAGAAGGGTGGCATAATACCTCACACGCCTCACAAGGATCATAACCTAAAAATGTATGTGTGAACGAGTAGGATTGAATTTTGTTATGTCGGAACCTGCGGACATAACGCATTGCTACCCCGCTAGTTAAGTAGCCAAAAAAAGGGTGTCTAAGCAACCATCCCAACTTGTTGACGGATTGTTCTGAGGGAGTGGTATATAAAATTTCACTTTCATGCGGTCCAGTTTCGGTAGGCGAGAGTGAGCGATGTCTTAACATCCATCGAAGAGAAAATCACAAGGCGCGCAAAGGTGTATATGGGCACCTGGTGAAACATTGCTACGATTGCGGTTGTCATCTTTTTTTTTAACACCGTTGTGTTGTAAATTTCAGGTTGATTGAAGAGCGACAATGTTATTGGCGCTAGCGCTCCGTTGATCACGCTAACAAGCAAAGAGCTGCAGCTCACTGCTTGTCAAGGAGCGTTAAAGAGCTCTTTTCGCAGAACTACTGGTGTCGACATCGGTGTCGGTGTTGTTGGTTGTCAGCCAGAAATCATCATGTTGTACGTGACCGAACAATCTAGAAAGATGCAAATGAAACAAATAACAAGAGTCTTCGGGTTAAGTGAGAATCGAACCCAGGCCGTCTGCATGTCAAGCAGGTATTTTACCACAGAGCTACGCTATTGCTTGAAACAGCTTCGGAAAAAAATTACGGCAGCTTCGCAGTAGGGGTGCCAAGCCTGAAGGAAGTGCGGAGTGGGCAGCCTTCTTAGCTTCTCTTCGGTTTTCTCCTTCTTTCCTCCCCGCTTTCTTTCTTTTTCTCTTTTTCTGCTTTTTTTGTCTTTTTCACTCTCTTTATTGCTACTTATTTCTTCCTCTATCTTCATCTATTTCTATCGCTTTTTTGCTCTTTCTATTTTTTTCTTCGTATTTTCTCCCTTTCTTTCGCTATCTTTCTATTTCTCGCTTGTTTTCTTTTTTTTTTTTCTTTTTTTGATACGTGGTTTTGGCTACGTTACGCCAAGCTACGACAGCATACAGGAGCATACGAAAGCCCGTGTTGGCAATACCCACGTTGCCGTTGGCAGCGTTACCAAACTGTAAACAACTGGTTACATAACACATATGCGACTCTTCAACATATGTGTGTGCGTATCAAATTTATACAACTATTTCGCGTCATTTTGTAACGTTTCGTTCAGTACAAAAATTACGCCACAGTCACTTTCCCGCCGCATGCTTCGCATAACATCGACTCTCACGGTAAGTGGGATCTGCCGAATTTTTTTTGCTTTTTCTTGTTTTTTTTTGCTCCTTTCTCGCAGTGGGCTACACTTATGTACTCGCTGTTTCGTGGAAGTTGAAATGAAAAGCTGATGGGTAGCAAACCGGAGAATTCTGCTGGTTAATCTCCCTTTCTTTCCTTTCTCTTCTCTCTCTCTCTCTTGTCCTTTGTACTTCGTTCATGGCATTGTGTTTTTTTGTTCTGCTTTAAGACGCTACACATCAATACCAACAAGCACGATACCAGTGCTTGCTAGAGAACTCGAAACTGGATTACGGTGCACATTGACGATTTTATTCTGGTTAGTTCATGATCTGTCGATTACGAACGATGACTTTCCGACGCAACCCACTCCGAAATCAACGTTGTTCAAGATTGCCCATCCGGACGTCAATAGAGTGACGAAGATACCGTACGTCCACTGGCTATCACACGGCCTCAAGAGAGTAGGGTCGAGATAAGGCATGAGTGTTGTGTCTTCCGCTAATCGAAACGCAGGGCGCCTTTGCTCTGCTATCAGCAAGCGTGCGAAATGTCCGTCTCGAAATCGCAAGGCATGCAGTGTGAACCACACCAAGCCTTTTGTGCCTTGAGCAGTAGGTGTCGTATATAGACTGCCCCTGTCATGCGGCATGGTCTATGCCAGGCAGACTGGAAAGTGCCTGAACACTTGCTTAAGGGAACACCACAGCTCCTTGATTGGCAGGCCTTATACACACTTAGCCTTGCACTGCAGGGACTGTAAGGAAAGCGGATACAGGCCTTTGTATCAAAAGACCACCGTGGTTTACAACCACCAAGGGAAAACTCAGAGGGAAATTTCTGAGGTATTTCACATTAGCCAAGAACGTTTGAGGTGCAT
This sequence comes from Rhipicephalus sanguineus, assembly GCF_013339695.2. Lineage (NCBI taxonomy): Eukaryota > Metazoa > Arthropoda > Arachnida > Ixodida > Ixodidae > Rhipicephalus > Rhipicephalus sanguineus. The sequence goes on from NC_051179.1 coordinate 156,217,444, forward strand.
AAGCAATTCCTCTATCAGTTTACAAGAAAAAGAGATAGGGATCCTACAAAGACAAATGCGAGCAGATGTTGTGATGCTTTAGGTGACCCACTGTTATAGGTCGTCATGGTGGGGGTAACTGGGATTGCGTTATAGAAATGTGCGTTCTCAATAAAAAAATTGCAGTTGTTAGTAGCGCGTCATCCTGTGTTTATCGCCTATCTCTTCTGTACGTTTTTCCGCGCATTTTCAAGCAGTGGATACTCGGTTCAAATCTCGCCTTCCCGAGACATTTCTTCGCAAGAATGCCTCTTTTTTCTCTTCCTTTCTATCTCTTTCGTTTTCACTTTCTTTCTTTCTGTCTGTATTCGTTCTCTCACCCACCAGAGAAATTGCGTCCCACGCCGGACGTATCGGAGCACGTGTTGTGGGAGTGAAGAAGAAGAAGACGAGGACGATGATAAAGAGGAGGAATAGAGCACATGCCGGTTTATGATTATGATAATTTTCCATCTACGACACACAGCAAACCTCCATCATAACACCTCTGTTGTATTAGGAGAGAGCGAGAGGGCTCCTGGCTCCTTAAGGATCGACGCGTTTTGCTCGTAAGATTGCGCTCGCGCGTGCTTTATCTTCACAGAGATCAGCAGACGGTTTATACTTATGTATGTGGTGGTCCCACCGCTCCATTCGCGATGAAGTGATAGTGCGAATTTCGCTCCGCAAGCTGCAGCGGCCGGGTTGCTTTAAACCGATGTTTTGTTGAGTTACGCCTGGTTCAGTTCGCAAAGAGCCAGCTGCGAGTCTTACATTGTAGAATATTCAAAATTCTTGCTATCTTATTCATTGTTTCGTCACTGAGGCGATTCCGTGACTTTTTCCCCTTTTAGCCAAACCATTTCCACAGGCCGAAGTTATGGTTAATCGCAGGAACATGTGCCTAATCACTATATGTTGGGTTTCTCAAGTGGCACTCTAATACTCCGGAATGTCATTTCTTTTTATCTTCCAATAACTTCAGAAAATGATATTTTTGCAATAATTGCAGCACATTCAGTATCCATGCCACTGGTTTCCACACTTCATGGACACCAGATGTCCGCAAAGAAAAAAATTCGGCAGATGCCAAGTACCGTTGGAGTCGATGTTATGCGAAGCATGCGGCGGGTAGGTGTCTGTGGCGAAACTTTTTTACTGAGCGACACATTACAAAATGACGCTAAGGATTTGTATAAATTTTATACGCACACATATGTTGAAGAGCCGCATATGTTATATATCCAGTTGTTTACGGTTGGGTAACGCTGCCAATGGCAACGTGGGTATTACCAACACCAGAAGCGGTAAGCTGATATGTAGTGCTTGTACGTGTCCCGAGAACGCACGCACGTTTCACGAACCCGTGTGCATGTGTGCAAGAAGTTCTTGACAGTTCTTGAACAAGGGCATCATCACCGCGATCAGTGAGCACCAGCAGCTGGTCATGACTTGTTATCGGATCCTGCCGTGATCGCGGAGACGAGGGGTTCATGTGTAGTGAAGTATTAGGTATAGTACAGCTGTTGGAAATCGTGGATGCCCCGGTCACTTCGTCGACAAATTGTCTGTCGATAGAGCCGGCGACATGTCGGAACCTGAAGTCGCTCTTCGCGTTGGTGAGGTATAGGCCGTCGAGGCTGGTAGGCCTAGATAGTGCTACGTAGGCCAACATCAGTGGATGGTGTTTGTCGTATTCGTAGACTACCTGGGCCTACGTGCCCTACGTAGCCTAGTCTACAAAGCGGCTGTCAATCAATCTGGCATCATCCTTGGTCAGCATGAGGCCATCGCCCAGCCTCGTAGTAAATAAAGAGGACACTGCGTCGTTCTGGTGGACGAAGTGCACTGTACGGTGCGGTGATGTGGATCATATCTAACTTTCGTTAATGTAATCATCCGGGGTCGAGCAATGCTTCAATATAACTTGCTGAATCATAGGAATACAAACGTAATGTTTATGAGACTGCTATAAAAGCGGAGCCTACACTGGAACTCCAGACGTTAATCTGATATGACGCCTATATCGTAGGAGTACAAATCGTAGGAGCGCCATGTAGTGTTTATTGTTTTCTTGTGAAATTAGATAGCCAGCACTACAACCACAATTGACGTTGCACCGATATTACTCCTGCGTAAGCTGTTTTTCCAAATCAGTTTATAGACCTGCTGTGGCTCAGTGGTAGAATACCTGATTGCCATGCAGAATGCTTGGGTTCGATTACTGCTGGGATCCTAATTTTCATTCGATCCATTCTTTGAGTCAACGCTGCCGATGTTGGTTTTCCTTAACGCTCTAGCATTTGAGTGGTTACCTATGTATGTTCTCGCCGTTCCTGGGTAGATATAAACTGTCAATCACCTGTGGCGCATACCCGTACACCGCGGCCCGTGGTAAACGGGTATGTGCCACACGTGTCTAGTGGAAAGGGTTTGACGACGTACGCGACAGGATTTTAACGTTATTCATGTCATGACCCGCACTCGTATTCGTCAAATCCTCTTACCCTCCCATGCAAATTTTGGTCTACCCCAAGTTAAGGAGGCGATCATGAGAGCACCCAGACGCAGGCGGCTAGATAGATGGATACGTAGATAGAAACGCTCAAAGTACCAGAGGTTCGCTAAGAAATGCTTCGCATTTAATAAACTTGGAGTAATGACATTATATCAAAATATCATTTATATGGGGTAGTTGTAACGTACCACATTTGAATGATTATGGCCACAGAAGCTCTACGACACGGCTAGTGCGCCGGTGAAGGATTTTCAGTGTTTTGGTGACGCAACATTTACATCACAGAAAAAAGATGCAATTAGAAAATGCTGGTAGGGGTGTTCGTCTTCTTTTCGACGTTGACAAGATGAAGGTTATGCTAAATGTGTTGATGATGATCTTGAAGAAGGCAACGACTTCAATCTCGACTTAAATGATTTTGAGCCAGACTGAAAGTAACCATCCTCTGCTCTGTTCTGAAACATTTTTTGTTGATTCTAGAAAGACCCGCAATGACATGTCTTCCCCATACATTGTAGACGGAGAGGGCAGATGTAGAGTGGATGCTTCAAGCGCGCGTGTAATGCAAGTGCAACTGTTCATTCTGGGCTGGGAATGGATGACGAGAACATGTGGGGACTGTACATTAGTTAAACTTACTGACGCTTTCTAAAGGAAGTGCGCGTTCGTACCCTATGGATCGAAGCGACATTTTTCGCGAAGGTTGTGGTGTCTCCTACCTGCCGTGTGCTGCTAGGTTAATAACAGTACCTAGTTGAGACCCCATAGCACTGCGACTGTTTCGCATTGCGGCATCTGTTGCTGACAGTGGCTGCATGAACTAGAGCGAAAATCAGAAAACGCTCAACAGCATCAAAAGGAACTCATTACGCTAGCTTCGACTTGATAACTGAAGCTCTTCGCGGTAGGCGGCAGCAAGAAAACACATTTTTAGAGCGATAGCTCGACTCCTCCCGTTGAAAGTCCAGAGAACGATCATGTGTGCGCCTCTGACCTTGAAGCACAGCCACCGTCTCCTCTCCCTCGCCCCCTCTCCGTCGGCCGGCTAGAGCCGCGAACCTGTGGGTGTGCGCGTCTCGGGCCCTTGACGTGTCACGTGAGTCGTGCGCTAGCGAAACGAGAGAAATGCGGACAGCGAGGCGGTGTTTGCCGCGCGGGGCCGTCGACTCGAGAGACACCGCCGCGGCGATCTTCCCGCGGTAATTGCTGCGATCGTTTAACAAGCTTGGTTTTATCACGTTCAGCCACGTCATTTCTTTCCACCGCATTTTTCTGCGATGATTTGATGGGTCTAGTGGTTGTACTAGCTTTTCGGAACGTGGGAATTCTCTCCTCGAGACGAATGTTAGGCTCGAAAGCTTTGAGCATGTGAGACTTCCAGTGGCATACAATTCATCCATTCGCTAGACTATACAGCGCGCCCCAGCTAACTCTGTCCAGGGCTTTACAATATGCCTAAGCCCTCTATGACGACGCGACCAAATTAACGTTGCTGACTATTGCATGGAGTAAGTCACAATGTTTTTGTGTGCCGCTTAATTGCATAATTAAGCATAATTAAATAACGAGCTTTTGAAGCAACGGAGCTTGGCGAGATATTTTGACGAGAAAGTTGTAGATCGGTTTCTAACTTTTCATCCATTAAGTATTGGTGTTTTTGTTCTTATAACAGAAGCCCACGAAAAAGCAACAAAAAATAAACATAATAAATACCCCGTGATCTGCCCGTTTAAGCGTTTTTGCGTGTCGTGATTGTAGGGCCCCCTAACGTTCTGCGTGCAAAGGACCTTAGCAGCCGGGTGCGCTGCAGCTTAAAAGGCGACAGGGTAGCAACGATGGCGGCGGCTGTGTGATGGAGCACCTGTTGCTTGCGGCAGCACAAGCAATGGCCCCTGCATTTGCTTATCACTGCATTGTTTTTCGTGTGCTTATTTGTGTCCACGTCTTCGTCATTTTTACGCGATAGCGTTATAAAGCTCGTTTCGCAGAAATTTCTGTGTCGGCGCTGGCAGCGGCGTCATTGGTTGTGAGGAAAAAATTTGGTGTTATCCGTGATGCAATATTCTAGATCGTTGCAAAAACTAAGCGCAGCTTGCACTAAGTCGCGTTAGGCTGGTTCACAGGAGTGCTGCTGGGCACGTTCTAGCTTCCCTTATTAATCATACAGAATGCTGGGCGGTGACTGAGCGCGTGCCGGTTCATGATGACGATAGTTTTCTATCTACTACAAACCGCAAACCTCGACCATAACAGTTCTGCTCTCAAAATAGATAATAAAAAAAAATATTCGGCCGCGTGAGAATCGATCCCAGGCCTTCGAGGTGGGAGGCATGTGTTCTACCACGGAGCCTAGCAAGCGCTTGAAACTATGTTGTAAAAAAAGCGCTATACGGATGTCATGCAATGGGAGGAGTCTCCTTAATTAGTGTCATATTGCGTGGTAGAATCGCACAATCACACCAGGTATCAAAAGATGTGAATTGAGCAACGAGTGGGTAGTTTAAGGCTGCCCACCTAACACAAGGAGTGCAGCTGCGAAGGTGCTCGTGGCACCTTACGTACGCGTAGTGGGTACTTCGCGAATTTGAAAAAGGAAGAATTATGGCGTAGCGTGAAGTTTCCTTCTGTATTTGCATTAGGCATTATGTGATAGTTTGAAACTGCCAATGTTACGCGCACAAAAGTTCCTTTCCTTGCGAAACGGTTAAAATCGATGCGCAAGGGACCCGATTAGGCTATCACGTTCTACTCTTGAAGGCGAAGCTCAAGCATCCTCTAATTTTTTAACACGAACGTGTTTTATGCCGGGGTGCACCACGGCTCCACTGACGCATTTCCGTCACGTATATGACGTTGTAAAATTTAAAGACTAACATATGGCAAAGAAAAAACGAGAAGAAAAAGTTTCGTCACCGGGAGTCGAAGTTACGACCCCTCGATAACCAGCGCGCAGCGCGAAACGACTCCGCCACAGACGGCACGTTCTTCGGCATACTAACGGCGTGCTATTTATATACATCATTTGCTGGTGGCGACACTCAGAGATCAGTGGTACATCACCGTGTTTTCGTTATCACTAGCGAGATCGCGCGAAGGGCTCGAAGGGCGCGCTTTAAAGGTCGTCGCCCCACGCGTTGAGATGAGCGTGCGCCTCTACAGGACGTGGTCGCTCATGTGCGCGGGCTTTTCTTGTACGTCTTGCGCTCTCACCGCAAGTTTGCGTTGAAGTTACAGAGAGCACGAAGGTCACTTCGCTGACTGCAGTGGCTACTTTTGCGAAAGGAGCGCGCTGCTTACAAACAAATAAATTACAAATGTGACAGTTCGCGCTCATTCTGTGCATACTTGTGCGTTCGTTTCGTGCGTCCTCCTTTGTATTTGACCAGCGCGCTTTAACTGTCGAGCTGTGACAGTTCTTAGTAGTTCTTAGTTCGCGCTCATCCTGTGTATGTTCGTTCCGTGCGTCCTTTCTGCTTGAGCAGCGCGTTGCAAATTTCGAGCTGCTTGCCGTTCTTCGCGTGACATTACAACTTGCTGCTACAGCGTTCATTCCTTCGCCCTAGGGGCGACAAAATGCCCAACAAACGCTCAACTACGTCTGTGAAGACAGGTTTTACTTTCGTGTTATACCGATTCTTATGACAGAGGCATCAGCCATGTTTTTTTGTGCACTTTCTTATCGTTTCTCCTCGAAGTGTCTTTCCTCTGACTCTTTCCTGCTACCTACAGCGGCAGACGTCGTGCCCCTGTAGGTAGCAGTTGCCAGCCTGCTTTCTCCCCCTTTCCTTTGTGTCAATGTGTAGGTATATCAAATAATAATAATAATGATAATAGTAATAATAACAATATAATCCGCCGCGAGGGAAGCATATCGCTCGTGCGCGGAACGCTAGGGAGCGCTGAAATCGCGGCGCGCAAGCGGGCATGTCACGTGGCATATTTTTGCAATTCAGGGCCATCTGCTGTAATCTGGAAAACACTAATACTTAATAGATAGAAATTTAGAAACTGCCTAATAGGGCGTTTTGCAAACCAATTGAACACTTTCTGTTTGGAATTTTTGCCTAGCTGCTTTGGTTCAGATGTTGAATAACTTATCTTGCACGAAAATAGTGTGCCCTATTCCATGCAGTACTCAGCAACACGCATGTAGTCGCGTTCGTCATAAAGTGCGCTGGCATATTTTGAAACTCTCGCTAGAGTTAAATGGGTGCCCAATATAATGTAGCGTTCCTGTAGGACTGGAGATCTTAATGGCATGTTGCGCATTGCAAGCGTAGTTCTCAACGATTGCACAGCATACTGGGAACACAAGGCTAACTGCCGGTTCTTTGTGCACCACCTCAGTTCGCTTGGAACATTGAGCTGATATATTGTAACACACCATCAATTCCAGAGCCCTTACAACACATTTGCACTCATTTGGTCAGACGGAAATAACTATACCTTACGGGAGGCGCAGAAATCCACAACCGTGAAGTAGCGCGAATGTATTTATTGTATTTATTGAATGTATTTATTGAAGCTCAACAACTGAAAAGCTATGGCGCTTGAATGGCCCAGGACTGCACTTATGTATTGAATCATTGAAAATACCTCAATGGCCTCCTACACTGAACTTTGCAAGAAGGGCGGGTCAAGAAATGGTTAGTTGGTGTTCACAAAGTGTGACTCGACGGCGGTATTTGAGGGAACATGGTTGACACGAAGGGCTCTGCTTGATGGAACATTGTTCCAGTTGATAGCTGTCTTGAGGAAAAGCGATTGCAGGTATACTTTGAAATGAGATGTCTTGATCGAATGACTAAAAGTAAAAAGTGATTTTTACGAGGATAAGGTCATCTGGCGGTTTTTTTTACGTCGACGTTGAATGGAATCGATAATAAAATGTAACGCTTGGGAGACACAATAAATAACGTGCAACTGTTACAACATGTATTGTGTGTGAAGTGTAATGTTAATCCGTAGGCATGCCCTCCACTAATTATAAGAGCCGTGTTGAAATATTTGCGGCAACATCAGAAATTCTCGCAGCAGGCTTTCATTTCATTTCATTTTCGTTGTTTCGCACCTTCAAGTGGAAATATATAGTATTCACTGGAACCAAGTGAAAACGCCAGCTAAACGTTGAGGTCATAACGCTAAGCATTGTTTTTTTCAACTTCACTCAGACGTAAAAAGTATGCCAGCCTTACCGGAGTGCACCTCCGCTCTAATTTCATCATCGGTCCATTAAGATCAAGTGGTATCGCTGAAACAAAGGCATTGCATATGAAGTCAAATATTGTCCGTGAACTTTCACTGTAATATTCCTTAAATTCGAAGCGGCGAAATGAAGTGTCCCTTTCGTACCACTTTCTTTTCACGATGACCTTCATAAACAGTAAGTCTCTGTCAACTGCAATTTTCGATATATATACTTCAGAACACGTGCGTCCATTAGAGGAATAATACTGAAATATAGCGGAAAAATGTAGCTGGAATGCTCCCGACAGAAGAATTCCACAGTAAACTAATAATTTAAGCATAAAGAATGGCAGAATCTTGGATACAATGTTAACATGCAGCCCTGCCACGCTATCCAGTGGTTATGGCACTCGACTGCTGACCCGAAGGTCGGGGGGTCGAATCCCGGTCGCGGCGGCTACATTTTCGATGGAGGCGAAAATTTCTGAGGCACGCGTACTCAGATTTAGGTGCACGTTAGAGAACGCCAGGTGGTCGAAATTTCGGAAGCCCTTCACTACGGCGTCTCCCATAATCATATCGTGGTTTTGGGACGTTAAACCCCTGATATTATTGTATTATTATAAATGTTAATATGCAGGGTTTTCTGAAATCTTGACTCTGTTCACACATGCGTGAGGTCACGCCTACTATATTTTGTTATATACCCTTGACAATTTATAATTATTGTGTAGAAACCCTCGTATAGACGTCGAATAACATTTGGATCTTGAGAATAATACATACCAAAGGCAAATGCAATTGTGGAAAAACAGAGTAATCCACCGAAGGAAAGCATGTTGGCAGTCGGCCGTATATAGGTGTTTTACACTGAGACCAATGCTGCGCACAGGTATCCGACTTGCAATAACAGGGTCATCGTGATGCATTTCTTTATATTTACGCGTGTCGAGGGAGGTGGCCAGATGAAAGCTGCCTACATGCGTCACCGACAGCTTTGCTTGAATGGTCTTTCATTTCGTTCATAATGTATGGCTGAAGCTAACTACTCTGCGGCATCTCACTGACCCTACAGGCACCCTCCCATGCCCCAAAAAGCAGTCTAGAGGTTTAGCTATCTGCTGACCGGATTTGAAATAAATTGATCGCACTCAAGATAGAAACTTAATTACGTGATACACTAAGAGCAATTAGTTGTTTATTCTGGTTGTCTGAGACAGCCGTCATATGGACAGAGCCCTTCATTTAGTACTTCGTGATGATTACGCTGCCTGGCTACGTTCCACTGCTGTGCTATGTCTGATGGAAGCAATTACGTCTTGACAGAAACGTATTGCGATGTGACGGTGGAGTCCAATTTCAGCTGAAAGAGAACCGCTTGTATCTAGCAGTACAAATGCCATTGAGACAAGTGGAGCAGTTTATCAGAGTTGAACATGACCCATTTCATTAGTGAAAATGCGAATGAATATGCTGATGAAGTTCACTGCATTAATCTGGATATTTTGGGTTTTAACCATGACGCAAAAAAATTGCAAAAGTATTTAACTAAAGGCGCACGCGACGTCAGGGCAATAAACATTCGTGCCAGTTCGTTATTTAATAGTCACTCGTACGAAAAATACAACTTCATCAATATAGCAGCAAAGCCAGGGTCCTCAATTAAAGCTTCACTGTACCTGTGGAATTCGAACCTTTTACTTCCACGCTGCACTTTACCAGCTGTTTAGTAAGTTGTCCGCGCATGACGAGCAGGCTACCAAATACAGACCACGGAGGCCGCTCAGCTAGAATTCAGGAGACCACGAGGAAGTGTACAGGGCTATTAAACTGAATGTTCGCACGTTCTTGGCTGTAATGTCTTGTTTAATTTGACTTTTTTTCTTTTTTCTTGTAAAATTTTCCTGCGCCAGTGGTCTGGGTTGAGCCCCACCGGTTTTATTACACAGTGCAGCAGCTAGTGATAGCGGCATCATACCGAAAACTAGATGATCAAGCGAATGCATATACGTTATATTATCACAGCTCTATATAAAAAAAAACGCACGCACTATGCGGAATCCAGTTTGTAATTCAAAAAAAAAAAAACCTCTCGCCTTCGTCAGCAAGGCATTCGATCGCCTGGTATTATGTATATCTATAGCTTTAAGCGCATATTGGGCACGTAAGCTAAATACAGACACATATGGGCTAAATACCCTTTGTTGCTGATCACGCGTCAGCTTCTCAGCGCAATAGCCTCGATCGGCCAACGGGAATACGCAAATTCCGTAAGGCTCTGCATATAAATATTTCTTCATGTGTTGCTACATATTTTCACGTGGTCGTGACGTCGATGAAGACAGCAGCCGGTGTGTTCAAGATGGAACTGTTTATTTGGCCGAACTTGTGGCCGGGAAACTGAAAGTTAATTTACAGCAATACACACGGTATGCACTGATAGCGGCGGACAGAGCGTCGACCGTCGAAAAACTGCTCATGGCAGGGACGCGCCGTCTTTTATACATCACGCATCGAACTTTCCAGTCTGATCACTCGTGGTCGCGCAAGTTCCGGAATAATCTAGACTATTCGCGTCATGCGCGCAATCTTAACAAAATGATCTACTACAATCGCGAAGCTTCTCGAACACTGCGGTGCGGTCAGCGTCGAGCGTTGATAACCGTCCTTGCTGGTCAAACCCGAATGCATCAAAATAAAACAAGCGGGCGTGGCATTGCCCCCCTCTAAAAAAGCATCGTCCCAATGCTTAAGACAGAACACAGAAGGGGAAAAAAACAAGTGCATACACATATAAAAACAATAACAAAAGAAAAAGTAGAGTCCCCAGGTTCGCTAACGCGCAAAAAATGGCTTAAGGCGCACCACATGGACGACTTCAGGTCCTGCGCGGCGTCGCTGGGAGTTCGTAATGCCGTCCGGGATGACCTCGTAGTCAAGAGCGCCGAGACGTGGTAGCACCTTGTAGGCCTGAAGTATCGCCGTAGATGTTTTTCACTGAGCCCACGTCGGCGTATCGGCCTCCAGACCCACACACGGTCACCGGGTTGGTGCACCATGTGGCGTCATCGAAGATTATAGTGACGGCTGTCGGCCCTCTGCTGGTTCTTGATGCGCAGGCGGGCGAGCTGTCGAGCTTCTTCGGCGCGTTGCAAATAAGCGGCGACGTCGAGATCGTCTTCGTCGGTAGGGGTTGGTAGTATTGCGTCGAGCGTCGTTGGCGGGCTCCTTCCGTAGACCAGCTTGTACGGCGTCATTTGCGTCGTTTCTTGCATACCTTCGGAACAACGGTGGTCGTGCCCTCGAGGTATTTCACAAGGCCCCTGAGTTCTCTGTCCGCTCGCTGTTGTTCGGCGAAGTCGTCGGCACTTATGGTTCCCAAGAAGCAGTCATCCTCTTGGTCGTCCTGCGGCGGTGGGTCGACGGGGGCGCGAGACAGGCAGTCAGCGTCGGAGTGTTTTCTTCCGGACTTGTAAACGTCGGTTATGTCGAGTTCTTGAATTCGTAGGCTCTGTAGAATAAACCACGCCAGTTGAGAGAGAGGTAATGAATATATTTACATTAAAGGAGACTATAGCACTGACATAGTGTTCATGGCGAACGCTGCCGATGATCTTCTTTTTCTTCTCTGTGTCCGCTCGCGCTTGCGCTCTTGCACAATAGAAGAATTCTTCAACATTATTCGCCCCCCGAAAAGGCGCGCAGTTCGAATCATCTAAGACAAAGAAAGTTCAATGGGGTAGAGATGTTGTACAGCTCTTCGTATGACAGAGCCGTTAGCTAGCTTTACAGAACAGGCTCTGATGTTCCGATGCCGTCCTCGGTATCGCTCTACGATTCTTCCTGTCTTCCAAAGTTGCCGCGGTGCTTTATCTTCATAGACGAGCACCAATTCACCCTCTTTAAGACTGTCAGATTCTTGAGCTTGAACACTGGCATGGTGCGCTGAACGCAGGCTCAGAAGGTACTCATTTCTCCACCTTTTCCAAAAGTGCTCAATTAGCTGTGCGCGATGAATCCATCTTTTTGTAACTGTGGCCTTGGAGCTTGAAAGGTCGCTTTCGTGTTTGTGGTAGGGAATGCCAGTGTTTCTTTTACCAGTCAAGAAATGGGCTGGTGTCAGTACTTCCATTTCTTCTGGTGACGGTGATAAGTATGTGAGAGGCCTGGAGTTTATCACGGCTTCTACCTCGTAGAACACTGTGGTCGACTCTTCCGGTGTCAGTCTTTGCTGACCAAGGATCTTCCGTAGGGTGGACTTCACTGTTCTTATCATTCTCTCCCAGAAGCCTCCCCACCATGCGGCCTTTTCTGCAATAAACTTCCATTCAAGTTATCTTTGAGAGCAATATTCTTGAAATTGGCCATTGAATAAGGCACTCGATAAAGCCGAGATTTCCTTTGAAGTCTTCTTGAAGGCTTGTGCATTGTCCGTATATACAACACAAGGTAATCCATGACGTGAGGTGAATCTTCGAAAGGCCAGCATGAAACTGTCGGCTGATACACTGGATATCAGTTCTAAGTGTATAGCTCTTGTGACACCGCACGTGAATAGAGCTATATAACCTTTTGAGATGAATTATCCGTTTTCACGTACAGCGGACCGGCGAAATCTATTCCCACAGTCTGAAAAGGATCGGAGCGCCATACTCTTTCTCGCGGTAAGGGTGCCATGGGGGCGCTCGCTGGTTTGACTCTATACTTCGAACATGTGTTGCATCCACCGATAACTTTCTTCACGACCTGTCTGCCACGAGGTATCCAAAAGTTCTCTCTATCTTCAGTAAGAGTGTCTTGTACACCTCCATGAAGAACGTGCCGATGACAGTCACGGACTAGAAGTTTAGTGAAGTGATGATGCGGAGGCAAGAGTACAGGATGCTTCACTTTTTCTGTTTCTTGAGTTAACTGTAGCCTGCTTCTTATACGTAGCCGCCTTTCCACATCCAGAAAAGGATGGAGCGTCTCATGCTCGACCGTTGATTTACCAATTTCCCTTTCTCGAGTTCGTCAATCTCTTCCAAGTATACTTCTTCTTGCACTACTTTAATCCAATAGTCTTCAGCTTTGTTCATGTCCTTCTCTGTTATGCTCGATACTTTCTCTCGAGGGCTTCTGTTTCGACAGTTCTGAATAAATATTAAGACCCACGCTGTAATTAGCAGGACTCTGGTAAGGTTCGAGTATCTTTCAAGGTCCAAAATCGGCCCAAATGTTTTCACATGTAAGACTTGCACGACGCTGGACTCGTTGAACTCTGTTTCATCCCATGGCGTATTCAGTGTGTTCGTCGGCCATGTTGTTTCCTCCTCTCTTAACCATGATGGACCTTGCCACCATAGTTTGTCGCGGCTCAGGAATTCCAACGCTGTGCCCCGTGTAAGATAATCTGCGGGGTTATCAGTCCCAGGACAATGTCGCCATCGAGTTTTGTCAAAGCTGCGTTGAATTTCTGACACTCTATTGCCAACAAACTGTTGCCGTTGGGATGGCGCTCCTCGGATTCAATGCAGCACGATGGTGGAATTGGTCTAGAAGGTCACGTCTATATTATGTTCAAATGTGTTGAGGGTCCTAATAAGGAATGTCGCCAACCTAGTAGCAAGCACCGCTCCCAGAAGTTCGAGTCTGGGCAGCGTAACTTTCTGCAGAGGTGCTACTCTTGATTTAGCCATTAGGAGGGCCGTAGCGATGGTATTGTTCTGTCCATCGTATCTCAAAAACGCACAGGCTCCATAAGCTTTCTGACTGGCATCACAAAACAGATGTAGTTGCGTAGTTCCATCTCCTGGCAAAGCATCCACCCAACGATTGATGGCCGTCTCTTGAATTTGATGCAATTCTGAGCACCATTTACTCCACTGTATACCAAGATCTTCTGGTGGCTCATCATCCCAATCAACCTTCTCTTCCACAGCTCTTGAAAGAGTAGCTTCGCCTGTATAATGAAAGGTTCTATCACTCCCATTGGTTCAAATATTCGTGACACCGTCTGCAGAACAGATCTCTTACACGGTTTTCGTTCGGTCTGCAAGAATCCAAGCGCCGACTTTGAAGCGACCGTCATAACGTCTGTCGACGGGTTCCGTATAAGTCCGAGCACTTTCACGGAGCCCGAAGAAATATCGGTTTCCTCAGTCGCAGCAAACAATTCACGTAGAGTCTTTGAGTTTGACGCCCATTTCCTCAGACGCATACCTGCTGATTCTATCATAACGTTGGCTTCTCGGTAGATCTGCTTAGCGTCTTCCTCTGTTGGAGCTCCCACGATAAGGGCATCTACATAAAACGATTCAGCTAACATCTGGCCTGTAGGCTGTAATTTGCCCTGGGTGGACGTCAGGGGTTGTCGCAAAGTGGCATTTAGTAGAAATGAGCTCGCTGCGGTTCCAAAGGGAACTCTGGTCATCCTCCACTCTTCAATTTCAGGTTCCGGATTTGCTGTAGTTGGAACGTATTTGAACCAGAGAAACCGCAGGGCGTCTCGGTCTTCCTTTCTAATACCGATCTGTAGAAAGGCCTTCTCTATATCGGCCGCTAAAGCGACTTTATACATCCTAAATCGTATGAGAAGAGCCACCAAGTCAGTCAGCAGATTGGGACCTTTTTCTAAGCATTCGTTTAGGGAAGAGTAGTCAGGTTCATGGGCTGACGCGTCGAAGACCACACGTACTCTTGTAGTCGTAGACTCGCTTCGTATGACGGCATGATGCGGCATGTAATAAATCCTAGATGGTACTTTGTCACTTTTCTCAGGTTCTTTCGGCACTCGTTCAGCGTGTCCAATCTTCATATAATTGCTTATGGTCGACTCATATTCTACTGCGAAATCACGGCTGCGCTTCATTTTCTTTCCGAGTGACAACAATCTCTTTAAAGCTTCCGCTCGATTGCTGTCAATTTTCTCGCCATCTTCTTTCCATGGAAGGGCAACCTGATAGCGACCATCGACAAATGAGACTTTTCTCTGAAACTCTTCCAGGACCGAGGCATTGACTTTGGTTACGCTGTCATCCTCTGGTAATATCCCAATGCTCTCAAGTTCCCAGAACCTTTGTAGAACCTTGTTGGTCGTTTCGCTTGAGGTGTTCACACGTAGTACGCTCACTTGTGTGGCTAAGTTGACCCATGTACTGAAGAAGAGTGGCCCTTGAAACATCCATCCGAATGTAGAACCAAGAGAGACCAAGTCGCTGTAACTGGAACAACGTCGAATCTCTCCTGTCATGAATTTCCACAAGTGATCCGCTCCAAGCAGGAAGCTTATTCCTGGTACAGCGGCCATTCCAGGTGAAAATAGCTTGTCAGCAATGGGTCACCCGCTGTCTTCAATCTCTCTTATGAACTCATGGTTCACTTGTACCTGCAGTACGTCGTTGCAAATCAAGGGAATTTCAATAGCTTGAATGACGTTCTCCATGTTGTCGTACTGACTACGTAGTCGAAGTTCTACGATGCGGTGCAGCCTTGAAAGGGATCCTGTCTGTCCAAAGATGTTGATACTAAGGCTAATTTTTTCCAAGCTCTTTCAATCCGAGCGTCTTGGAAACGTCTTCTCGTATAAAGGTGCGTTGGCTACCACTGTCTGCTATGCCACCCGATGTAGACGCACTTCGTGTGCCCTATAACCCACAGTCGAAAGGTTTGCAGCAAAACGTCTGCGCCGAGACTTGCGTATGAGCTTGTATGAAGGCTGTTCATTGCGACTGCATTGCGTTACTTGGAATTTCGGCCTTCTTGGGCTTCCATGTCGGGTCACACATTGAAGACACATGTCTTCCTTGGAATTTGCCGCATATTACTTTTCGTCGGCAGGTTTTTGGCTCGGTGACCCACCATGGTACAGCGAAAGCAGCGGTTTTCTGAAGTCAGCTTCTTTAGTTTTCCTTCTCTGCTTATATTGCAGGTACACTCTTCAGTAATATGGTTGGCTGAACCACAGAATACACATGCCTTGTTGTCTGTCTTCGAGGACGCGCATAGAGCTGCTGTTGTCGGGGGCTGTGAAGACGAAGCACGTTTCATTCCAGGTCGAGAGTATCTCTTTTCCATACTTTCATTGCTTCGGCTTCGTTCGCGGCTTTCTACTTCTATTCGAAGGTACTTGAGCAAACCTTGCAAGTCATCGTCTGCGCAAATGTCGCGGCTGTTACCAGGTGTCTCGTTGGAAGATGATGCACCGCTGGTTTGATCCCGGTTGTATCCAACAACGATGTCTTCGGTAAAGCCCTGAGCAATATGTCGGTCATCATCGTAGCGTAAGTAGCTGAACTGAGGCATTTCAATCCGCGTATGTGGCATTGGACGAAGTCGTTCAAAGTCCTTAAGCCCTGGATCTAAAGGTCCCTGGTTCGATCCCGGGTTTCGACACCCCTTGTAGAATAAACCACGCCAGTTAAGAGAGAGAGGTAATGAATATATTTACATCAAAGCAGACTATAGCACTGACATAGTGTTCATGGCGAACGCTGCCGATGATCTTCTTTTTCTTCTCTGTGTCCGCTCGCGCTCGTGCTCTTGCACAATAGAAGAATTCTTCAACAGGCTCCACCGTGCGAGGCGACCTGAAGGGTCCTTCAATTAGCTAGCCAACACAAGGCATGGAGGTCGCTCACAACATTGAAGGGCCGGCCGTAGAGGTAGGGGCGAAACTTCGATGTAGCCCAGATGATGGCTAGGCACTCGTTTTCGGTTGTGGAATAGTTGATTTCTGCCTTTGATAGCGACCGGCTAGCATAACGTATGACCCTTTCCAGTCCGTCGGTCATCTGCACAAGGACGGCGCCGAGTGCTACGCTGCTTGCGTCGGTGTGGATTTCCGTATCGGCGTATTCGTCGAAATGCGCTAGTATCGGCGGTATCTGAAGGCGTTGTTTCAGTTCTTGAAAAGCTTCGATTTGGCGCCGTTTCCCACTTGAATGGTACGTCGGTCTTCGTTAGGTGCGTTAGCGGCTCGGATATTCGTGAAAATTCCTTGACGAAGCGTCTGTAGTAGGCGCACAAGCCGAGAAAACGGCGCACGGCCTTCTTGTCGGTGGGAGGCGGGAAGGCAGCGATGGCAGCTGTTTTCCGCGGGTCCGGGCGAACTCCATCCTTGCTGATCACGTGACCCAAAAATAAGAGCTCCTCGTACGCGAAGCGGCACTTCTCAGGCTTCCGGGTGAGTCCAGAGGTCTTGATTGCTTGAAGTACAGCTTCAAGGCGCCGAAGGTGTTCGTCGAAATTTGAGGAAAACACAACGACGTCGTCCAAGTACACGAGGCACGTCTGCCACTTCAAGCCGGCTAGTACTGTATGCATAACCCGTTGAAAAGTCGAACGTGCCGAACAAAGACCAAAAGGCATGACCTTGAACTCAAACAGGCCGTCTGGTGTTATAAAAGCAGTCTTTTCTCGGTCTCTCTCGTCGACTTCTATTTGCCAGTAACCGGTCTTGAGGTCCATCAACGAAAAGTACTTTGCATTGTGTAATCGATACAGGGTGTCGTCTATCCGGGGAAGGGGATACACGTCCTTCTTTGTGACTTTGTTCAGGCGACGATAATGGACGCAAAAACGTAGAGTCCCATCGTTCTTCTTCACTAGCACCACGGGGGATGCCCACGGACTCTTCGACGGCTAGATTATGTCGTCGCGTAGCATTTCGTCGACCTGCTTCTTAACGGCCTCGCGTTCTCGCGTCTAAACTCTGTACGGGCTCTGACGGAGTGGTCTGGCACTTTTCTCTATTATGATGCGATGTTTTGCCACGGGGGTCTGCCGAATGCTTGACGACGATGAAAAGCAGTCCTTGTATTGTAAGAGCAGAGTTTTGAGCTGTTATTGTTTGTGCTTCGGAAGGCTGGGATTGACGTCGAAAGCTGGTTGCGGAGCCTTATTCGTCGGGGTAGGCTCGGGAGAATCGGTGAGGCTGAAAGCATTGCTGGCTTCTACGATTTCTTCGATGTAGGCGATCGTCGTGCCTTTGCTCACGTGCTTGTACTCGTTGCTGAAATTCGTGAGCATAACTGTTGCTTTCCCTGCCCGCAGCTCGGCTACTCCTCTTGCGATGCAAATCTCGCGGTTAATCAAGCGGTGCTGGTCGCCTTCAACGACGCCTTCCAGGTCTGCTGATTTCCGAGCGCTGACGGAAATGATGACGGTGGATCGAGGGGGAATGGTGACCTGGTCTTCCAGCACATTCAGGGCGTGCTTTCCTGGCGGAGTGTGCGGCGGTACTGCCTTTTCCGTGGACAGTGTTATCGACTTGGACCGCAGGTCGATGACAGCGCCATGAAGGCCTGAGAAGTCCATACCAAGGATGACATCTCTCGAGCAACGCTGCAGGACTACGAAGTTCGCGGGATATATCCGGTTGTTAATGGTGAGTCTCGCTGTGCAGATTCCCTCCGGCGTTACTAGGTGACCTCCAGCTGTCCGGATTTCGGGGCCTTCCCAGGCTGTTCTAACTTTCTTCAGCTTCGTGGCGAACGGTCCACTGATGACAGAATAGTCGGCTCCGGTGTCGACGAGAGCTGTGACTCTGTGGCCGTGGATAAGAACGTCGAGGTCGCTAGTTCGTCGTCTTGCGTTGCAGTTAGGTCGTGGCGTCGGGGCGCGGCTACGTCGGTTTAGTGTGCTGCTTCCACGTTGCGTCGTCAGGTCTACTTCGGTACTCGAGGTTTCGTCGTCAGGGCTCTTTCTGGTTGGCGTCGTGTCCTGAAGGTTTCGTCGTGGCGTCGTCGTCGGAGGATCCTCGGTATTTCGTCGTACAGCAACCGGACCTCCATGGGTTGCTGCCCTTAGTTTTCCGGATGAGGGCTAGGCGACCGGCCCCGGGTTGGGCCAGTGTACTGGCGATGCTGCGGTGAAACATAGCGGCCTGGCGACGGCGAACGGGAAGCTTGTCGGGGCGTCCACTGCGCTACGGCGTGGTAGTCGGCGATGTCGCGTGGTCTTTCACCCCACTGTGGACGCGGTGCGTCAATGGCGAACCCACGCAGTCCCATCTGTCGGTACTGGCAGCGGCGGTAGGTGTGGTCAGCTTCTCCGCAATGGTAACAGAGTGGGCGGAGGTCGGGGGCGCGCCAAACGTCCGTCTTCCTCGGCGTGTATCGCTGGCAGGCTGGGGGGCGGTATGACGTTGGTGGTGGCGGCGGTGGTGCCTGGCGGCGGAACTGCTGCGGCGGCGCTGGGTCTTGACGTGGGCGAGGAGCGGGGGCGTGGCGTCGGGCTGTAGCAGCGTAGCTCATGGCTTGCGGCTGTGGCAGTGGCGGTTCAAGATTGCCCGGCGACTGCTGGATTTCTCATCGAACGACGTCTGCGATCGAGTCCACTTGAGGCTGTGCTGAGGGTAACAGCTTGCGCAGTTCCTCCCGCATGATCGCTCGGATCGTTTCGCGCAGGTCGTCGGAGCCGAGGGCATGAACAGCAGGCTGTCTTCAATCGATCGGCGATTGTATTGGCGGGTGCGCATTTCCAACGTCTTCTCAATCGTTGTCGCTTCTGAGACGAATTCTTGGACTGTCGGGGGTGGGTTCCGCATCAGCCCAGCGAATAGCTCTTGCTTTACTCCCCGCATGAGGAAGCGGAGCTTCTTGTCATCGGTCATGGCAGGGTCAGCGTGGCGAAACAGTCGGGTCATTTCTTTTACAAAGATGGCCGAGCTTTCATTTGGGAGTTGGACCCGTGTCTCGAGCAAGGCTGCAGCCCTTTCCTTTCGGACGACGCTTGCGAACGTCTCCAAGAAAGCGCTGCGAAAGACGTCCCAGGTTCGAAGAGTGGACTCCCGATTCTCGAACCAGGTCCCTGCTGCGTCTTCCAGGTAAAAGTAGACATGGCGCAGCTTGTCCTCGGCGTCCCAGTTGTTGAATGTTGAGAACCTTTCAAACGTCTCGAGCCAGGTCTCGGGGTCTTCATTTGTTGATCCGTGGAAGGTCGGTGGCTTTCTGGGTGGCTGCATCACGATTGCTGCAGGGGACACCGCGGTCGTCATCGTGCCTGTTGTCTTCGTCGCCGTGGCCTTTGGCTTGTCCGGAAGGTGTCCGTACTGGGGCCGTAGTCCTTTTAGTCTGCGGCTGGCTCGACTGTCCGTGTTGGTGTCGGTGTCTTCGCCACGAATTGGGCTGGTTTCACGGCTTGACGGGGGCGTCCGGAACATGAACGAGCAGCACCTCCACCAGATGTCACGTGGTCGTGACGTCGATGAAGACAGAAGCCGGTGTGTTCAATATGGAACTGTTTATTTGGCCGAACTTGTGGCCGGAAACCGAAAGTTATTTTACAGCAACACACACGGTATGCACTGATAGCGGCGGACAGAGCGGCGACCGTCGAAAAACTGCTCATGGCTGGGACGCGCCGTCTTTTATACATCACGCATCGAACTTTCCAGTCTTATCACTGGTGGTCGCGCAAGCTCCGGAATAATCTAGACTATTCGCGTCATGCGCGCAATCTTAACAAAATGATCTACTACAATCGCGAAGCTTCTCGAACACTGCGGCGCGGTCAGCGTCGAACGTTGATAACCGTCCTTGCTGGTCAAACCCGAATGCATCAAAATAAAACAAGAAGCGGGCGTGGAAATATAGTGATTCTGTGTATTGCGCGACATTAGTGGGTCATTCTTCTTGTTGTATTGATATCAGTTACGAGAAGAAATCGTTGCGTTGCACTGAACTTAGGTGACAATACAGCCCTGATAGCGAGAGTTTCCGAGTCGCAGTCAAACTAATTCAGCACGTGTGACAAGAGACGCCGGTTATACACGTATTTAACACAAGTGCCACAACCGGCATAATTCTATGGACGCACGAAATGCGAAGCAATAGGTCAGCTTGCTCTGACCTTTTTCTTAGGAACAGTGAGCCACCATATACTGCTAGCAACTACTAGTAGTGCAATAGGTTATGGTCAACAAGGCTACATTGGCCAGCTTGGAGGAATCCATATTAGTGCGCTCTATATCAGACAAGAATACGTCTATTTGCCAGTGTTATCGTAACTTTGATGGTAAATCAAAGCAATTTGCAGTAAATATACGCATTCCAGTTGGATTTATCTACATATTTCTAGGAATTCTTTGAACGGTATCTCGTCCTAAAGAAAGTTTTCGACAAGGAAAGTTGTTACATATAGAATTGAAGTATTTTATAGAGAAATAGTAATCGAGTGTGCACTCTCGCAGCACACCAGCAATGATGAGACCTATGGTGGGGGTGGCAGACTGCCTCTATATGACTAGTAGATTCTTATTGGCGTAGCCAGAATGAATGCGAACACAAAAAAATTATTGCTCAGCTTTCACTAGGTCCCGCAAGGCTGGGTCCCATCAGAGCTGTTGGGCTCCCAGCCGGTCCTGGCTTGGCTAGGCTTTGACCTTCTCACCTATCTCTTTTCCACCCTTTGCTATACTATATTATACGCGGCAAGGCTTGCTCTCTTTTTTTTTACTTTTTTGTGTCTGTTTCTTTCAATCACATTATGTGCCTCTTTCTCTCTGTCTTTCTATCCTTTTCTCTCCTTGTTCCCTTTCTTTCTCTCTATTTTTCTTTTTCTCTTTCTGTCTATGTCTTATATTATCTCTCTTTCCGCAGTCATGGTATCGCCTTCCTTTTTCTCTCTCTTTCTTCCTTTTCTTTCTGTAAACACATTTCGTTCTCTCCCTTGACTCATTCTACCTTCCTTCTTTCCCTCTACCCTCACACCTCTCATTATCACCCTCCCTACCCTTTCCCACACTCTGGATATACTATACTATACATGGCTATGATATGATCTGCTATCGTGCCTCGATAGCCGAGTGGTTGCGATGCTCGCCTTTGGACCGTGGGCGCGCGGGTTCTAATCTCGCCTCGGTAAGAAATTTTTTCGACAAGCTTTTTTCTGTTTGTCGTTCTTTCTATCTCTTTCTTTGCCTGTCTATCTCTCTCTTCCTTTCTCCGCACTGGATAAAATGGCGCACGTGTTCTGGGAGCGAAGCAAAAGAAGAAGAGGACGACGAAGAAAGCGGGTGTCGGTTCATGGTGATAATGATTTTCCATCTACGACACACGGCAAGCGGCCAGCGTAGTAGCTCTGCTGAGATACTATAAAGTAATTCTAGGATATTATAAGCAACGGGGCCATGGCTGATATGCGCTACGTTGGCGACTGATCAGGACATATTTTTGTCATGTCGAAGTAGCAGTACAGTACATTCTACATTGTTTAGTTTACTTGCAAGAGCTCATAGAACAACAATTTTGCCGCTCACAGAATAGACCTTAAAAACGCGCAGCCAAATAATCATATACTTATATATATACATGCTGTAGATATTGGGCTTGCCGCGTCTCGTCCGAGGTCAAAGCAGGACATGTGGAGTCCCCAAAGGACAAACAACAAATCATTTACGTAATGGGCAATGTAAACCTTCAGCACAACAGTGTATGGTCGCGAGGCAGGGAAGCGGAGTCCTGGCTACTGAGCAGCAACTATCGGCCTGCGCAAGTGGCAGCGTCCATTTTCAGGCTATCCAAGGCCCTAGTGTCCGGGGAAGTGCGCGTGCTGCTTCTTGAAACCGCGCAAGTGGGTCACATGCAGCGCCACTCCACAACACGCGGCGGCATCTCAAGATGGCCGGTGCGCGTGGTTCTAACAATCTCAATTTTCCGTGGAAGCTTTCCCCTTTCTACGGTTGCGTCATTGATTAAACAGGCTACCAGACATTGTATCTTACCAGATCATACAGTTTTTGTGTCACTGTACGACATGATGTTACAGTACAGAGAGAAATGTGCGGTGATTATTTCTCAAAGCCTATAGGCTTCACGGAATGGAATGCCAATAATTGCGTTTTTTTTCGGTTCGCGGATTATATTCAAATCACTACGCTATACGCTTGGTGGTTATATTAATTCTAAGCCCATTGACAGAGAAGAGCATACTTCATGCAGTTGCTACTTTTTATACTCCCTTGAATGAGCTCAAACGCAATATAGGACGAGAGAAAGGAGGATGTTGTAGGCTGGAAGCGGAACCAGCCATATAGTTTCCTACGGTGTTTATTAGAAGAAACTGTGGCGCTTGTGTCTATGGGAGCTGCAACGCATGATGCTTCAGCCAACATGGAAATGATGGGTAGTGCACGGATTTGTCTAATCTTCGTGCTTTCGGCTCCATTTGGCTGTGTGTGGCCTTTAGCCGCTTTGTCGCAGGCAGAACTTCAGCAGATGTTCAGCAGTTCCACTTCACCATTTTAACCTTTTCAGGCTCAACAATTCAAGTCGGCTCGCGAAGTTCACAACGATCCATTGTTTTATCTGAAACAAACGCGAAAATACCAGAATAAACGAAGCCAAAAGTGTGTCCGAAGCCGCAAGCATGAAGTTTCGCAAATCCGTGTGCTAGCCATTATTTCCGTGGTGGATGAACAATCGCAGCGCCAGAGTTCCCTCTAGGTAATTGTAGGAAACCCTATGGAACCAGCCTAGAAAGATATGCCCATAATTAGGGTAAGTTGTATTCCGACGCAGTTTTCCGACGACGTTAGTGGTGCGGAAACACCCTTCTCCACATAGCTGGTTTTAGGCTTCGCACCACTGGTGCCTCATCAAAGAAATCTCTCTCAAAACACTACATGCTTCGCAACTCCCCAGATTTCACGTTAGTATAGCTCAAACACACCTGCCTACATGATTCGCACCTCCCCAGCCCCAGCTATTTCTCTGTTTTGCTCATCTGCATACTTGCAGTAGAGCCACTGAGCGCTCCGCTTTCAATGAAGAACCAAAGTTGCGGGCCACGATGTCATTCTAGGGCTGGTGGAGAAAGGCACTCGCGTCCTGTCCAGTGAAACCCTCAAACAGCACCTGTGACGTAGCAACGCGTTCGTGGCTACGCGTTCACTCTCTCGAAAGGCGGCAGCCATGAAAGGAAACGTGCCTGGAATCCTGTTTTCAACCTTGCACGTGACCTACCTCATTGAAGCCGTACCAGCCTGCTCTGTGAGGATGGCCTTTCCACCAGCAGATGCCCACCCAGGGCCCCCGCTTCCCCGCCCACGATGAACCTCCATCACCTTAACTGTTTTACTTCATCTGTCGTCCCCAACTCCTCTTCCCCGATTGTTCTGTGCCGTGCTTCCGCAGAGGTTGCAGAAGGTTGCACCATTGTCTTCTGCTTCGATTACTATTTTCTTTATTCAACCTTTTCGCGCCCCGGAGGTGTGGCCTAGTTTGCGGACACGATCCACAGCGAGTGATAAACACGTCGTACGTGCTTCCTGGAAATGTCCAAACCTGGTGAGAGGCATTTTACAATTGAGCAGATAGCTGTGGTATAAAGGGGCGCATAATATTTCCACTGTTGAGCACACAACAATATACCATGAGACACTTCGACTATGTCGCACAATTACTGTCGATAAACTTTGAAAAAAAAGAGAAAGATAAAAGAACCAGTTATTAAACGAAAGAGAAGCCGCAGGGTCCTCAATGGACCATGAGCACGGGTGGGGAGCTCTCTCCAGGACACCGTGAGGTTCAGCAGCCTTGCGCGCGTTCGCGACCAGACTGAAGCAGGAGATGGCGCAAGACAGCGACACTTCTGTTATGCAGTAGTATTGGTAGGATTGGGCGGTTCAACTTATCTGCTGATATGACCAAGTGGCAAATGCATTGTAATCTGATTTACAGCGATTAGTTATAAAGGCGAAAGGCTCATATGAATCATGAGCGGGAGAATCTCTGGTCCGGTGACGTGAGCGCAATATGTAATAGTTAAACTTACTTAAGTTGCTTAAAATTTGGTGAAGTGTGAATTAAAATGATGTTATTTGACGTACTAAGGGTATACGAGTGAATGAGATAGGAGTAACCATTGAATAAAATGTTAAAGTTTATTGAAGTGAAGGTAATGTAAACGTAAATACGTAAATAACGTGAATCGAATGTATATTCACAGTTTATCAAATGCTAACAGAATTATATAAAGTGAATGAAAGTTCAACCTAATATCAATTGACACCTAGGCACTAAAGTCCCAGCGTGTAGGACCACTGGTGACGTATAGGTGACTTGAAGAGAAGTAATAAAGAGTAATGCAATTGACTGAGAACGTCATAGAATGGAAGGAGTGTGTCGTGAGGGCGTCGAGTTGCGCCTGTGTTGTCCTTAGCGTTAGCTATAAAGGCAGAATGTTTTCTCTTTTTAACATGAAAGTGTTTTATGCCGGGGTCCACCAAGACTTCAGTGACGCATTTCCGTCACGGAAATGACGTCAAAAATATTTACACGATCAGAGGGCAAAGAAAGAAAGTTCCCTCAACGGGCATCGAACACACGACCTCTCCGTCCGCAACAACACATGTCGGGCCCGCTATCCACTCCGCCACGGTTTTTGTTTTCTTTATTTCCACTGCGCAACGGTCACAGACTCTAGAGGCTTTACAAACGCGCCTTTTATATCTACCTCTCTCCCGGTCAGCGGGGTGGTGTTGCCCTCTGGGAGCGCTAAAGTTATTCGTCATTACTGTGGCCTCCGCTATTAGCACCTGCGACGTGTTACACGTCCGTGCCATTCGGCGCGTTTTAAAGACGATAGTCTTTCTTGGGATACTTAAACGGAGAAATTTTGGTCTGTCTTTCTGTCTGTCTGTCTGTCTGTCTGTCTGTCTGTCTGTCTTTCTGTTTGTCGGCACGTCCCTCGATTCAGCCACTCGGCCAAAGTTGAACCACTTGCCCAAGGGCCAGCCTTCTTGAACTGGTACGGCTGTTCATACTTGTGAACGTTGTCGATCAAAAAGTAAATATCATGCATATCTGAGGTGCAACATCATTAGGTAAGTATCAGATGGCGTGTTCCTTTAATAGAAAATGCATACATACGTAATTTTAAGGACCCAAGTTTCTTAAGCTGCGCTGAAATTTGCCTTCCTACGTGCCCTCCACACGAGCTCATTGTTGTGTTTCGGTTTCGGTTCTGTATTACACTGTACGAATGCCATGGGTTGGTGTTGAAAAACTTTAGATTTGAGAAGGCCAAGAAGGTGAAAAAAAATATTTAAAAAATGAAAAAGCAGCGTTGTGGGCGGCTTTCAGGCTGCCGTTGTGGGCGCCGCTCTGGCATTCCTGTTTCACCCAGGCGACGTGTAAATAAAAGTGTGTGGAGAGTACTCGTTGTGTGCAGACGTTTCTTCTGCTTCAGCGCTTCGCGCCAAACCGCGTGTTCGGGCTGGCTGGCGTCCCCACCGGTCGCGTTGGTCACCGCCGGTCTTCGCCTGCTGCTGCGCCGGGACTACCAGCACGCAACACAGCACTCATGTTTCCCGACGTATTGCCAGATGGCGTCCATATCTCACACAGCGCCTCTTCTATCGTCTTTACACGACATTTGCAGCGAAGCACGCAGATACGCGGCCAATTTTTTAATAGAAGTTCAATTTTGTCAATACCTTAATACACCGCGAGGTGGCGATCTTAGCCCAAGCGAGGTGGCGATCTTAGCCCAAGCCGAGCAGGAAGAAGTTCTATGGAATAAAAGTATGGCGTCTGAGCCACAGCACGTCTATCATTCATAGCGTCGCACAAGTCGACAAGATGAAGACCTGGCAGCCACTTGATCAGCCGCACGTCATCAACGAAGTACTCAAAAAGACGCCCTGACCATACACGGACCACCGAAGCACATCCTAGCTGAACACGACGACCAGCATTATGACGGCATCATCAACAGACCTTCACATCCCACAATACGCCAGATCAGCGGACGATGGACCCGTAGAGGACTGGTTCGACCTCTTCGAACGCCACGCTACCGCTGCATTATGGTCGGAACAGGAGATGGTCACCAACTTCAATGACTACGTCACCGGTGAGGCATTCCGATTTTACCTCACACACATATTTGAAAACAACGAATCATGGACAAAATCAAAGAAGAAATTACCACCCGTTTTAAAGCCTACGACGACGACTCGATTATAGCCCACCATCTCGATACAATCGAACACAGTCGTCACAGTCACAGGGAGTCTTCGCGCATTCCAACGCCGAGCGTGAATTTACTATCTTCAACATGCAAAGTAAAGCCTCAGCTCTTTGAGATGCATTCAAGCAATTTTCACAAAAGATCCAACGTTCCACCAGGTTTCCCTTCGGCGCGAAAATTGCCGTTGCCTACCTCTGCACTACCTGATAGATTCCAAGCCATTACTGAAGCCTCAGATGCACTTGACATCTCGTGTCGCATACAAGGCCTACAATGTGGATTTGAATCACCTGACGTCAATATTACCGATGAACCTGACGACCCGCCTCAAAAGATCGTTACACTCGCTCTGGACGAGCTGGTAAATCCGCACAATACCAAATCATGTCGTGACTTTCAAGAACAGAGTACTTCGTCAGATGTCATCACCTCAATTGTTCCGCAAAGAGACAAACACTCGGAATCAGAACCAGCTCAAGCCATCTTTGTGGCGATGTCATCGTCAGGTGTTGACCCAACCGAAAGTCGAAACACTATGGAGCCACTATTCAATACAAGCTTGAACGATAAAAACGGAGAGGTGGCAGTTACTTTCATTGACGCGGAGCATGCTATACATCCTACCAGTAAATGATGGTGAGGCTACAAAGAGTGCATGTTCATTCAACGATGCAGAGCATCCGAGATTTCTACAGCACAATCAGCAAGGCCAGTCGAGGCGAGTCAACAAATTTAAGCGACACCGAGAGAGACTCCAACCAAGGCAATAACGAACGAAAACTTCAACGGAAGCGCACTCATGGCTCCAAGAACACCAGAAAACAAG